>NC_141693.1:1933724465-1934379649 GCF_964263255.1 Lissotriton vulgaris
TGTCTATCTTTTCCTATCTTATATGCCATGTAGAGTTATATGTAACCCCTTGTCGATCTAATTGATCCAGATGAACTTTTCATACAAATCTAATAAATAAATCCAAAAAAAGTCAAATGAACTTTGTATGATGTGTATTTGGCTCTGATACATACTTTATGTCACCATCCACTGATATTTAAGGATCCCTTAGGGACCACGAAATATACCCTGGCAGGGTAGTTGCTGATTCTATTGTATTGTATATAAAAAGTTGCGTATGTACTTTTAAGTTTTACATGGTAGTCATAAACTCAAATTAGTATTTCTCTATTGCAAGGCCTACCTCTTCCATAGAATAACATTGAGTTTGGTAGCGTGTAGGAATGTCATGTTTGTTGTATGAACAATTGTAATTGTACACCCTCCTTAAAGGTAAAGTTGGATTTTATGTCATAATTCTGAAAATACCCCTTTCAGATTAGCCCGTTCTTGTCCTAACTATTTTGTGCATGCAGCCTGTATCCTGGGTCACATGACTAGGTGTACTTCACAGTTGGACTTTCTGTAGTCCTCCCAGACAGCATCTCAATAGAAGGTCTGAGTGTAGTTGGCAGGATGGGCCATCCTGGCTTAATGAGGGGGAGAGCTGTACCTACCATATTTGCACTTCAAAGGCACTGGCCCTTTTCGCACACAAAAGGCTTCACACTAGCCTATTGCGCTCTAATACAGGCTGGTCCCAGGTCAGGGAGGCAGGAAATTGCAGACATCTGTGTAAGGGGAAAACTCCAGAAGTTTCTTAAATGTCAAAGGGGGAACAGGTTTAAAAATGAGATCTCAGACGCATTCTTCAGTACACTCCTGGACGTGTGGATACTACAGAAAAAAGGGCTGCCCTGCTACCAGAGGACTACCCTGCTGCCTGAAGCCTGCCCTGCTGTCTGAGAAGGAAGACTGGACTTGCTCCCTTCATTCAGGGCTGAGTGACTCCAAGGGTCAGCTGACTGACCTCCTGTACTGTGCTATATGGACACAACAAGCTCCAGAGTCATCCCTACAAATGCCCAGCTGACCTGCTGCACTGGACGTCCCTTGATCTGCAACTGGACCTGCCTGCGCCCTGCTGGCCTCCGCTGAAGTGAGTCTGTGGTCCTGAAGCAGTTCCTCCCCAGGTACTGGGCCCTTGGCTGGCATCAGAGAGAGCTTCTGTTAGACCAGGCATCCTTGGTGTATTTTCTCCTGTTTTTTTGCCTCAACCTCCTATATTTTTGACTGAGCACTGAACTTCGTTTCGGTGGTTTAGGTACTCTGGGCACTTTACCACTGCTTATCAGTGCTAAAGTGCAAGTGATCCCTGTGTAAATTTTGATTATGATTGGTTGTCCATGATTGGCATATTTGATTTTCTGGGAAGTCCCTAGTAAAGTGCACTATATGTGCCCAAAGCCTATAAATCAAATGCTACAAGTGGGCCACACGAGTAGACCTGTAATGTTTTCTCAGGCCTGCAATTGCAGTGTCTGAGTGCAGTTTTAACTTGCCATGTCGACCTAGCAAGTGCACTTGCCTGGCAAGTGCCCTTGCCAGGGTCAAACTTTCCTTTTTACTACGTGTAAGGCACCCCTATGGTAGGCCCAAAGAACCCCCAGGGAGCAGAGTATGTGAAAGGAAGGACATGTGCTGGTGTGTTTGACATGTCCCGATAGTGAAATACTGCCAATTTCATTTTTCACTACTGCAAGGATTAGCTCTCCTGTAGGCGATCATTGGAACTGTCTTGTAACATTTTACAGGTGTAACTTTTGATTGGGAACAGCTAAAGATTCGGAGTTTAGGTTCCCTGAACTCCAAATTTAAAAATACATCTTTTACTGAAGATGGTTTTTAAATTGTATGTTTGAAAATGCCACTTTTAGAAAGTGGGCATTTTCTAGCTTTACTACTCTGTGTGCCTCTGCCTGCTTGTGGAATTAATGTCTGGTTTAGACTGACAGGGGACGTTTGTGCATTCATTTCAGACACTCACACAAAGGGACTTGTGGTGTGCCCTACATATCCTGGTGGGTTTTCCTGAGCTAGAGTGGTGGGAGGAGTTGTCACTGACATCGGAATAGGGCTGCGTCTGTCTTTCACAATGCTGGCTCCACCCCCTGTAGTGTGGCTGGACTAGGGAGGACAGAACTGGTTCTAGTAAGCAAGGTAGACCTTCTTTGAAACCTGTACACTTCAAAGGCTGGAAGTAGCATGACGCCAGAACTTTAGCACGTTTATGGATTAAGAGGACCTTGCCAAGAAGAAGAGCTACAAGGAAGTGTACTGCCCCTTTTCTGTGTGTTGCTTTGCTGGGTTGGCCTGCAGTTGCTGCTTCTGTCTGTGGGCCCTGGAAAGGACTGAACTTTAATTTTACTTTGGTATCCTGCTTAAGAAGATTCTCTTCATGTAGAGCTTGTTTGTCAGGGACACAAATACTTCACTTGTAGCCTCCCTGAACTCCACTGCTGGGAGTTCTGACCTGCTTTGTGGGGCCAACTCCAGTTCTGGGCCTTTGGAAGTTGTTTTGCTGCTCCTGATGCTGAAAATACACTCATTGCCCTTCAAACGATGTTGGGGGAAAAACATCTGACACAGCAGCAGGAGGATGACACCATGTAAGCCACCACTCGATCCACTGAGAGAGTTCCCCGTGACCAATGGGAGAACCAGCATCCCCAAACTCTAAAAGAGATGGTGTAGGAAGCTGGCTCTCTATTTAGTGGACCAAAAGGAGGATCACTGTGTAAAGAGTCCAGGCTAACCCCAAAGAAATTACAGAGGCATACATGACACCCCAAATGCTCGCTTTTGTGGTAGTGTGGGCGAGCAGTTAGGCATATCAGAGGGTAGTGCTAAGTATTTATTGCATACACAAATACAGTAAAAGAGACACACACCCAATAAAGAAATCTGACACCAATTTATAAAAATAATACGCACTTGTATTTAAATTTAGATACCAACCTCATACCTCATACCTCATACCTCATCCTTCCCCCTAAATACAATCTGAAAACGAAGGGTGGGAAGACCCTCAGCTTCCTTGCCACTAAAGCTTGAAATAAATTGCCCAAAACCCTCAGACAACAAACCCAGGAAAAACCTTTTAGAAAGCTTCTAAAGACATGGATTTTCAATCTCCCGAACGATTACGCCAAAGCCTCCATTTAATCCTCCTGGACTGGTTTACTCTGGATCCTCAGCGCCAAGATGCTCCCTCCGGAGCGAACGTTGCGCTCTAGAAATACCCCACAAAATTACAAATTACAAATTACAAGATCATCGTAATCAGGTAAGTACATTTTGAGTTATGAATTTTTATAATTTTCAAAAATGGACAGTGCAATCTCTGGATCAGTAATGTTATCCTATGGAGGAAAAACATGTATTGCATTTGGGCACTGTTAGACCTGGCACCATTGGCGTGGGTCTCCCTTCCATGTTTCGCCGTTGTCTCCTCTGTTTTTGCTGGTATTAGATGCTCTGGGCGCTGTGCCACTGCCATTGAGTGCCACAGCGTAAATGCTCCCTGTGTAAATATGACTGTGAATTGGTATATCCCTGGTTAGCTTATTTGGTTTACCTGTTAGTCCCCAGTAGTGTGGCCTGTGTGTGCCCAGGGATGGTAACCCAAATGCTGCTGGTGGGCCTGCAGCGCTGGTTTGCGGCACCCACAGAAGCAGCTTGTAAAGTGTACCTCGGACCTGCCACTGCAGAGTCTGTGTGCAGTCCAGAACTGCCTTCTGGGTTGGGAAGTGCCCACACTTCCCAGCCCCTAAACCTTCCCTTGGCATCATATCAGTCACCCCTATGGTAGGGTGCATTGTGTGTGTAAGGTAGGACATGGCTTTATATGTGTAACCTGTCCTGGTAGTGATTTACCCCCCATTTCGTTTTTCACTACAGCAAGGCTACCTGTTCTCCATAGGCTAGAACGGGCAGTTTGACTATCACATCTTATAGTCCTAACCGACTCAGGCAACACGGTAGAAATACGAGTTTAGTATGCCTGAACTCAGAATGATAAAATACATCTTTTAGTGAAGTTGGTTTTAATATTCTGTGTTTGAAAATACCACATTTAGAAAGTAGGTATTTTCTTGCCTAAGCCTTCCAGTGTGCTCTGCTGTTATGTGTATTGGCTGTCTGGGTTTAGAGGGGCAAGGCAGGCTGAGTCAGACCTGGGTTAAATACAGAGATCTGCATTGAGTACTGGGGAGGGCGTAGCTCCTTGACCTGAATAGGGCTGTGCCTGGCAAGGTGAATGCTGGCTCCACCTCCTACTGTGCGTCTGATGGCAGACCCCCTCTTTCTGAAAGGAAGGATGCAGCCTGGTAAACAAAGTGCTCCAGGCGTGAGCAGAACTGGTTTTGGCCGGGGCCAGTGACTAGTGACTTTTTAGAACAAAGACTTTTGGGTTATAAATACCAGTGCCCAAACCCTTGATTTTGGTATTGCTCCTGGATGTTAGGAAGAACCTCTGTCCGTGTCACTGAAGGAATCTGCAGGAGAAGACTGTCATTGTGCTTGTGTGCTGTTTCCTGGATTGGCCTGCAGTAGTTTCCCCTGGACTTGGAAGAAGAGGGAAAAGGACTTTGAGAGAACTTTTATTTTGCTAAAGCAATTACCCAAGGGCTAAAAGAGAGCTAGCCTCCTGATGGAGTCACAGGCACATCTGACTTCCCCACCAGCCTCCTGAGTCCTCCCAGCGAGGATTTCTATCTGAAGGTGAGGCCCTTGTGAGTTCCAGGGCCTCTAGTTCTACTACAGAGAACCACCGAACTCCACTGGACCGACCACCGCTGCATCCATTTCACCTTCAAGAAACCAACCACACACCATCACACCCAACAGCTGCCTCGCCGCTGCTGGAGCAAAGTCACCGAAGACCAGCTGATCACCACCCTCACCCAGAACCCACCCACCATCACCACCAACCCAGACGCCGCAGCCCGCAACCTCAGACAGTGGATCGATGCCTGCGCCAACACCCTCGCCCCACTCAAGAAACCCTCCATCAGCCATGCCAGCAAGAGAGCTACCTGGTTCACCGACGAGCTCTAGACCTCCAAACGCGCATGCCGGAAACTGGAGAAGAAATGGCTCCACGAACGCACACCGGACAACCACGCAACCCACAAGGATAACACCCGCAGACATCACCACCTCATCAAACTAGCCAAGAGATCCTCCTTCAAAGACCGCCTGGATAACAACGCACACGAAAGCAAAGAGCTCTTCAGCATCGTAAAAGAACTATCCAACCCCAGCGCCAACGCCAACGACATCCCGCCCTCACAAGAACTGTGCGACTCACTGGCCATCTTCTTCCACCGCAAGATCGCTGACATCCACAACAGCTTCAACACCACAACCGCCCGACTACGTCACACTCCACCTCCCCTGTGAACACCACCAGCGGCAACCGCCTGATCTCCTGGTCCGTTAAGAAGGAAGAGTCCCAGTAATCAAAGGACAATATACAATACAGAAACTATAATAAACAAATCACAAACGAAGTCTATTCACACTGTTTTAATCACAATGTGAATGGTTATGACAAGTATATAACGTATATTAAACATTTGAAGAATAATTCATGAAGTGCCCCAAAGAAGTGGAAGAGCAAGGGATGGGGGAGTGTTCAAGTGAGGAAATAGTGGAGGGAGGACGAAGGAGAATTTTCTCGTGACAATTAAATCAAACAATTGGCATTACTCGTCCATATTACACAGTATGTGTAGGAATGAGGACCGTAAAGTTCAGATTATTATTTCAAAAGAACAGCATACTCCAACAAGTTCAATAAATGAAAGGTCGGGGCGTGGAGTTGGTGATAAGGGTGGTTGTCGACGTTTCGACCCTCTATTGCGCAGGTAGGTTTATCCTTGCTGTAGGGTCTTCATCAGGACGGGGGAGAAGGGGGACACACCATAAAGAGGCATAAAATCAGATCGTAGTGCCATGTCCAATTAGATCGTCGTTATAGTGAAAGAGCACAAATTAATAGGGTGACGACCCCAAATAGTGCGTGTTCTGCTGACACAATGGATAGAGTCGAGGCAAAGGAACACGGTCCTGTGGCGATCGTGGCGGGGTCGGGCTGGTGCACAAAGGTGCTACGTGAGTAATTTCAGGTAGCAACGATCGGGAATCGATCTTGCGTGCTGGGGGTCGCGTAACTAGGTCCGGATCAGTCGGAAACGGCTTCGTGGCAATAACGGGTTGGAGTTAGTCCTGTCCCGCAACGAGCATAGATCGCCTGGTCCAACGTCAATGACAACGACGACGAGACACGCAAGGTCATGAACTCCATCCACGTCAGACCCGTGCCCACACCACGTATTCAACAAAGTAGACGCAGCCATCTCACCTTAACTACGGAAGGTCATCAACATCTCCTTCGAAACAGCGACATTCCCGAAAGCTGGAAGCATGCCGAAATCAACGCCCTCCTCAAGAAGCCCAAGGCGGACCCCAAGGACCTCAAGAACTTCCGGCCCATTTCCCTGCTCCCGTTCCCGGCGAAGGTCATAGAGAAAATCATTAACATGCAAATGGCCCACCACCTCGAAGACAACATCATCTTGGACCCGTCCCTGTCCGGATTCAGATGAAACCACAGCACCGAGACAGCCCTCATCGCCGCCACAGGCGACATCAGGCGCCAACTAGACAACGGCGAAACTCCAGCCCTCATCCTCCTGGATCTGTCAGCTGCCATCGCACCCTAAAGACACGCCTCCAAGAAGCCGGTATCCAAGAGAAGGCCCTTGACTGGACCACGTCCTTCCTCTCCAGCAGAACCCAGAGCGTCCACCTCCCACCCTTCCGTATCTGAAGCTACCGACATCATCTGCGGTGTCCCCCAGGGCTCATCCCTCAGCCCGACGCTGTTCAACGTCTACATGGCCCCCCTCGCACAAGTGGCCCGCCATCATGACCTCAACATCATCTCCTACGCCGACGACACCCAGCTCATCCTCTCCCTCACCAAGGGCCCACACACCGCCAAAACCAACCTCCACAAGGGAATGAAGGCCGTCGCCGACTGGATGAGGAGCAGCCGTCTGAAACTGAACTCTGACAAGACGGAGGTCCTCATCCTCGGGCCCACCCCCTCAGCCTGGGATGACTCCTGGTGGCCGACCACACTGGGAACAGCACTAACACCCACCAACCATGCACGCAACATAGGATTCATCCTCGACTCTTCCCTCTCCATGTCTAAGCAGGTCAACGCCATATCCTCCTCCTGCTACAACACCCTCCGCATGCTCCGCAGGATCTACAAGTGGATCCCAAACGAAACAAGAAGAACGGTGACACAGGTCCTCGTCAGCAGCAGACTGGACTACGGCAACGCACTCAATGCAGGAATCCCAGCCAAACACCTAGGACGACTACAACGCATCCAAAATGCCTCCGCCCGACTGATCGTCAACGTCCCCCGCCGCAGCCACATCACCCCCCACCTGAGAGACCTACACTGGCTCCCCGTCGACAAGAGGATCACCTTCAAGCTCCTCACCCACGCACACAAAGCACTCCACAACACTGGACCAGCCTACCTGAACAGAAGACTCAGCTTCTACCCCACCACCCGCCAGCTCCGCTCCGCCAGCCTCGCCCTTGCCGCTGTCCCCCGCATCCAACAAATGACCTCTGGTGGCCGATCCTTCTCCTTCCTCGCTGCCAAGACCTGGAACACCCTCCCTACCCACCTACGGCAGACCCAAGACCTACTCGCCTTCCGAAGACTCCTCAAGACCTGGCTCTTCGAGCAGTAGAGGCACCTCCTCCCCTCAGCGTCTTGAGACCCTCACGGGTAAGTAGTGCGCTCTACAAGTAGTCTGATTGATTGATTGTTTGTGAGTGCTGATATTGTCGCTTTGCGAGCCGCCTCAGCTGAGGAGCGTAAGGAAAATCACTGCACTGCTGCCGCTGAGCATTCGCAAACCAAGAACCATCGCATTGCTCGCTTGCGGGCCACAAAGGGCTCTCTAACACCCAAAGATCATTGCATCGTTAGTTTGTGGGCTTTCGAGTGCTCACTAACCCTGGATCCTCGCATCGAGATCATCGCATCACGACATCGCAGTGCGGGAGCTGTGCGTCAGGCATTTTCATCGAATCACACCCGGAGCGCCATTTCTTCTCATCGCAACAAGGCCCCACACGCAACAGGCTCAGCGCATCATCCTCCCTTGCGGCAAGGATTCCACACATCGCTGGGCAAGCGTGAAGAAGTTTTTCGCTTTGGCCCGCAAGCATTCCAGACCGGTGCATCATCCTCCCTTGCGGCCAGGATTCAACGCATCGCCGGCTTCGCATGAGGAAAATCATCGCTACAACCTGTTTGCAACATTTTGTTTGTTTTGCTACGAAACCCAGGTACTTTGTAAGTAAAAGGGTCGCAGAGACTACTGCTTTGAACTGAACTCCTATTTGCACACTTTGAACTATTTTCACAGCATTTCAAGAGTAACCCTATTTTACAGTATTGTGGCTGTTTTATCGTTATTGGTCTTGTGTTAAGCCTATATATAAAGATACTTATTTTTTATAACTACTTGTCTGGTGCCCCTTTGTGGTGTTCTTCACTGTGTTACTGTGTATGATCATAAATGCTTCACACACTGCCTCTGAGATAAGCCTAGCTGCTCGTGCTACGTTACCACAGGGTTGAGCAGGGTTTATCAAAGGGTGTAGACCCTTACTCTGACTTAGGAAGAAGGGTACCCACTTGGACAGTGGCTAGCCATTGCAAACTAGAGACCCCCATTTTTAGCAGGCACTTAGCAGCAACTTATGGGGCTGTTCATCAAGACTTAATGTGAGTATAGCAAGGTCCAAGTCCACACCAACAGGTCACTTTGGGAGGCTCTGGGGTATATGGGAGCAGAAGTCTGTCACGGCGTCGGGTGTCTATTCACTTCAATGGGAGAAAAGTCTGGTTACAAAGAGGCTGCAAACAGGGACTGGAGCAACCAGACCTGGTGACCCTTGAGATCCACGGCACATGGGGACACCTTGGCCCACTTCTCCTTGAGCTGTGGGTCTCAGGTGCAGGTGAGATGGAGTCTCTTGCGGCAGGAGGGGGTCTGCAGAAAGAGGCTGCAGTCGGTGACTGGAAGTTCAGTCTTGGCAAAACCAAGGTTGAGCTTAGCTCCTGTGGGTCTGGGGACCCCATTGGCATGATCACCTCACTTGGATTCAGGCTCTGGAGCGCGGGTGCATAGGTGCTTTGAGGCGTCGGGTGGCGTCTATCACAGACTCACTTTTGGTCTTTGTTTCTGCTGCAGAGGGGCAAACAGGGCAGCTGGGCCACTCTTGATGTGGATCTCACTGTTCCTGAAAACCCTCAACATGCAGGTCTGTCTTTCCCAGGGGTTTTGTCCTGTCTGGGCACAACAAACTTCGGCAGCTGCAAGCAGTCCAGTACTCCAGGCACTTGTAATGTGCAGCTTCGGTCAGTCCTGGCATCCCCACACTTGGAAGGAGGTCAGATATGGCCTGTAGGGTCACTTCTATCTCTTTCTGGGTGGCTGCTACATCGGTAGTCCCTGTAGGCAGCAGGTCGGTGTACTGAGCCTTGCTCTTTGGTGCCTACAGCTGCAGAGGATTAGCACCTCTACTCCAAGGGAGTTTCTTTGGCAAGTTGAGAAGAACTGACATCCCTTTGGGTTTCTTGATGTCTGCACAGTAGCAAGACAAATCAGTTGCTCCACGATAATCAGGTGCAGCAGGCGGCTTGGCAAGGTTGGCACCAGGTCAGTGGTGCTCCTCAGTTCTTGCATCAGCAGTTTTCTTTGTCCACTTACTCTTTTGGTCCATAGAAATCTGATGTTCAGGTATCAGGGGGCCCCCTAGATACTCAATTTAGGGGCATGAGGGGAGTAAGAGGTAGTATCCAATGGGCTACTTGTCACTGTAGTCACTACACTCTGGATATATGACCACTTCCTGTGGGACGTGGCTATCTAATTCCATCACACACAATATGACTGGAATTTCTAAAGTCATGTACACGTCAGGCTTGGTCACCCTAGAGGTGTCCCATCCTGGCAGTGCAAAACGCCCCCTGCACTGCTAATTTTCTCACCTGCCTTGTGCCAGATGGGTCAGAACAGGAGGGGGGGGGGAAAGCATCCTCTCCTGTGAGGGAAGCCATATTCGCAAAACAAAGGTGGTGGGCTATTTGAAGCTCACTGCCTTGGAGTGCTAAATCGCAGGTCATCCTGTAGGAGGGGATGTAAACACCCGCTGCTCAAGCAGGCTTTGTTCCTGACCTCCTGAAAGCAAAGGTCTTCACACCTGGGGGTCAGAAACTCGTCTGTGGTGACAGGCTGGCTAAGAACAGTCCGTTAGTACACTAGTAGTTGGTAGTTTTTCAGGGGGCACCTCTAAGGTGCCCTCTGGGTGCATGTATTATGAAATCCATCACTGGAATCAATTTGGGTTTATTATTATTATTCTGAGGTGTTTGATACCAAACACCATATATTTCAATGAAGTCATTATGCAGCTGGTAACGCGTTTTGACCAGTGTCCAGTACATGCCTTAAGATGGCTTCCCTGCTCACTTGCAATATCTAGTAGTAGAACTATACATCACAGGGGCATATTGGCGCATGCGGAAATGTCCTCACATACAATATAATGCACCATACCTTGTGGCTCAAAATCCTGCTGCAAGGGTGACTTACATATATTAGATGCAGTGACTTTGGTATGATACACAGGAGTGTGTCATGTCATGTTTTCACTCATGGTTTGCACCATTTCACGCAGCCTGCAATGGCAGTCTGAGTGGAAGCTGTATGTGTTAGGGTGGCATATGATATGCTGCAGCCCCTAGGGGCCCGCTTTAGTATCCCTGTCTAAGGTGCTGGAGATCCATTTACTAGGAGCTTACAGTGGTCCTAAAGTTTTCTCTGATACAGACCTAAAGTCCTACGCCAATTGTAGCACAATTAAACAATACCTTGTTTTAGGGGAGGAGCACTGGCACTGAGGTCTGGTTAGCAGGCCTCAGTGCACTGCCAGAGTTCAAAATCAGCATCTAGTCGCTAAAAAGGAGGCAAAAAGTGGGGGAGTAACTGCAACAAAAGCCCAGTTCTCTACAGATAGGGGACGCAATGGCTGAGCTGATTGGATATGTCCTATTTTTATATGAATGAAATGTTACCACCTTGCCCTGAATGAAGGAATATAGGACATTACAACGCGATGTATTGCATTGTGTGCTTTTACAACGTGGTCGTTACAACAACTGCGTTGTTAGTACGTGAATCATTTGCATCTCAAGTCATTACAACGACTTGCAGTAGGGGGCGCGCTGGACTTACGAATAGTATTATCTACTCCAGTTTGCGAAACAGTAGGGAAGGTATTGGAATTCATTTCCAATACCTCAGTGCCCCCAACTGCAAGTCGTTGTAATGACTTGCGATGTTAATGCATCACGTACTAACAACGCAGTCGGTGTAACGGCCGCGTTATAATAGTACTGCGATGCAATGACAGAGTTGTAAAAGCTGTATCCCGAATTAAGCCTTATATCTTACTGTAGACTTTATCTTCTCTTTTATTATAAACATTTGCAGTGTCCTCTCACAGATTTCCCTGTACACAAAAATCATTTACTCTAGGGCTCCATTCAATTCTTCATTTCGCCCATATATGTGGTTGATACAATACTGTGAGGTATATAATTCTCTCACACCGAACATTACCTCTTTCCTTGAAATTCAAATGTTCTGGTGGAGTGTTGGACCAGTTCCCCATACTTCATCTGATTACTCAAAAAACTGGATCAAGCCCATAAAAAATGTTCACGTTTTGTTTCAAAAGACTTGAGAAAACCCCCAATTGTATGATTCCTCCACAGAGTGAAACGAGTCAGATAATTTCTGTGCTGTTCATCATGAGTTAATATCAAATCTACTGCATATAGAAACTTTTGAGGCAAATCAAAGCATTTGAATACTGTGGATAATCAATACTGGTACATTTGGTAATATCCTCTCATTTTATACCTTCATACACTGCACACTCATAGGCTCTCATATACACAATAGTTTCATACTGCAGGGCTTAAATCAACATTTTGTAATTCTGGTAACAACTCAGTTCTATCAACTGCTTGTGTATCCGAATACTAAACCTTTTAATCGATCGCCGGGAGCTAGTCTGTCACTCACTGTCATCATTTGAGGTTAAAATCATCTAACAGACCACAGACTAACTTTTTTTCCCCATATCCTTTCCTAATTGGCTGCAGCAATGAGTAATGCTTTAGAAGCTGGAAATCAGAGTACAAATCGCGAATTGGAGGTCCCCCCAGTACTGGAAGATACCTTCTCGCATCTTTTGCCTACTATTCTCAAGTTCTGTAGCTAGTTCAAGAGAACTGAAAATTAAAATCTGATCATCAGGTGTCACTTTTCACTGAATACTATTGTATGTTTTTGTGGATTTTATTTTAGGAAGTGAAAATCTGTCAGCAAATTTCTATTAATATCAAAGGATTAAAAAAGCTGTAAACCTTTTAGGATAATTTCTATTAAATTCGCCAATTACAAATAATGCGTTTTTGGAGGACCGGTAATCTGTGAACAGACAGTATGCCTTTAGTTTTACCATAAAAGCCTATGCTAAAGTGCCGTGTAATAAATAAAAACATATACAATCATAACTTCTACTCTAAAATAATATCCTATTAAAACAATATTGAAGGTTTAGTATCAAGCTACAAAAATATTGACTGCAGAGCCTACATGACCTTCTTTTATGAGCAAGTTGCTGAGTCCAGCAATACGCTGAGAAACCCTAGCTCACCACAGACTCAAGGCTTAGCTTCAAGATGGCGTCTAGTTGCTCTAATGCCGCCACAGAAAGGGGCTATGCAACACTTTCTGCCCCGCAGCAAGATATTCTGGGAAGACATATTCCACAACAAGAGAGAGGGAAGAGTTTGCTTTGATCACATTGTGAGCATTCGGTGACCACTAGCGCTGCAGAGGGTCTTTCTCCTCTCAGTGTGCCAGTGTTCAATTGAAGGTTGCTGAGGCCGCAGCTGTGGACAAAGGAGCTAATGCCACTGAGATCCACATAACAAATTTGACTACCATCAAAATACTGGCAAGGACAGTCTTATTTGTATGAAAATCTGATACTAAGAAAGGAAGGTTGTGTTCTGAGGACTACTAATGCTATTAAAAACAATATAAAAGCTTGACTGATGAAAGAGTTTGAATTTCACTGACTCTTCTTGCAGAGTTTATTGCTACTAAAAAGCTATCTTCTCTGACAGGTACTGCAAAGATGCCTTATGCACAGGCTCAAATGTGGTGCCATTATTTTTTGAGAAAAACTGATTCAGTTCCCAAGAAAGTGGTGGGGATCTGATTAAAGGAAGAGTATTCTTCAGTCATCCGAGAAGTCTTTTAGTAGTTTCACGATATAGAATGATTTTTGAATAGATCCTTTTCTATAAGCTGTAATAACAACAATACAAGCTTTAATTCAAGACATTTTGTAGTTAGCCAGATGAAGCAAATAAGGTACTACAACTTCTTCTTGCCAAATAATGGGATCACAGCAATTTTTTAAGCACCATAAAACAAATCTTTTCTGTTTGAATGCATATGATGCTCTGATGGATGGGCACTTGGCCTTCTTATGAGTAGTCAAACACTCTGGTGATAAATTCAGATGGCAGCATTATATAATTCAGGAGCCATGCTCCCAAATTAAGTGAGTGTATATGCATTCTGGAGTGCAGGTCTTGTTAGCACATCATCTTCTTGTGGGGCAGATAGTTGAAGAAGCTTTGGATACCACCATTCTCCTAGTCATTCTAGGCCCAATTATATCATTTTTGCATTGGAGTGTCTCTGTTTGATTAACACTTTTGGTATGTAGAAGAGGTGTTGTGCAGCGGCCAGAGTGGCTGACTCCGGAGCTCAGGGCTCACATTTCGATCCCAGCACTGTTGGCAGCTCAGCTCAGCATCATGTGACTCTGGGCAATAGCTCACTTAATCTCCCCAACGGCCCACAGCACCTGGATACCATTAAGAGTGATAAGCCATGCTTCACAACGATGGAATTTAATTTATTAATGGGATCAGAGGAATAGTGTAAAAGAATGTTTCTGACCAATTGATCAGATATTTTGGCTCCCAGCCCTCGAGGTATAATGTAAGAACTTTGCACCTGCTTCTGTTGCAAAGAGGCCTATATCTGGGAAGTCATAGTCTTGGAAACTATCTAATATGATTTCTTATGTTGGTTCCTGTACATGATTTTCTTGAAAATACCTGCTAAGAACATTGGCTTGACAATTCTGTAATACTACTAGGTGATCTGCTTTGATCTGCAACCCTATCGCTAGTAAGCAATGCCAAATCGAATGAGATTCAAGTTATAGAATTCGGGAGCTGGTGCTGCCTTGTTTTTTTGAGGCAATGCTTGTTGTTTTATTGTCTGTTTGGACTAAAATTCTGCTAATTTTCAACAAAGGTAGGAAAGTTCTGAGACTAGATGAACTGCTTTCATTTCTAGAACATTTCTGTTGTTTCTGTGACCGCAGCCCTTGAGTGGTTACATCTTGAAAATGAGCTTCCCAACCTGTCAGAAAAGCATCTGTGACAATCGTTTAGTTTGGGAATTCCTCAGGGAAGTAAATTCTTTTAGGAGATTCAGTTTGTAAAACAACCATTTGAGAGATCGCCTCATCTATACAGAAAGACTCAGTCTGTCATCCCAGTTGTCTTTTCATTTAGACCACTGATCCTCTAGGCATTGGTGTAGTGGTCTCGTAGGGAGATGCACATTATCCCAAATGTGCGTCTCAATATGAGTAAATGCATCAAGGCATGGACCTCATCTGGGAAGAGATCTAACAAGCTGCAAGAAAGGATTGTAGGACACCCCCGCGCCGCACGGCCACCAGCTGCTGCGTGTTCCCCCTGCCCCTACTGCCTCGCTGCCTGCCTCGCTGCCGCTGACCACGCCCCCTCCTTCGAGCGGCGTGGTCCGTGAGCGCCTGCCGGTTTCTCTTGCCTTTTTTATGCATTTCTTGTGTATTTTGTAGTTTCCTACCTTTGTGCCTGTTTATTTTAATTGTGTGCCCGTATTTGTGGTTATCCTTCCTGTTTGCCCGCTGCCTCGCCGCCCTCCGCTCTCCCTCCCCGCTTCCCGCCACCACCGACAACCCCGCCCCTTTGTTCCCTTCTGTACCCTCCCCGCTCCCGCCCCCCAGCTGCTCCGCCCACCCGCGCACTTGGCCTTATATGGCGACCGTGCGACGCAGGTGAGTGTGACCTACTTGTAGGACACCCCCGCGCCGCACGGCCACCAGCTGCTGCGTGTGCCCCCTGCCCCGACTGCCTCGCTGCCTGCCTCGCTGCCGCTGACCACGCCCCCTCCTTTCAATGAAGTCATTATGCAGCTGGTAACGCGTTTTGACCAGTGTCCAGTACATGCCTTAAGATGGCTTCCCTGCTCACTTGCAATATCTAGTAGTAGAACTATACATCACAGGGGCATATCGGCGCATGCGGAAATGTCCTCACATACAATATAATGCACCATACCTTGTGGCTCAAAATCCTGCTGCAAGGGTGACTTACATATATTAGATGCAGTGACTTTGGTATGATACACAGGAGTGTGTCATGTCATGTTTTCACTCATGGTTTGCACCATTTCACGCAGCCTGCAATGGCAGTCTGAGTGGAAGCTGTATGTGTTAGGGTGGCATATGATATGCTGCAGCCCCTAGGGGCCCGCTTTAGTATCCCTGTCTAAGGTGTTGGAGATCCATTTACTAGGAGCTTACAGTGGTCCTAAAGTTTTCTCTGATACAGACCTAAAGTCCTACGCCAATTGTAGCACAATTAAACAATACCTTGTTTTAGGGGAGGAGCACTGGCACTGAGGTCTGGTTAGCAGGCCTCAGTGCACTGCCAGAGTTCAAAATCAGCATCTAGTCGCTAAAAAGGAGGCAAAAAGTGGGGGAGTAACTGCAACAAAAGCCCAGTTCTCTACAGATAGGGGACGCAATGGCTGAGCTGATTGGATATGTCCTATTTTTATATGAATGAAATGTTACCACCTTGCCCTGAATGAAGGAATATAGGACATTACAACGCGATGTATTGCATTGTGTGCTTTTACAACGTGGTCGTTACAACAAGTGCGTTGTTAGTACGTGAATCATTTGCATCTCAAGTCATTACAACGACTTGCAGTAGGGGGCGCGCTGGACTTACGAATAGTATTATCTACTCCAGTTTGCGAAACAGTAGGGAAGGTATTGGAATTCATTTCCAATACCTCAGTGCCCCCAACTGCAAGTCGTTGTAATGACTTGCGATGTAAATGCATCACGTACTAACAACGCAGTCGGTGTAACGGCCGCGTTATAATAGTACTGCGATGCAATGACAGAGTTGTAAAAGCTGTATCCCGAATTAAGCCTTATATCTTACTGTAGACTTTATCTTCTCTTTTATTATAAACATTTGCAGTGTCCTCTCACAGATTTCCCTGTACACAAAAATCATTTACTCTAGGGCTCCATTCAATTCTTCATTTCGCCCATATATGTGGTTGATACAATACTGTGAGGTATATAATTCTCTCACACCGAACATTACCTCTTTCCTTGAAATTCAAATGTTCTGGTGGAGTGTTGGACCAGTTCCCCATACTTCATCTGATTACTCAAAAAACTGGATCAAGCCCATAAAAAATGTTCACGTTTTGTTTCAAAAGACTTGAGAAAACCCCCAATTGTATGATTCCTCCACAGAGTGAAACGAGTCAGATAATTTCTGTGCTGTTCATCATGAGTTAATATCAAATCTACTGCATATAGAAACTTTTGAGGCAAATCAAAGCATTTGAATACTGTGGATAATCAATACTGGTACATTTGGTAATATCCTCTCATTTTATACCTTCATACACTGCACACTCATAGGCTCTCATATACACAATAGTTTCATACTGCAGGGCTTAAATCAACATTTTGTAATTCTGGTAACAACTCAGTTCTATCAACTGCTTGTGTATCCGAATACTAAACCTTTTAATCGATCGCCGGGAGCTAGTCTGTCACTCACTGTCATCATTTGAGGTTAAAATCATCTAACAGACCACAGACTAACTTTTTTTCCCCATATCCTTTCCTAATTGGCTGCAGCAATGAGTAATGCTTTAGAAGCTGGAAATCAGAGTACAAATCGCGAATTGGAGGTCCCCCCAGTACTGGAAGATACCTTCTCGCATCTTTTGCCTACTATTCTCAAGTTCTGTAGCTAGTTCAAGAGAACTGAAAATTAAAATCTGATCATCAGGTGTCACTTTTCACTGAATACTATTGTATGTTTTTGTGGATTTTATTTTAGGAAGTGAAAATCTGTCAGCAAATTTCTATTAATATCAAAGGATTAAAAAAGCTGTAAACCTTTTAGGATAATTTCTATTAAATTCGCCAATTACAAATAATGCGTTTTTGGAGGACCGGTAATCTGTGAACAGACAGTATGCCTTTAGTTTTACCATAAAAGCCTATGCTAAAGTGCCGTGTAATAAATAAAAACATATACAATCATAACTTCTACTCTAAAATAATATCCTATTAAAACAATATTGAAGGTTTAGTATCAAGCTACAAAAATATTGACTGCAGAGCCTACATGACCTTCTTTTATGAGCAAGTTGCTGAGTCCAGCAATACGCTGAGAAACCCCAGCTCACCACAGACTCAAGGCTTAGCTTCAAGATGGCGTCTAGTTGCTCTAATGCCGCCACAGAAAGGGGCTATGCAACACTTTCTGCCCCGCAGCAAGATATTCTGGGAAGACATATTCCACAACAAGAGAGAGGGAAGAGTTTGCTTTGATCACATTGTGAGCATTCGGTGACCACTAGCGCTGCAGAGGGTCTTTCTCCTCTCAGTGTGCCAGTGTTCAATTGAAGGTTGCTGAGGCCGCAGCTGTGGACAAAGGAGCTAATGCCACTGAGATCCACATAACAAATTTGACTACCATCAAAATACTGGCAAGGACAGTCTTATTTGTATGAAAATCTGATACTAAGAAAGGAAGGTTGTGTTCTGAGGACTACTAATGCTATTAAAAACAATATAAAAGCTTGACTGATGAAAGAGTTTGAATTTCACTGACTCTTCTTGCAGAGTTTATTGCTACTAAAAAGCTATCTTCTCTGACAGGTACTGCAAAGATGCCTTATGCACAGGCTCAAATGTGGAGCCATTATTTTTTGAGAAAAACTGATTCAGTTCCCAAGAAAGTGGTGGGGATCTGATTAAAGGAAGAGTATTCTTCAGTCATCCGAGAAGTCTTTTAGTAGTTTCACGATATAGAATGATTTTTGAATAGATCCTTTTCTATAAGCTGTAATAACAACAATACAAGCTTTAATTCAAGACATTTTGTAGTTAGCCAGATGAAGCAAATAAGGTACTACAACTTCTTCTTGCCAAATAATGGGATCACAGCAATTTTTTAAGCACCATAAAACAAATCTTTTCTGTTTGAATGCATATGATGCTCTGATGGATGGGCACTTGGCCTTCTTATGAGTAGTCAAACACTCTGGTGATAAATTCAGATGGCAGCATTATATAATTCAGGAGCCATGCTCCCAAATTAAGTGAGTGTATATGCATTCTGGAGTGCAGGTCTTGTTAGCACATCATCTTCTTGTGGGGCAGATAGTTGAAGAAGCTTTGGATACCACCATTCTCCTAGTCATTCTAGGCCCAATTATATCATTTTTGCATTGGAGTGTCTCTGTTTGATTAACACTTTTGGTATGTAGAAGAGGTGTTGTGCAGCGGCCAGAGTGGCTGACTCCGGAGCTCAGGGCTCACATTTCGATCCCAGCACTGTTGGCAGCTCAGCTCAGCATCATGTGACTCTGGGCAATAGCTCACTTAATCTCCCCAACGGCCCACAGCACCTGGATACCATTAAGAGTGATAAGCCATGCTTCACAACGATGGAATTTAATTTATTAATGGGATCAGAGGAATAGTGTAAAAGAATGTTTCTGACCAATTGATCAGATATTTTGGCTCCCAGCCCTCGAGGTATAATGTAAGAACTTTGCACCTGCTTCTGTTGCAAAGAGGCCTATATCTGGGAAGTCATAGTCTTGGAAACTATCTAATATGATTTCTTATGTTGGTTCCTGTACATGATTTTCTTGAAAATACCTGCTAAGAACATTGGCTTGACAATTCTGTAATACTACTAGGTGATCTGCTTTGATCTGCAACCCTATCGCTAGTAAGCAATGCCAAATCGAATGAGATTCAAGTTATAGAATTCGGGAGCTGGTGCTGCCTTGTTTTTTTGAGGCAATGCTTGTTGTTTTATTGTCTGTTTGGACTAAAATTCTGCTAATTTTCAACAAAGGTAGGAAAGTTCTGAGACTAGATGAACTGCTTTCATTTCTAGAACATTTCTGTTGTTTCTGTGACCGCAGCCCTTGAGTGGTTACATCTTGAAAATGAGCTTCCCAACCTGTCAGAAAAGCATCTGTGACAATCGTTTAGTTTGGGAATTCCTCAGGGAAGTAAATTCTTTTAGGAGATTCAGTTTGTAAAACAACCATTTGAGAGATCGCCTCATCTATACAGAAAGACTCAGTCTGTCATCCCAGTTGTCTTTTCATTTAGACCACTGATCCTCTAGGCATTGGTGTAGTGGTCTCGTAGGGAGATGCACATTATCCCAAATGTGCGTCTCAATATGAGTAAATGCATCAAGGCATGGACCTCATCTGGGAAGAGATCTAACAAGCTGCAAGAAAGGATTGTAGGACACCCCCGCGCCGCACGGCCACCAGCTGCTGCGTGTTCCCCCTGCCCCGACTGCCTCGCTGCCTGCCTCGCTGCCGCTGACCACGCCCCCTCCTTCGAGCGGCGTGGTCCGTGAGCGCCTGCCGGTTTCTCTTGCCTTTTTTTTGCATTTCTTGTGTATTTTGTAGTTTCCTTCCTTTGTGCCTGTTTATTTTAATTGTGTGCCCGTATTTGTGGTTATCCTTCCTGTTTGCCCGCTGCCTCGCCGCCCTCCGCTCTCCCTCCCCGCTTCCCGCCACCACCGACAACCCCGCCCCTTTGTTCCCTTCTGTACCCTCCCCGCTCCCGCCCCCCAGCTGCTCCGCCCACCCGCGCACTTGGCCTTATATGGCGACCGTGCGACGCAGGTGAGTGTGACCTACTTGTAGTACACCCCCGCGCCGCACGGCCACCAGCTGCTGCGTGTGCCCCCTGCCCCGACTGCCTCGCTGCCTGCCTCGCTGCCGCTGACCACGCCCCCTCCTTCGAGCGGCGTGGTCCGTGAGCGCCTGCCGGTTTCTCTTGCCTTTTTTTTGCATTTCTTGTGTATTTTGTAGTTTCCTTCCTTTGTGCCTGTTTATTTTAATTGGGTGCCCGTATTTGTGGTTATCCTTCCTGTTTGCCCGCTGCCTCGCCGCCCTCCGCTCTCCCTCCCCGCTTCCCGCCACCGCCGACAACCCCGCCCCTTTGTTCCCTTCTGTACCCTCCCTGCTCCCGCCCCCCAGCTGCTCCGCCCACCCGCGCACTTCGCCTTATATGGAGACTGTGCGAACGCGCAGCGGTTACGCGCAGCGGGCGCGCCGATTGTGCGCCGAAGGCGCGCCAAAGGTAAGCCCGTCTGCGCCCGTCCGCGACCGGACCGCGACCAGCGCCAGGACCCCTGGCCCACGAAGACCCCGACCGACCCGGCTGACGTACTCCGCCGCCACCCTCATCGCACTCAACACCGGCCGACTCCCAGGATGCCACCAAGCCACACCACGACGCACCCACGGACCCTTCAGCTGCCACGCCTGCAAGTTCACCTGTATCCGGACCTGCCTCGCACCAGCAACCGCCAAGTCGAACACCAGCAGCACCTACCTCAAGTGCATCCCGCTCAACACCCGCTCCGTCCACAGACACGCCATCGAACTCTGGAACCTCCTAGACGCCACAGCCCCTGACGTTGCCTTCCTCACAGAGACCTGGATGAACGCCTCTTCAGCTCCCGACATTGCCATCGCCATCCCAGAGGGCTACAAGATTGTCCGGAGGGACCGCACCGCCAACCAGATGGGAGGAGGCATCGCCATCATCCACAGGAACACCATCCGTCTCACGACCAGCACCGACAACACCCTGACCACCGCCGAACACCTGCACTTCCAGATCCACACCGACCCGAACACCACCCTCAGAGGCACCCTGATCTACCGACGTCCGGGACCACGCACACAATTCAGCGAGGACATCGCCGACTTCGTCAGCCCGCATGCCCTCCCCTCCGCTGACTACATCCTCCTGGGGGACCTCAACTTCCACCTGGAGAACAACAACGACCGCAACACCAGCACCCTGCTCGACAACCTCGCCAATCTTGGACTCAAGCAGCTGGTGTCCACCCCCACCCGCCTCGCCGGACACACACTCGACGCAGTCTTCTCTTCCAGCACAGACATCGACTTCAGCCACGCCACAAAGCTTCAATGGACGGACCACAGCTGCGTCCACTTCACCTTCAAGAGAACGACGACCCACCACCACCAGCAACAGGCTGCCCGCAGAAGCTGGAACAAGATCACAGCAGACCAGCTCGCCACCTCCCTGAGCCAGCACCCTCCTGCCAGCTCAGCGAACCCCAGCCAGGCCGCCGACAACCTCACGAAGTGGATCAGCAACTGCGCGGACGAGCTGGCCCCGCGGAGGACCCCGCCCAGCAGACCCGGCAGCAAGAAAGCCCCGTGGTTCACCGACGAACTCAAGAGCTCCAAGAAGAACTGCCGAGCCCTTGAGAAAGTCTGGAGAAGGGAACCTACACCGGACAACAGGACCACCTTCAAGCTGGCCACCCGGAAGCACCACCAGCTTGAGGAAATATAAATTTTATGGTCAAGATGTGTTCCCTAGCGCGTACCCCACCATCTCCATGTACGAGTTAAAGTGCATGTAACTTCCCTCCTGTACCAGCTATGAAGATGCAAATACATTTGCGTCTAACGTTAACATGTCCTCTTTCAGACCCACCTTGAATGGGTTGAATGGTCCGTTCCTAAGTATGCTATGCCAACGTCTTTTTGTAGTGTACTTCTCCGTTTTTCAGCTCTAGCTGAGTAGGCCCTGAATTTCTGCCACCGAGCCTCTTTTCTGGCTTCTGACTCCAAGGGCCTCTGCCCAGGCTGCCTCTGTACTTGTGAACTCTGACTTACTTTCAGCGCGGCCCCTCGCGCTCAGCTCAGCCTGCTGCCTGCCAAGATTGACTATAGCCTTCGAGTTATCTGTTCCGCTCCTCGAAAATACATTCCTGCCTACTAGCTTCAGTAAACATCCTTCCAGCTGCAGAGCCAGAGGGCCGACCTGTCTTAGTGCAAGTAATTCATAGCTCCTGTTGCCATGCTCCCATGGAAGGCCCATGCCCCCACGCTTCTCATACAGACACTCAGGCGCTTATACACGCACTCACAGCAAGTATAGAATAGCTTCTGCCCTAGAGACCTTTCCGCCCAGATAGCTTAGTTCCTAAACATTAGATATCCGATATGATAGAAGCACAAGTTGATCTGACATGCCAGACTTCTGTCTCTTTCCGTCAGTGTAAATGTCAAGTCCCCTGCACCCCTCCAATCACACGTCATGCAGTTGCGCGCGCATCCAAGTTTCCGATTTCTGCTGACATTGCCACATTTCTGCTTAGTGCCACCCACTCGTGACACCTATCAGTGACGTTTCCAGCACACACCTCTAGTTCACGCCTCTTGATTACATACTAGTACCACGTGTATACTGTTATCTTGTCTTCTCTCAGCTGTTACGCCTCCTGCACTGTTGCTTATGGCATGAATTAAGTATATAAGCTATGTACTGTTAATAAAATGTAGCGCTCTATCCCTTCTGACACCCCTGTGGTGGTCAGAATCCGATATCTTGGTCATGACCCTTCCTTTTTAAGGAATAAAACCCCTAAGAACTCTAACACCACGGACTCTGTCTTTTTCTTCCGATCTGAGTTATTATTGATTAAGTACTTACCTGCATAGAAATTAAGAGAGTAAATTAAATATTTACGTCATTTTGGCGCCCGAACAGGGACCCCTCCCCCACCTCACGCGCCGGTTGGCGCATTGCAAGCTCTGTCCCCTGCCATCAGTTAGATGGAACATACGCGTACCGGCAGGATTTCCTGCATCTCCCTCTGACCCACGGAGGTGACGAAGACTGCGATCAGTGCCCAGACGAGGCGGTGAGGAGTGCGGAGGATCCCGACCAGAGCCTAGCCGAAAGAAACAAGGTCCGAGGTGTCAAGAGGCCCACCAGGTTTCCGAAGTTTCCCGAAGTTTTCCGAAGTGTCGAGTCGAGTCCAGTCGAGTTTTCCGAGGCCTTCTGTTCCGTGCTTCCCGGTGAGTACCATTGCTGGGACGTATCTAGACGGGTTTGGGTACACAAGTCCAGTCTGCACTGTTTTTAGGCAGTGTATCTGTACTGTTTAGCAGTATATCTAGTCTGAATTTCTGCGCTGTTACACCAGTGTATCTGTACTGTTTAGCAGTACATCCGGTATAGGGGGTAGTCATCTATGTCTCAAATGTCTTTTCATGTGATTAATGTTGTGGTATGAATGTGACCGTTTTTATGTGCATTATTGTGTTTTCTTGTATAACTAGTTATATTCAGAATTAAGTATCAAGGATCGAGCATTCAGTATCAAGTAGATAAAATGCCGTTTTTCAACAAATTAAAGCAGATAGGAACTAGGAAAGGGATACTAGAGGAAGAAATTCCTATCCCCCCTAGGGACACTCCAGGTAACTTTATGTACCATAAACATGGCATAGACGCCATATTGTATCTAGACTTATGGACTGACTATACTAAACACCTAGACGAAAGACACCGATGGCCAGTTAATGGAACATGGGATGCCGAGTGCATCATGAAGGTCGAGGAAGCATTATGGAAAAAGAAAGCCAGACAATCTCAGAAAGACGCCATAGAATTTTGGCGTAAGGAATCACATAAACGTGCTGAAAGAGCACTCCGTAGAGAAGACAGACTTAAAGAATCAGAGAAAGCACAGGAAAATGAACTAGTTACCGAGGGGATCCGAGTAAAAAGTGAACAGATAGACCGCGCACGACATAATCTTGTGAATAGTATGTATCTTGTGGCCGAGGGTACACCTGAGGCCCTATCAGAAATACCGAAAAACTTACCGTCACCGTTAGTCCCAACTAAAGTAATGCATAAAACTACTAAAGACATATTCCTAAATTCATATTTAGAGGACGTAGCACCAGCTTACACCAATCTGCCTGTTCGTGCCCTGCCTACTGACAGGGACGGGGGTGGCACTCCGCCCCCAGATCATGCTCCGCCAGTACCACGACAGACCTCCCCCGTTCCGCCAGCCCCGCCACTTCCTGCACTCAAAACAGACCTACCGAAACCACGTCTACCAGATCCTACTAAAAGACAAATTCAATTACAGACTCCACACAGAGAGGATGCCCAAGCTTCCGCTTCAGGAGGTGCGACCGCGGGTCTTCGGACCCCGCCCTTAACGCACAGATTATCCCTAGGGGACATGCGGAGTCCCACCGTGTACAAATCACCCCGTCTTGATATACTCAAAGGACAACTTACAGTTTGCAGATATGATCCAGTACCCGGAAAAGAGGATAGAATGATGATGGCATCATTGCGGTTACGAGCCGCTACTGATTTTCTGTTAATGTTTCCAGGAATGAAAGAGCACCTAGACAGAATCTACCGGTTTATACAGACTGGAAAAGATCCCGAAAGCATTAAAGACGCCTTGGAGCATCAGAAAGTTGACACTCAAGCATATATATTACGTTTTTTCATAAATTGCCTAATAAGAGAACGAGACAGGCCTGAGACAGATCAGGATGAAATAGAGGCACTCCACAAGTGGGGTAAAAATATATCGGAAGGTAAACACGATAGACAGAATTGCATAGCCAGTATGTACAAGAAAATAAGAAAGACAGTAATAGAGATACACGAAAAAGAGAAAGACAAAGCTTCCTCCGAGGAGGAAGAAGAATCTGAAGAACCAGAAAGAGCTGCAGATACTATAGCATATGTAGGTAAGGGAAATTACCTTAGGATAGGCATCCGTCCAGAAAGCAAGAGAGTTTTCTTCTCTGCCTTGACAAATCCGAATTCTGCTGAGCATCAGTTCCAGGAAACTGATAAAAGGCTTCGAGATCGAGTTGGGTACCACGTACTCAATTCTATGGATGAACAAGAACTAGCCCGATCAGCTGTATCATGGGCCGAGAATGCAGACATATATAATGATGACACAGTAGCGCAGACATTTCTGAACCTCTCCCCAGACGAGCAGAAATTAGCAGGTGTATACATGATTCAGCACCTTCTCATCAAATACAGAAAACACTATTCTGATCCAGGTCCCTTACACGAAACACTAGAAGCACTACTCATGGATAGATGGAGAGGCTTAAGTACCAAGTTAATACAAATAATTCTAGAACAACGCCGTAGATATGACACATTCATCAGTTCCGAATATGTTCCCGCCCCGCCTCCAGAAAGGAAGATGTACCACATGCAATGCGGGGGTGGCATTGAAAGTCAGAACCCCTTACGAGAAGTACACCCAGTTATGGGTACAGATAATATCTTGAAACGTGTATATGTACACACGCCATTGACCAAGCTAGAACTGTTAGAAATGAAGAAACTAGTCCCGTGTCATGATAAAGACCCTGCAGGTTTTCACAGAGAGCTTAAAGACATGTTACTAATGGGGGATTACACGTATGATGATATCATGAAAATGTTGAAAGTATTGTTGCCCACGGGTATCTTCGAGAAATTGAAGGAAAAGGAATGGGAGGTGGGGGACACAAAGATTGCATGGGCAGAAATAGAGGACGAAGAAAGAAAACGGGTCCCAGGGGTAGGCCTTGGGGACAAAACTAAAGCATTACCAGGTTTGATAGTACAGGTCCTGCCAAGATTATTGACAACTAGAAAGGAAGATTGGGACGCCATCTCGTCCTGTAAACAGAAACATGATGAAGATACTAGTGATTTCTATTCAAGATTCGAGAAATGTTTCATTATTAATAGTGGCCTCAAACCAAGTAGCGAATCATATCCGCATCTTTTTGTATCAAAATTAGTCGAGAACTCCCTACCATTAGTTAAAAATCGAGTGTACAAAGTTGAAAGTACTTGGCAGGCAAATACGCCATCCCAGATGTTACAAATGTTACAATATCACCAGAACAGAATTAGAGAAGAACAAGATCAGGAACAGAAACGTATGAAAGACACGAAGATGAAAATGTTAGTAGCACAGACGGTCCCAGCCGACGGTCAGAGAAAAGGTGGGGCCCAGACAAGTCACCCTACAGCTCCCGTTAAAGGGACATGTAATTACTGCAAGCAGCCAGGTCATTATGTACATGAATGCCCGGTCCTGAAACATAATATAGCGACAGGTAAAACTAAAGAAAGACCGCATCCGCCTAGACAAGACCATAACCAGCATCAGTCTTCACAGAATACACAGAATACACAGCCTATGCATGCTTCTTCACCTCCAGCACAGACAGTAGCGGTACCACAGCCACAGCCCATTGCCGCGTCTCAGCAAGTTTCACAGCAGATGTACCAGTATGCCCAGTCCGCATATCCAGATTATCCCCGATATACATGAAACAGCCTAGAGAGGGAAGGTGGCTTGCCTCTTATTGAGATTCCTGTAGATCAAGAAGGTCCTTATGTACACAGTCACGTATTGGGAAAAGACAGAAAGTTTTTAATTGACACAGGGGCAAGTCGCACTACGATCAGCCATGATGAAGTCCCAGGGGCACCCCTCTCAGGCTCACAGACTGTTTCCCTGGGTTTTTCAGGACAGCCTATTGTAAATGAGGTATCAGAACCAGTCCCCCTGGCTGTGGGTCCATTATCACGTGTTACAGACTTGTTACTTACAAAATCATGTCCGGAAAATCTGTTAGGAATTAAAACATTGAAGGCTCTAGGAGCTATAATATGCTGTTCCCCGGAGGGAGTTAGACTTTTTCTACGGGATTTCAAGGGTCATTATGTTTTGCGAGAATTCGATGTCAGATTGAAAAATGTACCAGATTACTTGTGGGCAAAAGGCCCCACTGATGTAGGTTGCATGCATATCACTCCATACCGTGTTACATTGAAGACAGGTGTTGTTCTACCACGAATCAGACAATACAAGTTACCACCCGATGCTGTAGTGGCTTTACTGAAAATCATTGAAGAGCTCATTGCCCAGGGAGTGGTCGTAGAGACCGACTCCAATGTCTGTAATTCACCCATCATTCCGATTCTTAAACGTACTGATCCCAATGCACCGCCAGTATATCGGCTGGTGATTGATCTTCGAGAACTGAACAAATGCATTATACCACAGTTCCCTGTGGTCCCCGATATCTCATCCCTATTGACTGCCATTGATTCAGAAGCAACGTTCTTTACTGTAATTGACCTCAAGAACGCCTTCTTCAGCGTGCCTATTGATCCAGAGAGCCAATATCTCTTCGGATTCAGTTTAAATGGACGAAGTTTCAAATTTTCACGCGCACCTCAAGGATTCACAGAAAGCCCCAGCATCTATAGTCAAGCACTGAAAAGGCAACTAGATTGCATTCAAATGCCAGTTAACACCGCTTTACTGCAATACGTCGATGATCTGCTGATCACCGCACGAAGTGAGCCCGAATGCGAACAAGCATCACTGACAGTTTTACACTTTCTGGCCGACAAGGGACACAAGGTGTCCCCTTCAAAGTTACAATTCTGTGTTCAGCAAGTTGTGTACTTGGGTCACTTGCTGTCCAAAGTGGGGAGACAGCTCACTCCCGATCGCATTCAGTTAATTGTAAATATGCCACAACCCCAGACACAGAAGGAAGTGCGGGCCTTCATAGGCCTCACCTCGTACTGCAGACAATGGATTCCACAATATGCATTTCTAGCTAAACCACTCATTCAGTTAACGACACAGGAGGCAGCGACTTCGACTGCCCTCCCTTGGACTCAGGAACACACACAAGCTTTTGAAGAATTAAAGAAAGCCTTATGCCAAGCACCAGTTTTAGCGACACCATGTTACAGCAAACCGTTTACACTTTTTGTTACAGAACGTGATGGTACAGCTTTGTCTGTCCTCACTCAAGATCAAGCAGGTTCACATAAGCCTTGCGCTTATTTTTCAAGTACATTGGATTCAGTAGCTCAGGCACTCCCTGCATGCTTAAAGTCAGTAGCAGCAACAGCGTTAGCAATAAGACAAAGTGATTCAATTGTTTTAGGTCATCAGTTAACAGTTCAAGTACCACACTCTGTAGAGGTTTTGTTAAACAGAACCCAGACTCAGCACTTAACTATAGCACGACTGACAGGTTATGAATTAACACTGTTCCAGCCACACATAGAAATTAGACGCTGCAGTATCCTGAACCCCGCAACACTGTTACCTACAATTATGACAGATCCGGCCCAGCATGATTGTATAGAAATCATTAATGCAGTAACAAAGCCACGACGAGACTTAACAGATGTCCCACTGACAAATCCAGACCTGACACTTTATGTGGACGGTTCATGCATGAGAACAAGTACAGGAGAATTAGTGGCCGCGTATGCCGTGACCACTGAAACCGAAGTTAAAGAAACACATCGTATTGACACACTGTCTGCTCAAGCAGCAGAGCTCATCGCTCTGACCCGAGCTTGTATACTAGCCAAGAACAGAAATGTCAATATATACACTGATTCCCGTTATGCTTTCGGAGTTGTACACGACTTCGGAGTCCTCTGGCAAGAACGAGGTTTCCTGACCTCTCATGGGGCCAAGATACAACATGGTCCCCTCATTCAAGCCCTGCTAGAAGCAATACATTTGCCCTCGGGCATATCAGTCATGAAGTGTAAAGCACATACTAAAGCCACAGATTCTGTTTCCCAGGGTAACGACCTGGCAGATCAGACAGCAAAACATACAGCACTGACTCACACTCAGATTACTGATGTGACAAAGACAATAGTACCGACAAAGTGTATGGTAGTCAAGGATCCCGCCCTAGATGTAATTGACATTCAGGCACATGCTACCCCAGATGAAATAAAGAAATGGATTGAACTAGGAGGGATCCAGACAGATCAAGGTTGGATGACGAAGGGAAAATCTACATGGTTTCTCCCTGACTCTATGGTTCAAGTCATGATTAACACAGCACATAGCCCAGCACATCTAGGAGAGAAAGCGATGTTAGATAGTTTACAAAATCTCTGGAGCAATAAACACTTACGAGCAGCCGCAAAACAGAAAGTGCGCACGTGCATGATCTGTTGTCAGTTCAATCCAGGAAAAAGCGTCCCTGTAGAGCAAGGTGGATTTCATCCTCCCGATCACCCTTTTGAAGTCCTCCAGATGGATTATATCCAGATGGACCGTTGTCGAGGTTTCAAATATGTCCTCGTAGTTGTTTGTGCACTTTCCCGCTGGACCGAAGCATACCCCGTTCCAGACTACACTGCTCCGACCACTGCCAAGCAGCTGGTTCGAGAATTCTTCCCACGGTACGGTTTGCCCCGTGTCGTGTACTCAGATAACGGACAGCCATTCTCGTCCGAGTTAATGAAGCAGGTTTCTTTACTGTTAGGTTACCAGTGGAAATTCCATTGTGTCAGACACCCTGAAGCCGCAGGCCTTGTAGAAAGGCATAACCAGACACTAAAAATCCGCCTTGCAAAGATATGTCAGGAGAAAGGGGTCGACTGGATAGTCGCCCTGCCCGTGGCACTATTCTACATGAGGATGGTCGCCCACTCGAGATCAGGGCTATCCCCGTACGAAGTGGTTTTTGGCAGACCACCGAATATGTGGGGGACGCCCATTCCGAAAAAAATCACTGATGTTGATTGTAACATGTTGACAGATTACCTTGCCTCCTTGATGTCTGCACTCCAATCATGTCGTTCACAGGTTGCCGCAGCCTTTCCTGACAACACTGATGTAAAGCCGCACGAGGTCCGTCCTGGGGACCTGGTATTGGTCCGAAATTTCGACAGGAAGAGTCCGCTGGAGCCCCGCTGGAAATCTCCGAAGACCGTCCTTCTCACCACGAGGACCGCCGTGAAGATTGAGGGGAGAAAGGGGTGGGTCCACACGAGTCATGTGAAAAAATTTTTCGAACTGAAACCTGATCGAGACTCGTCCACCCCCACCAAAGACTGTATCAAAACTAGTGACTTTGAAGTATCCAAACGAGAGAAAACTCCCCAAGAGGAATACCGTATGAAACTCCGATCTAGCAAGTCAGACAGTTTAATTGTTTAAGTCCTCCCCTAGGTGAATCGGTTAAATAGTTTCTGACATGTATCCCCTAGATCGAGATAGAGAGAGACAAGTTAAAAAAGGTGCATATTGTAAATCACTCCGTAGTCACTTTATAGTGACCCTATTAATCATGTTTATTCTAAGTATTTTAGTTATTGTTGCCAGTTTTCTGCTACCTATCTACTGGCCTATTTTCAAGCGTGAACAATCTGTTTACAATGTCTCTGCTGAACACACTTTTAGTGAACTACCTGCACACGAACTCTCTTACAGACTTGCGCTGCGCAACAATACATTCATTAGTATGTTACACCACTCCCATCAGACTAACAATGCTACAGACTGCTGGATATGTGGCCGACTCCCTCCCTACCAGAATTACAAGGGAGCTCTGCCCCTCTTTCCGTACCCGTTCACTCATAATGGTTCCTGTGGGGCATGGTTTAAAATAATTAATTCCTTAGATCCTGATATTGCTGTTTTCGATGGGGGCTGGGTTTGGGGAAACTTGAACTTAGTTCTGCTCAACGTCTGTTACCCTGATAAAGAGGGACTCCCCACTCGAAGAGGAACTGATCTAGAAAATGAAGTATATGGATTAGGTAACTACACAATTAGCCTCATGATCCTTACTGTTGAATCCGAAGCTGCTCCAGTTCTGCCCCATATGCTAGTATTACCAGTCACTGGTGAATTATGTGTCCGAAAGAAAGGTTCAGTACACTTAGGTCATAGTAAATGCACTACTGTGGTCGAATTCAGTGACCAGGGTAAATCGTCCTTCAAAGCTATCAGTCACTCCTATTTTGTTTGCGGTCATACCGCATACATACGTTTGCCTCCAGATTGGGATGGTACCTGTTATATTGCATTCCTTCTGCCACCTGTTTTTCTAGCTCCCCCTGATTACCATAGAAATACGAATCTAGTAAAGAATAGACCCAGAAGAGATATCCCACTTGTCGACTACACAGAAACGGCATGGGAACAGTACACTGATTTCAATAAAGGATTCTTTTTCTTTTTAGGACCTGTCCAAAACAGTAAATTAATACGTAGATTAACTAGAACACTTGAAGTTGTAGTACATGAAACTGCCTCCGCTTTAGGTAACTTAACAGAGGAGCAATCTGCTATGCGGGTTGTTGTTCTTCAAAATCGTCTTGTTATTGACGTCATCTTGGCAGATAGAGGTGGAGCCTGTAAGGTCATCGGGTCAAGTTGCTGCGTTTTCATCCCACAAAATGCGCCATCTGTCTATCAAGCTATTACCCGTCTGCATAAAATTGCAAATCAGATACATCAGAATCCAGGCACCTGGACTTGGTCCGGTTGGTTCTGGACCACTTTAACTGCTTGGGGATGGAAGATCCTATCCTTCCTAGGTTTTGGCCTTGTCATAGTATTCAGCTGCTGCCTGTGCCTACAGTGTGGGCCGGCGATATGTGGACTGTGTGCCACATCGTGCATTGAACATTCCAGTTTTCTCTCAAACCGTCAAAGAAAGAAAGATGAGCAAATGATGTTCCAAGAACAAACTGATCAAATTATGATGATTAATATATCATGAAGGGTCCGTAGGGAACAAGGAGGGAATGAGGAAATATAAATTTTATGGTCAAGATGTGTTCCCTAGCGCATACCCCACCATCTCCATGTACGAGTTAAAGTGCATGTAACTTCCCTCCTGTACCAGCTATGAAGACGCAAATACATTTGCGTCTAACGTTAACATGTCCTCTTTCAGACCCACCTTGAATGGGTTGAATGGTCCGTTCCTAAGTATGCTATGCCAACGTCTTTTTGTAGTGTACTTCTCCGTTTTTCAGCTCTAGCTGAGTAGGCCCTGAATTTCTGCCACCGAGCCTCTTTTCTGGCTTCTGACTCCAAGGGCCTCTGCCCAGGCTGCCTCTGTACTTGTGAACTCTGACTTACTTTCAGCGCGGCCCCTCGCGCTCAGCTCAGCCTGCTGCCTGCCAAGATTGACTATAGCCTTCGAGTTATCTGTTCCGCTCCTCGAAAATACATTCCTGCCTACTAGCTTCAGTAAACATCCTTCCAGCTGCAGAGCCAGAGGGCCGACCTGTCTTAGTGCAAGTAATTCATAGCTCCTGTTGCCATGCTCCCATGGAAGGCCCATGCCCCCACGCTTCTCATACAGACACTCAGGCGCTTATACACGCACTCACAGCAAGTATAGAATAGCTTCTGCCCTAGAGACCTTTCCGCCCAGATAGCTTAGTTCCTAAACATTAGATATCCGATATGATAGAAGCACAAGTTGATCTGACATGCCAGACTTCTGTCTCTTTCCGTCAGTGTAAATGTCAAGTCCCCTGCACCCCTCCAATCACACGTCATGCAGTTGCGCGCGCATCCAAGTTTCCGATTTCTGCTGACATTGCCACATTTCTGCTTAGTGCCACCCACTCGTGACACCTATCAGTGACGTTTCCAGCACACACCTCTAGTTCACGCCTCTTGATTACGTACTAGTACCACGTGTATACTGTTATCTTGTCTTCTCTCAGCTGTTACGCCTCCTGCACTGTTGCTTATGGCATGAATTAAGTATATAAGCTATGTACTGTTAATAAAATGTAGCGCTCTATCCCTTCTGACACCCCTGTGGTGGTCAGAATCCGATATCTTGGTCATGACCATTCCTTTTTAAGGAATAAAACCCCTAAGAACTCTAACACCACGGACTCTGTCTTTTTCTTCCGATCTGAGTTATTATTGATTAAGTACTTACCTGCATAGAAATTAAGAGAGTAAATTAAATATTTACGTCAAGCTGATCCGCGCCGCCAAGAAAACTGCATTCAAGGACCGGCTGGACAACAACGCACACAACTGCAAGGAACTCTTCAACATCGTGAAAGAGCTATCCAACCCCAGCGCAGGAAACAACAACATCACCCCATCGCAAGACCTCTGCAACTCCCTCGCCTCATACTTCCACAACAAGATCGCGGACATACACAACAGCTTCAACAACCAACCAACGCACACCAAGACCGAACAACCACCCCCCACCACCACCCTCCACGCCTGGACCCCGATCAGCACCGAAGACACCATCCGCACGATGAACTGCATCCACTCCGGATCACCGACCGACCCCTGCCCTCACCACGTCTTCAACAAGGCCGACGCTGTCATCGCACCCCACCTGCGAGACATCATCAACACATCCTTCGACACCGCCACCTTCCCTGAGAGCTGGAAGCACGCCGAACTCAGCGCTCTACTCAAGTAACCCACAGCGGACCCCACCGAACTCAAGAATTACCGCCCCATCTCGCTCCTCCCGTTTCCAGCCAAAGTCATCGAGACGACCGTCAACAAGCAGATGGCCTCCTTCCTCGAGACGAATGGATCCCTCGACCCCTCACAGTCTGGCTTCCGAGCCAACCACAGCACAGAGACCGCCTTCATCGCCGCCACCGATGACATCCGAGCCCTGATGGACAACGGAGAAACAGCGGCCCTCATCCTCCTAGACCTCTCCGCGGCATTCAACACTGTCTGCCACCGCACCCTAGTACAGCGCCTCAGCAACGTCGGAATCGAGGACAAGGCGCTGGAATGGATCATCTCCTTCCTCGACGGAAGAACACAGAGAGTCCGCCTACCACCGTACAAGTCAGAGGCCACCAAAGTCATCTGCGGCGTCCCAAAAGGATCCTCACTGAGCCCCACCCTCTTCAACGTCTACATGAGCCCCCTCGCGGCCATCGCACGCCAACACAACCTCAGCATAATCTCCTACGCCGACGACACCCAGCTGATCCTCTCCCTGACCAACGACCCCGCCGCCGCCAGAGCCAACCAGCACGAAGGGATGAAAGAGGTAGCCGAGTGGATGACGACCAGCCGCCTGAAACTGAACTCAGACAAGACGGAGGTCCTCATCCTGGGCTCTTCACCCTCCGCCTGGGACGACTCCTGGTGGCCTCCTGCCCTGGGCACCGCACCCAAACCGACAGACCATGCACGCAACCTGGGCTTCATCCTGGACTACTCCCTCTCCATGACCAGGCAAGTCAACAACGTCTCCTCGGCGTGCTTCAACATCCTACGCTTGCTACGGAAGATCTTCTGGTGGATCCCCACCGAGACCAGGAAGACCGTCACCCAGGCCCTCGTCACTAGCCGACTGGACTACGGCAACGCCCTCTACGCCGGTACCACCGCCAAGCTCCAGAAGAGACTCCAGCGGATCCAGAACGCCTCAGCCAGACTCATCCTCGACATCCCATGAACCAGCCACATCTCCGGACATCTGAGAGACCTTCACTGGCTCCCCGTCAACAAAAGAATCACCTTCCGCCTCCTCACCCACGCACACAAAGCCCTACACGACCAAGGCCCGAGCTACCTCAACAGCCGAATCAACTTCTACGCTCCCAAACGCCACCTCCGATCAGCCAACCACGCCCTCGCCGCCGTCCCCCGCATCCGAAGAGCGACTACAGGAGGAAGGTCCTTCTCCTACCTGGCCGCCAAGACCTGGAACTCCCTCCCGACCGACCTGCGCCTGACCCAAGACCACCTCTCCTTCAGGAAGAAGCTGAAGACCTGGCTGTTCGAGCAGTAGCGGCACCCCCCCCACCCCCAGCGCCTTGAGACCCTACGGGTATGTAGTGCGCTCTATAAATGTCATTGATTGATTGATTGATTGAGTAGTAACTGGTGACATTTTAACAAAATGCTAGATACTCTCTCCTCTGAAGGGCACACTGCTCCCTTTTGTATGTGTAGAGTTGCTCATAAGCAGCTGAGAATTTGTAATGGTATTGATGTTAATTGTCCTAAATTGATGTACGGCCCCCAGCAATGTAATAGTTTTTTTTTTTTTTTTTTGGAAGACCTTTATTGCACATTATTCATATACACAGCGGTGTGCCTACAACCCACTGCTGGGGCCGGCCGCAATCGGTGTACCATAGATATCATACAAGCTTGACATCATACGCCAGAGGCACTAGTGCAGGAGTCCAGAAGTCTTATCTCACGTAGGCACTTACAGTTAATCCAGATGTAATATTTACAGCGCACCCTTAGAGTGCGGTCGTTCGCCCCCATGTGATCTCGGTCTAATTTTCAGTTTTCATAAAGAAAGACAACTTCAACAAATCCCAACCCCACCCCCCCGTCTCATCCTGGTTTCAGTGAGTAGTCCAAGTCCAGTAGGCATGATGTGGCAGGGCAGCTAATACATTGTATGTCTAACAGTGCTTCCCAGGTAGGGAACGTTTATCCCCTTCTCAGAGCCATCCAGAGGCTATAGCGAGGATCAGTAACTATGGGCGCCATCATGCCAGTCCTTGCAGCCCACTACGTTCTCACTGCCATGACCACCGCCCAGGCATTCACACCAGATACAGGGCTAACCAAACGCCTCCACCCCAAAAACTTCTCAAGCAGCTCCCTCCTCGCAGTCTGATAAAGCAGCAGTCACACTCTCGTCGCTATTAGTGTCTGTTAAAGAGAGCATATAGAGTGTAAACGGAGCCCAGACATCCCTCGGGCGAGACGCCTCAGGTAACTCGTCATAGTAACAGTTCAATTGGTCCCTGGAATAGGCCATATCTTTCAGCCACAATTGCACCTCAGGCGCTCTCCTTCCTCCCCAAACCATAGCAACCCTCCTTCTGGCTAATTGAAGCGCCAACACCACAAGCCGCCGCGACGGCGCAGCCACCCCAGAAGCAATGCCCAACAGACACAGGCGTACATCCAGCTTTACCTCAGTTGAGGCCATGACAGTCAGCCTTTCAGTCACCTCCTTCCAAAAGTCGTAGACGCGCGGGCATCCCCAGGCCAGGTGTATAAAGTCAGCGTCCTCAGCTCCGCAGCGGACACATTGAGCAGTGGACCTGAGCCCATATCGTACCAATTGGGCCGGCGTATAGTACCACTGTTGTAGAAATTTATAATGCAGAAGGCGGAAATTGCCATTGATCACGTACCCACCGGTCATAGCACAGCATTCATTCCAATCGTCATCACTCAGCGGTTCCGGGAGACTCCTATCCCACCTTGCTCTGGCCAGGGTCGCCCCCCCACCCTCATCTTCCTGTGCAGCCTTATATAGTTTAGATAGCAATTTAGTCCTGTCCTTGACCGTATAGAGCAACTGTAATGCACCTAGGGCCAATGGTTCCTCTGGGTATGTTGGGTATAAGTCACGCACGGCAGCCCGCAGTCTGACATACACAAAGGTGGACATAGTAGCATTCGTCGAGCGGGTGGTCATCTCCTGAGAGGAGAGAAACGATGCTCCCGGAAATAGGTCCCCATAGTCTGTAGTCCAGCCTCCCGCAGAGTCTGCAGCCCTCCCGGCTCGCCCGAGACAGAGATATCCGATTGATAAAGTAGCGGCATAGCCGGGGCGTATAGCGGCAGTCTGCCAGCTCGTTTACCCAGGTTAGTCCATGCAGTTGCCGTGAGCCGCACGGTATCAATCTCCCCCTTCTCAAACACCGAGTGCTTATTTACTATCATAGCCCTTAGTGGATACGGCAGGACTGCGCTTGCCTCCAGTGCTACGTGCGGAGTGTATGGCGGAGAATTTATCCAGTAGCTCGCAAAGTGTGCCTGTGCGCAAAGATAATAAAGTCTCATATCCGGCAGGGCGAACCCACCCAGATCGTATGGCTTGGTCAGTACCTCCCAAGTCACTCGCGGCCTCTTGCCGGCCCAGGTGAGAGATATCAGCAGGGATCGCAGTCTCACAAAGAAGTGTGACCTCAGCGGGACTGGAATGTTGACGAATAGGTAAAGAAATTTCGGCAGCACCACCATTTTAATCAAAGACACGCGATCCGCCAGAGTCAGTGGGAGACGAGTCCACCTCGCCACCTGGTCTTCCAGGTTGGAAATGGCAACGCCGTAGTTGGCCCGTATGACTTCTTGGTAATCCCTATGCACCCAAACGCCCAGGTATCTAATTGACTCCGTCGCCCATTCCAGCGGGAATTCCAATGGCACCCGGTGGGTAACGTCCGTGAGAGGCATTACCACTGACTTGTCCCAATTTATGGTCAGTCCTGAGTGCCGGCCGAATTTAATGCACTCTTGAAGTATGCGCTCCAGGTGAAGCGCCGGGTCTCTGACATATAGGACCATGTCGTCAGCGTACATTGATACGGCCAACGACCTGAGAGGGAACTTCAGCGCTGCTTCCGCATACCTCTGCCGCAAGACACAGGCCAACGGTTCCATCATGATGGCAAAAAGCAGGGGCGATAGAGGGCAGCCCTGCCTTGTCCCCCGCTGTATTGGAAAGGAGGCAGAGACATGACCATTAACTCTAACTCTTGCCGTGGGTGCATTATACAACAGGGCAATTAGCGACGTGAAGAAGAAAGGCACCCCCATCCGATGCAGAACTGCCAGCATATACTTCCATGCCACTGAATCAAAAGCCTTGGCGGCATCAAGCATGACTGCCACCGCGGCTAGGTCTGGCTTAAGGAGATGTAGTACGGCGAACAGGGTCCTCAGGTTGTGAGTGGTGGACCGGAGGGGGATAAACCCCGATTGATCGGGTAGCACCATAACCGGCAGGAGGAGACGCAGTCTCGTGGCTAGCACTTTGGCTATTATTTTAACATCAGTGTTTATTAGTGAAAGGGGACGGTACGACTCGCACCTATTTAGAAGTTTACCGGGCTTAGGAAGCGCCACCAAGAGTGCCTCTCTCATAGTCCCCGGAAGTCGTCCGCATTCAAAAGCTTCCTCTAGGACCATGGCCAGCCGCGGAATAAGCAAATCCGCATATGTTTTATAAAATTCGGCGGGCAGGCCATCTGTGCCAGCCGCCTTCCCATTCGGCAGGGCTGCTATCGCGTCTCTGAATTCCGCCTCAGTAACATGATGCATTAGGAATTCCTGTTGACCCCTGGAGAGCCACACCAGCGCTACATCCTCCAAATACCGCGATATTTCCGCCTCTTCCGCCGTTTCCCTATACTCATAGAGTTGCGCATAATGTCTCGAGAAGCAGGCAAGTATACCATCCGACGTAGTCACCACAGCTCCCTGATCCTCAATTTCCAATACAGTGCAGTGCCTAGCCCAAGGGTCTTGAATCCTATCAGCTAGTCCCTTGCCCGGCCTACCCCCCTCTCCATAATATCTGGCTGTAGCGCGTTTGGACAGAAATTTCACCTCCTGGTCTGCCAATTCATTATATTCTGTGACCTTTGCCCTAATATCCGCTAGCAATGTGCTTTCCGCCCCTTCCTCCAGTCGGCGTTCTAAAGCCAACAACTCCCTTTCCAGTTTGGACATAGAGTCTCTGATGGACGTGAGGACCCCGGACCGCAACCCGATACATGCACCCCGCACTGAGACCTTAAAGGCCTCCCACACCGTGTTCATACTATCCACGGAGCCCACATTGGTCTCGAAGAACTCCTCAATTATCTGCCGCAGACGCTCACACAACACTTGATCCGTTAACACTCCAGGGGAGAGTCGCCAGGTAAATGGGGCAGGAGCATGTGTAGGTATCCGCAGCTTCAGTGTAACAGGGGCATGGTCAGAAAGCGTGCGGGGCAGGTGTTCCGCATTCAGCACCCATCCACTCACATCTCGGGTCAATAACCAATAATCCAATCTCGACCACGTATTGTGCGCTGATGTGTAGCAAGTTCCCTCCCGCCTGCCAGGATTCTGCAAGCGCCAAACATCCAACAATTGCAGCCCATTCATACCCTCGCGCATCGCATCCGTCACTCTCTTACGTTCACAAGGCCGGTCGTTTCTCCTATCCAACTCAGAATCCAATGCAACATTCCAGTCCCCCCACAGAGGATTGCCGATGGTGGCAGGCTATACAGTTTGTTCCAAAGTGCAATGAAAAAATCAGGGTCATCTATATTAGGACCGTAGACATTGAGAAGAGTGATCAACGTGCCACACAGTTTACCCTGCACAACAATATATCTACCATCCTGGTCCACCTCCTCATGTAGCACCTCAAATGGAACATTCTTTTTTATCAGAATCATTACCCCACGGGCATAGGAAGAATACAACGTGGCCCACCTTGCTCCCGCCCACTGTTTGCCCACCAATTCGGCTGCCGCCCCCTTGAGATGTGCCTCCTGTAGAAATGCTACTTGTGCCCCATGTCTATTCAAAAAGGCAAGCATTTGTCTAGTTTTCTGCGGCTTATTTAGCCCTCGCACATTCCATGTAACACACGTGATGGTGCCCCCCCCTATCCATATCGCCTAAGGTGTAAGTATCCCAGCAGTGAGTTCTTCCTCGGCAGCCCCCGCCCGCCAAACCATCCCCCACCTCTCACCCACCTAGATACAGCCCCAGTGGCGCTGGGAAAGACCCGGAACTCCAAACTGCAGCCCCACTCATAGCCCAAAGATGACTCAGACTCAATCCCCTTGACCAGGAAAAACAACAACAACCCAACTAGTTGCAACATCCCATCCCCCATCCCGCCGCCCACTTCAGCACTCCCAACTTGCCAAAGCCTCCCCGTGCCCCCCCCCTTTGCAATCCCCAACAATGCAAACAGCCACATTTGGGGATCTCCCTTATCTGGAGGCGTAGTGGCACACCACCCTCGCCAGAACTGACGAGAGTGCAGACCATTGCCGTTGACAACAACCCCAACCCCTCTACCCACCCCCACGGTCAGAGCATCAGACCCGATGGCATTCATATAACAGCACATTGCACTGGGCGCCCCCGAAAGCGTCTACTTCCCAAGAACAGCGCCTAAGTCCCAGAGAGGCCACCTCATCCAGCGTAGTGGCACATATTGCACGACAGAACCACATTCAGCTGAGTTCCACTGTAAGAGAGCCCCCGCTAAGGCAGGGTGGCAGCTTCAGCAAGGGCAGCGTTCATCATAGCACTCCCCCTCGCGCAACATATAGAGCAACAACGCAAAGTGGATCAGGGGCTGAAACGCCCGAGTGTCTCTTCAGCAATTACTGCATACGCTACAACAGAGGCGACCCAGTGCAATACTCCGCATTTCCCCCATCACCATAGTCAGCAGTGCAATGCAGGTCAGGCCTCTTCGTCCAGCCTTTCATTATCCCCTTCATGACGTCCAGGCGGTTCTTTAGCACGTTTTTTCAGTTTTTTGGCATAGTCCAGGGCTGCCTTGGGCGAGGAGAAAATCTTGTTATCCGATGGAGGCCCAATCCGAAGACGCGCAGGGTACAGCATGGCATAAGCGATGGTCTCCGCCCTCAGCAATTGTTTCACCGCAGCGAATTCCTTACGTGCCGTCTGCACTGCCATGGTGAAGTCGGGATAAAACTCCAGTTTGTTACCTTGATAGTCTATGGAGCCCTTCTCCCTGGCGAGCCGCAGAATAGTGTCCCGGTCCCTATAGTTCAGGATCCTTGCCACAATAGGCCGCGGCGGCACTCCTGGCGGAGGATTCTTAGCTAGGGACCGATGCGCACGCTCCACAATGAAGACTCGGGATAGCTGGTCAGCCCCAAATATGTCGATGATCATGCGCTCCATGAAGTCCTCCATGCGCCCCACGTCCGTGGATTCCGGCAGGCCTGTAACGCGAACGTTGTTCCTCCTGGACCTCCCTTCTAACTCCTCATTCTTCGCTTGTATGACCGCCAGCACTCTTTCCATATTAAATACTTTGGACGAGACCGTGGCCAGACCATCCTCCGTGGCGGAAACTCGTTGTTCCACCTCTCCCATCCGCTCGTTCTGACGGTCAAATTGTGTCGCCATCTGATCAAGACGATGATTCACTGACTCCATGGTGCCCTCAATAGACTGCAGACTCTTCTGCATAGCCACCAGTGTGGATTCCAGATTAGGCGTACCCCCAACAGCCCCACCCTGGTCGGTGTCCGCGGGCGCCTGGGAGGATGTATGCGCAGTCTTTTTTGCATCGAAGTTGATTTTAGGCTGGTTTCTATCAGGCCTAGCCATGACTGCGATCTAACTCAGCGTGGTCCGAGACTCGGCTATGCAGGGCAGTTATCTCAGGTAAGTCTTTCAAAATGCTATCAGCGCACACACCAGCCACCGCGCACTGCGAAATAGGTTCAGGCCCAGGCCCACGGGCACCCCCAGACCAGGCCAAGTAGTACCGCCACCCCAGCAGGCGAGGCGCGCCAGGCAATCTTCATGTAGGCACACAGTGCAAATATGAGCAGTGGAGCGTAGTGCCCAAGGCAGCAGAAAGGCAGCACAGAAGGGCCCCCTGGTCCGTGTCCCCTCTCTGACAGCGCCAATAGCAGGAGAGTTAGCGCTGGAGATGTGCCGATCGCCGGTGTGCAAGGAACAGCTGCCAGGTGGAAGGAGGCCCCAAGATGGCGGGCGCTCCCCAGGCCCGTCCCACCCAGCGCAGCAGGTCTCCCAGTGCCACGTGTGTGGCGATGTGCACTTCCACTGTCAGCCCAGAGCGTGGCTCCGCCTAAGCTCCTGTCCCTCCCGGCCGCTCCGCTCCTCAGCCGACCCTTTCCCCGGCCCCCCCGGCCCGAGCTCGCGCGGCGCGGGCTATCGCGGCCTAGCACCACCTCCGCAGCACCGGGCTAGCGTAGCACCCCGCCCCACTCACCGGGACCAGCAGGGCCAAGTCCAGGCCGTCCAAAGCGCCGCAGTCGTTCCGGGGGATCCCGTTGCCAGCTCCGCCTCTCTGCCTCCACAGTCACGAAGCGCCGTCTCCAGGGCTCCGCTCACGCAGGCAGCAACGGCAGCAAGGGCCTAGACCGCAGCGGGCCTTCTGCTCCGCGCCCGCCGGAGTCTCCGTCGTCCACGGCCCGGCCTGGAACCGTTCAGCACCGGGCGCCCGCAGGACAGCTGCAAACACCTCGCAGAGCGCCCCAGTGAGTCACCGATGTCAGCGGACCAAGCTCCGCCGGGGTGTAGGGCAAAAGCGCCGGGGAAACAGGATAAATTAGCAAATATTTAATGGTCTAGACGGAGCCTCACGCGAGTGCGGCCATCTCGTCCGGCGCCCTCTAGCGCCCCCAGCAATGTAATAGTTGGGGTATTTTGTTGGAGTCCATTTGTGTCTTTAGTGCAGATTATCCTTCGATCATCCAGTCTTCCAAGTAAGGATAAATGTAAATGCTTTTCATTCGGAGTAGAGCTGGAACTATCACCATGCACTTGAAGAACGACCTTGTATTGAAAATGGGTCTTTCCGACTATGAACCTGACAAACTTTCTGTGTTTTGCTGCTACAGGAATGTTGAAATGAGCATCTTGCAGATCCACAGAACACACCCAGGCTAGTTTCATGAGCTGTGAGTAGATTTGATGCAAGGCTAGTATTCTGAATCTCTCGTGTTTTTCATCTTTGTTTGCTTGTCTTTCATCTAGACAAGGTCTGCATTCTTGTTTGGTACCTTTCGCGTGTATCAAATTATGCCTTTTCCTCTTTGACAAGGAGGAACAGGTTGTGCAGTTTAAGGGAGGAGGGATTGTATTTTCTGATTCAAAAGTTGTAGTTGGTATGTGGTGCTAGTTTTGGAGGGATTGATGGAGGTGGATCATTGGAATGAAGTGAAGATGAGGCAATTAATTAAAGAACAAAGACAGGGTGGATGATCTGTAGGATCCACTTGTCGTTAGTTACTGTTTTCCACTCTGTCAGATGGTTTGTAATACATATACATTCAAACCTCTCACTGGTGAGGGTAACATATAGGAAGGAGTGGGTCATTCACTGTTTTGACTGTGAGTGAGATTCTGAATATGATCTCTGTTGTTGCTGATGCTGTTGGTCTCTTTCTCCCCCATTTCTCCAATGGTACTCTAATGAGACTGTTGTTGTTGATGTTGTTGACCTTGAGATTGGGAGTAAGTGGACCACCCAGGGCACAGAACCTTCTTTCTAGGTTGGAATCTGGAATCCCTCTGTAATCTGTAATGTTTGTCTTCTGTTTTAAACCAATCGCTTTTAAGTTCCCTGATTTGTTTTTTCATGCATTACATGTCCTCATCCATGTGAGGACCAAATAGTACTACTACAGTGAACATGAACTTTAAATCTGCTTTAAATGATCATTCTGAGCCAGAAGCTCAATGAAGCGAAATCTCATGGCAGTATGAAGTCACCGCTTAGTCTGCTGAATCTACTGCAGCCCTGATGAATTGGTTGGAGGCTGTCTGTTCTTACTGTACAATTTCTAGGAAGTCGTGTTTCCTTTCTTTAGGGAGGTCTTTTCCAAAAGCAAGAAGAAACTCCCATTACGCTCTGTCATATCTGCCTAGCATCACCAAGGCACGTGATGTTTTAAAAGCCACAGCTTTCGATCCACAGATCTTTCTGCCCACTGCATCTGAATTAATGCTTCAAAGCATGTATTTGTGGAACACACACTATGACATAATCAGGTTTGCATTCTTGTCTGAGGTAGATAGGATTTTGAACTGCTGATTTGTATCCTCTGGAAAGTTTAGGTGTTATTAACTTTACAATTGCTGGTTTTAAGAATTTTTCCTCAGCTAATTCCGCAAAACCTGTCATCAATGGAAATGTAGGTCTTTGAGAGGCTCTGGGCTGTAACATCTACCTGATAAAGAGACTCCTGTTTGTGGTGCTTCCATTTGAATGTTTAGTTTTGAAGCTCCTCTTATTAGGACATCTTGAAAAGTTAGTACATCATTGGCTAAAGATTTTCTGTTTTTTTTTTTAATAGTTTTTTTTTATTCGTTTTGGAAATCCATCAAGTAAAGTACAATTACAGCTACATTTCATTTTCACATTATAACTGGCCGAATGTGTTTCTAACTGGTAATGCTGGTGCAGATGTAAGTGTATAAGAGGTAAAGAAGTCCATGGAATGAGACCTTGAAGTTGTGGGCAAGAAAGGAGACTGTCTATGTTTCCTCCCCTAATGGAACGGGTGATGCTTGAGGTTTTAAAGGTCAGTTGACAAAGATGTAGTCCAAGGAACCATAACTGGACATTTTGGTGAAATAAGATGTGGACAAATTGGAGGAGCTGGAGACATGAGAGGATTTGGAAAAAGAATCTTCAGCTAGAGTTGTGAACCTTGGAGCTGATAAAATGTCACTGTGCTCCAAAGTAATAGCCTCATGTTAAGAAATTGAGAAAATTGACGCTGAAGAAACATTTGACGTACATCTGCCCAACTGTCATCTTGATGGTGACATCCTGGATCTGCATTTCCTGGACAGCAGAACCTGATGTTTTGATGTAGAATATCGTGATGTTGAAAAACAAATTAGCTTCGTAAGGTGCAACGTTAGTGCCGGAGTTGACACCATAGGGGTAGATGGAACCATGGGAGTATGCACCTGAGGCATTGAATGATGAGGTGCCATCACTCTCCTCGACGGCGAAAATTTAGGTCCTGATGATTTCAACATCGACCGGTACTCCCTGGTGTGGCAAGAGGGCTTAGAATGATGGCAATGCTGTTTTCTTCACCTCTTCTCTATAGATCTACTTTTGTGTGAGTATTTTTCTGTTTCAGAAGAGGAAAAATCCTCTCAGTTTTGTCTTTTTTGTTTTTTCTGCTGTGATGTCTTCTAGTTTCCCCCTTAGCCTGATTTTCTCTATTTCTTTGAGGGCATATTATTTTACTGAACGTTTGGGTTGAAGATGCACCACACACACACACACTGCATGAGGGTCTAATGAAGCCTTTTTTCTTCCACATGAAGGGCATTTATAAAAAAAGAGATGGCATTTTAAGTGAAGAATTCCCTCCAGTGATTAAAGAAATGGAAAAAGAGGCAGCAGGAACTCGAAGATCTTGAATAAAGATGAAAATCTTCAATGTTGAAGTAAAAACCTGCGAAAAAACTGGCATATTTATCCTGAAGTGTTTTGAGATCCTCTCAGCAGGACCTGGAAAATGAACTTGATCTGTAAGGCAACTGCCAGTACAGGGCATGCTGGGACAGGGAAGCTGTTAACTTCTGAAATAAACAGTACTTTTTTAAATAGGTATGTTTACCCTCTGACAGGCATTCACTTAAGCATGGGCGGAAAATCCGTTTCGCTCGCGGATTTTCGGTAAATTCGCAATCCGCGAGATTCGCGAATCTCCCGCAAAATCCGCAAACCCGCGAGCAGTGGATTTTATGGCTTGCTCGCACTGTTTGCGTGAGTTCGCGGCTTCCCAGTACACCCTCTACGCAGGTACTACCGCAAAACTCCAGAAGAAACTCCAACGAATCCAAAACGCCTCTGCCAGACTCATATTAGAAATCCCACGCAACGAACACATCTCTGGTCACCTTAAAGACCTCCACTGGCTACCCATCAATAAGAGGATCACTTTCCGACTGCTTACCCACGCACACAAATCACTCTACGACATCGGTCCAGAATGCCTCAACTCACGACTGTCCTTCTACACCCCCTCCCGCCAACTACGTTCTTCCAGCCAAGCCCTCGCCACTGTACCTCGCATCAACAAGACCACCATGGGAGGCAGATCCTTTTCATACCTAGCTGCTAAAACATGGAACTCACTCCCCGCTTACCTTCGCCTTACCCAGAACCACTTAGCATTCAGAAAGCAACTTAAAACGTGGATATTTGACAAGTAATCCTCCTCCCCTTCCTAAGCGCCTTGAACCCCTCTGGGTATGTAGTGCGCTATATAAATTCTATGACTTGACTTGACTTAACTTCCCGCCCCGCGAATAAGCGCTAAATTGCAGAAATACGATCTTAGCAAAACTGAAACTACTTACCAGGTTCAAAAGTTCAGGCTCATCATTAGTAGCCATTTCCTGTAGTGCTTCCTGAGGGGCCCCTCCAGAGTTCAGTTGCCAGTTGCAACTATTATGTGACCCTGCTCTGAACCTCAGAATAGTTACACATATGCCACAAAGGTCCTGAATTACAGCTAAGGGAGACAAGCAGGAGCCAGGCTGGAAGTTCAAATCCATTAATCAGCCCCTAATTCATTATTGTCAGTTGGGGCAGGGCAGGTGTTGTAACTAATTTTGCAACAATGAAAGCACTTAGCAAGTGCAAAAGATCACTAATCAGGAAGCACTAAGGAAGCAGGTGCCAGCTAAAAAAATATTCTGTGACACATTAATCAGCCCCAAATTAATTCAGGTCACTTGAGGCAGGGAAGGTGCGCTTTGCTTTGCCACAATAATGTACACTGACTGGACAACCAGAGGGTGCTGTGATGAAACAGAGGGTGGCATGGGTGGGCCAGAGGGTGGCATGAGTAGTCAGAGAGTGGCAGTTGTGACAGAGAGTGGCAAACACAAAAAAAAATAAAAAATCCGCAAATTCGCGAGAATTCGCGGATTTTGCGGATTGCGAGTTCGCAAATCCGCAAAATTTGCGAACGCGAGATTCGCAAAATTCGCCCATGCTTACATTCACTGCATTATTTCCCTAACAGAGAGTGATGGTAAAAGCTTATTTGGGATACTGTTGCATATCTTCTTCTATGTGATGCAATGTTGTCTTATAGCCTTTTTAAATGGAGTTTTACCCTACAAGAAAGGGAAACAGCCATTAAAATGCAGACACAACCACGCATGATTGTTACCACAAAGCCATTACCCTGCTTGACTTTAACACATATGCATTTACCACGCATGCCTTTGCAAGGAATCATTAAGGCTTATGCCTGGTAATGGCTTTGTAGTAAATAGAAGTCCAATTTACGCAGTGCAATTTACATACATACGCATCATTACTTTTTGTAGAATCTGGTCTGAAGTTTCCAAGTAGATGATCAGCAAGTTCAGTGGATGAAATGGCAGCCATAACCAGTAGCACACTCCAATGATGCAGGAAGCTCATTAAACGTTTCGGGAAAGCATGCCACAGCGCACAAGAAATTACGGCGAGGGCGCTAATTTTACAAAAAAAGGCAGGCATGTCATTAAGCAGCTATGCATCTGGACTGGGCTGAAATGTAGTTGGCTGTGCACCATGGCAGCAGTAATAACTCACACACAGCGTTTGCAGTATGAGGGCTCAAGCGATAAACTATAATGTCTAAAACTAGATGAATGAGCACCCAATTAAACCACAAATAAACAAGTACTAAATTAATCTGACGAAGCAGTAAACTATGCTGCTCAAACTGTACATGAAGGAGCCCCCAATTTTTCAACAAATAAATAGACAGTGAATTAATTCGACGTAACCTAAAAATGTCCATTCTTAGTGTCCAGTGCGCATATGCCACATTCGGCTTTACTAAACAGGTTGGAGTAGATGCTACAGCCTGAAGCTTTTACCACACATGCTCAAGGTTAACCACCTACATGCCTTCACCAACTTTGCCTTTACAATGAAATATTCATAGTAAAGGCATGCATGGTAAAGGCATATGCGTTGAAACATTTCCGTGGAATATTAATGCATGGTAATGACCCATGCGTTCTATTGACGGCGTTGAAAAAGCATGCGTGGTAATTGCATAAGTGGTTCCGTCCTAAAACCCCTAGAAAAGATGCCGGTAAAGGTGTTTTCAATATATACTAGAGGTAGGCGCCACTAGACTGTTTAACAATAAGGTATCTACCTCCAACTACAGATTGACTTTCATATATATGAAAAAGGTGTTCCAGGGTCACGGGCATAGGCGTGAATATTCTATGTTTATGACAACCTGCGAGGAGCATGAGATGCAGAAACAAGATTTACAGCTGACTGAATCCAATCCTCGACAAACAGCCTGAAAGATCCTGTCTCTTCTGATATCAGCAGCATCCCCCCGATGAGCAACAGCACATAAGACCTCTTTAGAAGTGTCTCCAAGAGCAGTGGGGCCAAATGTCTAGGACCCGGGAAAAGAAACTAAAGCTAATCCCTTCTCAGACCTCCATCAACTGATGCTAAAACCTTCTGATTGCAGTAAGTAAAGTTAACCACTTCAGATCGCCAATAACATTTAACATCTCTATTAACTGAAGCTAACCCCTTCATATCTCCATTAACTGAAGGTACTCCTTTAATCCACATTAACTTAAGTGATGCTAACTGCTTCAGAGCTTAACCCCTTGATAACTTAGTTAATTAAAACCATAACAAGTTTCCTAATCGTTTCACAAACCACTGTTTAAAAATAAGATTGCATAAAAGAGAAAATAAAAACAAAAAAATATATAAAACTTTAGATGTCAAAGAGTACAGAAACCTGAAACATAATACATTTTAAAATCTTAAAATGCTTTCAGGTGTTTTTCAAAAGCAAGCAGGAACTTTATCATTTTGCAATTTATTTGTGGTTCCATTGAATCCAAACAGCAAATGACTGCTGACCTGCATGTACGAAGTCTCTTAACCAAAAAGCAGTTCTTTAAAAAGTGCATTCGCTCTTGATTCAACTTCTTACAATGACATGTAATATGAATTAGGTCTTCCTTGAAATGTCCGCAGAGCCGGCAGGCAACGGATGGTAATAATTTCCAGGCAGGCTCGTCTGCCAACGTTGGATATTTACCAAATCTTGGGGGCCATCAACCTTTTTTTTAATAAATACTGAATAAGTAGAAGCCAAATAAGACGACGGAGTAAGTGATTTATAACTGTTAATCACGGCCCAAGCGTGGGAGCGATGGGAAAAGATTTCTTTATCAGTTATCAATGAATGGAACTTGGCAGCTTTATTTATTGCCTGTTTGAATGAGGTAAATGGCAAATTTTTACCCCAAAGCTCTGCAGTACATGTTAATTTTAATGCGCTGGACCCAAATATATTTGCTTCAGATTTTTTTCTTGTATTTCAAATTCCTGCCATAGAAATTTGTTTAAATTATTGTCGATGGCATTCATCTTAATCCGGTACCATACCTTAATACATGTATACAGTCTGCCCACTGTCTCATTCATAAGACCAAAGTCTAAGCGCACTTGCGCAGGTGAAGCAGAATTAGGAAGTTGGAAGACCCTCTTGTAAATTTTGGTGATTAAATTGTTTAAAAGAGCGGAATCCTTACCATGCATTGCAACACTTGCATAAGCTAAAGTGGGAAGTGCTTTGCTGGCAATTACAGATAATAATGGTTTAAAAGATGGACCCTCCAATTTTTTTGACAGGGTGCTGAGTGCAAAGATCAAGGCTCCGGCTCTGTGTGTCAAATAATTTTTCTGGTCTTTTAACGCTAGTTTTTCATCAATAAAATATCCCAGATATTTATAATTTGATACTCTTTCCAGCCTTTTTCCTTAAAAACAGATGTTGCAATCGATTGAGCGTCGATTGGTGATTAGCATTGTTTTAGTCTTGGATAAATTCAGAGACAATTTATTTACGGACAAGAAAGCAGAGAGTACGGTTAGCAACCTAGACATACCAACTTTTGTTAAGCTCATGAGGACAATGTCATCAGCATATGCAAGGTGACTAAGCTGCAAATTGCCTAATTTTGGTGGGTGAGCGTTACAGATGTTTAATTTGCCGGAAAGATCCGAGAGAAATAAGTTGAATAAATGTGGAGCCAGGACAAAGCCTTGTTTTAAGCCAGATCTTGTAAGCATTTTCCTTGATAAACGGGAACCATCGCCTAATTTTACCTGTGTCCATGTATCTGAGTAAAAGAGTAACAGGCCCCGCAATATGCTCTCCGGAATAGCCCATGCTCTCAGTTTTGCCCATAATAGGTCCCGGTCCACACTGTCAAATGCAGCTTGCAAATCTATAAAGCATAAATTCAGCTCCTGTTTTGTGCGCTGACATTTTTCAGCAATCATGGTGATGGATAAAATATTTAAAATCATGCCGATCCCCTCTCTAAACCCTGTTTGGTTGATTGGGATCAGTTCTCTTTCTCCAGACCAAGTTACCAGACCTTTTAAGAGCAGAGATGCAAAATATTTTGCTTCCACGTCCTGCAGTGCAATTAGTCGGAAGTTAAGTGGACTAGATCTATCGCCACCTTTATATATAGGCATTATTATAGAGCCCTTCCAGCTTTCTGGCACTTGATTGTAAGTTTGTACATCTGCAAAGAGGTTCTCAAGAAGTATGCTCCAATATTCGGGTGCGTGTTTGAAAACAGCTTGCGGGATACCAGTTGGTCCCGGGGCCCTGTTACTTTTTCCCTTTTTAATTACTTTTGTTATTTCCTCCGCAGTATAAGCTCCGAGCGTTGCAACCGATTCCACATTTATCCTATTATGATGAAGTTGCGGAGTAAGTCGATCCCTTAAAGATTTTATTGTATTTTCTTTGAATTTTTATGAAAGAAAAGTAGTCCATTCGCTTTCCTGCACATTTGATGTTAGTATATTCCGAGGTCTTGTTAGTTGATTTATAATTTTCCAAAATGTAATTGAGTTAGGAAGTTTGGAGCTGTAAAACAATTTAGTCCAAAAACTCTCGTATATTCCTCTTTTATGTTCCCAGACCTTCTTTTTATACAATTTTCTTAGAGAGAAAAAGATGTCCAACTGAGTTATGTCTTTGTCGTTCGATTGCAGCTTTTTATTTGTTTTTCGCAGATCCCTTCTTAGATCTTTCAGTTCCTTTGGCAATTTGCTGTTTGAACCGCAACTGTTGCCATTCCCATTGGGCGATTTCATTTTAAGCTTTAAATTCTCTAAAAAGAGAGACCATGCTTGTATGCTGTTCTTTTGGGTGTCACCCAAATTATTCATTATTTCCTCAATTATCGAGAACCACTCGATTTTATTTGAATTAGACCAAAATATACGTTTTTGGTTGATTGTGCATAATTGGCCCTCAAGTATATACGGGGATTGGAATCTTTCCACACACAAGTTAAAGATAGTGTGTTGCATTGCATGATCACTTATAGATGTATATTCTATATAAAAACGATCTAATAGAGGAAACAGCGAGAGACTTGCAATTGTATAATCCAATATTGATAGGGCATGCGGACCATAGAAGGTTTTTTCAGGTGGTCGATCTTCATCAGTTCTTCCATTCAAGGTGCGCATGCCTAAATACTCCAGTTCTATCACCAATTGAGTGCCTAATCGATCCACACGGGTCCTTGGCCCGCCTTGTATCTGTTGCGGAACACTCCAGTGCGTGTTATCTGAAGTTAAAATTTCATCTCCCTCCACGGAGTATATCAGGTTGGAATTATGTTCCAGAATGGCTCAGTGCTGCGTAGATTCGTTTTTACATCGCACAATATGGCATTTTTTATCTTTTTCACCCGATTTTTGGGTTGCGTGTAATAATTAATCAGAATAGTTGTCATATTATTGCTTGCAATTGAGCCTGATAGTTTGATCAATTGAATACTTGGATCAGGAGAATTGAGTTGTTCTGACTTAATTTTTAAAGCTGACGACATGTAGAGTGAGAGACCACCAATGGCTCTACCATGGATTTTACTCTTTTCGGCGGGAATTGAGTAGTGCGTGAAACCGGCCAACGCAATTTCTTCTTGCAGCCATGTTTCTTGTAAAGCGATTATATCGCAATTTGCCCATTCATCCAAAGGTAATCCGTCCTCCAGCAATCTTTTAGCTCCGGCAATGTTCCATGATAGAACGTGTATACTGCTTTTTTCCTCTTGTTTGACAATATCTCTATACGGTCAGTTCTTCTGCTTATCATTTAACATACTGGGAAGCCATTTCCAGAGCTCTGTTGGAGATCTTGCTTCCCCTCCTCTTTCTGCTTCCACTCCTTCCTGGGTGAGGACTGCATTACTTCTACCTTTGGCATTATATAGGATCCAATAGACTGGCTTTTGGGGAGCCAATTCAGCCAGTAACCTAAAGGGTTGCAAACTACAAGTTTTCTTTAACGGGAATGGATAGCGAGGAGTGTCGGGCTGTGATAGGTGAATACCCCATGTTTGGAATAGGTCTGATCTTCCTAATATTATTTGTGCGATCCCCGGGGTTGACCAGGTGGTCAATGTCTGTTCACTTGTTGAGTCCTTTGACCCTGTTAGAAATTGAACTCGTTCAAGATCTATGGTTTTAATGTCACTTAACTCCTTAATTTCGGCCATTAATTTCTGGATATTACCCCTATTCACTATATCATGGCAGCCCTGAGTCTTGTACTCCGGTGTCCAGATAATTTGCTGACACTCAATACCTGGCTTAGGAGAATTTGTCCTTTGCTCTTTGCCATCCATTTAGTTTGAATGCGTTATATCCTTATTTGTTATGCTGAAGCTTAACTTACCCTGAGTCAAGCTGCTATGGATTCCAAAAAGCGATCTTGGTTTATCATGCCGACAGTTATCAACCTTATCTTGGTTTCCTGTTGCTGGTTCCGTTTGTGAAGAAGAAGCAGAGCTTAATTGTTCCCCTAATTCATTTCGGTGCTCTAGGTATAATTGACTGTTGGTACTGTCAGGAACCCCAGCTTTTTCTGCTATTTGATTTGGTATTTGGAGGATTTCAGGTACTAGATCGAATTTTATTGCTGTAGGTTTTATATGCACTTCAGTGTTCCTATTTTCGAGAGGGAGAATTATATCTTGAGAAGGCATCCTATTCCCGGTTGATTTCAACTGCATATTCGCATTAGAGTGAGGATCACTTTTTCTATTCAAGTTTGTAGTTTTGCTGGGCTTATTACCGGAACTGGGAGTGGGCGAATGATGTGTTCTCCGCAGCGTGTCTTGCTTATTTATTGCTGCATTTAAAGGGATTGTCATGCTTCCAGATGATTGGGAGCTCTTAGGTTCCCTTTTACTAGTAGGCTTTTCATTGGCGGTGTTGGAGTAATTTTTGATTGCATCTGATTGGATATCCATAGTGCGGTCTTCTTCTATTAATCTTGCTTTTGAATTTAGAAAAATGGGAAACAGCCCAATGCCTGACTGAAAGACAGCATCACATTTCTTATTCCTGGCCTTCCGTTCTCGTTTCCTTTGTCGCTTTGTTAGTCCTTGCTTTATTGGTTCTGGGGTGTTTGCCTCGGACATAACTATTTCATTTGAATTACTTCTAATAGTAGAGTTTCCTGACCTAAGATTATTATCGTCTGGCTGTAGGAGCTCACTATTGAGGGTATCCGGTCGATCGAGCTTTGGGTCTGTATTAATAAAGCGCTTATTAAGAGTGAGTATTTGTTCTAATACGATTGGTAATTAACTTAATTTATCGAGAACTGGTCCACAAGGGAAGGTAGATTGAGGTTGAAAACAGTCTGCTTGTGTTTGTACTCTATTTATTAAGTTGTTCAGATTATCTAATTTCATATTTATCCCGGCTATGAATGAATGACATGAAATGAAATAAAAAGGGGTTTTATTGAGCGAGACTGCTGCCCTTAGGCGTCCAAGAACTGGGAAAGAAGAAATTGTGCCTCAAGAAGGAACAGCTTGGAGAAGAGTTCAGTTGGTATGTAAGATGCTATCACATTCATCAGATCAATCTGGATATCTAATTTGGCAGATTGCATTATTAGGGTTGCCGTAGAGGTTTGTAGTGCTTTTAGTAGGGGAGTGACAAAATCCGGGGGCCCTACATCCTCGTAAAGCGTTGTCTTGGCCTTGTTGCTTGATGATTTATCGAGCCTCGCATTTGCTGATGGTTCACTGAGGCTGATTGGCCTGAGCTGATTCTCCGTATGACGTGTGCAAGCAGATTGTTGTGCCTCTTCCAGGCTACCCTTTTCTGCGGCTACTGCTGCCTCCGCATCAGCTGAATTTGTGTCAGTCAATCGATCGTTCTCTTTGCTATTATCTGTTAGGTTGTTTAGGTTGGGCCAAGGATGCAAGAGGTCATCAAAGCTCTAATGTAAAGATTTGTATGATTATGTTGTGAATTATAAATTATTTCAGAACTCTGATGTCGACAAGTTGAATGTATCAAATGCGTTTGATGGATAGATATCGTATTTGTATCATCAAAAGCAGAATGAACAGTGGCAGTTGTAACTATGCTGTTTTTTTTTGTAATCTAAATTTTCCAATTGTGCTGTTCCTTTAGTGAAGACGCAATTTCCGCTTAGTTGGTACTTTTGTTCTCCTGAAGTAGATGCATGAGTGGCATCGTCCAGCCGCTGTTCGTTTGCTACCAGGTTTTTTGCTGGGGCTATGGGAGTCGATAGACCCACAACATCCCCTGTTAGGGAAAACAGTACAGACCCTGGATCCTTCAGGAACTGGAATCGTAGGCTTTTGTTTGTCGCAGACTTTTCGAATAGAGAAGCGATTGGGGAAATTAAAGGATTTTTCATGTTGTTATCTGCTTTGTTTCCAGTTATTTTATCCAGTTTTCTCCGTTTGGCCGATCCCTTAGGGGCACTTGACTATTCACCAGGGGCCTTCCTTACTTTACCAGACCGCATAGTTGTTCCTGGGTCTAGATTTGGTCGAATTATATACTAAATAACCAAGAGGGTATCTTGCAGAGTGCTCGATTCCCTCTTTGTAGCTGAGTTCGACTGCTTGCAGCCCGCAGATGCCCTGCCGGGAGGGGGAGACGTACTCTTCAGTGCCTTTACCCCCTCAGGATAAGATTAGCCACTTATCTAATTCTTATATCTGTATAATCCCAGTGTTAGATTTTATTAAAGCGTTTTTGGCTTTTTGCACGGAGTAAGCAGGCTGTGAGGGGGCGGGGGAAGCATATTCAGGTTAGGGCACGTCTATGTTATCACAGATGTCACGATGTCACGTGTGCCAACCAGCCCCAGCCAGTGCCTAACTCTCAAAGCTGCAATAAACAATTTAGTCACCTACTCGGCAACTTTATAGCAAAAGCCAATGACTCCTCTCTTCGCTGTAACTCCTTTATTCCCCCAATACTTCTGCCACACATAGGGTAATGTAGCCACTGTATTATGCAGAATAATGCAGTTTACCGGATTTTCCACTAGATTCTCCACCCACTACGTGGTTGTAGGAGGAGTTTAGCAGGATTTATCGCAGTTTTAGGTCTCGCCTGTCGATGCGCATGCGCATCGAGCAAGGCGAGAGTATTGGGACTTATCCGCTCTTTATCCACACTGCAAGGAATCGTGGCGATTCCTTGCAGTGCACGAGAAATTTAAGCTCAATGCGCATGCGCATTGAGCTTAAATGCGCGTGCACATGCCTCCAGCCGCCTGCCTTGCCTACTCTCTCTCACAGCCTCCCCCAGCTCCGCCCCCTCACTACTTGATTGCACGGCCGCTAGGCCGTGCCTCCTCTACTCTCCTCCCCCCCCTCCTCTCCTCCCCTGCCTGCCTGCCGCTAGGCCGTGCCTCCCCTACTCTCCTCCCCCCTCCTCCTCCTACTCTCCTCCCCTGCCTGCCTGCCGTGTCGCACCTCTCCCCTCTAATCTTCCCCCGGCAGACAATATTCTCCGGATCCTGCCTTCACTCTCGATCGTCCCCTGGCTCCCGATCTTCTCCTCAACTCTCCGCCTCCCGATCTTTTCCTAGCTCCTGATCTTCTCCTGCCGGGGTTCCGATTTCCCTTGCACCCCCGATCGTCCCCTGATTTCCTCTTGTCTCTGCCCTCGCCGGATCCTCGGTTTCCTACTTCCTGGCTCCCTTTTCCCGGCTTCCTGGTTGCGCCTCACCGAACCCGGGGCACCTCCCGGGCGTTGCACCCTCCGGTCGGCGGAGCCTGAAAGTGAAACCACGCGGGCTCTTCCTCCTGACGCTGCTTTCGGTTCTGAAGGAACACGTGTGCAGACTACAGATGAAAGCCATCTGCCCCGCGCCCCCTCCCCCTAGCACCCCCAGCCCGAGGCAGCTTCCCCTGCACAGACCTGCTCTCGGAGGTTCAATTATCGATCCTGTTTCCGGTGCCTTTGTGTGTCTCCGAAAGTGGGAATTGTACTGAACGTGAGAAAAACACACACAGCTACTGCTGCCTTGGAAGACTGCCAAAAGGGCGCTGACGCTGGCCACAAACTTGCACCTCTGCATTTTCTATTCTAGTCTTTTAGTTTCACTTTCATCAACGCGCACGACAGCTGGGACAGAAAACTTTCTTACAACTACATGGCCGTGCGTGTTCTTGCCGCCTTTCAGTAGCAGCAGCAGCTGCGTAATGTGGTTGTAGTTCCCCACCCACCTGCAATGCTGGGAACTGCAGCTCGGTTTACATGTGAGCAGCGGCGCGCGGGGCTGCAGCTCGGTGCACGCGGCTGGAGAGGCGCGAGGCCCGTCCCTAACGCTCAGAAAAACAGGAAACTGTGACGTCTACTCGCGTTCACGCCTTTGGTCCATGTACTTTGTAGCTACGCCTGCGTATGCAGCACCTCTTGATTGTCTCGTTTTGTATTACGGAGAACAAGCCTTGCGCTCTTAGGTGTAGGGCTGTCCGCGTTTCATTCTACTTCTTTCTTTGTTGCGGTAAAGTGTTTTGGAAAACTGTAAGATGGAAAGGCAGTAGTGACCAGGATCTCTATTTTCTAATGAGCTGACGAGAACAAAAGGGCGTTTTTCATTAAATGGACTGTAAAATGAAAGCACCCTGATACCTTTTGTGATAGACTGAGGGTTCTATTAATTATTGGCTTCAGATTGCGGCAGCGTCCCCGCGGGGCGTATTTAAGTTCGGGTTCACACTGCTCTGTTTACTCTTGCTTTGGCAGCTCACCGCGGCGCCCTGCTGCCAGCCTTTCTCTGCGCTCTGAAAACAGGCACGTTGCTGACATGGCGGTCATCGATCGCCCTCCGTGGGGCAGGCTCCGCCCACAGCACTGCTCACAGACAGGAGGCGCTGGGGTCTGCGCCGACTGTGATAAAACACCCATGCCCATAAAACTCGGCTCTTTCTTCAAGGCCTAGTTGCAGAAAACAAAGGAACAGGCAAAAAGAAACTTTTATCGTTAACTTCTTCAAATTATAGTAAGATTTCAATAACCCCATCTTGTATTCCTCGCTGTGTGCCTCACATTTAGGACAAATACATGCATATATATTTCAAGGGGCCGCAATCGCAACCCCTCAACCCCTCACCCTCAACCCCTCACCCACCCTCAACCCCTCCCCCTCAACCCCTCACCCTCACTCACCCTCAACCCCTCACCCTCACTCACCCTCAACCCCTCACTCACCCTCAACCCCTCACCCTCAACCCCTCACCCTCAACCCCTCACCCTCAACCCCTCACCCTCAACCACTCACCCTCAACCCCTCACTCACCCTCACTCACCCTCCCTCACTCACCCTCCCTCACTCACCCTCACTCACTCACCCTCACTCACCCTCAACCCCTCACTCACCCTCACTCATCCTCACTCACCCTCAACCCCTCACCCTCACCCACCCTCAACCCCTCACCCTAACTCACCCTCACCCTCACTCATCCTCACCCTCACTCTCACTCACCCTCAACCCCTCACTCACCCTCAACCCCTCACTCACCCTCACTCACCCTCACCCACCCTCACCCTCACTCACCCTCAACCCCTCACCCTCACACAGTGCAATAGGTCTCGGAGCATTTGAGTTAGAGCTTTTAGAATTGTTTATGGCTTTTTTTATTTGTAATTCTTTAGCATTGGCTACAGGAAACAAAAATGCTAAAGATTTACAAAAAAAACCCATAAACAATTCTAAAAGCACTAACTCTAATGCTGCGAGACCTATTGCATTTCCTCATTCACCCTCAACCCCTCACCCTCACTCACCCTCACCTACCCTCAACCCTTCACCCTCAACCCCTCTCACCCTCAACCCCTCAGCATCACCCTCACTCACCCTCAACCCCTCACCTACCCTCACCCTCAACCCCTCACCTACCCTCACCCTCAACCCCTCACCCTCACCCACCCTCAACCCCTCACCCTAACTCACCCTAACTCACCCTCACTCACCCTCACTCACCCTCAACCCCTCACTCACCCTCACTCACCCTCACCCTCACTCACCCTCACTCTCACTCACCCTCACTCACCCTCACTCACACAGTGCAATAGGTCTCGGAGCATTTGAGTTAGAGCTTTTAGATTTGTTTATGGCTTTTTTTATTTGTAATTCTTTAGCATTGGCTACAGGAAACAAAAATGCTAAAGATTTACAAAAAAAACCATAAACAATTCTAAAAGCACTAACTCTAATGCTGCGAGACCTATTGCATTTCCAATGCTTGTTTCCAGTTTTCCACTAAGCCCCGCTCTCTATTCCAGGTTCGCGGTCTCCAATCTCCGGGAACTTCTGTGCGTGCCACCAAACAGCTGAGCTGCCCAAGCACTCCCTAGCTCGGGCTCGCCCTTGCTCTGCGAGAGCGGCCGCCCTCCTGCTGCTCCCAGCCCCCAGCAAGCTTTCCGCTTGCATCTGCTTGCGCCCTCCTGGGCCAAGGATCTTCAGGATTTTCAATGGATTTTCAATGCAGGCTTCCAGTAGGCGGTATGCAGGGCAGGACAGGGCTGGGCAGGGCAGAGCTGAACAGGGCACAGGGCACAGGACACAAGGTGCTGGGTGCAGGGAGAAGCGCTGGGCACCCCTGCAGCTTTTCCGCTTAGCCCCCACCTGAACTTCTCTCCCAATTGCCGGCTGGCGGTGGCAGTGGGGGTAGCGAGGGCTGTTCCGAGGGACTGGGACGGGCGTTCCGCTGTAATTCGCCTACTCGCCTCACTCCCTCTTTTCACAACGTCGGAAATTTGCCCTGCAGCTCCCAGATGATAACTGACAGCTGCCTTCCGAGTCTCTCTCTGCGGCTTATCAGCGACTTCGCCAACTTCCCCGACTTCAACGCTGAGAAGCTGCCGCAGGGTCAATAACAGCGGTAACAGCCGCGCTCCTCTAAGTGCCACAAACGTCAGGGCTCCTCTCCGACTCAATGGCTCAATGCGGCAGCCCGGTGTTTGGTGTTTGGTGCCGGCGGCAGTGCAGCAACTCGGCAAGCTCGGCAAGCTCCACCGGCTCGGCCAAGCTCAATTTAGTTTTTTTCTCAGAGCTCAGTGATCGGCTCTTAGCTCGTGACTCACGGCGGCAGCTTCCAACACGGCTCCCACGGATCCCAAACGGCTCGCAGCAGCGGCAGTAGCGTAGCGTAGCTCCTCGTCTTCCTCCATTAACAGAAGCCAAATTATCATATCTTTCTGTTAACTGAAGCTAGCCCCTTCAGACCTCCAATAACTAAAGATAAGCCCTCATATCTCTATTAACTTAAGCTAACTCCAACCTCTCCCCACTGGTGATGTCAGAAGTACATGGATTGAATGCAGTCTGTCCCAAACTGATGGGCCCTTCATTAAAACTTATAAAATTGCTTTAAATAAATACATGCATAAAGGGTATCATTATTAGTAGCCGTCACATTGTCAAGAAGGGTGAGTGGAAACCAGGCTGTCTGCAGTTGTACACTGCTTCCATATTGATACCTTTTTCCTCAGAACTTGTCCTTTATTTCTGCTCAATAACTTTACTCAGTTCATCATACCTGTAGACATGTTTTAAAGTGAATATACTAGAGACAAAATGTGAAGATGTTTTAATATTTACAGTTTTTGTCACTGGCTTATTGGGTCCTCTTAACACAATGTATGTATTTGTCTGTCAGATCTCAAATTACCAGGACGTTGCATCTCTCCTGTCTTTCCGAATTCCACAGAGCAGTGTGCTTTGTAGTGCATGAAAGGCCAACAATGCCTGTCCAATAGTTCACTCACCTCATTTGAGTCCCCTTCTCATCATTCCCCTCTTCATGAAGGAATTAAAAGCTTACCTATCATGGCATTAAAGGTCTTCTGGAGATCTTCTATGTCAATCAGTTTGAAGACGTGAATCTCTTTCGGCTTTTTAGAAGCTAGCCCATTGATCTCTTCATCGCTTACATCATCACTCAGGCCAAACACATACACATCTAGGGTAAAGACAGTGCAGGTATTCAAGGGATGTTTTTGATGTTTCATTTGAAAGCTGTTTACATATATGGAAATATGGAAAGATTGGCATACATAAAAATGGGGGCAAGCGACAGAAAGAGGGAAGACAGGGAAACAGAAAGAGAGAGGCACCCACAAAGAGAAAGAGACATATACAAAGAAGAGAGACAGATAATGAGAAAAATAGAAAATAGACCTATGGATAGAAAGGGGAGAAAATCATATAGAGAAAGAGGAGAGATGAACATATAGACAAAGAAAGGATACAGGCAAAGAGAAAAAAGAAATATAGACCAATGAACAAACACAGGAGAAAAACATATACAGAAAGAGGAATCACAGACATATCCAAAGAAAATGGGAGAAAACATAAAAATGGGTGAGAGTCATCAATAATGAGTTTGTTCATCATTTGGATCTCAAAGATACTTTCAGCATATGTGTTGGGAAAGACCTTTTCTTGATGCAATTGTCTCCTTTACGCTGGTCTTGAGCAACCAAGCCTTACTCCAGGATCTGGAAGGGTATATACTCTTCAATTGGCTTTTTTAGAGATGGGTTTGCTGGTCTATTCAGTGCTCATGATTATCAATGAAGATCCCCTGAAGGAGAAGGAAAGGTTTCTTTCCTGTAATCCTAGTTCTCCTTCCGAGGAATCTTAAATGAATTCGTAAGCAACCCTTCCTCCTCCCCAATGGAAGGGACAAAGATAATTATTCTCTATATTAGAATCCCTTTACTTGCACATTAGAAAAGAGCTGAGGTAACTGCCATTTGCTGGGCATGACAGGGGTGCCTGGTCATTAATGCATGAATCTAGTCTTGACCAGATTTTTTGTTTTTTCTTTGATGAGGTTTTCATGTAGTTGTTTAAGGGATAGTCCGCTCTCCTGGTGTATTGGACTCACGCCCACCAAGTATGGGATGCTAATTAGGAGAGGTCCTTACATTCTGATATGATGGATTTCAGGCCAGTTGAGATTAGCATGTCCCATAATATACGTTCTTCTTCATTCAGGCAGTGAGTTTTTTGTGAAGGGGGAGCACCCAGTGCTTTAGAGGCAAGATTGGGTGTCCGATTGATAAGCAGAATCTGGGATATAGTTTCACTGATCTCAGACCAGAATTTATTAGAGAATGTACAATAGAGAAGCATGTGTTGAAGAACCCCCAATCTTTTCGGTATCTCTAGCAAGTGTCCGAGTAGCAGAGACCCAGTTTAAGGAGTTTGGAAGGGGTCCAGTGGGCCCTATATGTTGTCCACAGTCTATGTTATGTTATGTTATGTTATTATAGGTTTGTATAGCGCACGGCTACTCTAAAAGAGTGTCCCGGCGCTTTCCACAGGCAGCTCAGTGTATAACAACATAACAGGAAAAAACAAATAAGCAGGAAAGAGAAAAGGTCCACCAGAAAAAAAATTAAAGATTAAAAAGCCAGGTCTTCAGGCTCTTCCTGAACTGAAGCAGTTTGGAGGTGCTCCGTAGCGCCAGTGGGAGAGAATTCCACAGCTGGGGTGCCTTGTAGCTGAAAGAGCGCCCCCCGGTGCGGGCCTTCCTCACACGCGGAACCACCGCAGTGAAGAGAGATTCAGACCGGAGAGAGCGGGCTGGACGATAAAACGCCAGCCTCCGCTGCAGGTACCCGGCGCCAGTGCCATGCAATGCTTTGTGCATCAGCGTCAAGGATTTGAACATAATCCGTTTCTGGATTGGCAGCCAATGGAGCGTCTGCAGCAACCCAGAGGCGCGTGCTCGCCTATGTAGGCCATAGATGGCGCGGGCAGCCGAGTTTTGTACCACCTGCAGGCGCTGGACCAAATAGTCAGGGAGGCCAAGAAAGAGAGCATTAGCGTAATCCAACCTGGATCCGATAAGCGCTTGCACAGTAATCCGTCTGTGCTCCACAGACAGCAATGAAAGGAACTTGCGGAGCATCCTTAAAATGCCGAAACAGGTGCCGGCCAGGCCGAGGACATGAGTTCTCAATGAAAGCTTGTTGTCCAGCTTAACACCAAGGTTTTTAGCCACCAATGATGATTGTGCGGGAGGACACATGTTAGGCGGCCACCATTGCCGCCACTCAGGGTCGGAGGCACAGCCAAAGAATAGGACCTCCGACTTACTGGAGGTGGCTTTTAGACTGTTCTGCTGGAACCAGTCGAAGACCGTTCCCAGACAGCCCCGAATATTCTCTCCGTCCCATGCCTGATCTTTACCGCACGTGAAGAGGAGTTGCGTGGCGTCGGCGTAGGACACGAACTTGGCCCCATACGCCTCCACCGCCGCCGCCAGAGGGGTCATGAAGATGTTGAACAACGATGAGCTCAACACAGAGCCCTGTGGAACCCCGACTCCCAATGGCGGCATCTCGGCGGAGCTCTGGGAAACCCAGATCGTCTGGCGGCGGCCTTCAAGGAAAGATGTAAACCATTTAAACACCGTCCCCCTAAGGCCGATGTCAAAAAGCCTGGCGAGGAGCGCCGCATGGGGGACGGTGTCAAAGGCCGCCGACAGGTCCAACATGACTAGCATGGCCTTGCCACCAACATCCAAGGTCTCCCTGATGATCTCAGAGACCTCCAACAACGCCGTTTCCGTGCTAAAATTAGGACGGAATCCGGATTGGGATGGATGGAGCAGATTGTTGTCTTCTAAAAAGCTCGACAAGACGCCATGGACATGTTTCTCAGTGATCTTGGTCAGAGTCGGGAGAAGTGAAATTGGCCTGTAATTGGCCATTACCTCGGCGTTAAGACCAGGCTTTTTCAGGAGGGGGATTACCATCACCCTTTTCCAGGTGCGAGGGACACTCCCCTCCCTCAGGGAGGCATTGAGGATGGGATTGACCAGGGGGTTCACCACCGCCGCCATCCCGGCCAGAAATTTGGCAGGGCAGGGGTCAAGTGGTGAGCCTGATTTAAGGCTGGCCAGCAACACCCGAGACGCCTCGCTAGAGATGGCAGGTGTTAGACCTGACATCATTGGCTTGAGTCTCTCCTCCATTTTTTCTGTTTTGCCTCTACTGTTTTACGATGTTTTGCTGGTATATGCTTTGGGCGCCGTGTCACTGCTGATCAGTGCCATAGCGCAAGTGCTCCCTATGTTAAATTGATATATCTATTGTATCCATGTTTGGCTTATTTGGTTTACTATCAGTCCCTCGTCTAGTGCACCCAGAGTGCCGGGGCTTGTAAACGCAAATGCCGCTTGTGGGCTTGCAGCACGTGTTGTGCCACCCACAGGAGCGGCCTCGTAAAAGAATGTCTACGGGTCGGTCATTGCGAGACCCACGTGCAGCCTCGTGCTGTCACGCCGGCCGCGCAAGTATACCTACTTGCCAGCCCTCCAAACCTTCCCTTGGCTTCATGTTAGTCGCCCCTATGGTAGGCCTTCGGGCAGGGTGCATTGTAAGTCTGAGGTAGGACACGCCTGACCAAGTTGGCATGTCCTGATAGTGAATTACCGCCATCTTGGTCCTTCACTATTGCGAGGTAGCCTGCTCTCCATTGATTAGAATGGGCCGCCGGGATTATTAGTACTATGATCCTCGCTGGCTCGGAGAGCATGGTGCAATGTCGAGTTTGGTATCCCTGAACTCGGGGTTTAATTACGCATCCGTTGGTGTGGATGGTTTTTGGACTCTGGGTTCGAAAATAGCACTTTTAGAAGGTGTCTATTTTCTTGTCTAACCATATCTGGTTTCTGCTGGTTTTGCGTGTGTGTGACAGGAGCTGGGTGGCTCCCCAGGTCTGGATGAGTCAGTGTGGGATGAGTGGGACAGTTACGTTGAGAGTAGGGGGAGAGTAGTTGTTGATAGCCTGCCTTGCCTGATACAATGCCGGCTCCACCTCCTGCCAAGCGGCTGATGGCTCTGTGCCTGCCATGGACGATCCTAGCCCCACCTCCTGCCAGGTGGCCGATAGCTCTGCTCCTGCCAGTGTCAATGCTGGCTCCACCTCCTGCTGGGCGTCTGAGGACCCAGCCCTGCTCAGTGAATAGGCCAGGTGCTTCTGCCTGGCTCCACCCACAACGGACCCAGGATGTTGGGAAACCCCCGGCATGGACAAAGGGATCAAAGACGAAAAGGGGTATAAAAGTAGGACCCCTGAACCAAGAATTTAGATCACTTCTGACAAGGAACCCTGTAACCAAGGACAAGAGGCCTGCTGATCTAAGGACTGCCTACCCCTTCTGCCAGTGTGCTGTTGTTGGGGGAATCCTGCAGTGCTTCTTTATTTTTGCCAAGGAACCAGGAGAGAGGAACTGTGTGTGTACTCTCACGCTTGCTAAGAAAATCTCCAAGGACTGGAAGAGTGCCAGTCTCCTGCTGAAGTCACAGGGCTAAAGGACTTCATCTGCTTAAAGTGCTATTTTGCTAGAACCGTGAATCCAGCACCTCTGAAAGAATCATCAATCACGACAACCGAACGCTAGGCCCAACCGACGCCAGCAGCAACGCCAGTGAGTGGGAGTACGGCTCTAGCTCCAGTGGACCTCGTGTCTGCACCGCTGCTGATCGCATCACCTGTGTGCCCTTCGACGCCGTGAGCGCTGCTCACTCTGTGCAACCGCATCATCAACGACGACGCCTGCTGAGGCCGGATCGACACCGAAGACGCGACGCCGGATTGCTCGACGCCGCTGATCATCGTGTGCTTCATTTTCCTAAGGTACTGTGTTGTTGGGGGTCCGTGTGACTCCAGGCTTGACGTAGCGCTCCTCGCGGTCGACGCCGAACCTTTGGATTAACTTTGCCGTAACGTCGTGTAGCCCCCGTGCGGGTTACCCTGTTGCTAAGAACTGCATTGCCAAGAAGAAGATTTGCTTTGATACTAAAAACTTTGTGCTAAAGAAGAAACTACCTTTGAACTATCCTTTTTTCCTTCCCAACGTATTTATTCCGATTGTGTACAGTTTGTCGTTATTTTGGTCTTGTGCTAAGCCTTATATAAAAATTCTTATTTTTATAATACTACTGTGTCGTGTCCATTTGTAGTGCATTCACGGTATTACTGTATGTGGTCATAGTTGCTTAACCACAGCCTCTGAGATAAGCCTGTTCTGCTCTGCCAAGCTACCAAGGGGGTGAGCAGGGGTTATCAAAGGGTGTGATCCCCTTGCCCTGACTAGAAAAGGAGTGTCCCTATTTGTCAGAAGTGTATACCTCTGCCAACTAGAGACAGCCGGTTCTAACATTGGTGGGTCAGCGGTGAGGATTTTGGACTTTGCACTTATGACCCATGTACAGTGATTCGTGTGCGTTACATAGTGAAAGCAGACCATAACGCAGTCACAATCTAATTGGGGAGGATCCTATTTTTGTTCTCCGCTTTCTTGAAACTTGATTTTTTGAACACTGCCAGTTTTAACCATGAGTGACAACGGAGTCACTGCCCCTGCTATCGTTGTTGTGGAGGAGTTCGAGAGGAGCAAGCTTAAGAAATACAAGAAAGATGAGCTGAAACACTTTTGCGACCAGTTTAAAGTTCCTACCACAGGCCTCTCAAGAAAAGATGATTTTTATAAAGCATTGCAGGCCTGGTGGGAGTCCAGAAATCCCTCTGATGTGGTGGTGGTACCCACAGAGGAAGGGGATGAGGAGGTGCCAGTGAATGGACCTGTGCCCTCTCCCGGAAGCAGTGTTTCCTCCAAAGGTCTTTCCCCTGAAGAAAGAGAAGAAAGGGCGAAAGAGCGAGCTTACAACATGGAGATGGCAAGGCTAAAGATAAATGGGCAGTTGGAGTTAGAAAATGCAAGAGGTAGAAGGGAAGCTGATTTGGAGATCAAAAAGCTAGAGTTTGAACGAGAGAAGTTAGCTTTGGAGCGTGAAGCCAGGTTGAGGGAGCTGGATATCCAAGCTAAAAAGTTAGAATTGAATCCCTCTGGTGGCAGCATTCCATCCGAGCCTGCAGAAAGTAAGTTTTACTTCCCGAAAGATGTGATCAAAGATTACAATAGGAATGAAGATATTGGTCAATGGTTTAAAGCATATGAGTTAGCATTGTTGGCCCACCGGGTCCCTGAGAAGGATTGGGGAGCGGGGTTGTGGGGTCGCTTTGTGAATGAGGGAAGAGATACCCTGTTAGACATGCCTGTTGCGGATAGGATGTCGTATGCTCATATGAAAGATGCTTTAATGTTGCGGTATGGCTTAACCCCCGAGAAGTACAGACAAGCTTTTAGAGAATGTAAGAAGTTGCCTGGTACGACGTGGGTTGAATATGTGTCTTATTTTTGCAGAGCCATGGATGGTTGGGTAAAGGGCAGCAAAGTGGAAAGTTATGAAGCTCTTTATGATTTGTTTGCTTGGGAGCACTTGTCTAATAACTGTTTTCCAGAGCTGCGCCAGCACCTGATTGATAGCAAGATATCTAACCCTAGAAAACTTGCTGAGGAGGCGGACCGCTGGGTCAGTACCAGGGCCCACAAGGGTCCAGTGGGAGACTCAGCCAAAGGTGGGCAGGGTCCCCAGCAGAAGAGTGGGGGGGACAAGGGAAAACAGAAGGAGTCTCAGAAAGGGCCCCAAAGTAATCCCCAAGGGAACCAAGGGAAAGGTTCCCAGCCTCCCCCTGAGAAGAAGCCAGGGGCCCCGACGGGTAAACCTGTTCATAGGGGCCCCCTAACCTGCTACGGTTGTGGGCAGGTGGGACACCGGTTTTATGACCCCCAGTGCCCCAAAAAGGATTCGAATGCACCGCCGCGTGCACCCCCCCCGTCAGTTGGCGAGTGTAGCCCTGGGGGGGGGAGAAGATGGTTGTCCATGGTGGGAGGGGTCCCGCAGAAATGTCCCTGGTCTCGCTAGGAGACATGCAAATGGTCCCTCCACCCCCTCTGCCTAGTAACACTAGTAAATATAGGCAGTGGGTGACCATTAATGGCCATAGAGTGGAAGCTCTCAGAGACACCGGAGCGAGTGTGACAGCTGTCAAGTGTCACTTGGTGTCTAGAGAGCAGGTGGTTCCCCACGCATTCTACCCCGTGATAGCTGCCGACAACTCCGAGAAAGAGTGTGAGGTGGCTCAGGTTTCCTTTGAATGGGGGGGAGTTTCAGGTCCTCTTCAGGTTGCTGTGAGGCCCGCCATGCCCGTCGATTGTCTCCTGGGCAATGATTTGGAAGACTCCCCTTGGGCTAAGGTGGAGAGGGAGGCGCACTTGAAAATGTTGGGCGTGCCAGAGTGGGTGTGTGCAACCACTCGATCCATGACAGCGAGTAAAGGTGTTGATGGGGTCCCGGAGCCTGAAAGTACGGCCCAGGACCCAGCTGTGAAGAGAAGAGGCAGGAGGCGCGGGAAACCGGCCCCCGTAGTTCCCGTGGTCCAGAAGGAGGTAGACCCCGAGGGGGATGCCCTGGAGCCCACAGGGGAACAAATTGCCGAACTGGGAGATCTGCCCGAGCTGACCCATTGGCAGCAGGATGGTGGTCCCTCCAGGGAGGAATTCTGTGCGGAACAGAAAGTGTGCCCTTCTCTTGTGGGCATGAGGCAGCAGGCCTCAGCCCAATCCTCAGGTGATCAGTCAGGGTCACATTTTGTGTACTGGGAGAACGACCTCCTGTATAGCGAGCCTAAGGCTGCTGAGCCTGGGTCAGCCCGTGTGCTGGTGGTACCCCAGCGCTTCAGAGCCTTCCTACTGGGTTTGGCTCATGACGTTCCGTTAGCTGGACATCTGGGGCAGGACAAGACCTATGACAGGCTTGTCACCCATTTTTATTGGCCTCAGATGCGAGGGATGTAGACATCCACTGCAAGACTTGTCACACTTGCCAGGCAAGTGGGAAGAGCGGAAGGAAGCGGAAGGATCCCCTCCAACCTTTTCCAGTGGTCAGTACCCCCTTTGACCGGGTGGGTATTGACATTGTTGGGCCCCTGGACCCCAAGACAGCCCTGGGCAACAGGTTCATCCTGGTCTTGGTGGACCATGCCACGAGGTACCCGGAAGCCATCCCTCTTAGAACAGTGACGGCCCCCGTGGTGGGACGGGCACTGATGGGTGTTTTCTCCCGGATGGGGTTCCCCAGAGAGGTGGTGTCGGACCGAGGCACCAACTTCATTTCGAACTATATGAAGTCTCTATGGAAGGAGTGTGGGGTAACCTACAAGTTCACCACTCCTTACCATCCTCAAGGAAATGGGCTGGTTGAGAGATTCAACCGGACCCTGAAAGGCATGATTATGGGTCTTGAAGAACCAATGAGGCGGAAATGGGACGTCCTCTTGCCATGCCTGTTGTTTGCTTACCGTGAGATACCGCAGAAGTCTCTAGGGTTCAGCCCCTTTGAGCTCTTATACGGTCACCCGGTAAGAGGGCCTTTGAGTCTGGTCAAGGAAGGCTGGGAGCAATCTCCCAGGAAACCTCCCCAGGATGTATACAGCTACATGGTGGCCTTTCGGAACCAGACTCGGCGCTTCAGAGAACTTGCTCAGGCAAATCTGGAGGCCAGCCAGGAGGAGATGAAGCGTTGGTACGACCGGAATGCCACTCTGGTAGAGCTTCAGCCTGGTCAGGAAGTGTGGGTCATGTCCCCTGTGGAACCTTGTGCGCTCAAGGACAGGTGGACTGGACCGTTTAAGGTTGTGGAGAAGAAGAGCGATGTCACCTACCTGGTGGACTTGAAATCTCCCAGGAACCCCTTGCGGGTCCTGCATATCAACCGCTTGAAGCCCCACTTAGAAAGGTCCGAAGTGGGCATGCTCCTAGCTACAGATGATGGAACGGAGGAGGAGAGTGAGCCTCTTCCTGACCTCCTGTGTGCTAAAGAGCAAGATGGGTCGGTGGATGGTGTGGTCCTCTCTGACACACTGACCCTTGAGCAGAAACAGGATTGTCGCCAACTGTTGGGACAATTCCCGGATCTGTTTTCCTTGGTTCCGGGTGTCACGCATTGGTGTGTCCATGACGTTGACACCGGAGACAGCCCTCCTGTGAAGCACAAGGCTTACAGGGTGACTGACAAGGTCAGAGCGTACATTAAGGAGGAGGTCTCCAAGATGTTCGCGTTAGGGGTGATTGAGTCCTCTAGCAGTCCTTGGGCCAGCCCAGTGGTCTTGGTCCCGAAGGCTGCAGCGCCTGGTGCTTCACCGGAACTCCGGTTCTGCGTGGATTACCGAGGGCTCAATTCGGTCACGAAGACTGACGCGCACCCCATCCCCAGAGCTGATGAGCTCATCGATCGGTTGGGGGCTGCCCGATACCTTAGTACGTTTGATTTAACGTCTGGGTACTGGCAGATCGCCTTGACTGATGGGGCAAAGGAGTGTCGTAAATATTTAATTTACCATCTTAATTTCTATGCAGGTAAGTACTTAATCAATAATAACTCAATCGGAAAGAAAGAAAACAGAGTCCGTGGTGTTAGAGTTCTTAGGGGTTTTATTCCTTAAAAAGGAATCGTTCCGGAACTGGGTATCGGGTTCCTGCAACCACACAGGGTTCAGGAAGGGATAGAGCCATATTTTATTGACAGTACATAGCTTATATACTTAATTTACATCATAGAAAGCAATATAGTAGGCGTAACAGCTGAGAGGAGACAAGATAACAGCATCCACGTGTTACTAGTACGTAATCAGAGGCGTGGACTAGGCGTAATTGGAGGTGTGTTCTAGAAACGTCACAGGCAGGTGTCACATGTGGGTGGCACTAAACAGAAATGTTGCAATGTCAGCAGAAATCGGAAGCTTGGATGCGCGCGCAGCTGCATGACGTGTGATTGGCGTGAAACTGGAGGGTGCAGGGGGCTTGACATTTACACTGACGGAAAGAGACAGAAGTCTGGCATGTCAGATCAACTTGTGCTTCTATCATATCTGATATCTGATGTTTAGGAACTGAGCTATCTGAGCGGAAAGGTCTCTGGGGCAGAAGCTATTCTATACTGACTGTGAGTGCGTGTATAAGCGCCTGAGTGTCTGCATGAGAAGCGTGGGGGCATGGGCCTTCCATGGGAGCATGGTAACAGAGGCTATGAATTACTTGCACGGAGACAGGCCGGCCCTTCGGCTCTGCAGCTGGGGGATGTTTACTGAAACTAGTAGGCAGGAATGTATTTTCGAGGAGCGGAACAGATAACTCGAAGGTTGTAGTCAGTCTTGGCAGGCAGCAGGCTGAGCTGAGCGTGGTGGGCCGCGCTGGAAGTAAGGCAGAGTTCACAGGTACGGGGGCAGCCTGGGCTGAGGCTTTCTGAGTCAGAAGGCAGATAAAAGGCTCGATGGCAGAAATTCAGGGCCTACTTTGCCAGAGCTGAAAAACATGTAACGTACACTACAAAAAGACGTTGGCATGGCATACTTAGGAACGGACTATTCAACCCATTCAGGGTGGGTTTGAAAGAGGACATGTTAACGTTGGACGCAAATGTATTTGCGTCTTCATAGCTGGCACAGGAGGGAAGTTACATGCACTTTAACTCGTACATGGAGACGGTGGGGTACACGATAGGGAACATAACTTGACCAAAAATTTATATTTCCTCAGGAGAGGTCAGCATTCTCCACACCAGATGGGCTATACCAGTTCCGGGTGATGCCCTTTGGGATGAAGAATGCCCCTGCCACCTTCCAGAGGTTGGTCAACCAGGTCTTGGCTGGACTGGAGGATTTCAGTGCCGCCTACCTGGACGACATCGCAGTGTTCAGCGCCAGCTGGGAGGAACACTTGCGCCACCTCCAGGAAGTGTTGTTGGCCCTGCGCGGAGCAGGCCTCACAATCAAAGCCAGTAAGTGCCAGATTGGGCAGGGTTCGGTGGTGTACTTGGGGCACCAAGTAGGGAGCGGTAAGGTTGCCCCCCTGCAACCCAAGATTGATACCATCCTGGCTTGGGCGCCGCCCAAAACCCAAACTCAGGTGAGAGCCTTCCTAGGACTCACGGGTTACTACAGGAGGTTTGTCAAGGATTACGGTAACATCGTGCACCCCTTGACGTCGCTGACTTCCAGGAAGCAGCCACGAAACGTGATCTGGACTGATGCCTGTCAAACAGCCTTTGACACCCTGAAAACTGCAATGTGCACAGCACCTATACTCCAGGCACCCGACTTTTCAAAAGAATTCATTAGGGAAACGAGGTGGAGTGCGATAGAGAGAGAAGCATTTGCTGTGATCTGGGCGCTGAAGAAGCTAAGACCCTACCTGTTTGGGACTCACTTCCGGGTTCAGACAGACCACAGGCCCCTCAGATGGTTGATGCAGATGAGGGGTGAGAATCCGAAACTGTTGAGGTGGTCCATTTCTCTCCAGGGGATGGACTTTACGGTGGAACACCGCCCTGGTACAGATCACGCCAATGCTGATGGTCTGTCCAGATTTTTCCGCCTTAGTGAAGAGAACTCCCTAGGTCAAGGGTAGTTCTCCCCACATTTCAGCTGGAGGGGACACGTGTTAGACCTGACATCATTGGCTTGAGTCTCTCCTCCATTTTTTCTGTTTTGCCTCTACTGTTTTACGATGTTTTGCTGGTATATGCTTTGGGCGCCGTGTCACTGCTGATCAGTGCCATAGCGCAAGTGCTCCCTATGTTAAATTGATGTATCTATTGTATCCATGTTTGGCTTATTTGGTTTACTATCAGTCCCTCGTCTAGTGCACCCAGAGTGCCGGGGCTTGTAAACGCAAATGCCGCTTGTGGGCTTGCAGCACGTGTTGTGCCACCCACAGGAGCGGCCTCGTAAAAGAATGTCTACGGGTCGGTCATTGCGAGACCCACGTGCAGCCTCGTGCTGTCACGCCGGCCGCGCAAGTATACCTCCTTGCCAGCCCTCCAAACCTTCCCTTGGCTTCATGTTAGTCGCCCCTATGGTAGGCCTTCGGGCAGGGTGCATTGTAAGTCTGAGGTAGGACACGCCTGACCAAGTTGGCATGTCCTGATAGTGAATTACCGCCATCTTGGTCCTTCACTATTGCGAGGTAGCCTGCTCTCCATTGATTAGAATGGGCCGCCGGGATTATTAGTACTATGATCCTCGCTGGCTCGGAGAGCATGGTGCAATGTCGAGTTTGGTATCCCTGAACTCGGGGTTTAATTACGCATCCGTTGGTGTGGATGGTTTTTGGACTCTGGGTTCGAAAATAGCACTTTTAGAAGGTGTCTATTTTCTTGTCTAACCATATCTGGTTTCTGCTGGTTTTGCGTGTGTGTGACAGGAGCTGGGTGGCTCCCCAGGTCTGGATGAGTCAGTGTGGGATGAGTGGGACAGTTACGTTGAGAGTAGGGGGAGAGTAGTTGTTGATAGCCTGCCTTGCCTGATACAATGCCGGCTCCACCTCCTGCCAAGCGGCTGATGGCTCTGTGCCTGCCATGGACGATCCTAGCCCCACCTCCTGCCAGGTGGCCGATAGCTCTGCTCCTGCCAGTGTCAATGCTGGCTCCACCTCCTGCTGGGCGTCTGAGGACCCAGCCCTGCTCAGTGAATAGGCCAGGTGCTTCTGCCTGGCTCCACCCACAACGGACCCAGGATGTTGGGAAACCCCCGGCATGGACAAAGGGATCAAAGACGAAAAGGGGTATAAAAGTAGGACCCCTGAACCAAGAATTTAGATCACTTCTGACAAGGAACCCTGTAACCAAGGACAAGAGGCCTGCTGATCTAAGGACTGCCTACCCCTTCTGCCAGTGTGCTGTTGTTTGGGGAATCCTGCAGTGCTTCTTTATTTTTGCCAAGGAACCAGGAGAGAGGAACTGTGTGTGTACTCTCACGCTTGCTAAGAAAATCTCCAAGGACTGGAAGAGTGCCAGTCTCCTGCTGAAGTCACAGGGCTAAAGGACTTCATCTGCTTAAAGTGCTATTTTGCTGGAACCGTGAATCCAGCACCTCTGAAAGAATCAGCAATCACGACAACCGAACGCTAGGCCCAACCGACGCCAGCAGCAACGCCAGTGAGTGGGAGTACGGCTCTAGCTCCAGAGGACCTCGTGTCTGCACCGCTGCTGATCGCATCACCTGTGTGCCTTTCGACGCCGTGAGCGCTGCTCACTCTGTGCAACCGCATCATCAACGACGACGCCTGCTGAGGCCGGATCGACACCGAAGACGCGACGCCGGATTGCTCGACGCCGCTGATCATCGTGTGCTTCATTTTCCTAAGGTACTGTGTTGTTGGGGGTCCGTGTGACTCCAGGCTTGACGTAGCGCTCCTCGCGGTCGACGCCGAACCTTTGGATTAACTTTGCCGTAACGTCGTGTAGCCCCCGTGCGGGTTACCCTGTTGCTAAGAACTGCATTGCCAAGAAGAAGATTTGCTTTGATACTAAAAACTTTGTGCTAAAGAAGAAACTACCTTTGAACTATCCTTTTTTTCCTTCCCAACGTATTTATTCCGATTGTGTACAGTTTGTCGTTATTTTGGTCTTGTGCTAAGCCTTATATAAAAATTCTTATTTTTATAATACTACTGTGTCGTGTCCATTTGTAGTGCATTCACGGTATTACTGTATGTGGTCATAGTTGCTTAACGCACAGCCTCTGAGATAAGCCTGTTCTGCTCTGCCAAGCTACCAAGGGGGTGAGCAGGGGTTATCAAAGGGTGTGATCCCCTTGCCCTGACTAGAAAAGGAGTGTCCCTATTTGTCAGAAGTGTATACCTCTGCCAACTAGAGACAGCCGGTTCTAACAGCAGGAAAATCTGACAACACTGCGGCAGGTGTGGACGATGACCCAAGTCCTGCCACGGGGCCGCAGCCACCCTCCTCCGAGCTCTCCAAGAAGGAGGCCTGAATGGCCTTGATCTTGTCGGTGAAAAAGCTGGCAAGATCACACGCCCACGCATCCGATGATACTGGCGGGAGTGAATGGGAGCTTGGGGTCGTGAACTCCTTCACAACGTTGAAGATTTCCTTACAGGAGTTCGCCGACGCCTCAATCCTTCTTGCAAGATATTCTTTCTTAGCTCCTAGGATGTCCCGGTGATAGGCCTTCACAGCCGCCCTGTAGGCAAGTTTGGCCTCCCCATCGTACTGGTGGCGCCAGGCCCGCTCAGCAACCTTACATTGGCTGCGAGCCACACGCAACGCCTCCGTGAACCACGGCGCAGATTGCCGTACTACCGTGGACCGAGGGGCTGCCTTTGGGGCAAGATCATCCAGCCTTTCAGTCAGCCACAATTGCAGAGCCTCAGTGTCTCTTTCCGGGTCCCCCGAGAGGTGACAGGGATGTTCCGTGAGCGCCTGCTCCAACATGTCAGGCGTCACTCTGTGCAGCGCTCTCGAGGCTGGTCTAGGCACCGTGAGGGCGCTGTTGTCCGACCGCCCATTCTCCAACACGGAAAACCTAATCAGCCTATGATCCGTCCAGAGCACCGGCAAGGTTTCGATATCCGCAATCGGGACTGACGAGAACACTTGATCAAGGGTATGCCCTTTCTCATGTGTAGGACCCGACACAAACGGTGCGAGACCCAGCGGAGATGTAATGTCCAAAAGTTTAATAGCGTCCGGGTCGTCAATCACGTCAAGGTGGAAGTTGAAGTCGCCTGCCACTACACAATGCTGTGTAGACAGCGCCAACTCTGAGATCGCTATCTGCAGGTCCTCGAAAAAGGAGCCCGTAGGGCCAGGCGGCCTGTAAACCAGCAGCCCCTTCAGCGCTTGGCCCGGGGACAGTCTAAGTGTAAAAGCAAGGGACTCAGAGCCCCCGATGGGGTTCAGGGGGAGAACTGAGCAGGAAACGTTCTTCTATATTGAGCAAGGGAGAATGCAACCTTATTAGCCATCAGATTAGACCAAATGGAGAGTCAATTTAGGATCTTTCAATGAGAACCTTTAGTTTTGTCCAAAGTAGCTTCCCATTTACTTTGAACACGTTTTGTGAAGGTGGCAGCTTTTGGTTTTAAAGTGGAGTAGACTTTGGAGGTGATTTGTCCCCCTCAAGCCACTTTCCTCACAGTGTCTGTAAGGAATATAAGGGGCTTTGTGCTTGCCAATGACATCTTTGATCCTGGGAAAAAGATACAAGTCTGTTTCTGCTGCTCGTAGTTAAGTTTGAAGTGGGAGAATGGAAGTGGATCTGAGCGGTGTCCAGATCGCCTACAAAGTGGGTGCCTTATTGTGTCCATTTCTCAAGGAACATTGTCCTATTATCTGATTTGAGGTGATTATTTTATTTTGCTCACAAGTTTGTTGTCGACTTTTCAGAGGACCTGAGCTGTGCCGGAAAGAATGATTGAGGAGTGGTCAGGCATTATCTTTTTGGTGGTGATTAAGAATATGAGGGAGAGTGGTTGGGTGAGGTTTTGACCAATGGTGAGTCAAATTGGTGACAAGGGACTGAGCAAGTTTAACAGAAGAAGCCTTGTCTAGCTAAGTATGCTGTTTGAAATGTGCGTTATTCTGGAAGGTTCAGACCACTGAGCTTTTTTCAGAGCCGTAGTTTTTTAGAGCGTTTCTTGGCTTTTTAGACTGTCATTGAAACTTTTTGAGTAGGATGATCTTAGTAATAAAGTTGTCTGAGAGTTGGATTGGTGACATTCTTATTAGGTAGTTAATGAGTGGATGGATCATAATTTTGATGGTTTCAATTTGCCCCCACCATGTGATAAATGTAGTTGTCTATTTATCTAATATGCCCTTAATCTTAGCAAGAGCACTTTTTCCTTGTGGTTGATAGATTCCCAAAGGTCTTGATCGAACCGTATCTCTAGGTATTTTATCTTCTCAGGTACCCTTGACTGAGCCACTGCAGTGAACATTTAGGGGGAGGGTCTTTATTTTTTCCTTGTTAAGGGTATATCCAGAGACCTGAGCACAGTCGTTAATGGTTTATTTACTATTGGGCATTGCACAGTCTGGATGAGTTGTGTAGAGTAGAATGTCATCTGCATATGCTGCAACTTTTTGTGGTCCAGCAGCAAATGGGATACCAGGGATAGGGGGGGTTCTCTCTAAATTTAATAAGGAGTGGTTTCATGGGCAGTAGAAAGAGTGTAGGTGGCACCCCTAGTTAGTTAGGGACGCGCTTGAGACAGCAGTAAGGTGCCCTCTAGATAATTTCACTGTATCTCGCTGTTACGACTACAACTGGAGCGCCTGGGAAAGGGCTCTGAGAATTGTCTACTGTTTCCCTGCATCGCGCAAGCACGCTTAAGTGCCTAGAATACTTGCTCACTTTCACTGGTTTTAAAAACAGATTTACATGTTTTTAAGCACACAATTTTAACCAAAGTCACTTTACTCTGTGCTCACCTGCTCTTCACCATTTCTTGGTCTCACTCTAGGGTGTGCCTCCACGGTCCACCGCGGATTGTTCCAATTGAGTGGAGGGAGTGTGCCACACCCCGGAAGTGACGCGTGGTTCACAGGTCAACAGTCCAGTTGCCTGGGACTATAAAAACTGATGTCCAGGCCGATGCGCAGCGGACGCGCTTGAGACAGCAGTAAGGTGCCCTCTAGATTATTTCACTGTATCTCGCTGTTACCACTACAACTGGAGCGCCTGGGAAAGGGCTCCCAGAGTTGTCTACTGTTTACCTGCATCGTGCAGCATGCTGAAGTGCCTAGAATACTCACTCACTTTCACTGGTTTTAACAACAGATTTACATGTTTTTAAGTGCATTACTTCCATCAAAGTCACTTTATTTTGTGCTCAGTTGCTCTTCGCCCCTCTCATTGTTTAAAAAGGAATATGCTACTTACCAGTATGCATCTGTTCTTGGCATAGAGGGCTGCAGAGTGGTACATTATGAATAGATCGCCATCTGGTGTTGGGCTCGGATGATTGCACTTGTTTTTCTCTTGGAGAGTCTTTTGTAGACTGGTGACTCCTCCTTTGGTTGCTAGTGCGCATGGGCATCGGCTCCATCCTTAGATTGTTTTGCCATAGTAGGGTTAGATGGAGTAGTATGATAGAATACAGATAGAAATGCCCATGTAAGTGTATCTAAATAAGATAGTGTTGGAACAGACACAGGTTTCCGGGGAGGCTGGGAGGGCATGTACCACTCTGCAGCCCTCTATGCCAAGAACAGATGCATACTGGTAAGTAGCATATTCCGTTCGAGGCATATGGGCTGCAGATGGTACATTATGAATAGACTATACAGCAGTTATCTCCCTAGCGGTGGTCACCCGTGTCTGTTGCAACAGTCTGAAATAAAGTCTTTAATACAGCTTGTCCCACTCTGGCTTGCTGTGTTGTATGCACATCTACACAATAGTGTTTTGTGAAGGTATGCGGTGTAACCCAGGTAGCTGCTTTGCATATGTCATCTAGTGGAATGTTTCCTAAGAATGCCATAGATGCTCCTAGTTTACGTGTAGAGTGAGCTCTGGGAGGAACAGTTAATGCCCTCTTTGCTTTTAAGTAGCATATTTGTATACATTTTACAATCCACCTGGCAATGCCTGCTTTAGAGATGGGATTGCCCTTATGTGTAGGAGAAAACGCTACGAATAGCTGTTTTGTTTTTCCGAACGTTTGTGTTTTTCTATGTAGTACAATATTGCCCTTCTGACATCTAATGTATGTAGGGCCCTTTCCGCTACCGTCTGTGGTTTTGGAAAGAAGACCGGTAGTTCCACTGACTGATTGATGTGGAATGCCAAAATTACTTTAGGTAAGAATTTTGGGTTTGTTCTAAGAACCACTTTATTTTGGTGTAACTGCATAAATGGTTCTTGTATTGTAAACGCTTGCAATTCACTTACTCTTCTGAGTGAAGTGATAGCTATGAGAAAGGCCACCTTCCATGTGAGGAATTGTATTTCACACCTATGCATAGGTTCAAAGGGTGGTCCCATTAGTCTGGTAAGTACTATGTTGAGATTCCAGACTGGGGAAGGTGGTAGTCTTGGTGGAATGACCCTTTTGAGGCCTTCCATGAAAGCTTTTATTGCTGGTACTTTAAACAGGGAAAGATGTTGTCTGTTTTGTAGGTACGCCGCTATAGCTGCGAGATGAACTCTAATAGAGGTGTATGCTAGGTTACATTGCTGCAAGTGTAGTAAATAGCAAATAATCTGTTTAGTGGATGCGTCCAGAGGGTTGATGTTATTACTGTTACAGTATACAGCAAACCTTTTCCATTTTGCTGCATAGCATGCTCTGGTTGTAGGACGTCTTGCTTGTTTAATGATTTCCATACAGTCTGGAGGTAAATCTAAGTATCCAAACTCTATGACCTCAGGAGCCAGATCGCTAGGTTCAATTGTTTGGGATCTGGGTGCATTATTTCTCCATGGTTCTGTGTAAGGTGCATGGGTAATAATCTCAGCTTTTGATGTGGCACCTGTGAGAGTTGCAGCAGCGTGGTGAACCACGGCTGTCTTGCCCACGTGGGTGCTACTAGTATCATTGTCATTGAGTATTGTTGCAGTTTCCGAACCACTAATGGAATTAGTGGGAGAGGGGGAAAAGCATAAGCAAATTTGTTGGACCAATTTATCCATATCGCATTGCCCTGGGACCGGTGGTGTGGGTACCTGGATGCGAAGTTTTGGCATTTTGCGTTCTGATGAGTGGCAAATAGATCTATCTCTGGTTGCCCCCATCTTTGGAAGAATGGCTGCAGTATTTGGTCGTGCAGTTCCCATTTGTGTACTTGTTCTGACTCTCTGCTTAGGATGTCTGCTATCTGATTTTGAACTCCTGGTAGGTGTTCGGCTAACAGGTAGATCTTTTGAGGAATGGCCCATCTCCAAATGTCCTGTGCTAGTCTGGACAGTTGTAGAGAGCGTGTCCCCCCCCTGTTTTTGAATGTAATACATTGCAGTCATGTTGTCTGTTCTGATCAGGACTGCTTTGTTGGGTATTTGCATTTGGAAAGCTTTTAATGCTAGAAATACTGCTAGTAGTTCCAGGTAATTGATGTGCAGTCTCTTTTGCTGTACACTCCATTTTCCCTGCACTGTGTATTTGTCCATATGTGCTCCCCATCCGGTGAGCGATGCGTCCGCTATCAGTATCACCTGTGGAATCGGTTCTAGGAACGACCGTCCCTTGGAAATGTTTGTTGTGTTCCACCACTTCAGAGAGCGATGTGTGCGGTCGTCTACCAACACCAGATCTGTAATCTGACCGTGAGCCTGATTCCACTGTGTCGCTAGACATTCCTGTAGTGGACGCATTTGTAGTCTGGCATGTGGTATGAGCAGTATGCAGGAGGACATCATGCCTAACAGTTGCATTAACACTCGAGCTGGTAATGAGTGTTGTGGTTGAAATTTTTGGATCAGCGTGCTCATTGTTTGGATCCTGATTGGATTGGGGTATGCTTTGGCTCTTTCTGTGTCTATAGTAGCCCCTAGGTATTGTTGAATCTTGTTTGGTTGTAGGTGGGATTTTTTGTAGTTCACCGTAAACCCTAGCTGGTGCAGCAATTGAATGGTCTTCTGCGTGTTGTGAAGACATTCTTCGTGTGATTTGGCCTTTATTAGCCAATCGTCCAAGTAAGGGAAGACATGTATTTGTTGTCTTCTTAGGTGTGCTGCCACCACTGCTAGGCATTTTGTGAACACCCTTGGTGCCGTTGTGACACCAAACGGAAGGACTTTGAACTGGTAATGTTGTCCTTCTACTACAAACCTGAGGTATTTTTTGTGGGCTTTGTGAATTGGGATGTGAAAGTAAGCGTCTTTGAGATCCAGTGTAGAAAGAACGTCCCCTTTCTTCAGTAAAGGAAGTACTTGTTGGAGCGTTACCATGTGGAAATGTTCCGAGTTTATGTATGCATTGAGAGGTCTGAGGTCTAAGATTGGCCTTAGAGACCCGTCTTTTTTGGGGATTAGGAAGTATAGGGAGTATACTCCTGTCCCTTGCTGGTGTTTTAGAACCTTTTCTATGGCATGCTTTTGTAACAGTGATAGTACTTCTTGCTTTAACAATGTCAGATGGTCTTGACTCATTGGACGCTGTCTGGGTGAGATATTTGGTGGAGTAGCTGTAAGTTCTAGGCAATAACCATGTTGGATAATTTGTCTCACCCACTTGTCTGATGTGATGTTTTCCCAGACAGGTAGGAACTGTGATAGACGTCCCCCGACCGGTGTTATGTGGTCTGGGGGGAGTTGTATTAAGTCACTGTTTTGGGGTTGGGGAGTTGCGGTTGTTATTATTTCCGCGACCTCTACCCTTGTTGTTGTTACCTCTGTAACTGCCTCTTGAATTACCTCTGGGTGATGTTGGTGTAAAAGAGGTAGATTGCTGACGTGTGCCTGTATTTTTTGAGCCCCCTCTATAGGTGGATCTACGAAAGGAACCCCTTTGAGTTGGCTGTTGTAATGCTCCCATTGACTTAGCCGTTTCTGTGTCCTTTTTCATCTTTTCTAAGGTCTCATCTGTACCTGAGCCGAAGAGTGTTTTTTGATCAAAAGGTTGGTTCAATAAAGATGTTTGTACTTCTTGTTTGAACCCTGAGACCCTAAGCCATGCATGTCTTCTTAGCATGATACTGGTGTTGATGGATCTTGCTGCAGTGTCAGCCGCGTCTAAGGCGCACTTAATGGAAGTGTTGGTTATTATTTTACCTTCCTGTATAAGCTGGTCTGCCCTTTTTTGATGTTCTTTAGGGAGATGTGTGATGAGTTTTTCTAACTTGTCATAATGCGCTCTATCATAGCGTGCGAGCAGCGCTTGTGTATTAGCTATGCGCCAGCTGTTTGCTGCTTGGGAAGCTACTCTTTTTCCCGAAGCATCTATTAGCTTGGACTCCTTATCAGGAGGAGGAGCTTCTCCTGTAGATAATGAGTTTGCTCTTTTACGAGCGTTTGTGACTACGAGCGAGTCTAGAGGTACCTGTCCCTTGATAAATATTGGGTCCTTTGGGGCTGCCTTATATTTTTTATCAATTCTTGGGTTTAATACCCTAGCCCTCACAGGACCTTTGAATATGTCTGCTGTATGACTGAGAAGACCCTTTAGCATAGGTAGAGTGCCTGATGTTCTTTGTGCAGCAGGTAGTGTTTCTAATAGGAAATCCTCTATTTGAGGTTCTGTATGTAGATCTACCTTATGGTATTTTGCTGCCCTATTAATCAGCTGTACAAAACCTGTGTTATCATCAGGTGGTGAAGGTTTTGAGGGGTATAACTCTGGGTCGTTGTCATCATCTGACACTGCATCATAATTCTCCCATGGGTCTTCCTCATCTGGGATAGTGTCATCATCCCCATGAGGTTCTCCCTCCCCTGTATCACTGTCTACATCTGTCTGAGGTGTAGATGGTCTTGGTGTAGAAGGTGGAGGAATAACTGGCATAGTGTGAGGGATAGGAGAAGAAGGTGTGATTCTAGTCCGAGGAGAAGGAGGAGGAGTTGTATTCGTCCCCATTGTTCTCTTTTTAGGAGGAAGAGCTTTGTCGTCTAGCTGTTCATTTTCCCTCTTTTTCTGTGGTTTCGTCACTACCTTGCCAGTTTGTGGATCGATAAACAAAGTCTTTTGTTTTGGATCTGTTTGCTGCTCCTGTGTCGGTACCGAAGTCTTTGGTTCCGAAAGGTGCCTTTGCTTCTGACCGTCAATGTTTTGTGGTTTCGGCACCGAGGACCTGCTCGATTCCGATTTTTTCGGTGTCGAGTGAGTTTTCGACGTTGAAGCATGTTTCGGTTTCAACATGGAATGTTTCGATGCCGAGCTTTCCTTTGTATGAAGCTTCGGTGTCGAAGTCGATGTGGACCGTTTCTCGGATCCAACATGGTGGGAGGCCGAGAGTTTCGGTTTCTGTTTCGGTTTCGTTGCCTGGCCCGAAGGCAGGGCGTCGGAAACTTTCTTTAGTGGTCTGACCGGGCTCGAAGGCGGGGTCGGTACCACACGGGGTCGTTTTTTTGGTAAGGGGACGTCGTCACTCACGGTTTGTTGAACGTCGACTTCCTCGACTTCCGACTCGTCCCCTTCCGACTCTTCTTCATATTCCTCCTCTTCTTCGAGGTGCTGGTCTTCGAACAGCTCCGGGATTGCCTCCGACTGCATTCTCGAAACCTCGTGTCTTCGAGCTCGACGGTTTCTAATCGTGGACTTGGAGGAGAATGCTGCGCAGGCTTCGCAGTCCCTGGATTCGTGTTCAGGTGATAGGCAGAGATTGCACACCTCGTGTAGGTCCTTGTGTGGGAACTTAGCACCACACGCTGGACATTTCTTAAATGGAGTCCTTTCCATGGACTCCGGGCTGGACTACGTCGAGAAAGGCCTCTCGGTCGTCGACGTAGAAGAAAATGTTTAATGTTAGACTCGAAACGCGTCGGAATGGAAATGAAATCGCGTTCGATAACAATACCGTCGAATTGGAATACGCGCCGAAATATCACTTCTTCTCGAAGTCGATCTGGAGCGCCTCGATCCTCATCCGAACCCGATGGCGGAAAAAAACTATCTAAGGATGGTGCCGATGCCCATGCGCACTAGCAACCAAAGGAGGAGTCACCAGTCTACAAAAGACTCTCCAAGAGAAAAACAAGTGCAATCATCCGAGCCCAACACCAGATGGCGATCTATTCATAATGTACCATCTGCAGCCCATATGCCTCGAACACAGATTTACATGTTTTTAAGCACACCATTTTAACCAAAGTCACTTTACTCTGTGCTCAGCTGCTCTTTGCCGTTTCTTGGTGTCACTCTAGGGTGTGCCTCCCCGGTCCACCAAGGATTGTTCCGATCGAGTAGAGGGAGTGTGCCACACCCAGGAAGTGACGTGTAGTTCACAGGTCAGCAGTCCAGATGCCTGGAACTATAAAAAACTGGTGTCCAGGCTGACGCGCCGCGGACGCGTGCAGCGGGTGCGCCAAAGGCGTGCCTAAGGCAAGCCCGTCTGCGCCCGTCCGTGCCTGGTCGTCGCCTAGAGCCAGATACCCTGCCGGTTTCACTTCACATCAGGTACTTAGGCATGGCCCCCGCGCAACATATACAGCTATGAGTTACTACACATTAGGGACCACAATTGCTCGCCTGCCATAAAGGAAGGAATGTATTTATGTACCCATAAATTTCCCCTAGCAGTAGAGGGCCCCCTCGCAGGTAAAACCTGTAGATTTCAAAGTATACTCGTCACACCACCCATAGACAATACAGAGAATACGAACATTGGTACAGTAGCCCCTCATGGTTCCCAAATCCAAACACACTCCCAAAAACTCAGAAAGAAAACAGCTAGCTGGGAATGTTTCCTGGCTAATGTTCGATCACTTCCCAAGCACGCCATCAATATTTGGGACTTGCTATCCTCCTCTCTCCCAGATATCGGGTTCCTAACAGAAACTTGGATGAAACCCTCCTCTACACCTGCAATTGCACTTGCATTACGGGATGGGTACCGAATCCAAATACTAGACAGACTGCCGAAGGCGGGAGGAGGGGTAGCTATTATATACAAAGACCCCATAAAAATTACAGTATTAGATCAACTCAGCAGTGATCTAATTGAAATCTTAGTGTTCAGAATTGACCTCCACTCGCAGCTGAGTTGGAAAGGAGCCCTCGTATATCGCCGTCCACGTCCCCTCTGCGACTCTATCACCCTGCTCATGGACCTGATCTCCCCTTACGTAATTTCATCTAATCAATTTCTTCTTCTAGGAGACCTAAATGTCCATAGCGAGAACGCCAATGACCACGAGGCCTCCACCCTTCTGACAGAGTTATCAACACTCGGACTCACTAAAACGAATGATGCACCCACACACACTACAGGCCACAACCTAGATTTAGTTTTATCTAATTTTCCTCACAAGATATACAAATCTACCAGCCCTCTGTCTTGGTCAGACCACTCCAAAATTGAATTTTTCTTAGTGGGGCCCACTGTGCATGGAACCCAGGAAAAACCAATCACCCGATTCTACAGACAGTGGCACAAACTGACACCCACTCTCTTTAATGAAACCTTCATCCCGCCCCACCTTTCGACCTCAAACACGGTTGAAAAGCATCTAACTGACCTGCAACAGACTCTAAAATCCACCATAGACATTCCGATCCCTCCAAAAAAAATCCATAGCGACCCACAAGCGCCCCCAGACCCCCTAGTACTCAACGGACCTCAGAACAGAAAAAAGTCAGTGCAAAAAGTTAGAGCGACAATGGCGTCGAACCCATGTCCCCCTTGACAAAGAAAAGTACAAAATTGCCCAAGCCCATTACCATAAAAACCTGAAACTCGCCCGGAAGAAATATATATCCAACCAACTCGAACAGGCTGATAACACGCCTTACCCCCTTTTTCAGGTACGTAACACTCTTATCAGTCCCAAAGCCTGCAACCCGGAAGACGCGCCAACTCAGTCTCTCTGTGATAGCATTGCAGAATATCTCTCTCAAAAAATTGAGAACATTTACAATAAAATAACCGCCACCACCAGTATACACCCTAATATCAATGTAATAATAATAATTACGCACTTATATAGCGCACGACTACCCGGAGGCATCTCGACGCTTGTACGAATACCGCCGAGGAACCCTTCCTGGCCTTTCCCCGTGAGGAACCCACTCCTGGGCACCCCTAAGTTGAAGTCAGGCATCCTCAGCGTTGTTGGGGCCGTTGTAGAGATTAAGCAAGCTATTGCCCAGAGGTGCAGAGTGGGAATCATCGTCAGAATAGGCACCGAGGAGAGAATTATCAGGTCCGAGGAAATTGAGCCCGAGACCCGCCGAGGCGGGAAATGAACCCTGGTCCCGGCCAGACTACTGCATCAGGGTCTGCCGCTCTAACCATTGAGCCACACTTCTCTTGTCCAATCCCCCCTATCCAAGCACTTCAACACTTAAGGAATTTCCTTTGCTTACCATTCAAAACACTGAATCTCTACTGAAATCAATGAAATCTGGATCCCCTAATGATCTCATCCCAGCTAAAATATAAAGAAGACTCGCAGCTCAGCTGGCGGCCCCTTTATGCCACATTTTAAATGGTTCAATCAAGGAAGGCAAGCTTCCTAAGAAATGGAAAGCCGCACAGATCATGCCTATTAGGAAAAACACCAAATTACCTCCTGACCTGATTACCAATTACCGCCCAATATCATTACTCCCTCTCCATAGTAAAATACTTGTAAAACATATTAACACACACCTGTCTTCCTTCATAGAAACCTCTGATTGCCTGGACTACTCTCAGTCAGGTTTTCGCCCTAGACACAGCATGGAATCAGCTCTGGTAAATATCACGGATGACATTCGAATGCTTGCGGACGCTGGCCAGGCAGTAATTCTCTTACTGCTTGACCTGTCTGCAGCATTCGACACCATCTCTCACAAGATCCTGCTGGAGAGACTTCAAGCCATAGACATCCAGGACACTGCTTTAAACTGGCTGACAGATTTCCTGAAGGAGATGCAATAACATGCTGGTCACCCAACTGGTGGCCTGAGGAACTGGGACCAGCACCATCCCCCAAAACAGTGTTAAAGAATCTTGGGGTCCTAATAGATAACAAACTAAACCCGGATGAGCATGTTGCGGCTACCAAGCGGGCATGCTTCCATGCACTCAGCCTGCTTCGTAAAGTCTTCCATTACCTCCCCTCTTCCACACGTAAGACCCTGGTACATCTGCTGGTTATAAGCCGCCTGGACTACAGCAACGCCCTGCTAATCTCTGCAAAGGAAACCTCCCTGAACAGCCTGCAGGTGGTCCAGAATACGACCGCCCGCCTAGTGACCAGTGCTCCCCCCAGAACACCCTCACTCCCCCTGCTTCGCAAACTACACTGGTTGCCCATACACAAAAGGATAACATTCAAAATCAGCAGTATGGTGTTCAAAGCCTTAAATAAAATGGGACCAAGATATCTGGCGGACAAACTGGTCAGATACACTCCCTCGCGCAACCTTCGATCAGGAGGCAATGACCTCCTTTCCGTACCTTGTATAAAACAAACCAGACTAGGAGGCAAAGCCTTTTCCTACCTCCCGCCTCAAACCTGGAACCCACTGCCTTTGGACGTTCGCCAATGCACCAACTTCATGACCTTCAGAAAAAAACTAAAAACCTTACTGTTCTGAGCCATGTATCTCACTGTCTCATTTGCGGCCTTAGCGCGGAGATAACCCAACCGTAAATTGTCCCTTGCTGTAAAAGCTATTTGATAAGGTATCATTGATGTTAATTCTAGCTTTAGGATCCTTATATAGTGCGAGCATCATTCTGGAGAGGATTAGCCCGAAGTTAAATGCAGTACGGGTACCATGAAGGAAAAACCAACAGACTTTTTCGAACGCCTTTTCGGCGTATAGTGTTATCACACAGGTGGTTGGTTAAGGGAGTGGGAGCTCTCTATGACATGACTGAATAGCCTGACATTGTCCTACCTTTAATAAAGTCTGTTTGAGAGGGGTTAGTTGTAGAGTGGAGGATAGGTTTCAGCCTGAAGGAAAGACTTTTTGCATATATTTTGCAATCTGTGTTTATCAACGATATTGGGTGAAATTTCTTAGGAACAGAGGGGACTTTGTCATCTTTGGGGATGACAATATTAGTGGCTTCTGAGGCAGCACCAATAACGGCTTGTGGGTTAGCCAAGAAAGATGAGAGGTTGGGTAAGATGCGATCCCTAAGTGTGATAGAATGAGGAAGGAAAGCAGTCTGGCCCTGGTGGCATCCCAGAATTAAGTTTATGTATAGCTTTTGCATTCTTGCATTGGGATATATGTACTTCAAGTAAGGCTTTGCTTTTGGTGTCTATTTTAGTTATAGGTATTGTATTGAGGTACAGTAAGCATGTTTCATAATGGGTACGGTTACTTTTAGAGTAAAGGTTTCGGTAAAATCGTTCGAAGGAGGAGATGTCCTTCTCCCTGGTAGTGGGAGAACCGTGTTAATTGGTAATAGATGTTATATTTGAGTGCCTATAGTTATTTGAGAGAGGACACTAGTAATTTCTCCAATTTGTTACATCCACAGAATGCAATACCTTTGTTTATGTTTACAATAATGTGTGCCTTGTTGCTTAATATTTTATTATAGTCATATTTCATTTTTGATAGCTAGTTTAAGCATGATTTGTCTCGTTTTTGTGCAGGTTATTTTGTTTGATTTGCTAGGACATCAGTTTAATCATGTGGCCTAGGATGGTGGATTTAAGGGCGTCCCACATTATGTGGGGGTTGGGTCCTGAATTCCTATTAATTTCCAGGTATTGTGTGGTCACATTTGATTGCATCTCGAAATATAGAGTCTTCTGTGAGTACACTGTTCATTATCCAGGATTTTGGTTTGGCTACGGGGTGTGAAATATCATAGAGAAGGGTTATGCAAGAGTGGTCCAATATGAGAATTGGTTCTATAGTAGCGTTGGCTGTATTGGCGCTATGGGATTTGTCCACTAACGTATAGTCAGTACGAGAGAATGAGTTGTAAAAATGAGAAAAGAATGTACAGTCTTTGCCAGTTGGATTAAACAGTTGCCATATGTCCTTTAGTCTATGGGTATGGCATGAGTTAAGCATCTGTTTATGAAATTTGTTAGGTCTGAAGGTACAGGATCTGTTTCTGTCTAAGATACCATCCCAAGGTAGGTTGAAATCTCTGGCCACAATAAATGGAGTTGTCTGGGACAAGTGACAGCTTTTTATTTAATTGAGACCAGAAATCAGGAAGATCATTGTTAGTGACGTAAATCTTTACTACATACATTTCGGTTTTTTACTTTTTGGAGTCTTGTTATTAGCCATGTACCTCCTGGATCCATTTCTGTGGAGATAATTTGTAAGCCTGAGGAGTTAGAGATATGGATGACGAGGCCGTTTTATTTTTTGACAGCTGGGGCACAGGTAAGATCACTCACCCAATTTTTAAGTAGAAGGATGGCATCCTTTTAAATAAATACATTTTTTGTTCAAGGAAACCTATACCACAACTACAATTTCCAGCCACCACCATAGGTACACTTGAAGAAATTCAATGTAAATCCAACAGCATGAAATCAGCATTAATAATGACAGTAACTGAACCCCCCTAGGCACACATTCAGACATTTACAGTAGAATACCAAACCCAAAGTGGTCCCACCATTTACTCCTTATCTTAGCATGCTTTTTGAGGCAGCCCCTGGCCTTGTACATCGGTTTCTCCTGTTGCACATACCAGGGCCAGGGAGGAGATGTGTGCTTTTCAGGCAGCTGCGAGTGAGATATGCATAGTGGAGGTAGTATGTCTGTACAAGCTGTAACATAGAGAAGATTGTGATGATGCGGGGGCCATCCTTGCTACCCGCCAGTCATCATTCTCCATGGGTCCCACCAAGTCCTCCTTTTGGTCTTGTAGTGGCGCACATGTGTGAGGGGCATTAATGGTTTAGGAGCAGTAGATTTGGGAGATACCCCTTTCAACAATGTACCCATGGCCAGTATCCCACATCCAGACAGAACCTGTGCGTCACAGCGAATAAGTTGCACCAGTGGTTCTATAGCCAAGGCGAAGAGGAAAGGGGAAAGGTGGCAGCCCTGCCTTGTACCCCTATGAATAGAGTTTGAGAAAAAGCAGTCGGTCTGAGTAAAGCAGTCTGACATAGCCACAGAAGCATTGGCCCAGTCCTGACTTCTGCAAAACTTGGAACAGGAAGGGACTAGTCCACTGTTTCAAATGCTTTTTCAAAACCTATCAGTAATAGGGCATTGGGTGGCCTCAGGAGGTGTTGGCGTGCCAGCGCAGCATGGAGTCCCCAAAGAAAGTACCTTGTGTCCCGTGTAGGCATTAAGCTGCATTGGTCAGGGTAGATTAGGGTAGTCAGAGCTGTTTTCAGGCAGGTGGCTAGCATCCTGGCATAAAGTTTAATTTCCCCAGTGATCAGGGAGATGGGTCGGTAGGCCGTACATGCATTGAACAGCGGGTTCGACTTTGGAAGTACCACAATGGTGGCCATGTCAAGTTCCTGCAGGAATTGACCTTTTTTGCACCTTCTTAGTACAGTGCAACCAAATGCGGGAAAAGGATGTCTGTATATGCACCGTACAACTCTGTGGGGTAGCCATCAGTACTGTGCATTTTCCCAGTCGGTAAGTGAGAGTTGGCAGCGGCTCTCTTCTCGACCATGAGATCACATGAAATGCCAGAGGTCTAGTGGCCAGCCAGTATAACAGTTTGCCCTTTTTGTTTCCCCATTCATATATTCCTGCTGTGGTGGCGCATCTTTTCCAGCGATAATTGCTGAATTTCTGCATGGGCAAGTGCTAGCTGGTGAGAAATCTCACCTTAGGGTCATCTGGAAGCTTCTCTAACTGCAGGGCTTGGGGCTCCAGTTGGGGCAAGCGTTGGAACCTATCCCTCTCCTTTGTCCGGATAATGCTTCTGGCACACCCTCTAATGGTAGCCTTACAGGCAGAGAACATGAACAGTTTTAATCTTTTAGGTGCCAGGCATTAAAGCGCCAAATGGGACGCTACTGGGGGGACCTGGATCCGCGACGGAGTAAATGTAAATGAATTTATATAGCGCAAATCGCCACTGGTTTCTAAGCGCTTGCTTAGGGAACCCGACCTGGTATTCCCCTGTGAGATAACCCAGGCAGGGTATCCGCAAGGTGAAAGCCAGGCATCCCGCCGCGAGGGGCCGTTGTGGAGATTAAGCAAGCTATTGCCCAGAGTCGCAGAGTGTGAACCCATGAATCGAGTAGGCACCGGAGCGAGAATTGTCGAGTCCATGGACATATTAGGACTCAAGACCCCGCCGAGCCGGGAATTGAACCCTGGTCCCGGGCTGACCTCTGCTTCCAGGTCTACCTCCTCTAACCAGTGAGCCACACTTCTTCACACAGGAGTAACACAGGGGAATGGTCAAAGATCCCTATGAAGTGAATTTATATCTCTGAAACATGCAAGCACTCGCTGGTCAGCATGAGTATAAGGTCAAGGCGTGCAAGAGAGTGGTGAGCAGCTGAGGAATGCGTGTACTGCCATTGTCGGGGATGCCACAACCTCCACACATCACACAATGCCAGGATGTCCACCCACCCCTGGCAGGGCTTAGTACATCTGTGTCTAGAGGGGGCACCTGTGGAGTCAGCTCTAGGGTCCAGGACAGCATTGAAGTCCCCTTCCACCACCGTGGTACCACATGGGAGCGCCAGGATAAGGCTAGATAGAGTGTGAAAGATTGACTCACCAGTCGAGGGGGGTGTCGACGAAAATCAGATTGAGGCCCTGCACTTCCACTCTACCCCCAAGGGTGAGGTAGCAGCCCTGTTCGTCATGGATGCCCTGGGTAACCGTATGGGAAAAAGAGCAGTGAGCCAAGCACCAAGACGGCATGGAAGGCCCTGTCATACCCATGATGGAGCAGAAGAAGGGAAGGGCACCCATCAAATGAGTCTCTTGAAGCATCAGGATGGCGGAGAGGAAGTGGTGAGCATAGCGCAGGACTGCAGACTGTTCAATTTGGTCCAAACAGTCAATTAATATTCCAGGACAAGACTTGAAAATCTGTTAGGGTCGGCATGGTGGAGGAAGGAGCGCCTGGAGGCTTGGCACCCCGTGCTTTTCGCTGGTGGCAGGGCCTATCACAGCCATCGCTGTGCTGGCCAAAGTGGGCAAGCTGCTGTATGCGTTGGTGTGGTGTAGTGGCAAACTAAGAACAGCATGTGTAACCAAAACATTGTCAATAAGAAATGAAACAATCCCTCCCTGTCACCCAATGAACAGTAACATAAACGCAACCATTACTTAAAAGAGAGACGTGGAGTGGTGGACTCCCCACTTCTAGAGGGATCACATACTAGCTATTGTGTAGTATAAAGGTATGTTTAGTGTCAATTCAAGCTGGCCTTCCCAAGTTGTCAAGCAGCCAGGCAGCTCCAGGAGCACAGCAAGGTGTCACTTGTAACCCACATCAGCATTAGTGAGTTGTGAAAGGGAGGAATCTCCGGTAGCCGCAGCGGACAATGCAGGATGCTGGTTATGGAATCCACTAGCGATGCTTGAAGCAGAGTCTTTGACCACGGCTCAGAAGTATCCAAGCCCACCGCTGGATGATTATGACCTTTGCAGGAGCAGGTCCAGATTCTCCATCTCGATTGACCTGTTTTAGGTTTATTCTGTGGACCCGCTCCCCCAGAGACTGGGAAGGATCAAGTTGGATGGCGTATCTGCCTCTCCTTGTTAAGCCAGTCCCAAGCATCCTCAGGTGTGTCACAGAAAACAGTTTTACAATCAAAAATAACCTTCAGACATGCAGGGAATAAGAGCATCTAGGAAGATTCTTGGCTCTCAGATTTTGTTTGACTTCTGTGTAGGACCTCAGTTTGGCCTGCATGGCTCATGTGTGGTCTGGAAACACCAGTATTTTAGAGTTGTGCTGATGTAGGTCTTTGAGTTGGTGGGCCTCTCAAAGGATGGAGTCCCTGTCTCGAAAATTTAGAAGGCAGACGATCATAGGTATATGTGGGGCTCCGGGAGGCGGCCTGGGCTTCAGTGCTCGTTGTGCTCGTTCCACCACAAACCAGGCTGACAACTTGTTGGTTGGCATCCAGGATCTAACCCATGATTATAGGAATTCAGCTGGGGGGCAACATTTCCAGGCCTTCAGGGAAGCTTTACCAATCTGATGCTATTGCAACAAGAATGTTTTTTGGTGTCCTCCGCCCGATCCGGCGGCTCTGCAGTTTGAGAAGGAAGTCGAGAGACCTTTGATTTCAAGTCGGCGACGTCATCCTCGACTGTCAATATTCGGTCCTCGACCTTGGTAAATCTGCAAGCAAGGTTGTGCAGGTCCTGGCGAGGATAAAATCCTTAAGTACAACTTCTGTTTCTGGTAGGAGGATCAAGTCCCCTTTAAGTTTGTGTAGGTAGTCTAAGATTTTTTGGTGTTTTCTTTGGGTGATTTAAACACTTGACATTGAAAGATAAGATTTTCATATTATGCATTTATGGAGGATGGTGGAGCATGTAGGATGTGTCAACAGGTGTCGAAGGAGATAATGGGGTTATTAATGTCCACCCAGAGCAGGAGGAGGGCACACTTGGGGTGTGATGATTTTGGCAGGGATAGATGTGGGAGGGGAGAAAAGGGGGAAGAGGTTGGAAAGGGTGTGTAAGGGGAGGAAGGAAGAAGAAGGAGGTGAAGAAAGAGAAAGAGGGTAGGAAAAAAGAAAAGAAAAAGTGATAAAGAACCCAGATTTCCCAAAGGAAATCGTAGAGACAGTAGCAATCATGTAGGCGGTGGAGGGCACAAGAGACCAGGCCTAGGTGCATTGGAGCAAGAAGCTATGCCATTTGGATAGCATCAAGGGGCAAGTCATAACAATATGGCTAACCTCAGGAACTGCTTGTGGCTCGAGTTGAGTAGAATACAGTAGGGTGTTGCACATTAACTGTGTGGTTATATCTATTTACACGATTAGAGATGAGTCTTGAGAAAGTATAGACACATCTTGGGATAAGAACTAGCACAGCATGAAAAAGGTAGAGAGCTTTAAGGAGCATAAAGAAAAACTGTAACAGTTTGAGCACAACTAGAGGCAGGTAGGTGGTGGGAGCACAACAAGAGGTAAGTACTGGCCTAACATGACGCAAGTACAGACAGAACTTGTGATATGAACAAGCACATCATGAAACAGGTAATGCAGTTAGGAGTGCACACAAAAAAAGTAACAAAGTTAGGTCGCCACTATAAGGTAACTGGAGCTATGTTAAACGAATTACTATGTTAATGCACTTATTATCATTGAAATTGCTCAGAGATTATAAGCAGTTGGACCAGCAATCGTAAGAAGCTACCTCTATTTAACGGAATAATGCATGCAATTGGTGGGTGCTTACACCTTGTATCCGGTAGCTGTAACTAAAAGATAATATGTAAGTAGTAGCTTACCTAGTTAGTTGAACATACAAAAGAGAGAGAAAACAGGTCTTAGTAGCTGGCGTGGAGGTACAATCATGTATTCATATTTGAGTCCAGAATATCAGCAATGATGATTTGGGGTCATCGACGATGGATATTTTCCCTTTATAGTTGATTTTTAGGCGGGCTGGACCAATGAAGGAGAATTGTATTGCAACAAACTTAAATGTCTTCCACTCAGCAAGGAACGCTTTCCTCCTTTTTACAGATTCTTTAGAGTAATCCTGGGAGCTTCCAATAAACGAGTCAAGTCAATCGATCTTCTGTATCTTTTTCATGTGGGATAGGATTATTTCCATATATGAGTAACAAAGAGGTCTAAAGATCAGTGACCTGGGGGAGGAGCTATTTTTAGGTTTGTAAGTGCGAACCCTTTGGGTTATTTCAAACACTTTCATAAAGTTAATTCCCAGAACTTGGAGAATCCACTTTTCCACTAAGGCAGCACATGATGAGTCATGGTCTTCCGTTCTCACTGGGAGCCCAAAGATACAGAGGTTGGTGATCCTCCAAGTCTGTGAGATTTCTCTCCAGCTGTGCCAGCCTTAGTGTTGTGGCAATTCGGGCTTTGGATGAGCCCTGTTTATGGTCGTCTAAGAAACTTATATGTGACTCACCTTCTGGCATTCTTCCTCCTAGTAGCTGGAGATATTGTTTAACGCATGAATGGTCATTTTGCATCATGTCCATGGTAGCTGTTGCAGGTTGAGCCAAGACATAGGGAACTATGTTTTTGCATAATGAGATGCAGAGTCGATCCAGAGTCCAACTTGGGTTTCATTGGTGAGTCCAGAGCAGGAGGATTCTGTTTGGATCTCTTTTGGGCAGGTTTTGTGTCCTTCTGGCCTTTTTTAACATCTATGGAGTCGTGTGACCTGGATTCGGACATTCTGGTGGGTCAAGACTCCAAAAAGGAGGGGAAGAAGGGACACAGCCAGTCAACCAGAGACCTATATTATATGGTGTATGTCATATGAGGCGTTATATCTGACCCAAGCTCCACAATTGGGTATTTAGTATACCTTTCTTAGTACGAAAACATCCCTGAGCTCCTCCCTCTCAGTGAAGCTGTTGTAGCCCATATCGTTATTAGGCATCACTATACAAGGAGGTTCACAATGATGAAGTATGCCACCTACGGTGGGTGACGGAAACCGTCCTATAAAAGGGACACTCCATGATGGTTAGGTTCCCAGCTATGCTACTAAAGTACATAGAACAACAGGTTCCATTTTGTGTTTTATTATATCACCCTACATAGGTATTACAGCTGTAGGTTGTGTGCCCGGCTGCAGAAGAGTTTGTGTCTGTTGGATTAGAAGATAGGTCTGCCATTCTACAGCGGTGAATGCTTTGGATAGGAGATGCCGATTACAGTGGGAGGCAGCCAAGCAGGTTGTATCACTGGAAAGTTAGGGGAGTAGATAGCGTGTTTTGGAGCCAGGGGTGTTCAGCTGGAATCCATCTCTAGGTCAGGCACAAACTTTTAGGTTAGCTTCTGGAGTGGTCCACCTACCCCACAGGTAACAAGAGTCTGACTTCGGGTGGTCCATAATGCCGGTACCAAGAAAAAAATAGCAAGGGTCATCGGATGAAGGATAAATATGTCCCGCTGGTGGGCATTTTGAGGCCAGGCAATATTTCCAGTGTTCACCAGAGGGCCATGCGGTGCTCAGGGGCTCCTCCTGTTTCATCGGGAGGCCGGGAGCAGATGCTGGCAGTGGCACACGAAGAGCACTACATCCTCAGGGCCCAGGATCCCCGGTCCTGGAAAAAGTCTGCAACTCCCCTGGTCGTCAGTGAGAGCCGAGGTGAGAACGGTAACAGCGTAGCTCAGATATTAGGCTGTCATCTTCGCAAACATACACATATTCTGCTGTGGGTTTCCCTTGGCGATGCATCATCCTTTTCTCCTGTGTCTGCCTTTGGCTGCTTCTGATGATGTACACCAACACACTAAATAAGTACAGTGGTGCAGTCTTAGATGGCTGTCTGTATTTCCAGGTCCAGAAACCACTGAGTTATCCACAAACGGAGTCAAGAAGACTATACAGCAGTGATCCTCCCAATACTAAAAGTGCTAGATCATTGTAGAAGCAATTGGGCTAACAAACTCAAGCAATTACAACAACTGCTAAAAGGAGAGCCTTTCTAAGTCTCTCAGATGTACACCTCACTGAGTTGCCCAAAAGCAGATACTAGAGGGCTGTACTGGAGAGATAATCCAGAGTCTCGTCATGGTAGATCTGAACCCGTAGACTGTTGGTGAACCTCATATGTGTATAAAAAATCACAGAACACATGAGACTATAATGAACAGATCCTCCATCGTCTTTTATTAATGGAATCATTTTCTAAGCTTGGTAACCTACTTACAGCACTCTCTTAAGCGGATCCGGAGGACGATGCAGTGCTCTCTGAGCCACCCAAAGGGCAGTGCAGTAGGAGCCAATGTTGTTTCTCTGAACTGCTTTTTCCCCTGTGTAGCAAATGTGCCACTAACCCTAATACAAGCAAGGAAAATAGCCCCCTGCTGCCCACTAGTTGGGAACCAAATCTGTAATTGGGATTCACTGAGCTATTCAGACACTTTGGCACTTGTGCTACTACACCTGCGTTGTGCGCTGTTCGCGATGATTGCACAGTGCCAGATGCTTGTCCGCACTGTGCAATCATTGAAAAAGGCATCTTGCACAGTACGAGCTGTAGTTTTCTGCAGCTTGAGTAGATTTTTACTCGAGCGGCAGCTTTCTCAACGCGGACTGGTGTTTCTCACGACCACTCACAATGAGAAACCTGACCTCCCCGCGTTAAGAATCTCGCCGTGAGGTTTATTTTCCACGTTCGCGATCGCCACTTGATGTTGCTGATTACGAACGAGGAAAAAGTCTCGCCGGGATGTCATTTGGCTTTCTTGCGGTCGCCAACTTGACGTTGAAGACGGAGAGCAAGCAAAAAATGACCGCTACGCTACGCGTGTTTGCATTGTGCTGCGTGCAGTTTGAGTAGTGCGAAGTAGCGCAAACTTCGCAAACTACGCGAGCGTAGCGTAGTGCTTCGCCCAGGGTTATTTGCAACACCTTACATGGCCCCATTGATTCTGAAAATCTCAAAGTTTCCTTTTTTGGAATTGACAGGGTACCTGCCAAGAATAGAGGTGACGGCAGAGAACCAGTACTCAGAAGACTGGAATCCCGTTATATCATCAGTCTCAACAGCAAGCACCCGGAAGGCCTCAACCAGGATGAGGAACTCCATGTCCACTTAAGATAGTACTGTCTCTCCACTGTCACTTTGATCTGTATCTGACCCCTTCCAGCATCGTTTAGATTTAGATTTTCTTTTCCCACTTTCATGCACCACATCGTCTCCTTTCTCTCCTCTAGTGACTCCCTTTCTTCTGTCGCCCTTGTTCTTCCCTTCCACGCTACCTTCATACCCTAAGAGCTGATCAAGTTTTGCTATCCTCTTCAACCCTGATATGAGGAACGTCCCAGCCCGCCCATTCTCTTGGCTTGCCCCACACTGCTTTCAGGCACACTCTGTGCTTCGCTTCTTCTCTCCCCCCCATTTTCTTTCGGGGCAACCTTATTTCATACCAACTTTGGAGTCGGCAGTTCCCTGACACTACAGTCATGAACAAGCTTACACGGAAAGCATGCCTGGTTTTCCTCACCCCATGTTCACTTGCATAGTTACTGTCACTGGGGTAGGTGAAAATGTACCTTTCTACATTGGTCTGGTGGTAGGTTGCACCACTGCATCCAAAGGTGACTGGACCGTCACCACCGCAAATTTGTTATTTTTCCACCCCGACTTTTAATGCAACACTAGGTGGTATATTCAGGCTCTTACCACCACTGTATGCCTACTTAGGTCACTGGACCAGCAGCTATGTACTTTCATGACACTGTTCTGGGCACCCCATGAGATGCAGCGGCACTTTTGACTATATGACCTTGCATTTTCTTCTAATTAGTTTTTTAACTTTAATTCTTTTTATTTTGGTAAGACACCTGGGGCCATATCATCAAGAATGGTGAAAACATTATCACCGCTTTAGCGGCAGGAAACTGCCACTAAAGTGGTGATAAGGGGCTTGATAATATGCCCTAGAGAATTCTAATAGAAACCCAGGTTCTGGTGTCAAGGACATCAAACCTGGGCTTCTATTGGAATTCTCTGCACCGGGGCAATTTGCGGTATTGCCCCAACAGTGTCCTATATTTAGACATGCTGGCCTGCATGGGCCAGGCCAGCCAGTGCTAATTTGTAAAAGAATAAGTGCCGGGCCTTAAGTTTTGTTCAGAAACTGTGTTATCGAAGGTCTGGGTGCTGAATACCAAGGCTGCATAGTCTTGAATCCACCTCATACCACTTTACTCCACCACCAGACACTCCCAGCCTCTTTATCACACAGTTTCTTTGTCAACTCTTATTTCCCAGTCACTGTTTTTGTCTTCCTTTTCCTCCTTCTATCCCCCTTTTTCTGTGGATCAATGTTTGGGGGAAAAATAAGAGCTAGTACCCAAATATTGATGCCGGAGGGCCCTACTTGCAACCACCGGCTGAAATTAAGCACTGTGCGCAGCACAACCGTGGGACTGAGAATATATAAACGGGCTGATTTGCACACCATCCTCACAAGTTGGCAATCCAAGGAACTCTGCAAAAGCTCCTTTACCAGTGTGGCTGACATGCATGCTTCACCCTGTCAGTACCCAGGCCTCATAAAAGTAAACACATGAAATAACTGATATGTCAATTTGTCTGTTTACTTTTTTCAACTGCTCGAAAAAGTTAAGAGTAGGGCCCCTTTTTGCCCTTGCCAGAGCTGGTAGGTGCTTGCCCTAGACTCAAGCCCCCACGCATTAGCCTTCCCTCAGGCTTGATGAGATACTGGAGGGCTGTGTGCCCAAAGAGGTGCAATGTCAGTTTTCATGTTAACATAACTGTAGCTTATATGTCTACATTGTCCTAATTCCTTCACCTAAATGTCCTTTAAAAATAGATTTCTGAATGAAGTTTGTAGAAAGAATTAAAATTTTTCCAGTTAAATTTTTATTTTTCTGTTTTAATTTTGCCTTTTTAAAAGTAAATTAGAGTAATTGGCCAATGTTGCCTGGTTTATTGGCTACAAAACTACTACATGCCGTATGTGAGAATTTGGCATTTCTGAAGTAAGGTGAAAATTGAACACAACGTAAGATATATTTGAAAGAAGTGCTCCGGGATGCAGCACATGGGCGTAACTCTGAAGTGCTTATGATTTCAATGGAGTTTAACACCTTTCTTTCGCCTTCAGGGAATCTTCATTGATAATCATAAGCACTGTATAGACTAACAAAACCATCCCAAAAAAAGTCAATGGGAGAGAAGAGAGGTGATATACAGAGGCAACTAAGAAAGGAGACTCCTTCAAGAGAATTGCTCCTCCTGGGAAGTAGTCCTAGAATCTGAATCGTAGACAATAACGGCTAGTAAACGTCTGAACTGATCACCATGTGGCTGCCCAGCAGTAATACCTCTGACAGAGTGGGCTGTTGGTTTACCAGATAAGGTATTGTTTGCTGTCTAATAGCATAAGAGATTGGAAAAAAATATTTCTGGACAGAGATTGTTTAGATGGGGCTAAGTCTATGCATAAAGGGTCACACTTAATAAACAATTGTTTGGACTTACAAATATCTTTAATTTTGTCAAGGTAAAATATCAAAATTGTTCTCTCATACAATTTGTGGGGAGCATTTTCTGTTGTAGTAGTAGGGTTCTGAAAAAACCTTGGTAATGTAAAGGCCGAATTCACGTGAAAATCCAAAAACACCTTAGGAAACATTTTGGATGAGTCCTCATGACTACCATGTTGTAATGAAAAACTGTATGAGGTGCATGGGAACATAAACCCTGTATCTAGATACCCCTGTTTGCCTATGTAATTGACACAAGGAGAGCGACTTTACAGGGAAGGTGTTGTAAGGAAGCTTTATGGATTGGTTCAAATGGTTCACGATATGTCGTAACAGTACAGTGTTCAATTCCCATGGAGCAGATGCTCTACATACTGGATGTCTTCTAGGAAGTCCTTAAACACGGGAGTTTGTGAATGACATTTCCTATAGGAAGTAATATCTGCCAAATGGACCACAGAATACGCTGTGAATGACAGAGTCATTGAGGACCCACTCATGGATTTCGTAAATCGATCTCTTTAAGGAGTTATTTATCCCCAGGAAATATGCTGCAGTGATCCTCAAACCGCTGGCTATTAACTAATTCCAGAAAGTTCAGGCTTCCAGCTTCAAGGCTGTGTACGTCATTACTCGCTGCTTGCTCAGGTAGGACATCATTTTTGTGTTGTCCGTCTGAATAGCGAGGGAGTCCATTCTGAAGGAGGAAGAAAGAATTCAGAGACAGGTGAACAACTCTCCGCTCCAGTAGATTGATGTGGTATTTGATTTCTTTTGAGGACCTGGTTCCTGAAATTGAAGGTGATACAAACGCTCACCTCAATCGCTAAGGGAGGCACTGCTTAGTACTACTTGGGTTGGATCTTCCGGATGAAAACCCATTCCATGCAGGACTGAAAGCACTCAATCCATTCAGTGGAGTGTAACAGCGAGAACACACCATTATTAGATATATGGACTGTGTAATAGGGGGAAAGCTTGACACCATAGATTGAGAGAGTGTGCTGCATTAAAGGAAAGGATGATCTTGTCTTCCAAATTGTTTGAAAACTGATTCCACTGGCCTTAAAGACATTCCTGTAATGGCATCATATGGAGGCAGGTGTTCGGAACCAAACAAAATGCAGGATGCCATGAAGCCTAGTAGAGATGATACCTGCTTTGCAGTCAGATGAGTGGCTTGCAACAGATTGTGACATTTCAGATGTTTAGATAATAATCTCTCCGAAAGATAGATATTTGCTTTTATGTTATCTAGAATCATTCCTAGAGTGTGAAGAGACTTCACCAGGGAAGATGTTAATTTTTCATGATTGATGTGGTTTTGACTGAGAGTAGACAATTATTTAGAAATGTTGATGCCTCAATGAGCTAGCCATCTAGATAAACATAGACAAAGATCTTGCACCTCCTGACATGTGCTGCAGTGACAACCATGCACTTTGAGAATAACCTTGAGGCTGATTTGAGGCCAGATGGAAGTACTTTGTACTGGCAGTGATTGTTGCTGACCATGCATCACAGGAATTTGCAGTGCTTCTTGGATATTGATATACGGAAGTACACATCTTGAAGATTTATGAAGCATTCCAGTCCTCTTGATAGATCTGTAGCTAAATTTGATTAAACTTGATGGAATAGTATCCTGAAATTTTCCTTCAGTATCAATTTGTTTGCCACGTTTACACCTAGCGTGGGTCTGATCTTTGGACCTTACTTTTTTACCAAAAAATAGGAATACATTCCCATTCCTTTCTAGGAAAACTGTACAACCTCCAGAGAGTGCTTCAGAACAAGGACATTTCCAGTTGTAGCATGAACAACTTTCTTTGAATTGGTAGCTGGTGGAGGATGGGAGAATCTTAGAAAATAGCCACTATGAACAATATTCAGCACCTGAATCTTTTGTGATAGAACTCCACTCTTGCAGACAAATGGAAATGCTTTGCCCCACCTACATGGGTAACTGAAGAGGGAAATGTAGAGGCTCACAGTTTAGTGCCTGCAGAAGGTTTTCCTGTTGTAGCCGATTGGAGACCGCTTCTAGCTTTTTGTTGGTGCCTTTATTTATTTGAGGAGTTTTATTATTATTATTATTATTATTATTAATGATTTTTATATAGCGCCTGGTTACCCTTGGGCATCCCCGCGCTGATCCAGAAGAAAACACTGCCACTATAGACACCCGAACTAGACAGTGAATAGATAAGTTTTTAAAAATTTACGAAACCGAAGAAGGCTCGTTTCCGAGCGTAGGTACAAAGGGAGAGAATTCCACAGCGTGGCCACATTTACGGAGAATCTTCTGCCCCCTGTTCTTGCTTTCCTCACCCTCGTGACCTGCAGAAGGTGTTGATGGTCAGAACGAAGGGAGCGGGAGGCCTTGTAAGGCTGGACCATATCCCCTAGGATAGGTGGGCCTTTCCCCTGCAAAAGTTTGTGGGCCATGCAGAGTGACTTAAATTTAACCCTCTCTCTGACAGGGAGCCAGTGCAGCGCCCTCAATGCAGGGCGAGCAGATTGACGTCTAGGGACGCCCGTCAGGAGCCTGGCGGCCGCGTTCTGCACTTGTTGCAGTTTATTCAGGGTAGATTCTGGAGCACCCAGGAACAGCGCATTGCTGAAGTCCAATCGCGAGATGATAAGCCCCTGAATAAGTAGCCTCCTGGAGGCCACTGGAAGGAGGGGTAAGATCTTCCGGGCTGATCGTAGCAGGCCAAAACACACGCCAGCAGTCTTTTTAGCGTGTATTTTAAAGGAGAGATCCTGCTCAAGCCACACCCCCAGGCTCTTGATCTCCTGCTTGGGGGTGGGTACTGGTCCCAGGCAATTGGGCCAGCTGCTGGGAAATAAAGATGGAGAGGAATTCCCGAGCAGCATCAGTTCCGTTTTGGAGCCGTTAAGCTTGAGGGCTGAGCTGCACATCCACGTGAAGATGTTATCAAGACACGTGTGCAGCCGGTCGGGATGGTGAGCCGACTGGGAAAGGCCTACCACCAGCTGGGTATCATCAGCGTAGCTGATGATCTTGATACCCAAAGGCAGTACCACACTCTCCAGGGGGCCCATATAAACTTTGAATAAAGTAGGGCTCAACGATGAGCCCTGTGGCACACCACACTGGAGAGGTAACGAGGATGATTTCTCGTGGCCTTCCCACACCTCAAAAGACGGGCCTTCCAAAAAAGAAGCGAACCACTTAAGGGCCGTCCCAGAGACCCCCACCCCCGACAGCCGTTGGAGAAGCACCTGATGGTCTACGGTGTCAAAAGCAGCACTGAGGTCCAGGAGGATCACTGCCACCGATCCCCCTGAATCCACAATGCTCCTAGCATTCTCCACCGTTTGGGAGTCGCCCGGAAGGGAGTTGGCCTCCAAGAAGCCCGATAGGTGGCTATTCACCAGCTTCTCCGCCACCTTGCTGATGCCGGGGAGCAGGGATATAGGCCTAAAGTTGGTGAGGACGGCTGGGTCCAGGTTAGGCTTCTTCAAAAGAGCCTTAACGACCGCTCCTTTCCAACCAGGGGGTACCACTCCCTGGGTGAGAGACAGGTTTATAAGGTCCGTCGCTGGGCCGCCGATGGTAGGGGCTACCTGCTTCAAATATTTCATGGGTGCAGGATCTTTCGGAGAACCACTTTTCAAGGATGACATAACTGTCAGAACTTCCTCCACAGTGACAGTACCAAGAGAGGCCAACTCCGCTGTTCGCACCCTGGGCTGAGGGCCTGCGTTACCACCAGAGGAAACGTCCCCGGATGGCCGGGGGAGAGAAGCAAGGTTGTTATCAATTTTGGTTTTAAAGAAGGAGGCCAGTTCTGAGCATTTCTCACGGGGGTCCTCGTGAGTGACCGGAGGTTCGGGAGTTTTCAGGAGTTCTTTAATGACCCTGAATGATTCTTTCGAGGAGTTGACCGCCGAGCCTATTCTCTCCTCAAAGAATCCCGATTTTGCTGCCTGAATAGCAGATTTGTAGGTACTAAGAGCCGCCCGATATTCGCTCCGGCTCGTTTCACTCCAATCTTTCCTCCGGGTCCGCTCAAGCCTCTTGCAGCCCTTCCTCAGTGTCCTCAGCTCAGGTGTGTACCAGGGCGCCGATCCCACTCTCTTCCCTCTAGTAAGTTGTTTCTTTTTGGGGAGGAGAGCGTCCAGCGAGTTAGTGAGCCAGATGTTTAAGTTCTCATCTGCGACTAGAGGATCAGACCCTAAGGGAGGGCGAGATGCCTCCAGATGTATCGCCCAAGTGTCCACTGGGAGCCTAGACCAAGCTCTTTCCACGGTGTGTACTCTGGGGGCCGGCGCAGCTGAGATGTCGAACTGCCACAATGCAGGCACCATAAAATGGTCTGTCCAAGGCAGAGCCAGCGCTGGGCATGATTTCAGGTTGTCCGAGTTAGAAAATATAGGATCTAACAAGTGGCCCTTCCCATGGGTAGCACCCGAGTTAGCCAGGTTGATCCCAAAAGCTTTGAGATCGCCTAGCAGATCTACTCCCAGGGAGTTGGAGGGGTCATCAAGGTGGATGTTGAAATCACCTAAAGCCACAAAATTACCTGTAGAAGAGGCAAGAAGTGCAGTGGTTTCAAGGAAGGAATTAAAGAAGTTTCCCATAGTTCCGGGTGGGCGATAAATCAGCAGTCCCATCATGGATGCAGTAGATGACATGCGGAGAGAGAATTGGCAACTCTCACAATCGCTCACCCCTCCATCCTGAGCCTTGCAAACTAGCGAGTCCTTATAGAGGATGGCAATTCCTCCTCCCCTCCCCACAGGCCTATCTAGGTGAAAAATAAGAAAGCCTGGAGGGAGTGCTCTTACCATGTCGGGGCCCGAGCTGGCGGAAATCCAGGTCTCAGTAAGGAATAACACATCCAGTTCGTTGTCCAGAATAAGGGAGTTAATTTCAGTCGCATGACTAGGTAGGAACCGACAGTTCAGCAGCGCCATGGAGAGCCCTGATTTAACAGGGACCGAATCCTGGCCCGCAATGCAGGCCCTGCAGGGTAAAAACGGGGGCGTACCCTCCTGAGCGAATTTGCATGTGGTAGAATGCATCGTCCGCCAGGCCATGAGTTCCTCCCTCCCGTACCTGATACAAGTGCGAGGTGGGGCAGATGAAACGGGCATAAGGACCAGCCCTGAGCCCGTCTGGGCCCGGACGGGCACAGACGGGCTGAACTCTGGCGTAACTCCGGCGTCAGTACGGCGTCCCCGCTGCGCGTTACCGCTGCGCGTCAACATGGCTGGCTATATGCTCGCAAAGCGAGTAGAAACAGGACTAGCGCTATGGGAGACACTCACCCAGTATGGCCGCCACGTGCAAGGGGCAGAGGGACCCGCCAAACGCGGTGAAATCACAGAATTAAAATGCAGGTAAGATGACAGCCATGGAGGTATGCGGGCCAAGCTAAGTTAAAAACAGGGGCTAAGTGCAGAAATAAAATAAAGCAAATTAGACCCCAAAACGGGAGATTTTAAAACACAATGCTGCCAAAATACGAGCGCTACAGATAAGCGCTACCGCTGGAATTTTATAACATGAATTGGAAAAAGGTGAATGATATATCAAGAAAATAATTAAGCATAAAAAGGAACACAAACAAGAATGAGTGTCAAACAAAACAGAGTTATATACCAAGCTGCCCAGCCTAGATAAGGCCCCAGAGGTGTTCAGAATGGAAAAGTCAAGCTGAAGTGAGTTCAAAGCACCTATTGATGGAATCTGTTCAACAGACGCATTTTTACTTCTCTTTTGAATTATTTGAGCTATTTGATCTGATTTCAGGAGATAGTGCATTCCATATCCTTAGGGCTAGACACAGTGAAGGAGCGGTTGTACGGTTTCTTTTTATTAAACTTCTTAGATTTGAACAGTAGGGAGTTAGCGCTTCTTACGAAATGACAGACACCAGACAATTCTTAGTTTCTTGGCCAAATAGATAGCCGTGTTATGATGAATGGCCTTGTGGGTCATGCAGGCCATCTTCCATTTGATCTTTGCTTCAAATGGAAGACATTTTAAAAGTTTCAGATCAGGTGTGATGTGGTTCATTCTTATGGAATTGAAGCATGGTACTAAGGTGGTACTTGAGCCCAAGTAACCAGACCGACAAAGTTTCCGGAAGGAACTTCGTATCACGAGTATCTTTGAACGTTAGGCATGGATCTCATTCCATATGCAGAGGATAATTATCAAGAGAGTCGGGTACTGATGTAGTCAAACTACACAACTGTTTGCTCCTCAGATCTACTAGGTGATGTCCACGATAGCGTCCACATGGAGTTCTTCCGGCTTCCATAGCTTCAGGTCATCTTTCTGACTTGACATCTATGTGGTTCTCCTGAAGGCGTCCTCTACGCCGAAATGCACGTAGAGAAAATCACAGACATCTACAAAGCCTAGCCACACTTGGTTCTTCCACTTGAATAGTTACTTTGTTTTTGATATTGTTAGTTATTTGTTTCATGTTTGTATTCAAACTGATTAGTCCGTTATGTATATTGTTGCATTGGCTATCATGGTATGTATGTTTCAACAATTCTGTTTATGTCAGAATTCTAAATTTTATATGAATAAAATGAAATAATTTTAACTGATAAGTACACTGAGTTTATGTAGACATCAGTTATTAATGTACAGGACTTGATGTCCTTATTGTCCCTAGTTGTTTTTGAATGTTACTCTAATTTGAATTATTTTCCTGTCCTAGGAACTTCTAGTCATTTCAGGGGTCCTTTATTTTTTCATTGAGTTGAATCTTATAGATCCAGTGATTAGCCTTGCAGCAGAGTTCCATGTGTCCCTAAGAGGGGGCAATCATGCTTTGGGTAGGCCTGCAAGAGTAGCACCCCCATAATCTAACCTAGAGATATATGAATCCTATTTTCCAGGCGGTTGATCTACTTCTCATGTTTGACCACATCAAACGCAGATGAGAGATCCAGTAGAATAAGTAGGCAAGGTTCATTCTGATCAAGCAATCTCAGAGCATCAACAACAATGTGAGTTAGAGCCATTTCAGTGCTATGACCAGCTCTAAAGCCTGAATGCAGTGGTCAAGGAGATGACACTCATCAATGTGTTTGTTGAGTTGCAGGTGCATGTATTTCTGTAGTAATGTTGCTGGTGACAGAATGTTGGTAATTGGTCGGAAATTGTTAAGGGCCACTGAGGGGTTTAAACCCTCTGTGGGTAGAAATGTTGATACTAAGGTCTGTACGAGTGTTTTCGGTTTTCCTTCCATTTCTCTAAACCAACATCTTTCAAGCTCTCCATTTCGGCTTTCATACGAGCGATCTCCTAGACTCTGTGACTCACAAATAAAGTTGTGAGTATTCTTCTTCTGGATGACTGATGGTGATGCAGTATCTCCTTTGTGAAGATGCTGTACTTGATTTGCGCCTATCAGGACTGGTGAAATATCACTGCTCTTGGGCGGCTGTATGTTTTTAGAATGCATGCCATGACAATACATATGTGTGTGAGTATATATTTACACACACACACACACATATATATATATATAGCAGCGTGATCAAGGGCATAACTTGCCAGAAACGCGTAGCTGCTCTTTGTGCGTCGAATAAATACCTGCTGATGCTGAATTACTGTGGTCCGTCTCCCTTCTGTTTGCTGGCGTGCGAGGTTGAGACGCCGAGAGATCCGAGGAGGAGTCACATGGTGTATATATATATATATATATATATATATACTAGCAGCCCGCCCCAGCGTTGCCTGGGGCAGAAGGGGGCTGGGGGCTGCATTTTTACCCCGGGGCAGAAGGTGGCTGAGGCAGCATGTTGTCGAGCGGTGCACCCGCCGACTCCCTCCCGCCCCCGGCCCACCCCGCCTCCCGCCCGGACTCCAGCAACATCCGATGCAGCCCGCGCGGTGCACCCGCCGACTCCCTCCCGCCCCAGCAACATCTCCAGCCACGTACCTCTCACTGCTCCTCCGCTTCCCGCCGCTCCTCCCAGCCCTGCCACTCCTCCTCTGGTTCTCGCTGCTCCGCAGCTCCTACCGGCGCTGTTGTCCTCCGCTCTTCCTGGTTCTGGTGAACGCCGCTCCTCCCCTCACGCAGACGTCGCTCATGTCGTCTGCTCTTCCTGGTTCTGGTGAACGCCGCTCTTCCCCTCACGCAGACGTCGCGGCTGGCGCTAGTTGCACAGGACTACTTTTTTTAATTTATTAATATTTTAAAGAACGTTTATTTTTTATTTGTATGTAGCCTATGTCCTTCTGCTTGCCCTGAGGTTTTCTAAGATGTCTTGGGTGTGTAGATTGGCGCTGTGGTTCCCGAGATTACCTTGCCCAAAGGTGCAAGTTCTCTCTTTATAATAGTAGTATAGATTATTGTGCCTGAGTGTGCCTTTTGAATTATCCTTGTACTTGTGTTTAGTACCTGTTAGTAAGTTGGACACACCACTTTTCTCTTTTAATACACAGTATGCTACCTCTCACATTTCGTTTTTTTTTATACTTGCACAAGTCCCACCATTGCCTGAATATTGTTTTTTGTTGTGCCTGAGTGTGCCTTTTGTGAATCACAGCATCACGTCTGTGCTTCTGTCTGTTTAGAAGCTCCTGCACCTACGTGTTTGACAAACTAAAAGCTGAAAACCCAACTCTCTCTCATGGCAAACCCTGCCTCGCAAACAGCAGGTTGAAATCGAATTGCAGCCGCCTGCCTCTTTAATTTGGGCACTTTAATGGACCGAGGGAGCGCAGACAGGCTGCTACTGCGTCTCACCAAGTGTAAAGCTAAAAACCCAAGTCTCTCTTATGCCAAACCCTGCCTCGCAAACAGCAGGTTGAAAGCGAATTGCAGCCGCCTGCCTCTTTAATTTTGGCACTTCAATGCACCGAGGGTCTGTTAGTCAGCCGGCTGCAGTATTTATTGAATGTGACAGGATGAGCAGGCGGAGGTTAATAAATCCCGCCAGGCGCGTGCTTTGAGGCACTATGAGGCTGCTTCCTCGCCCAGCACCACAGAAGTAGTTGCAGGCATGGCTGTGTAGTGCGCTATATAAAGACGCCTTTGTCTTTAATTGTAAGCTGCTGAAGGATGTGTCTGCGCTATATAAACCGGTGTGAAGGCCTCGGGTAAGCTCGGCGCTATATAAAGACGCCTTTTGCTGTAATTGTGAGCTACATAAACTTGGCTTTTGGCGCGCTCTGTGAAACACGCATATGCTGGTTAAATGCGGTATGTGAAATGAAGTGCTCTTTCAATACGTGTGTGCGCAATCTCAAAAATGCTTTTGGAATGTCCACGCTGTGTAAGGACGCATAAATCAATCCTCCTCGCGTTGAACAAATGGAGCCTTGTTTACCTCCTGCCCCCTTTATGACGTGTCTGCCCAATGGTTCCAGAGTTCGTATTTGTTTTATTCTAAGTTGTGTGTGTGTTTTATTAGCAGAGTTGTGATTGGTGAAGATGGTTATTAGCCCAGCCCCCTGTGTGATGTCATTATGGAAGGCACTCCTGCTTTAGCCTTCGAGTGGAATGCATTGTAATTTAAATATGGTGTCGCAGTACATGAAGCCGGCAATTTGAAATATGGGTCAGCTACTTTCGGTAATTTCGGCGCTATTTTTAAACGCATAATTCAATCCTTAATTGCGTTTTGGTGATAGCAGCTGTTTTTGTAAAATCGTGTAAAATGTGGTGAATGTACATTTTCGATCTCGTTCGAGTGTATGCTTTTAAATTCTGTGAAAGTGCATTTGCGCTGTAAGGGTGCAATGTAAGGGGCGCTGTATGTGTGCAATATATGGAGCGCTCTATGTGTGCAATTTAAACTTGCCCTCTTTGCCTGTGACCACATATTTTGTTTTTTGACGCCCACAGCCACGTTCTTACACGCGACCACGCCCCCAAGGGACTACTTTTACACTTTTGGGTTTTGTTCTTTTTGAATATATATGGTGTACACATTTATAGCCTATGTCCTTCTGCTATATCTCCCCTTTCAAATGGTGTATTGGGTGTAGTGATTGGTGCATTACTTTTGTAGTTTACCTGGCTCAAAGGTTTGTGTTCTCTCTTTATAATAGTAGTATAGATAGATATATATATATATATATATATATATATATATATATATATATATATATATATATATTCGCTCCAAAACTCGCAGGGTTAAGGCAAGTACAGGCACTCACGGGGGTAATGTTTTTGCACACCTTTATTTCGCAGACGCGTTTCAGCCGTAGCTTTCCTCAGTGCAAGAAGGTGTGGGAAGGTTTTCAAATGCGCGGCGTCACAGTTTTTAAAAGGGGGATAGTCTCTCCTCATTGGTGCTTGGATGCAGGTAGGCGAAGAAGGACTCCGGTGAAGATACTTTTGATGCAGGCTGCCATGTTGTAGCGATGTTGTGCCTTTATTCTCATGGTGGTACTTGTAATTTTTCACCTTTGTGATCGCCTCCCGCCGTACAGATGTTACCCCATCGCCAAGTCTCTTCAGGATGCGGCCGCTGGAAGCAGTAGAATTACTGTGTTCCCTGGATTTGTATAATCCGTGACATATGGTACGGCGGGTGCCTCCTGCTGAGACGGTTCATGCCTGTTCTGTTTGTAGCTCCAGTGTTCCACCGATGCAGGCTCTTTGAACTCTAGGCGGGTGCTATGTTTCGTGAGGGTGGAACTCACGCAGTATATTCGCTCCAAAACTCGCAGGGTTAAGGCAAGTACAGGCACTCACGGGTGTAATGTTTTTGCACACCTTTATTTCGCAGACGCGTTTCAGCCGTAGCTTTCCTCAGTGCAAGAAGGTGTGGGAAGGTTTTCAAATGCGCGGCTTCACAGTTTTTAAAAGGGGGATAGTCTCTCCTCATTGGGGCTTGGATGCAGGTAGGCGAAGAAGGACTCCGGTGAAGATACATTTGATGCAGGCTGCCATGTTGTAGAGATGTTGTGCCTTTATTCTCATGGTGGTACTTGTAGTTTTTCACCTTCGTGATCGCCTCCCGCCGTGCAGTTGTTACCCCATCGCCAAGTCTCTTCAGGATGCGGCCGCTGGAAGCAGTAGAATTACTGTGTTCCCTGGATTTGTATAATCCGTGACATATGGTACGGCGGGTGCATCCTGCTGAGACGGTTCATGCCTGTTCTGTTTGTAGCTCCAGTGTTCCACCGATGCAGGCTCTTTGAACTCTAGGCGGGTGCTATGTTTCGTGAGGGTGGAACTCACGCAGTATATTCGCTCCAAAACTCGCAGGGTTAAGGCAAGTACAGGCACTCACGGGGGTAATGTTTTTGCACACCTTTATTTCGCAGCCGCGTTTCAGCCGTAGCTTTCCTCAGTGCAAGAAGGTGTGGGAAGGTTTTCAAATGCGCGGCGTCACAGTTTTTAAAAGGGGGATAGTCTCTCCTCATTGGTGCTTGGATGCAGGTAGGCGAAGAAGGACTCCGGTGAAGATACTTTTGATGCAGGCTGCCATGTTGTAGCGATGTTGTGCCTTTATTCTCATGGTGGTACTTGTAGTTTTTCACCTTCGTGATCGCCTCCCGCCGTGCAGTTGTTACCCCATCGCCAAGTCTCTTCAGGATGCGGCCGCTGGAAGCAGTAGAATTACTGTGTTCCCTGGATTTGTATAATCCGTGACATATGGTACGGCGGGTGCATCCTGCTGAGACGGTTCATGCCTGTTCTGTTTGTAGCTCCAGTGTTCCACCGATGCAGGCTCTTTGAACTCTAGGCGGGTGCTATGTTTCGTGAGGGTGGAACTCACGCAGTATATTCGCTCCAAAACTCGCAGGGTTAAGGTAAGTACAGGCACCCACGGGGGTAATGTTTTTGCACACCTTTATTTCGCAGACGCGTTTCAGCCGTAGCTTTCCTCAGTGCAAGAAGGTGTGGGAAGGTTTTCAATATATATATCCAAGCTCCTTTTACACCGATATCACGAGTCACTCAAAAGCGTGTGCTGTTTCGCGGTGTCCCGCGTAACAAATAACAGCTCCAATTCCTCTGCAATGCCCAGCCGGGTCAGATGAAATACAGCACTCACAGGGTTTTTTCGCTTTCTGCAAAGGTTTATTCCAAGAACAAACGCGTTTCGGGAAAGAATCCCTTCGTCAGTGTTCACATCCGAGCGCAGCACCATTATGTATGTTCACTAGGGTCATTGAAACTGACAAAGGACATCAACAAACATTCAAGTTTGCGCGCCATCTTTAAATGTGCATTTCAGTGTAAAACATTTTCATAATATATGTTTCATCAGTCATGGGGTCTTACTGGCACCGATTGCCTGAGCATTGATTTCCTGAGAAACTGATATTATACGGCCTATAACATCTCCTTGAATATACGAATATCGTAAATTTTAAAGGCACCAATTTTCAGAGGATATCTTGCCGTGTATCGGCAATTGCAGCCAAAATGGCCGCATATATCTCAGGATAGTATCGTGCACCGGCAATATTTGGCATACCACAGACATGTCTAATACCCAACGTGATATAAATGTACAGGTGCATTTTCAATTCACATTTTCATAAACCCTTATATAAAACAAGCATATTTTCATGGTGCTGAATATCCTCTCAACCATTCATTGTAGCACCTTAGCATTTACTATCTTCCAGATATTGGTATTTTAGGATTGTCCCAGATGTGATGACATTTCCTCTCCCATGTTCAGACCTCCCGGTGCCCTGGTCTCTAGATCTATTATATATCGAGACTGTAGACTTCTGAGTGTCCGCAGTTTGCTACCACTCCTCGGACTTTCAGGGACACAGTCCAAACAAAAATATCTCAACAAATCCCTATTGCTGCTGTGTTTGATTGCAAAATGTCGAGCCACCGGATAGGTGAAATCTCTGTTCACGATGGCCTGCATGTGCTCTAGCAACCTCAGTTTTACAGGATTGATTGTGCTGACAATATATTTCAATTGGCAAGGACACATTAAACAATAAACAGCATGGTCTGTGTGGCAAGACATGAATTTGTTTATTTTCTTACCCCCTTTACAGCCTTTCACATCATATGTCAAAGTTCTTTTACTAGCCGTGCAGGCTTTACACTTCCCACACGGGAAGAAACCTTTGACATCTTTCAGTGTTCCTTTCTTCTTCTCTACGGGATTCAAATGACCCTGAACCATATGATCACGTAGAGATCTGGCCTTTTCAAAAGTTATGAGTGGAACAACTGGTATGTCAGATCCAACAATTTGGTCAGTTTTTAAAATGTGCCAATGTTTGGTCATTATGGATCTTAACCGAAATGAATTGGCTGAATAGGGTGGGATCATGCGAAATTTGCCATCAGTGGTGGGACGTATCTTTTTTACAAACAGGGAGCTACGGGACAGTTTCCTCACTCTACTCAGAGCATCATGTAAAAGGTTAGGTTTATATCCTCTATCTGAGAATCTATCCACACTGTCACTGGCTGCTTGTTCAAAGCCTTCGTCCCGGGTACAGTTGCGCCTAAGTCTCAGAAATTCCCCGTAGGGGATGCTATTTATAAGTTTCCGGGGGTCGCTGCTGGAGGCGTGCAGTACACTATTGCCAGCTGTTGGTTTACGGTAGAGTTGGGTACAGATCTTGCCATTCTTCACACTAACTAGAAGGTCCAAATAATTGACCCTTTCTTTGCTCACCTCTCCCGAGAACCTCAAATTGCAATCATTGTTATTAAGCGCTTGTATGTACTCATTGGCCTCTGCCACTGACCCATCCCAGACAAGGAACAGGTCATCAATGTACCTGCTCCAAGCTACCACTTTGTTGTTCCATGTGGCATTCCTGGGGGCCCAGGCTACCTGCTCCTCCCACCAGCCAACGAATAAATTCGCATAGCTGGGGGCTAAGCAGGAGCCCATCGCCGTACCGGATTATGTTATTTAAAAGTAATGGTTTAGGAGTGAATGGAGATAAGGATGATTCTAGAGTTCATGGGTGAGTGGAGCTAAAGGGAAGTAAGGGTGATTTTAGGGTTAGGATGTATTATATAAATATATATATATATATATATATATATATATATATATATATATACATATATATATATATATATATGTATATATATATATATATATTCCAGGAATAATCCGGTGTAGCGCAGAGCTTTCAGTCAGCTGCAAAAAACGGACTCGAACCCAGTATTCGGTGCAAAGATGATTTATTCAGCAAGTGGGATTCCCATAGTCATCACGACGCGTTTCGCGCTTCACAGAGCGCTTGATATATATATCTGCTCCCATGTTCCTTAACGTTAAAGAACCACTCGGACACCTCAAGTGCTGTAACTCTGATTTAATAGCAAAGGGAAAAACAACGAGTTTCGGGGATTAGCCCTTGATCACGCTCGTAAACATTCAGTGCCACCATGTTTAAATACATTTCATAAAAGCTTAACACCTCACGTGACTCTCATACACAACTGTGGCGGCCATCTTGTAAGGTACATTTGCGCTCCTATAACATGTGTAATGTGATATAATTGTATCAATCACTGACATACTGAATCCATATAGCATTAATTAAGGATGTCATAATGCAGCCAACTGTATATGTAGATATTTGCAATTCATGCGGTTTTCAAATCGTTTGCGCATTTCAGCGTGTAGTTTCACTAGCTGTATACAGTATTTTACTAGAACATCCACATTTCTCTCGTATTGCCCAAGTGGGCGAAACAGTTCTTCTGGTATTGTCCAAGTGGGCTTTCAAAAGTTCATATGTCAAAAAAAATTATAATCCATTACTACATGTTCATGCTGCCTTGGCCTTGATCTTCTAACCATCAGTTGTTCTTAAATATATCAGTGCTCAAACAATCTGGAATTAAAAACATGATATCATTACACTCAGCAAACTGTATTCAGACTAAAATCATATCATTCATATAAATGAATTGCCAGCTCTTCACTGATATTAAGCCCATTCGGGGCAAGGCTTTCCAAATCAACAATATATCTGGATTCCAATTTACGCAGGGACAGTTCTCGATTCCCCCCTCTCACACCTAGATCGACACTGTCAATCACCACTATTCGTACCTGGTTCTCATCACTGTAGTGATTTTCAGCAAAGTGGCGAGACACAGGGTACTGCTTGTTCTTGTTCTTAATTGCTCTCAAATGCTCCAAAACACGTTTTTTTGCTTCGTGTTTGGTGCTGCCAATATACCATTTCTGACAGGGGCAAATTAAAACATATATACAGTGTGTGGTGTTGCATGTGAGATTTTTCCTAATCACAAATTCTCTGTTAGAGTTGAGTATTTTCAAAGATTTACAATCTACACTGTTCCTACAGGCTTTGCATTTCTTACAACACCGGAATCCAGCTGGTTTGCCGGTGTCAGATGTACTTGTAGAGCGAACATGATTGTGACTAAGTTCGTCTCTCAGTGTTTTACTTTTTTTGAAAGTAATCTGAGGATTGCTGCCCAGATTTTTACTGAGATGAGTGTCTGTAAGTAACACATGCCAGTGTTTTTTTAAAATGTACCGTACAGAGTTAGCCTGTCCTGAAAATGTGGTAATGAATCTGACAGAGTCATCTTTTTTGTTGTCTAGCACTTTGGGATACAATAGGTCATTTCTGGTTTTAGATTGTACCCTGAGTTTAGCTTTATTGATAATACTTTTACTGTAGCCTCTCTCAAGGAATCTTTTACACATAATCTCTTGTTCATGTTCGAATGATGAGTCATTGCTGCAGTTTCTTTTTGCACGCAGTAATTCGCCATATGGTATACTGCGTACCAAATTGGAAGGGTGACTGCTATTTGCGTTTAATATGCTGTTACCGGCTGTACTTTCCCGGAACAGTTTTGAAGTTATTTTGTCATTCTTCACTTCCAATAGAACATCCAGGAATTCAATGGACTCCCTACTGATGTTGCTTGTGAACTGCAAATTTAAATTGTTCACATTCAGTTTCTCTATGAAGGATATTGCAGCATCCTCTGCGCCACACCAAATGAAAAAATATCATCAATATAGCGCAGCCACAGGGCAATGTTGGAAAATTCAGCCATCTCCATGACAACCTGCTCCTACTACCAGCCCATGAAGAGATTTGCGTAGCTGGGGGCGAAGCAGGTTCCCATGGCTGTGCCCTGTGACTCTCTATAGATGTCCTCATCAAAATAAAAGAAATTATCCGTTAGACAGATTTCAATCATTTTTACCAGCATTTGTGAATGATGGTAATAAGTCATAGACCTTGTTTTAAAGAAATGCTGTATAGCCTCTAGTCCGAGCTCATGTTTAATGCAGGTGTATAAGCTGCTCACATCTAATGAGACAAGTAAAAAATCCTTCTCCCAATGCATCCCATCAATTACCGTTAAAAAATGGGGTGTATCTCTTAGGTAAGATGGTAATGCATTGACATACGGTCTAAGATGGTAATCAATAAACCTCGAGGTGTTTTCTAGCAGTGATCCTATTGAGGAAACTATAGGTCTCCCCGGGGGATCTACCATGCTTTTATGAAGTTTTGGGAGTAAGTAAAGGACAGGGATTCTGGGGTGGGCACAATACAGATATTTATATTCCTCATCCTCCAATAATCCTCTGTCCAACCAGTCTGACAATAGGCTTCTATACTTGATATATGATCCCAATACTTCTGTCATAGTGCATTTAGAGTAACAGTCTTTATCACTTAATTGTCTCTGGCCTTCTGCTATGTATTTTTGTTTGTCAAGAATGACCACATTACCACCCTTGTCTGATTGTCGGATGACAATACTAGAGTCACATTTCAAATCCATAAGTGCATTAGTTTGTATATCAGTGAGATTTTTCTTCTTCCATGGGGTTTTAACATATACATCATATATATTAAATGATTTAAGTGGGAATCCTGGCAGCAAATTCAAGCCCAAATCCATCTTCCTTCCTAATGTCCAAAGTGAGGTGATTGATGTATTCGAGAAAGGGGTTTTGAAGGACTTGAAGAAAATGAGATATGTTAAAACCCCATGGAAGAAGAAAAATCTCACTGATATACAAACAAATGCACTTATGGATTTGAAATGTGACTCTAGTATTGTCATCCGACAATCAGACAAGGGTGGTAATGTGGTCATTCTTGACAAACAAAAATACATAGCAGAAGGCCAGAGACAATTAAGTGATAAAGACTGTTACTCCAAATGCACTATGACAGAAGTATTGGGATCATATATCAAGTATAGAAGCCTATTGTCAGACTGGTTGGACAGAGGATTATTGCAGGATGAGGAATATAAATATCTGTATTGTGCCCACCCCAGAATCCCTGTCCTTTACTTACTCCCAAAACTTCATAAAAGCATGGTAGATCCCCCGGGGAGACCTATAGTTTCCTCAATAGGATCACTGCTAGAAAACACCTCGAGGTTTATTGATTACCATCTTAGACCGTATGTCAATGCATTACCATCTTACCTAAGAGATACAACCCATTTTTTAACGGTAATTGATGGGATGCATTGGGAGAAGGATTTTTTACTTGTCTCATTAGATGTGAGCAGCTTATACACCTGCATTAAACATGAGCTCGGACTAGAGGCTATACAGCATTTCTTTAAAACAAGGTCTATGACTTATTACCATCATTCACAAATGCTGGTAAAAATGATTGAAATCTGTCTAACGGATAATTTCTTTTATTTTGATGAGGACATCTATAGAGAGTCACAGGGCACAGCCATGGGAACCTGCTTCGCCCCCAGCTACGCGAATCTCTTCATGGGCTGGTGGGAGGAGCAGGTTGTCATGGAGATGGCTGAATTTTCCAACATTGCCCTGTGGCTGTGCTATATTGATGATTTTTTTTCATTTGGTGTGGCGCAGAGGATGCTGCAATATCCTTCATAGAGAAACTGAATGTGAACAATTTAAATTTGCAGTTCACAAGCAACATCAGTAGGGAGTCCATTGAATTCCTGGATGTTCTATTGGAAGTGAAGAATGACAAAATAACTTCAAAACTGTTCCGGAAAAGTACAGCCGGTAACAGCATATTAAACGCAAATAGCAGTCACCCTTCCAATTTGGTACGCAGTATACCATATGGCGAATTACTGCGTGCAAAAAGAAACTGCAGCAATGACTCATCATTCGAACATGAACAAGAGATTATGTGTAAAAGATTCCTTGAGAGAGGCTACAGTAAAAGTATTATCAATAAAGCTAAACTCAGGGTACAATCTAAAACCAGAAATGACCTATTGTATCCCAAAGTGCTAGACAACAAAAAAGATGACTTTGTCAGATTCATTACCACATTTTCAGGACAGGCTAACTCTGTACGGCACATTTTTAAAAAACACTGGCATGTGTTACTTACAGACACTCATCTCAGTAAAAATCTGGGCAGCAATCCTCAGATTACTTTCAAAAAAAGTAAAACACTGAGAGACGAACTTAGTCACAATCATGTTCGCTCTACAAGTACATCTGACACCGGCAAACCGGCTGGATTCCGGTGTTGTAAGAAATGCAAAGCCTGTAGGAACAGTGTAGATTGTAAATCTTTGAAAATACTCAACTCTAACAGAGAATTTGTGATTAGGAAAAATCTCACATGCAACACCACACACTGTATATATGTTTTAATTTGCCCCTGTCAGAAATAGTATATTGGCAGCACCAAACACGAAGCAAAAAACGTGTGTTGGAGCATTTGAGAGCAATTAAGAACAAGAACAAGCAGTACCCTGTGTCTCGCCACTTTGCTGAAAATCACTACAGTGATGAGAACCAGGTACGAATAGTGGTGATTGACAGTGTCGATCTAGGTGTGAGAGGGGGGAATCGAGAACTGTCCCTGCGTAAATTGGAATCCAGATATATTGTTGATTTGGAAAGCCTTGCCCCGAATGGGCTTAATATCAGTGAAGAGCTGGCAATTCATTTATATGAATGATATGATTTTAGTCTGAATACAGTTTGCTGAGTGTAATGATATCATGTTTTTAATTCCAGATTGTTTGAGCACTGATATATTTAAGAACAACTGATGGTTAGAAGATCAAGGCCAAGGCAGCATGAACATGTAGTAATGGATTATAATTTTTTTTGACATATGAACTTTTGAAAGCCCACTTGGACAATACCAGAAGAACTGTTTCGCCCACTTGGGCAATACGAGAGAAATGTGGATGTTCTAGTAAAATACTGTATACAGCTAGTGAAACTACACGCTGAAATGCGCAAACGATTTGAAAACCGCATGAATTGCAAATATCCACATATACAGTTGGCTGCATTATGACATCCTTAATTAATGCTATATGGATTCAGAATGTCAGTGATTGATACAATTATATCACATTACACATGTTATAGGACCGCAAATGCACCTTACAAGATGGCCGCCACAGTTGTGTATGAGAGTCACGTGAGGTGTTAAGCTTTTATGAAATGTATTTAAACATGGTGGCACTGAATGTTTACGAGCGTGATCAAGGGCTAATCCCCGAAACGCGTCGTTTTTCCCTTTGCTATTAAATCAGAGTTACAGCACTTGAGGTGTCCGAGTGGTTCTTTAACGTTAAGGAACCTGGGAGCAGATACAAACAAAGCGCCGGCTTTGGTAACTCGGACCGCCCAGACAGCCTTATACTCGTTTACGGCACTCGTGGAGTGGGATATATATATATATATATATATATATATATATATATATATATATATATATATATATATATATATATATATATATATGTATATATATATATTCACTGAAAAAACCATAGGTTATATACCATATATAGTTAGGAATTTGCATTCACAAAACCTTATTTTACTCACATAAAACCATTGAAATTCCATATATAGTTAGTTGCACTAACTATATATCGCGCACCCGCAATCCACTGCTGATGATGTCACATATTACATCATTCATGACATGGTCAGTGACATCACTGATGACATCACTGATGACATCTCAAATGACATCACTGATGACATCACTGATGACATCTCAAATGACATCACTGATGACATCTCAAATGACATCACTGATGACATCACTGATGATATCATTCATGTGACAATACAATGCATCTCCTCACACTTTAATATAACCTCTGTTACATCCAGTGTAAAATACAGAATATAATTTTTTAAACCATTGACACACCAATACTAGTTACTACATACGCACTCACTGATTCCTAAGTCTACACACAGATTCACTCATTCATACAATCATTCATACATACAATCACTCATCTTTACAACACTATCATATGAACTCATACACCAATATAGACACTCACACTCTGCCACTCATCCATGGAGTTACTCACACGCCTAGTCAGTCCTGTAAAGAATCAATCACACTTCCATTTTCTAATCAATACAGTTAAACATAGAGTACCTTACATTTTCAAACATATACTAACACATACTTACTCTCTTATACAATCATTGATACAAGAACACATTGATCTGCACAGTCACACATCTCCCAGCCAGCCACACACACACTCAGTCTCCCATACAAATACTTCGTCAATCAATCAATAACCCATATAGTTACTCATATAGCTACTGATTAACACATGCAGCAGTTTACAGAACAACAGACATAATGATGCACAAATTAAGACAGTTTAGTCACTTACCCATGCACTCAGTGAGACACATTTAATTACTCACTCATACAGTCAGTCATGCACCTACTAAATCCTTCATCCAGACACTTATACATCCACTCATTCTTCAATATGTAAGACATATTTTAACTTTACAGAAACATACAGTCACTGGGTGTTGTCATCAGTGATGTCATCAGTGATGTCACTGACCATGTCATGAATGATGTAATATGTGACATCATCAGCAGTGGATTGCGGGTGCGCGATATATAGTTAGTGCAACTAACTATATATGGAATTTCAATGGTTTTATGTGAGTAAAATAAGGTTTTGTAAATGCAAATTCCTAACTATATATGGTCTATAACCTATGGTTTTTTCAGTGAATTTTCAAGGTTTTGTAAATGCTAATTCCTAACTATATATGGTCTATAACCTATGGTTTTTTAGTGAATTTCATTGGTTTTTTAATAGCAAATATCAAAAGCTGTCAAATGTCAAGTACGTGGTAGGTAAAAACATTTTCGTATTTATGCACGCTGATGTGCTTTTAACGCTGCCCCCCCCCCCCTCCTCTTTTCTTTTAGGAGTATTCTCTCTTTGCAAATAGTGAAGAGTAGGTAACACAGGCCTTTGCCCCCGTTGTAATCCGTCGTGCCTGCTTCCCTCTCCATTTGATTGATTGTTATCCAAGCATTTATTGTTTTATAATTGGTTCTCTTTGGTTCATTCTCTATTTACAAACAAGCACAGAGTCGCAATACTCTGTTTAGTTTTTGCAGATAGTGAAAAATTGTTTAAAAAAACAAAAGGAATCAAGCAAAATCAGTAGGCCACTAATTGGATCTCTTTTTGACCTTGCTAAAATAGAAACATTAGGAACAACCCTTCATGAGAAATACGAAAATAGTGAGATGAACTGAGCTCGACACCATGATGGCTGCAAGACAGCTCGGCTCCGCCACCCACCCCGCCCAAAATAACGATAAAATCTATGCAAATATTATAAATATATACAACACACCAGCAAAGTAACAGGGTAAAACATTTTATTATATAACTATTTACATAACTATTTTATACTTTTTGTTGCCCGATCCGGCTAGCTCAATCAATCGAGCATGAAACTCATGCACTCTGATAGCAAGCGTTGCTGCTGATGCTATGCAGACCAAAACTGGTTTTCAGTTTGTACATTCTTCTAGATTTTTCCATCCAAGGTTGGTTGAGTTTGTAGAACGATGGCTTCAGATTTTAAACATACGGTGAGTTGGTGCGGACTGGGAGGGGGCGCTTGGCTCCTGCCCCCTCCCCAAGTAAGATTTTCATACGTGAAAGTATGTTAATGGTTTTGGTCCCTGAGTTGCTTCGATGTCACTGCCATTCTCAAATGGCATAAGTTCTGGATGTTGGGTGTCATAGTTCAGAGTTCTGAGCAGCGCTTGTAACACTGTCTGAAGCTTATTTGCACCTACTGCAGCTTCACTATTCTCAAAGTAAGTGAGGGTCGTTTGTGGACCTGACTGCATTTGAAAACAATGTGATATGGTACCTCCCTAAACCGCTTGACGGAGGCCCCCGAGGGGCGGTGTGATGGCACGGACTCGGAGAAGACGCTTGGCTCCGACCCCCTCCCCAAGTCTTATAGCACTGGTGTAGCCTGAGATCGCCCCCGACATAGGCGGCCGGCTCCCGGGGTCCGGCGGAACTTTTTGCCTTTTGATGACTCTTCTATTCTGGACCTTGTCCCACAATCCGTTTGACCTGAAGACACGCTGAAGTGGGGCGCCCCTTTACCGTTTTAGTTGCCATTCCGCCTGCTTTTGCTACACTGTGCCTCTTCCGCCATTCAGCTGTTTACCGCCCGCTCTTGCGACTACAGCGTCTCGCTCACCATGTAGTTGAGTTGCTCCCGCTCTTGCGATGCAACGATAGGCGACTGCCACAGGACTCTCAAAATGGCGGCCGGCTCTTCAGATTTGGGGGTGGTCCACTAAAATGGCCCTGGGACACCTTGGAACTCGGACGCTTCCCTGATAGGGCTTGAGTCCCATTCTCGAAAGCGTCCCCTCAGCCGTGAAGATTCTACAAAAGTCTTGGGGCCCCCCGACTCCCGCAGGCTTCTGGTGGGGAGCGGCTGCCATGATTGCTCGTGGAATGGCCACGACGGAGCTACGAGATGGTGGTGCTCTCATGCTGACGCCAGCTTCAGTCTGAAACATCCAGAAACACTGTAGACTACCAATTCGATCAGTTCCGGTAGCGCCCCAACATGACCCGGTAGAGAAGAACTTGCCCTCCCCTCTTTGACTGATGGTTATTGTTGCCTGTCCCCTCTATTGTCATTTAACAGAACTTTTTGGACTGCTGAAAGGGGTTGTGTTCCGAACGCTGGTTGGTGGAGACATTTTGACTATATTCTTGACCTACGTTGTCGCGTAATGCGTTATATGACACGCCGCGTTAGCGCACCCGGAAGTGATCCGGGGCGCGGCGCGCAGCGCGTAACGTAAGCATAACAGGTCATGTGACTTGTTAATAAAACTTTTCATTGGTTCATTTTACTTTTGTTATTTTAATGATGAAAAGCTTGGTCATATGACCTAAAAATTACGCTTTTTATTGGTTTCGAACATTATTTTTTTTTAAACATATATGTTATAATGTTCCAGGCTAATGTACTTTCCCGGAAAATTTACAACTGTCCTGCATGTAAAATATATTCCTTTTTTGAGAAAAAGGGCGTTTCTTCGTCCCATGACGGAGCCGTTGAGTAAAAGAGGCTCGGCCTGTTGTCTTAGTCGCCGATACGCCTGATTATCAGATTCTTATCGATCACTTTATGTTGCAGGAGTGGAAAACACAACTGCCCTTGACCATTTATCTTTACTGCGTTCCTACGTATTATACCTTTTATCCGTCATGTAATTGGACTGCTTTATTTCACTTGCCTTTTACTGATTCGAAAACAGTGACTAAAAGTAAAAACTTTACCAATGTAAATACTACTACCATGTTTTGTTTTAAAAACCTTTATTGTCAAAATGTCAGTATACAAATACGGGCCTATAACCACGTGGGCCGGCCACGGAGCAAACTGAAATCGTATATGATGAGGAGACATTTACACTGTAGAGGAACGTAACGAGCGGACCATTAGGTTGCAAGAACTAAGGTGTCTAACAGTTGCGGAATCGGTGGACGTACATTTTGTAATTAAAATACGACAGGGCCACTTAAAAAAAATTATCTAGATATACATTTGCGGGCAAGTACCATGGGTGACGTTAATTCGAACTTTCAATAGTACAGTAATCAATAACACATCAGAACTTAATATCAATAGGGATGTCGAAATATTCAATCAATTCTCGTCCCCGCCCGCCTTGAGTATCAAAACTGCATTCATATCTCGTGATATCAAGGTTGTTCAACCAGTACACAACAAGGAGTTACGAGTCCCATTTATACCGGCGCCATTTTGGGCGAGGCCGGGCAGGTGCAAGATATAGTCAAAATGTCTCCACCAACCATCGGCCAGACCAGAACCCCTTTCGGCCCTTTATGCTACAAGATGGTGTCTTCCATTCAGAAAATATTGTTGGCAGCATTTTGAAAGGAAAGATAAACAGCCGTTCTCCTAGTGAGTCTCACATTGTTACATTTAGGAAGAATGTTGAAGAGTAGTATGTTGAAAATCTGAAGCCATTGTTCTACAAACTCTCAATCAGCCTTGGATGGAAAAAAAAATCCTGAAGAATGTACAAACTGAAAACCAATTTTTGTCTGTATAGCATCAACAGCAAAGCTTGAGTCAGCTTTGTGTGAAGCCGCCATTTTGATTCAATCAATAACGTCCCCCTGCACACATTCAGGGACCTGGTCGTGTCTTCAGGTCAAACGGATTATGGGACAAGATGCAGAAAAGAAAAGGAAAAAAGTTCCGCCGGACCTCGGGAGCCGGCCGCCTATGTCATGGGCGATCTTTGGCCACACCAGGGCAATAATGAAGCTGCAGCAGGTGCAAATAAGCTTCAGACAGTGTTACAAACACTGCTCAGAACTCTCAACTATGGCACTCAACATCCAGGACTTGCCATCCGGATCTTGGCGCCTTGTGCTGGTTCCGACCTATTCACACATCCGTCCACTACTGACATCACCTCAAAAGCTAACGGGGCACCCCACGCCGACTTTCGGCGCAGCATTGTAGGATGGCCACACCAGTGCGGCAACTTGCTGGACACCACCTCGGTGCCATCCGGATCTCGGCACGTTCGAGTCACTGTACCGCAAGAGTGACCGGAACTCAGCTGGACACGCCGTCTTTCGGCGCAGCATTGTAGGATGGCCACACCAGTGCGGCAATTTGCTGGACACCACCTCGGTGCCATCCGGATCTCGGTGCGTTCGAGTCACTGTACCGCAAGAGTGACCGCAACTCAGCTGGACATGCCGTCTTTCGGCGCAGCATTGTAGGATGGCCACACCAGTGCGGCAACTTGCTGGACACCACCTCGGTGCCATCCGGATCTCGGCGCGTTGTGCTGCCTTCGGCCTACTGTAGCCGCAAGTGCGGACGCAACTTAGTTGGACGGCGAGTGAAACGCTAAGGGGCGCCCCACTGCAGCCGAGGAGCCTCCATCTTGGGGGAGACGCACAGCCCCCACTGACTGACGCGACCTCACAGGCCAACGGGGCGCCCCACGCCTAATTTTGGCGCAGCATTGTAGGATAGCCACACCAGTGCAGCAACTTGCTGGACACCAACTCGGTGCCATCCGGATCTCGGCGCGTTGTGCTGCCTTCGGCCTATTCGCACATCGGTCCGCTACTGATGCCGCCTCACGTGCCAACGGATTTTCTACGCTTTTTGTAGCCCTATGCCGCATAACAGGTCATGTGACTTGTTTATAAAACTTTTCATTGGTTCATTTTACTTTTGGTTTCCTAATGATGTAAGGCTTGGTCATATGACCTAAAAATAACACTTTTCATTGGTTTAGAAAATTTTTTTTTCCCAAACGATGAAAGCCCCACCTTGTTTCTGGATGATTCAGACTGAAGCTGGCGTCAGCATGAGAGCACCACCATCTCGTGGCTCCGTCGTGGTCATTCCGCGAGCAATCATGGCAGCCGCTCCCCACCGGAAGCCTGCAGGAGTCGAGGGCCCCCAAGACTTTTGTAGAATCTTCACGGCTGAGGTGACGCTTTCGAGAATGGAGCCCAAGCCCTAGCAGGCAAGCGTCCGAGTTCCAAGGTGTCCCAGCGCCATTTTAGTGGACCAGGCCCAAATCCGAAGAGCCGTCCGCCATTTTAAGAGTCCTATGGCAGCCGCCTATCGCTGCACCGCAAGAGTGGGCGCAACTCAACTACATGGTGAGCGAGACGCTGTAGCCGCAAGAGCGGGCGCAACTCAGCTGGATGGCCGCCACCTGGGGAGGCCCGTTCACGCCGCCTCCCCCACGCCCCCCCCCCGGGCGCCCCACGCCGTTTTTCGGAGCAGCATTGTAGGATACCAAAACCAGTGCGGCAAGTTACTGGACATCACCTGGCTGCCATCCACATCTCAGCGCGTTCTGCTGCCTTGGGACTATTCGCACAACAGACCGCTACTGACGAGGCCTCCCCCCGCACCACCCGGGACGCCCCACGCTGTTTTTCTGAGCTGCATTGTAGGAAACCAAAAACCAGTGCGGCACCCAGGTAACATCACCTGGGTGCCGTCCAGAACTCAGCACGTTGTGCTGCCTTGGGACTATTCGCACAAAAGACAGCTACTGACCATTGTTGCTTCTTTTTGCCAAAAAATGTTTAAATGTATTTACAGTTTTTGTTGCGTTCGATATATTTATAAGTTAATAAAGTTTTATAATCCTACTTTGTTGGAGTGCTATATATTTTTAAAAAATCGGGTGAATGGGGCCTTTAATAGGGTTATTGTCATGTGTGGGCTTTGCAAGTGTACTGCTACAGGATCGGACATTTCAAACTCAAATGCACGTTCTTTTTCTTACCTTTCCGAAGCATGGAGCGCAATAGCAGGCAGAGAAAGGGTGATGCAAGTGTTGAACACTGCCTGGCCTGGCAAGTTGCTGGCAGTGCCCCCCCTGCCTGCTCCTGAAAGAGGGCACACACACACCGCCGCCCCGAGTACTTCACAGATCTTTAAAAGACCATGCGCTTGTTAATGAGGCTTAAATGGTTTATCACCCCTTCTAGAGCCCCTGCATCGGCCCTCTGACGTTTCCTGGAAGAATTAGCACGTAACACAATACCAAGCCCTGTCAGCTGAAACCCCCGAGGAATCGGGTTTTTGCTTGCAGGAATCGGGAGGCGGGAGACTAGCACTGAAATCGGTAGTCTCACGCCTGAATCGGGAGGGTTGGCATGTCTGGATTCTCTACAGCTGGGGCCATAAACTACATCCGCAGGGCTAGGTGATAGCCTGGGACCGGCCTGGACAATCGGACACAGAGGAAGAGGAGTGTCAGAGGGTGCGGTAGTGAATAGGGTGAAAGGGAGGTGTCGGGCGGGCACAGGGTGTGATTCTCAGGGAAGAGCAGCGCAGATGGGGGGAAGTTTATGGCCCATGCATGAGAGAGAGAGCGGGAGTGACCAGTGCGTGGGGGAGATGCTTGCGAGGGTGGGGAGCCGTGCTGAGAATCGACGGCGTGCAGAGAGTGGGTCTGGTCAAGGCATCTAAAATGGCTGCCGTGCACGACAAAATTGTGGCATTGGAAAAAAGGCAAGATGGCGCAGACAATGCTTATCAATAAGGATTCATTTATAACAAAATATTTGATCGCACTGACAAATTGGCGGTCAACACTTCCTGATTTCCATCGAATCGAACGTTAACAGACGTCACGCAGCAAAAAAAAAAAAAAAAGCTCACGCACAGCCGCTGGAAGACATGTATCAACATATATGAGCCTCCTCAGCCACCCTCAGAAGACATAAGGGATCAGGATACGTCTCCCGCACCCCCTTATACCTAGTAATTTAATTAAAACGAAACACAAAATGGCGAATTCCCGTTTCGCTACCAGTTTGCGGCCCAGTTCGCGGCCCGGGAAGCGCTTCTACCGTGAAAAATCAATTTTTTTTTATTTCCCCACGGGACCCTTTAATAACCCCAACATCATTCCTAGGGGGTCAAGAGGGGTCTACCTTGCCCCCTTTCATTAAATTCCCCCTTCGTTTTTCACCTCTTCTTCTCTCTCGATCCTACCGAGAGATAAGATGGCGCACGCACAGCCGCTGGAAGACATATATCAACATATATGAGCCTCCCCAGCCACCCTCAGAAAACATAAGGGATTAGGATACGTCTCCCGCACCCCCTTATACCTAGTAATTTAATTAAAACGAAACACAAAATGGCGAATTCCCGTTTCGCTACCAGTTTGCGGCCCAGTTCGCGGCCCGGGAAGCGCTTCTACCGTGAAAAATCAATTTTTTTTTATTTTCCCCACGGGACCCTTTAATAACCCCAACATCATTCCTAGGGGGTCAAGAGGGGTATACCTTGCCCCCTTTCATTAAATTCCCCCTTCGTGTTTCACCTCTTCTTCTCTCTCGATCCTACCGAGAGATAAGATGGCGGCCGCTCCGGACTGTTTAGAATGTTGACAGACACCGGAAAGCCAATCAGCTTCGCATCGCAAAGTTCCGTTACATGAAAAGTAAGCGGACCGGAGCGCAGCCCGGAGCGCTGTTACAGATATATATCTTGTTTTGAACGTTGATTTCTCAAAATCCACTGGAGCACATATATTCAGACCTAGCAAAAGCACATCGGGCTAACAGTCCCTACAATTTTGCCAAGTTTCGTGCAAATCCATTCAGCCGTTCGAGCTAAAAGTGAGGCCAACCGCCCTATGGAAAACTCAATGTTAAAAACGCGTTTTGGGACCCCCCTTTTTTCTCGGCCCCCCCTTGACGAAACACCCCCAAATTTTCAAGGGCTGCTCAGAAACAAAATGTGCCATTTTCCTGAAAATTTCAGCCGATTCCGTCCACAAACGCCAAAGTTATTAGACATAGAATTTTCAAAAATCCCATAGGGAAAAAATCCTAACTATATATACCTACTGGCGACAGCCAGTAGGTAATATATATATATATATATATATATATATATATATATATATATATATATATATATATATATATATATATATATATATATATATATATATATATATAATACACACACTCACAAACACATATTTATAGATGTATGTGGGTGGGTGTTTTTACTCCTTACCTCCCGTTACCACTACCCAGGAGAAGTGTGGCTCAATGCTTAGAGCGGCAGACCTTGATGCAGAACGCTGGCCAGGGACCAGGGTTCGATTCCCGCCTCGGCGGGTTTCGGGCTTAAATTCCTCTGACCGGATATTCCCGCCTCAGTGCCGATTCTAAGCATGGGTCCCACGCTGCAACTCTGGGCAATAGCTTGCTTAGTCTCCACAAAGGCCCCCTGATACACAAGGGATGCCTGGTTTCACCATGGGATGCCCAGGAGTGAACACCCCACAAGGAAAAGCCAGGAGGGGTTCCCTTGTGGTAGGAGTACAAGCGCCGGGATGCCTCCGGGTCACTGTTCGCGCTATACAAATACGCCACATTTACATTTACATATGAACATCTTCCTGAAATAGTGATGAGACCCTACCATACACCAGTGTACCAAGTGAAGCACACACATATATATATATATATATATATATATATATATATATATATATATATATATATATATCCTCCTACCTACTCCAAGCAAAGGCAAGGAACCAGCACATAGGCCTGGATACACTGTTCACTAGGGCAATGCATCAGCCAGTCTCCGCACAGGTGCCCAGATAGAAAGGCCTTCGCTCCTCAACTATATTTTCTTTGCCACTATTGTCAGACATCGTATAGCATGCATTGAGGGGCACTAGTCACGTTCATACAGCTGAAATAGAACACACTTTGTATTGCTGCCTTATATTAGAGCTCCAATTAGATGTCAACAAAAGAAGAAAAATAAAATGCAGTATATTCAGTGAGTTTGCAAAGTTGGAAAACCACAAGGTAAACCAGAAAAATGTTAGTTACAAACATGAATGTGAAGAAGCAGAACAGAGAAAGAAGGCCAGTTTGGAAGCAGAGAAGGAAAACAGGTATGCAAATGAAAAGGCTATGGACATATGGAAATAGAGATGACTGGACAATCTGCATTATCTATTTTCTTAGTACTGTGAAAATGTAAATCCTGCCTGTATCATGTTTATATATTTTTATGTAATATAGTACTCGTTTGTTTGAAACTTTATTGCGGCTAGGTGTAGCCATAAAAGCACAGACACATTAAAACAAATATTGTTACAAATCCTAGGTCAGAATAAACAATTCATGATATAGGTGGGCATTTGGGCATGATAAAAATACCATTAATACAGACATCTTTCTGGGATTTCATGGTTGTAAAATGCATTATAAAATATAAATTACAATTCAATTAGTTAAAAAAATGTAGAACTCTAAAAACTCTAAAAGAGGAATATAAGCCAGCTGTTCTACATAAATCCCAGGACCCTAATCAATAGCTATAGGCTATTCCTTTTTTAACAGGTTTCTACGGGTTAGCCACAGGGAAAACAGGAACTTGGATACAGCGTTTACATAGACCGAGTCGGTGTTCGACTTTAAAATCCTAAAGAACTCTAGGTAGTTCCTGACACCCAAGTTCCTACATAGTTGTAAAATCCATTTACGCCTGGGCTGATTGTATGCTCCACAAAAACGCGTAAACTGGATTAATGTTTCTTCCTCGGTTTGACACCCGGGGAACAAATATGGGGAAGATCCTGCCCACTTATTAGTGATTGCGAATAGCGGCAAGGTTCCAAATCTAAACTGTAGCTTCTTCACTAGAGTAGGATGAATAGTGTCCAAGGCCTTCCCAAATTCATAATGGCTCTTAAAATCAAGAAATCTATTGGTTAGGCTGAAGGGGTTCGCTGACTGGAATATTTGTGCTAGTTTATGCTCTTTCCATACTTTTACCAACAATTTCTTGGGGATGGCTGGACAGGGTACTTCAGTATCTGTCCACAAATCTTCCAAGCCAATTGCCCTAAACGAGTGCCTGACATGCAAGAACCAGGGTAGGCTACCCGCCCCAAGTGTTGACAAGACCACTTTTAGCTCTTCCTTGTAGCAGTAGTAATATGGTACTGATAACCACACATATAACCAAGAATGAACCAATAATATCTAATCAAATATGGATTTAGTTTTATATTAGTTTGAAGCCTCTGCATTTTATATTTTCTTAGTACTATGCAAATGTAAATCCTGCCTGTATCATGTTTATATAATCGTATGTAATATAGTGTTGATAACCACACATATAACCAAGAATGTACCAATATTTTATAATCAATTATGGATTTTGTTTTATAGTAGTCGGAAGCTTCTGCATTTTATATTTTTTTAGTACTGGGAAAATGTAAATCCAGCCTGTATCATGTTTATATACCTGTATTTAATATAGTGTTGATAACCACACATATAACGAACCATGTACCAAAATTTTATAATCAAATATGGATTTTGTTTTATAGTAGTTTGAAGCTTCTACATTTTACAATTTCTTAGTACCTGACCTCTGAGGGGAGATCACGTTTTAGTTCTCGTGATCCCACTCCCGCTTGAGTGGGACTCACCACTCGTTCTGGAGTGTTTTATTGACTCACCTGTATGTTAGAATTTTTATTAATTTCCTTTCCTTGTAACACCCTACGGTTTGGGAGGTGCCTGGCTCCCGTGTTTTTAAAAATGAACCCACTTCCTTTCCTTGTAGCACTTATAGTGCAGGGAGGTGCCTGGCTCCCGTTCGTTAAGCTACTATTTGTGTCTCACACTTTTATTTGAGCTTCCTTCTTTTAGCGATGTGCAGTGGAGTAGGTCTCCTGATGTCTATGTGGCTGGGTGGCTCGGACCTCTGCTGACTGCCCCGCCCCTCTCCTCTCCTCCCAATTGACGGGAGACACCGTCGCCTCTCCTGAGGAGTCCTTTTTCAATATGGCCAACGTACGTACGCGCCTGACCTGACCTCTGGGGAGAGATCACTTTTTGGTTCTTGTTATCCCACTCCCGTCTCAGTGTTCTCAGAACACTTGTTCTGGAGTTTTTTGTGGACTCACCTGTGTGTTAGCATTTTCATTAATTTTCTTCCCGTGTAACACCCTCGGGTTGGGAGGTGCCTGCCCCCCAATGTTATATATACTGGCTGAGTGACAGTAAGGGAGCTCCAGTGTTAGATGCAGTGCAAACAGTGACAGTGCTCCAATGTTATATATACTGGCTGAGTAACAGTGAGAGCGATCAAGTGTTATATATAAAGACTGTAACAGTGGAATAACTTCAGTGTAAGATATACCAGTCTTACTGACTGTTTAACAGTGAATGCTCCAGCCTTACTACCAGTGTTACAGTAAGCTGCGTCAATGTTAGGTAGATTGACGGTTTAACAGTGAGATCCCTCGCATATCAGGTACACATACTGTGTAACATTGAGAGCTCTTCTATGCTAGATATACCAACTGGAAGACAAAAGAGAGCTGGGTGATCCCTTGCAATTATATTTTCCAGGCCCTTCCGAAAGCATGCCACGTTTAAAAACAGCAACAAGGGGGCGTGGCCAAGATGGCGACGGAGTAGGACGTGTTGCAAAGTCCCTCCGGCGCCGCCACTTGCTTAGCCTTGTTTTAGCCCCCTACGTGGCTCGATTTTGCCGCCCTACCTGCCCGCTGTGAGTCCTAAGGTGGTGGGGCAGGGTCCGGCGGCGCAATTTGACCCCCCCGGGGCACTGTGACAGCGGAATCTGGCCGCGGGGCCTGCGGCGTGGTGAGGCCTTGAGATCCCCGGCCTGGGCTGGAGGGAGTGGCTGAATCTTGAGCGCTGCTGGGAGTGGAGCGGAGACCGGCGGCGAGCCCTGCAGCGGTGCGGCCCGGGTAGCTGCTTTGCCGCGCCGCCTCCTCCCGACATCTGCTGGTGGCGTTGCCTTCCTGCCTTCCGGCCCCGTGGGTCTTTGCGGGATAGCCCGAGTAGTGCAGGCGCCGCTCGGAGATTGGCAAGTGAGGCCGGGGATCGGTGGCCTACAGGAGACGACCGGGGGTGATACCGCACTCCCCCCCCCCCCCCTCGTACAGCAAGCTGCTCTGGCGTTGAGGACGCCTCGCTGCGGGGGGGCTCGTTGATCGACCCGAGGCCTGAGAGCGGCCCGCATCTGCGGGGGGCCGTGTTTGAGGAACCCAGGAGTGACACGGAGGGGGCGCGGCCTGCCCAGCGGTGGCCGATTTTAGTAGTGGACTGCACCTCGTCGCTGCCTTGCTTGGGGGAGGCACTGGGAGCAGCGTCGACCCGCCGACCTGGGAGATTTGGCCTTCGGAGGATGTTCACTGAGCCTTGAACCCTGGCTGCATGCGAGGGCCTGATTGAGCAGGACCCGGGATCGTGAAGCGGCTGGTTGCTGCGGGGGCCCCCAACCCTGTGGTCTCGCCCCGAGCGGCATGCTCCCTGGATCCGGAGCTGGTGGCGGCTGACACCCGTGGGACGGACCTCTGAGGTGTACTACAAGCGGGCCAATCCCAGCCCAGAGACCCTTACGGACCAGCGGCGCTGCAGGAGCACTCAGGGGCCACCTGGCCCAGAAAGGAAGGAGCAGCAGCGGGTTGCTTGTACCGCGCGAGGTGAGCAATGTGGTGAAGAGGGCCGCTGAGAGCTAGCATCCTGCCTCTGGGGCCAATTGTGGGGAAAGACTTGGAGAGGTTTGGCTCTAGGACGGGACATTCGTGGCCTGCGGTGGCCCCTTGAACCTGGCACTGGCTACTGGGCATATACACTGGTGGCGACTGGCGTTACCTGGCCACATCACCTGGAACAGTCTGCGCTACTCCGGCGCTGGCTCCCATAGATGCTGCGGCGGCGGCGGAACCCCGGAGCGACCAGTGGAGCCCCACGTCGACGGTGATGAGTCATCTTTGACGCACCATCAAGAGGGGGTACGATCGGCGGCGGGGTAATGTCTACCAAACAGCGTAAGGAGAAGCCGGGCAAGGACCCCCCTTCGAAGGGGAACCAGCAGACAGCATCCCCCGGCCCCAGCGCCTCACCTAAGCGGAAGGATGATGAGGCACCCGCCACTAAGGCTTTCATGCTGGAGCTTTTTGCTGCCATTAAGGAGGTCATCTCTGAACTCCGCTCCCAGCTGGCATCGGACCTTCGTGAGGTGAGGAGAGATGTGGATCGCATCGGAGTACGAGTGGCTACTTTGGAGGACCACGACCTGGGTGTGGCGGGTGATGTGCACCAGCTCCAGCAGGACGTGATCCGGCTCACCGAGCAGAATTTAGACCTCCAGGCCCATGCAGAGGACTTAGAGAACCGGTCACGTCGGAACAACATCCGCATCCGGGCCGTGCCCTGGGACGGGGAGGCTGGAGACTTGAGGGGTTACGTGGAGGCCCTCTTCTTGCAGATCCTGGGTGAGGAGGACATAAGCGAGATCCGGATGGACAGGGCCCATAGGGTCGGATTGACACGACGCGGCGGGGCTCCTCCCCCCGATATTCTGGTTTGCATCCATGACTTCCAACTGAAGGAACGCATACTTTGAAAGGCCCGGGAGACCCCCTCCTTGCAATTCCGGAGCCATCATCCTCAAATGTTCCAGGACCTGGCGGCGTCAACACTACAAAAGAGGCGTGAGTTTCGTCCTGTGACCACCTTCTTGCGTGAACAAAATGTGTCCTACTCCTGGGGTCATCCCTTTCGGCTTATCTTCAGATGGCAGAACAGGTTGCTTCAAGTCAGATCCCTGCAGGCGGCCAAGGACCTTCTGGGCCTAGAAGACACTGCTCCCTCACCGAGCGCTGGAAGCTCCCCATCGAGACGGAGACGACGTTCCCCGTCCTGGCAAAGAGTGGGACGAGAGGCTGCGCCGAGGAGGCCCGATCCTACAACTAGCCTGCAGGAAAGAGGTGCAGCGGTGACCTCCGTGGCGTCGGTGACGGTGGCACCATCGCAGGATAGCTCTGGGGCGGCCTGAGCCCTGGGTTGACGACTGGATGGCGCCGGAGGGACTCCTCCTCTTCAGGTACCGTGGGTATTGTTGTACTTTTGGGAAGACACCCTGGACCGGGACCTTGGGGGCACACTCAATGGTGCCTTGACCCCCACCCCTTGGGGGAACCTACAGACGTCCACACACTGGGACTGCCAGGATTGTTGTTTTTTCTTGTATTTCCTTTTCTCCTGGTTGCCTCTTACTGTTCTGCTGGTTCTGAAGCGGAACTCACAATTCTTGGGAAGGGGAGGATATCGTGGGGGGCTGTTGGGGGTATTGGGAGGGCTGGGACTGGGAGGGGCTGTGGTGGTGACCGGGTGGTATGGTTCGATGCAGCTTTTGACTTGTGGAATGTTGTGTGTATGTCTTCTGCTTGTTCAGACCTGGGCCCAGTGGCTCTATGTGCTTACCACTCTAAATGCGTGGTACTGATGGTTCCGTTGGGTTGGACTCCCGATGCACTTGAGAACGAGGAGGCGGGGTGGATTCTATGGTTGCTCCGGATGGGGTCTAGGCGGGTGGTGGGGTTGGAGGATGGTGCAGGAGGGTCGATAGGGAGTCGGTTGGAATGTGTTCTCTTGATGTGTGGCCCCCTTGAGTTTCCTTGCTGTGGAGTACTAGCGCAGGCTCCGGATAGGAGAGGCGGAGAGGTCCCTTGACGGTAATGCGTGTAGCGGGGGTAGAGTCACTGCCTTGTAATGCCTCTTAGTATTGGAACGTGGAATGTGAAGGGCTTGAATTCCCCGCAAAAACACCAAAAGGTTTGAAAGTATCTGAATGATCACCAGCTAGATGTGGTGGGTCTCCAGGAGACTCACCTGGCGCGTAGGGATGAGCTCCACCTCAAACACAAGCAATTCCCCCTTATTTACAGATCATCTGCTTCCACGAAACACAGGGGGGTGGCCCTTCTCTTCCGTTCATCCCTTCATTTTCAACCTATGGGTGTGCACAGCGACAAGGATGGCCGTTGATTGACGGTCAAAGGTCTGGTGTATGGTAGATTATGCACCTTTGTGGAGGTGTATTACCCAAATGCAGGCCAAAATGGCTTTCTCCAGGACCTGCTGCAGAGAGTGGAAAACGTTGTTGAGGGAGTCCTGTTGTTCTTGATGGGTGACTTTAATCTGGTATGGAATAGAGAAATGGATAGCTCTCATAATCAGAAGTCTGATACGGGCTTGTTCTCCGCTGAGACACAGCAGCTTATAGGTGATTTGGGGTTAGTGATGGCTGGCGCTCGCTGCACCCCCACTCTCGGGACTACATCTTTTTCACCACATATTCTTGAGCCAAGCCCTCAGAGGAGATGTCCGCGACTCCAGTATATTCCCGCTCTCTGTTTCTGATCATAGACTGCTAGTGCTCGGGCTACAGTGGTCGGCGAAAAGTGACGGGCAGCGCAAGTGGTATTTTCCAGCCTCACTTGTCCGGGATGAACCCTCATGCAAGGAGCTGCAGAAGGCCATCCGGGACTTTTTTACTCTCAATCCCGTGTCTGACACGTTAGTATTCACCACCTGGGATGCCTTTAAGGCGTCAATGAGGGGCATCTGCCTGGCCCTCAATGCTAACCTCAACAAGTTGCGGCGGAAAGAGCGTGAGGAGCTGGAGGGAGAACTCGCTGCTCTTGAACAAGCGCATAGACTGAATCCTTCCAGATTGACCCTTCGCCCATTGACTGCGGTTAGGGGGAAGCTTAGGGCCCATTACAAAAACAGAGCGGAGTTTACCCTGCTTCGATTACGGCACCTCTCCTACTCCCAGGGGAACCAGGTGGTGAGACACCTGGCTCGCCAGCTTCGGGACAAGAGGGAAAGGGACTACATAGGGGGTATCCGGGATGCGGCGGGGACTCTGCAACATCGGGACGAGGCCAAAGCTGATCTCTTTGGGCGCTTCTATGCCGCGCTCTATTCAGGTATCCAAGGAGTGGAATGAATTACTCGCTGCCCCAATCACCAGGGCAGAAGTGCTAGATGCCATCAAAGCTCTGAAACTCCATAAGGCGCCTGGGCCAGATTGCTATACTGCTCTTTTCTACCAGACGTTCGCGACGGAAGTGAGCGACTTTTTGGTCACTCTTTTTAACGACATGGCAGAGTCCGGGGAAACGTCGGGATCAATGTGGTGATTTCGATTATCCCCAAATCAGGGAAGGACCCTACTAAATGCTCCTCATATCACCCGATAGCCCTCCTTAATTTAGACGCCAAATTGTACTCCTCCATCATTGCAAGTAGGCTCCAAGACTTGCTGCCGGCGCTCATTCACCCAGACCAATCCAGGTTCATTAAGGGTCGCCAGACCCACGATAATACGAGGAGGGTTATCCACTTGATTGAGAAGGCTAACAGATTCCGAATACCTGCGGTCCTGGTGGATCTCGATGCGGAAAAAGCCTTTGACCGGGTGGACTGGGGCTTCCTGTTTCACACCTTGGCCGCCTTCGGCTTCTCGGCTAAGTTCCTATCAATGGTTAGAGCGAACTACAGTAGCCCCCGCTCTAGAGTTGCGGTAAATGGCCTCGTAACAGCGTTCTTTCCACACTCCCGGGGCACCAGACAGGGCTGCCCCCTCTCCCCCCTGCTCTTCGCCTTGAGTATTGAACCACTGGCACTAGCAGAGCGGGAACACGAGGGGATACGGGGTCTCCCCTTTACTGGGGAGCAGCACAAAATTACCCTCTTTGCTGCTGACGTTCTCTTGTCTGTTATGGATCCGGCTCACTCTCTCCCACATGTCCAGAAGGTGTTCCTGCGCTTTGAGGAGGTGGTCGGCTTCAAGGTAAATTACGATAAATCTTATGTTCTCAATCTAACACTCTCCTCAGCGGAGGTGAATAGAGTGCGGCCACTCACGCCACTGCCATGGGCCTCCAACTCCATCCTGTACCTAGGGGTCCGGCTGACACCCTCGATAGGCAAATTATACTCTGCGAACTTCCCCCCGTTGCTGGCAAAGACCCGTGTGGACTTGGACCGCTGGAAACCAAAGTATATATCGTGGCTGGGTAGAATTCACGCGCTCAAAATGGTCCTCCTGCCCAAGTTTTTATAACTCTTCCAGGCGCTCCCTATACCGTTAGATGTGGACTTCTTCCGGCGCCTCAAAACCCAGATGCTTCGCTTCATCTGGCAGGGGGGACGGGCGCGGTTCTCCTTTGCTACTCTGCGTCGGCCACGGAAGGAGGGGGAAGTGGGCCTCCCCGATATGCACCTGTACTATAAAGCCGCGCAGTTACGAGTTTTGGTGGAGTGGTCCCAGCAATTCTGGGAAAAACATTGGCTGCATATGGACAGAAGTGTAGCGGGGAGATCAATCTGGGACCTGGCGTGGAAACCTAAGAAGGATAGTCCCAAGAACGCATACATCAGTTCCCCACCGGCACTACCCTGAAGGTTTGGGACACAGTGTCTAATGATGAACGCTGGACTACGTTCCCATCCCCCTTTACACCAATACACTTTAACCCGGCCTTTCCGCTGGCGTTGCAGGAGGGCCCTTTCGAGGTGTGGAGGGAGGGGGGCTGTAGGGCTCTCACGCACTTGTTTCATGGCTATACTCCGCTTACCTTTGACAACTGTATGCGGGACTATGGAGTCCCACCATCCGAGAGATTCCACCACATCCAACTGCTTCATTGGGCCATGTCGCCAGTGGTCAATGACGCGGCCGCGAGGCCTCCCTCTACGTTTGAGGCCTTCATCTTACGGACCACTACCATGAAGGGCGTTATTTCCTTTCTTTATAACCTACTGCCTACTTCCGCTGTGTCACCTCGCCCCAGATATATGGGACACTGGGGGGTACTCCTCGGACAAGATATTTCTGAAGGGCAATGGTCGTGCCTGTGGCGGGACATCGCTGCACATAATCACTCGGTGGAATTGAGGGAGGCCCATCTTAAGACTCTCATGGACTGGTATCTGTACCCGGCCAAACTACATCGCATCTTCCCGTCCTCATCGGACAGATGCTGGAGGGGCAGTGGTTTGCTTGGGGACTTTCGCCATATCTGGTGGGACTGCCCGATCATCCGCCCATATTGGGAAGAGATCCTATCCCATATCAAAGAGATCCTTGGTTACCCAATAGCTGACTCAATGGCCCATGTACTGATGGGTCTTCGAGACCCGGATCTCGAACACCAGACCCGAGCGGACAAAAAGATCTTGTGGCTGTGTATCGGGGCTGCCAAACTTACTCTGGCAGCGGCCTGGAAAAAACCGGAGGCCCCGGCGATTACCCGGTTGCATGCGAGGTTATGGAAATTGCTGAGCATGGAACAGGTAGCGGACATCTTCCTGGGCAATTTCAAGAACTTTATATTCCACTGGGGACCCTTGGTCCGCTTCCTTTCAAAGGGATTGCCATCTGCAGTTTGCCCGCCCACGGTGAGGGCTCCCCATCTATTTCAGGTCTGAATATGGAATCAGGATGAGTGAATGAGTGTATGTTGTCACCACCACCGGGGGTGATGGGAGGGGTGGGGGGGGGTATGTTCTCTCTTTGTTCATTTTTGCGGCACCCTCGATGACAACTGAGGCATACAAGAGGCCTGTGCAGCAGGCGGCGTGTATGAGTACTGCTATTCCGACCTCGCAGAGCGTCCCACCCATCGAGGTTTTGAACTGTGATCAGCGTTGTCCTGTACTTGAACTGTCCTATTGCCTCATTGAACTGCCGTCCAAGCTGATTTGTGGTCGCTCTTTAGAACTCATCACCCTTGCTATCTACCTCTACTTATGCCCCCTGTGTGGGAAGTTGTGCGGGATTGTCGCTTTTTTCTTTACTTCTGTTTTCTCTAATAAAACAAAATAAAGATTAAAAAAAAAAAACAGCAACAAGATCACTTCCTAATCACAATGGAAGCTGTTCATTTTTAGGTCTCGCATAGGCAGCGCATGCGCTGCCTCTCCGAGGCATCAAGTAATCAGCATTACTAGTGAAACTCCACCCATTGAGTTTCTCTTTGTTTTGTCGCTTGCCATTGGTGCAATCTGGCATTGCTCCTCTTATCTCGCTCATTGTTGGCTAGTCGTCCGATAAGTCACTTCCGGTTTCTTCCATTTCTGAAGGAAGCAGCATCGACCAGCTACAGTCAACTTAAGCTACAGGGCGGTATCTTTTAATGTAGGGACTACTTTGTTGTTGCCTGGTGCCTCCTCTCACAGCCGGACAGGAACAGGACGCACTTGGGTCCCCAGTACTTCTCTCTGTAAGTACACAGCACTCGGGACCCTTTCTCTGTATTCCGGCCACTCGTGGAGTCTGGAGTATGCTTCGCTCCACCGGGCCTCCTTGGGAGTGCTGAGCTGGCCTTAGTCAGAGTGAGTCACTCCTGCAAGCAGTGCACCGGCCCGCCTCTGCTCCTTCCTGGGTGTGTTAGCGCTTCCAGCTCAGAACCGCTCCCTTTCAAGCCAACTTTGGGCAGTTTGGGGGTGCGGCGCCCAGAGGCGAAGCCGGAGATAGCTGCCGTTCTGGGGCTTCTGCTCTGATCCTGCAGTTGGACGTGCGGTGAAGTCTTGCACTGAGTGCCGGGCGCAGGTTTCCTCCCTCCGCTCGCACTGGTGCTGTTGGGAAGTTTGGTGCCGAGTGCTGGGGACCGGAAGCAGGGCTCCGCAGGTGCTGGCAGCACACAATGAGGTTCAGGTGCACCCTCGAGGGGCAGAGCAGTCAGAAGAGGACAATCTAAATGGCCCCTCCCTCCCTGCGCCAGTTCCCCTCACTTCGGCCAGCATGTCGGACGAGCAGTGCGAGTGGAGCTCTTTGTGAAGGTAAGAGGCAGCTTCCCGTTATCACTTGTCGCTGACCCCTGAGGATGGGGATCCCGGCTGCCACCCCATATCTAAGAAGCCCCTCCCCATCCGCACCTCTTTTCTGCGATAACTGTTTTGTTTGAAACTTTCTCTGATTCGCATGTGCCCTCCCTAAAAGCGCTTTAGACGCTCACCAGTTGGAAGGAACTTTAAGTTCCTCTTTATAAAAACCTAATTTGCACCAAGGTTACACCTGTAAAGCACGGCCTCAAATAGAAAAAAAAACACAATGAATGGATGCCTTTGTTTTCAAGCGCTACACTAAGAGAGTGCACCGCTGGATGAGAGACGCCATTTGAGCTGAAAAACAACGTCTCACCCTTTGAACACGCGAAGATAGAATGGTGAAGATGAACCCTGCCTGGGACTTGTGAAGGTCTCTTTTCTACCCAGTCCCATGGACCACAGAGATCTGCATGAAGGGTGTTCACAACCCCTCCCCACAGGTTGCTGGCCGCTCACTGTGATGTGTGTGCACTATGGGTGGTGGGGTTACTGATTAACCTGATCTCTATAGGGTTCAGTGACTTAACCCCTTGCCTTTCCAGCTACAACCAGGGCATTTCCTTCCCTCCACTCTCTCGCTGCAGTCCTGGGTGAGGTTCACAGGAGCTCTCATGATATTTGTATGGGGAGGGCGGAGGCTGTACACTGCAGGATTGAGGAAGCATGCTTTCATTCCTGTTTGGCAGTTTGCCAAGGGGATGTGATGCATGGTTGTTCAAAGAGGATTAACTTGATTTTTGTTAAAGCAATTCTCTGGTGTGGTTTTTTTTGGGGGAGCTTGCGCCGCTTTGTATTCTGGTACCTGTAGTTTGGCATTATTTATCATTGGAAATGGATAACAGTAGTAAAATCTGGGGCAAGCACAAAACCGGTAGCGAGTGGAAGTCATGCTACGTGTAGTGGGGCACTCAGTTACGGCCTTGCATTTGTAATGCAATAGGTCTCGCATTTTAGGAACTTTGACCTATTGGTATTGTAAATGGTAATGCCTTTTAATATTGCAGTTTTTTTAAACACTTTAATAAAAAGCATTGTCATTTACAATGGCAATAGCTCAAAATCTCTGAATTGCAAGACATATTGCATTGCAAATGCTTGTTTAGAATGTTGTGTGTCCTTGTACAAATAGGTTTGTCCTTGGCACAAAATGTAAATATGTATATTAAAGTAGGCAAGAGATATAATGAGTGAGTACATCATAGAACATGGTGCCACTGTACATCAGTGGCACAGTTGGCATTTGCTCCTCTTGGCTCCAATCCTGATTTTCTTACCCAGATAATCTTCTCTCCCCTCACTGATTTTCAAAAAGTCGTGGATCCTCAACATGGAAAGTTTGGGGTCTCCTCCCATGTTAGATTTTCCTAAAAAGAGGAAAATTGTTATGTAATGGTACCATTAACAGTGTGACAACAAGTTGTGAGTCCATTTAAAGGCTTATATGTGATTTGTAAGTCCCAAAGAACAATAACAACAATAAGAATAAAGTCCTGCTGCAGATTAGTTCCTGAGGTGGGTAAGCCCAGTCTTTGCACAGGATTTAAACCAGAACTTTCTACCAAGTTGAGATGAAGCAAAGACAGAACTCAAACGCGGTCTCTGCTACCAAATGGCGGTTTCTTACCTCAGACATCCTCATCAGCTTCTCTCTTGTCCACAAAGGGACTTACCACCTTTCGAGCCATCCCTTCCTTTCAGGCTTTCTAGGCAGGGATGCGCAGCTTCTAAGATACATTAGTAGGTGGGACCTACCGTCGGTCATGAGGATGATCACATGCCGAATATCCTTGAACTTGTCGGCATTACGCTGTGAGTGCAGACTCATCATGTTGTAAACAGTTTCGATAGCGAGACGGGTGTTCGTGCCAGACTTGCCTTCGTGTTCTGTGGAATAGAGAGAAAGACTCAGGTGTGTACTTCGAATGGACATCCATTGAAAAGCAAAGAGCTTAACCTCTTATGGTTCTTTAATGTCCCTTTGCTTGAGAATGTCCGTTTGGGTTGTAAAACCTATTGTGACATCATTCACTTGATGGAAACTATAAATAGGCACACACATTACATACAAATGGCCATTATAAATATATATTCCAAGAAACAGCCACACACTCATAATCTCCCCCCAATGGAAAAAAGTTAAAAGAGAGAGACATAATAGGGACTCTTAGCCCTACTATATCCAACAATTAAGGCCCTATAGCATCTAGTGGTGAGAGAGATCATTATCACAAGTCTCACAATCTTGAATGCACTTAAGCTTCCACCTCTTATGTGACCTCCAAGTGGCAAGACGGTTCGTAGCACCTCAGCCACTGTCTTTCCAATGCAAACATAACAGGGAGCTTTATTGATTCAACGCCTCAAGTCCATTATAGAATGCTGTTGATATGCGCACCATCTGCACACACGATAACACACTTGCAGTTAGACACCAGGAAGAGGATCGACATCTCATGCAACAGGTCATGGAAAAGTCTCAACCTCCCAAAATCCCAGTGCATCTTCTTTCTTTTCCCCTGAGTTAGGCACTACATTGAGGATAATCCTATCTGAGTTCTTTTAGACTTGGAGGAACGTTACTTCAAACAGTATAGAGTTAAATATTTTTCAAATGTTCAGGTTAGGCAGGGTAACAATCGGTGGTATCTACTTAAATTACAACATGTAATGAAGATTATCTGCATCCAAGAGGCACAAAACAGTAGTTTACTCAATATGCTTCTTTATTCTGTAGAGAACCCTAGTTGGAGTCTTCACCTGGAGATCAGTGGTAGTGCTAAAACAGGAGCAATCATGTTTGGTGCCAGTTTTTCGCTTAAGGGTAATTAGGTGTGGAACAATTGGTCAGGTTTGAAATGGTAATTTACTTAGGAAAGCTGTTATGTCCCTCTTTTTAGTGGTTCAAATGTGCGCTAGGGGTAGCAGACAGTTGGCGAATTAACAGATTAACTCACAGAGAAAGATAAGAGCAGCTTTGGCAGAAAGCAAGGATGCATTATTAGCACCTACACTGTCCTTATGAATCTACATGAATAGCTCCATGAGTGACAGAGACTGAAGTCTGGTAGCTCTCAGCAGGGAACTGATGGCAACCAAGAACCACTTACCAGGAGAGGAATCCAAGAGAATACAAGAATGCTGCAGCTCAAATTGTAAGTGAGGTCTTACTTGGGGCTACCACTGCATAGGGAGATGGCATGCTTGTTAGTGTGCAGTTCCATAAAATCCTTTATAGTAGAGTATGAACAAACAGACTGGTGTTCTCTACTTTTAAGATATGCTGCAGTTGAAGCTAGATTAACACATATAGATGTGCATGCCAACCTGGTATTTTCCTTATGCAAAAGGTGGAAGGCGAACTACGGAGCCATTAGAGGGTTCATGTGTTGAGGATTTAACCACCTGACAAAAAAACATTTAACTACATAACATAACTTGTGAAATGCTTTACCTAGATTCTTTTAAGATTTGGGAACATCTCATTCTAAGACTTCTGGTGCCACATCATTGGATTGAAGGATTTGAGATTGAGGTGGAGTATTTCACTTTGATGCAGACTGAGCCAATCAGAACATAAGGGAAGTCTTTGATGTGGATGCATGTACATTGCCTAGAAAAGGGAGCTCCATGGTCCATGATAATGAGAGTCATTGGTGCTTGCATCTTTTTGCACACAGCATAAGAGATCATTGGAAGTGGGGGGAAAGCATTTGCAAATGTCCTGGACCAATCAATCCATAGTGCATTAAGAAATACTGCATATATAGAGAACTTGAGGAGAAGTTTTGGCAGTTGATGATTGTCGGCATTGTGAACAGATCTACAGTTGTGGTACTCACTGGTAGAAGTACTAATCTAGAAGGTGAGAGTTGATCACCTATTCATGCATCTCCTAAAGGGGTCTTCTTAGGAGATAGGCAAACCTTGCTCCACGAGCAAGTGCAGGTGATTGTAAAGCGACCAATGCCAGATTGCTTGGGCAATCTTGGACAGTAAATACTAAACACTAAATACAACCAAGGACAAAAAAGAAAGTAAGAAAAATAGAGGCAATGGAGATGGGTGGTCATGACTAAACTGTAGTCACGCAAAACGACCCCTGAACGGCACCCATACCTTCCTGAGCTGAGCACACTGCTCAATAATCTGGCACTCCAAGAGGCCTATATTGATTAATTCATGCCATCAAAGCATGGCATTGGGAGCCTGGGCCAGTAGCCAATGTCAGCCAGAATCATTCAAGCTAGAGCAATAGCACAGAAATAGATACCACTTAAATAAAGTATTAGAGGTGAATGGCCCAATATGATTAATTTAGGGTTCCAGCTCAAGGTAGTCGGACAAAGCATATGCTGCTTGCTAAAAACTGTCTGCCAATAATGAGAAATAGCAGGACAGATGGCAAAAATATGGGCTGAGTCTGCCTGATCGCCAGAACATCGGAAGCACTTGGAATCCTTCCTCAAATTCATTCATAATACATAGACAATAAGGAGTATAATAAAAATTGTTGATAAATTTAAACTGAGTTTTAACCCGGGAAACGTTCAGAACTGTGTTAACAGAGCAATCAATGTCTTCCACCTTCAAACCCATAATGAAATGCCAGATTTGCGGGTAGCGAATAAAACCTGAGCCAGGAAGAGAGAATTGCTGGGATAGTGCCACGAAGGAGAGAAGGCAGTCACCCTTGAAGAAAGGGTAGATAAGTAGGATGCCTGCCAGTAATTAATGAAACGTTTGTGCAGTTGCCGGGAAAAGTTGGGATTATGACCTAGATAAGAATATGTGTCGAATAATGTAATCCCTGTTTTCAGAAAGGCCCAAATAGAGTCAAAGTCAGGAGTCTAGAAGGTAAACACTTAGATCTGGCAATGAGAGTCTACCATCCAGTCATGGCCTCTGCAACGTTCATATATAAGTCCTAGATCAAATGTTGCAGACAGCCTCTATCTGTGTAACAAGGCCCTTGGCTAGATACAAGGGTATATACCGGAAAAGATACAAGTAACGAGGGAGAATGATCATCTTAATTAAGTAACATTGTCCGATTGAACCGATGTGTTGACTTTGCCAGTTGCTGAATATCTCCTGAGTTCTACTGGATAGTGTGCCATAATTAAGCTCGATTACACCTTTCATTTCCAGGGAGACTTCGACCCCCAAATAGGGTGCCGACTTGTCCCATCGACCAGTCCCTCTGAGAAGAAACAATGTTAGCTAAAACTAGGGTCTTGTCTAGGTTAAGTTTGTACCCGGAAATAGCCCCATACTCAATTGCCATTCTTTTTTTAATCGTTGCTAAAGAATTCCCTGGGCACAGGTCAAGCTAGTAATATCATCTGCATAGGCGAGCACATTAAGCTCGAGCGGATGAATCTAAAGCGGAGCAATGTCCCTTGAACTCTTGAGAGCTGGAATATGGGGCACGCAATCAGCTGACGTGTGAACCTTTAAGAGATGGTTGCAGGTATGCGGAGTTTACGCAACTAACTGGTTTGATGTGGAACCTCCCATGAAGTTTATTTTGGAACCCCAGTAGCCCTGAAGAAGTTACTTGAATTGTTTTTGGCAACGAAACATGTTGGCTCAAGAAGATTGATTATGGTTTGATCGGAACCATTTTTAATTTGGGAAGGCTTACCACACTCAATAAAGTTACTCTGAGCTTGTAAGCTTTACCAGTTTTTAATGGTGAGAATTATTTGTTTATATTCTCACAGGGGTCCAATGGGCACTTGCTATGATAGTATGCACAGATAGTTTATTCACATTTAGGTTTTGCTATCTTTCTTTTTGATTTCATGGGTTTGAGATTTCTTCACGATAGAACACACTCTTGTTTTCTTTGGAGAGAAAGTAACTTGTGATGATAAGCGGGCGTGCTGGTGAGTACTAGCCAGCAGCCCCCTTGGTGTTACGATCGTGAGGTGCTTTCTCTCCTTTCCTACACTTTTTTTCAGTTTGTGGGTGGGATTATGATGGTATGGTGATATCATTATGACACACCACAACACTTGGACTATTGTGAGTAAACATGTATGAGAGGGAGTCATAAAGTCTAGAAACCCCTCCAGTGTTGGAATTATAAAATTAGGGTTGTCCCGTTTGGTCAGGCCTTGTTGTGGTTAATAGTGCGTTGAGTGGGGGGCAGCCTGCCTTTTCTCCCCCCCTGTAGCTCTTGTTGTATTGAAGATACTAAGATGGGACATAAGAGTCTGGCTAACAAGAAACATATCTATCCGAAAAAAAGGATTTATGAGAGGCCGAGAAGTATATAAACCAATGTTCGCTCATCCATGAGTTTCGCCAGACATCCACCAGAGCATAGGATTCCATAAATGGCAACAAAGCAGCCCTGGCCAGTTTCTTTGAGCTATAGTAGTCGCCAAAGGGGAGTTTGGTCCCGACCCACGATAGGAGGAGTCAATCCATACACTGAGAGTAACATTAAAATCCCCACAGTTTATCAATGGTTCCAGCCAATGATGTAACTCCAAAAGCAGGCTTTTAAAGACCACAGGTCATCAGTGTTGGCCCCATAGAGTACACATAGCGTAATTCACAGTTGGTCCCCCTAGAACGAGCGCTCTATAAATATTGGATAACATAATATCTTCACCTCAGCCTTGATTTGTGAGGCACAAACATCTTGACCATAGGGAGATCTGCCTAGACTCTCGAGAGCGGGGACAGCCGGGTGAAGGGGAGGGATGGGCGGTACGCTAATGTGCTGTAGCTAAAGCGTCAGCATATTTTATTTAACCTGCTAATATAACCTAGGTGGTATTCCATTTAAATTGTGCATGTTAAAGTATGTTTATGTTCCAAGTAAAGCACTGTGTTGGAGAGTCCATTATTGCGCTGCTGGGTGGTTATTGAGTCCTGAGCTTGCACCACCCTACATTACGTCCCTGAGATGCCTGTGACTGCTCACCATCGCTACCACTGAAAGTCAAGTGCTGATGGAGTTTTTACTTTGGCCCACTGTGCGAGCCGTAGAAGGAAGTAATGCTGGGCATTAGAGGCAGACTGGATGTTTGAAGCTACTGGTCTCCCTTTCTGTTTGTATGCAGCAGTCTGGTCTGCATTATAACGGGGGCAGAGATCCCTCTGTTGGCAGGCACAGCAAGTTACCGCACCCATCCACGGCTGGGAGGGTCCCTGATACTCCTTATCTCCCTTTCAAGGAGCACTCTCTCTGTGGTGAACAGTCAGTGCATTTACTGAAGGCTCCTTTGCCGCTGCACCCGCTACTATAATATTACACAAGTAAAGAGGCAAAGCGTTCCCTTATTTGCATGGAGCCACACCCTCATGGAAATGAGGGAACACCTCTTTAGGATGGTGCCAGCGCTACATGTGTGCCGCTGGCATGAAGTGCATTACAGACGGGGGCTTTGCAAGTGTATGCAGCCCCTTCTGTAATACAAAAGTGCCTCACTGGAGCAGAAAATGGATGCACACCCCACCGTAGCTCCTAGGCCACTTTGTATAGTCCGGCACTTTGCACTCATTATTCAGGGACTGCATGCTGCATCATAAAAGGACTGTGTCAACAACTCACCACTGTAATCAAATTCCTGCAGCAGTTCAATGACCTTGGCAGCATCAGTGGCAGCATCATCTTCCAGGTCAACTAATGTCTTTGTTTCTGTGGCATAGGTAATGATGGTGTACCTTGGTGTAATGTCGTAGGTTGAGATCTACCGAAGGAAAAATATACACCTTACTGAAATGACCTCCAATCCCAATCTTCTCTGCTCAAGGTTAAAAGAAAAACAGCATACAGAAGCACATTCACGTTTAATGATAATTGGGTTTTCGTATAGCTCCATCCATAGATTTCCATCTTATTTGATCTGTAAACCAATCTGTGTCTCTTTTAATATTGTAGTGCTGTAGTTCTTACACTTTTGATTTATGTGGACCCTCACTGACTCACTAACAGAAGCCATGAATCCCATCCTAAACAATTTTTACGATTTGAACCTCAAAACAGTCCATAACAAAAGAGAAATCAAGTATACAGTAAGCAAATACACAAATTATAAAATACTTAATGTTACTCATAAACTAAAAAATACACAAACCTAAATTTTAATTTTAATGTGAAGCTTGGAGCTTTTCAAAATGTGGTTATATTTCTAACATATGAACCAATATGCTAGAGTCTAGTATATCACCTTCCCTCTTTTGCTAATAGAAAATGCTCTCTCTTTGTCAGCGCCAACCACTGCATCAATTGAAGCCACCAATCATCCTTGCTAGATACTGTACTTGTGCTGCTCCCATCTGTCAAACTAAGGTTTGAACTGAAATGTTAGCCTCTAATTTTAAATTCCTTCACATATACAGATATTTTCGATTTCCAGTTTTCCTTCTGTCATATATATACACTTTATCAATCCGCTCATATTATGTAATTTCTCAACCTGTCGTGGACCGCCTGAGTAGATGTTGTAGACCCTCAGGAGTCTTCAGACGAGATGTTAATAAACTGTCTTTTTTCAAATCCTACCTGCTGTTGCCTGATAATCTTTGGGGTCCTGGTGTGCTGCAGAAGTCTTGCTGGCCATATCTCACAGTCCCCCAATCCCCCCCCCACCCCCCCCGCTGCCGCTTGGAACCTCGCGGCCGCAGAGCAGGGGGACTACATCCCCCAGTAGCCTCCAGGGCACGATCCCGCCCAATGACGCGCCCGGAAGGCGCTTGAAAAGAACGCTGCTTCTCCCGCATCGCGGGTGCTCGCCGGGCTGAGCCCGGGCAGAGGGCGGGCCGTCCTAGGCCGTCACAGGCCGAAGGAGTCCGGGCTGGGCCCACTCTCTTTGAGGTTCATCAAGGCGGACTTAAGGTACTGTTCTCTCATTTGAAGTCTTCGTTTGTTGCTTCGTCACCGGGTTGGGTGTTGACTATTGTCCGTTCCATTCTCCCTTTACCATCCTGTAAAGTGGATACTAATAAACAACTATGTCTAGACCAACACTGAGTAAAAGATCTGTGACAAAACGTAACAGGACTCTGGATGACTTTATTTCTAGAGCGGAGGCATTTGTAGACCGTGCGATTGATCTAGTACAGAGAAGATTTTCTTTGGACCCTTCTAAACTACCGACCTATGTAAACCATATGGACAAGTCAACATCGGAACATCTGTTATCACAAACAGTCCAAGTCATGCACAATTCAAACTCTGGAAGCCCTTCTGCCGATTCCTTTGTGAGCATAAATCAGGATACAGACAATTTAGCGTCAAGCCCGGGCATTTCAAGCAGATTACCGACTGCTAGGGCCCAAGGGGCTAGGGGTCAAACCAATATTGAGAAGAGTGATAACCCGATTAGAGGAAAGAAGACCAGCCGGAAAAAAAAATCTACCATGGAAGGGGGGGTCTTACGCAAGGAAACTGTAACTGTAACTCCTGGGCCCATATTTAGGTCCATGGGTACACAAACTGAAGGAATTTATGCTAATGATTTTCCAAGGGACATAGGAGTACTGGAAGGTCTTGAACAGTCAATGACAGTCTTCTTAAAAGCAGCCCTATCTTCAATCGACAAACAAATAGATGTGACTCTGAATAGTAAACTTCGGGAGTTGAATGCTGACAATGTACAACTCAACAGCGCTGTTACTCACTTGGGGAAGGGTATAGATGAAGGGAAAACGCTAATGACAAAAGGTCAGGAGCTGATTGCTACATTAAAAGCTCCTCTAACAAAGAATGGGGGGGAAATTGATGTACAAGCACCAGTGGGTACCACAAAGGATACAGGTGGGACTAATTTAGATAGACCATGCCCTAATATCCTTAAGGAGTCGGTTGATCCTTCCCCCCCTAAGAGGAAGATACTATCAACTCCAGTTATAGCTAAGGTTACACAGGGTTCCGTGCATAAATCAGGTAATGACATTCAATACAGCCCCAAAGGGACAGATTTGGTCCCCCATACGGATGTATTGGACCTCCCTCCTGCTTCATGCCCCTATGTCATAGTATTGACAGGTGTACCGGTACTAAAAAGAAACCAATTGGAATAATGGGGTAACTTAAAAAATAAAACTATCGATTGGCTAGTGAACCATAAAAAATTCAATCCGAGAGGAGCTAACGATATCCTAATGGTTCGAAGGGTAGGGTGGGTGGGAGTTTCACCGAAAGACATCTCTGGGGACTGCATAGTTATCAACTTTAGGCACCCACATCTGGCTCGATCTCTGTTAAGATCCAACGAAGAGACTTCTCTAAGCCAAACAAACATTCATGCTCTTCCATTAGGTTATTTCTATAAACCCCACTACACCAAAATAGCAGCCTTTCCTAATAATATAGGTTCGATTGCTTTATCCAATAGTTCCAAGAGCTATCCCAGTTGGAAGCAGTGGACTGACTGCTTACTCCATACATCCCGGGGAACCAGGCAAGGGTAGAACCTAAAACAAATGCAGGTAATAAGTCCACTATACGTGTAAATAACGGAAAAAGTGAACGGGACAATACCCATGACAAAGATGTAGCCACTCTTATTGATACGAGCTTACGTACTATTAACAATCCTATAGTAACTATTGACCCACTGACACTTATTTAAAAATCTTGTCATGGAATATAGCTGGCCTGAGGAAGAACACAATAGACCCGGGATGGAACAAATATATCGATGAATTTGATATATGTCTATTGCAAGAGACGTGGGCCATTAAAGAAATACATCGTGTGGGTTATAAAAGTTTTTTTATTGCAGCTACTCCTTCACTTAGAGGCAGGCCATCTGGAGGCTTAGTTATCTGGACCAAAATTACGATCAAAGGCATAGTGCAGCAATTAGAGACGCATTCTCCTGACATTCTTGGTATTAAAATAATGACCAACGATGGAAGGACCTTGCATGTGTATAACGTCTATAGTCGACCCTGCTCGGCATCCAAAGAATCGTTAGTATTTACGCAATTGGAACAGGTTATTAATAGGAACAGGACAGACACAGGCGTAATACTAGGAGGTGATTTTAACTTTGAATATGAGCCAATAAATGGATTTGAACACATTTACAAGAAGGAAGACATGGTAAACGAGATACCTGAAATATCATGTTTAAAAATGGTCCCATGTACAACACTTGCACTCCAAATAACGAGCCTAATGTTGACCAATGGGTTAAGATCATGTAGTGGTCGTCTTCCTTCTGATAAAATGATGGCCCCTACCTTTTATAGGAACAACTCCCACAGTAAGCTAGATTATATTATCTTGTCCCTCGATCTTTGGAAATATGCGATTGACTGCAGGGTAGAGCCAAGACTGGAGAGTGATCATCCGCCAATCGAAGCAGTATTAAAAGCACGATAATATGTAGTACTGTGGATTATACCACTCCTCACCCTGCAACAACCGACAATGTAATTGTTTCCAATAACCGTCGAGCAGTCAAATGGGCGCAGATTTTGGACAATGGGAGTAATTTAGTAAACATTTACAATTTATTAGTTTCTACTTTTTCTCCCCTTATACATATTGAAGCTCCAATAGATGGGGACTTGTTCCTGGAATTACATAAGGGATTTTTTAGTGCAATAGCACGAATGTTAACAAAGCCAGCTAAGGCAGACTCGGTAAATGGAAGTAGGAGGCCCACGGGGAAACCATGGTATAATAAAGCTTGCCGAAGGGCTAAATCTGAATTAATCAACTCAATTAAAATTAAGGATAATAGCTCAAAGGTAAGGGAAGCCAGACAAAGTTACAAGAAAGTTCTCGCGAACACCAAATCGGCATGGGACGATCGAATTTGGTCAGACATGCTAATGGCAGCTAGGAACAAAGATTCCTGTTTATTTTGGAAATTAGTGGCAAACAAAAATCATAAAGAAAGGAGTTCGGGAGAAGTATATCTGGAGGAAAAGACGTGGAGTGATCACTTCACTTCCCTATACGCAGCCCCGGATTCTGAGGTCGAGAGGGATTGCCCCTCAGTGTCTAACCAGGAAGAGAGTATCTTGGAGTTTAACCTAGAGGAAACAATTCTAGCAATAAATATGGTGAAAAAAAGTAAAGCCCCCGGCTTAGACTCCATTCCAGGAGACTTATACAAACATATACCCGAGTATCTGGGGGCCTTATCTAAATCACTTGTTTAATTTCATAGCTGCAGGAGCTGAAATACCTGTTTCATGGAGGGGGGCTGTGATTATTTGTATTTACAAAAAGGGTGATAGGAGAGATCCAGCTAATTACCGCCCTATCAGTTTGATAGATATACTGCAAAAAATATATGCCAGACAACTTTTAAATAGAATCAACTTATGGATAGAAGAAGGGAATGTCCTTTCCAAATTCCAAGCGGGATTTAGACCCAAAATTAGCACTATAGACCAAGTGTTCCGGTTTTGTTGCTTGACCTGGAAATACATTAGTCTAAAGAAGGACCATTTGTACGTGGCTTTTTATTGATTTAAGAGCTGCTTTTGACCTCATACATAGGCATCTGTTGTGGAAAGTACTTGAGAAACAGGGATTACCCACTAACATTATAGAGCAGCTGATAAGACTACACCGCGATAACTTTGCAAGGGTGAGGTGGGGCCCCGGGGGTGAACTCACGACTCCCATCCCTATAAAAAGAGGTGTACGCCAGGGCTGCGTCCTGGCGCCTACCCTCTTTTCTCTCTTTGTTAATGATGTTCCAGTTTATTTAAGCAAATGTAGGAATGACTCACCTAAACTAGGGGGAGAGGTGGTGTCGTCCCTATTATTTGCAGACGACACCATCCTAATATCCCAAACTGCAAATGGTCTACAGTGTCTTCTCAATTCATTTGCCTCTTACTGTAGTGACAAGGGATTAGAGATAAATGCTAGCAAGACCAAATATATGGCCATAAACCCCCACAGCTCCTTTAAAGGGAATCTGGTTTTAGGCAGTGAAAAATTAGAATATGTCCAAAATTTTAATTATTTGGGAGTCTCACTTGATTCTAAAATGCAGTGGAAAACCCAAATTGATAAAAGTAAATTACTTTTGATCCAGAATAGTCGCCCCATACTAAAAAGGCATGGGGAAAGCCAGAATAAAGCTGTGCTCCCTGCACTTGAGATGTACCGTGCTAAAGCTCAAGCGGCAGCCCTATATGGGGCAGAATTGTGGGGCCCTGCATGTAAAAAATCATTTGAGGTGAAAGAAAACATATTCTATAGATCCCTCTTAAAGATGCCTAAGTTGTGAGCTGATGTCTTTTGCTTAAATTGCTCACGAATTGAGTTGTGAGGAATGTTTGATTAGGTGTGTGGCTTTGTTAATTGTACCAGATGTTTTAAGAACTAAGGTGCCTGATCTTGCTCATTAAGGACGCTGTGGAACACGAGCTATGAAACATAGCGTGAGCCGGCCTTTTGGTGCTCTGGCCTTGATAAGACATGGTAAACATATATACAAGATTGTGATTTTTATGTTTTGAGTGAAATACACATAAGTATGTATTTGCTTTAACTGACTATATGTCCAAGTGGTCAAAGGTTAAATTAGTAGATAATGTCAATACCTGTGCGCTCACAGAACTTTATTAAGCAGTATTCTCTAGAGAATGGGTTCCTTCAAAATTGGTGTTGGACCATAGCTTGAGCTTTGCACAAATGAGAACTTAAGCATATTAAAACATAAATATATCATCTCAGGAGAAAGGGTTTAGTAGAACGCATAAACAGAATTCTAAAGGAACAGCGGCTGTTAGCATTAGTAAATCGAGTGACATGAAAATAGGTTTTTAAGGAAATATTATGGGCAATGAGGACAACACCACTTATGAGTATGGACATATCACCTTTTGTGTTGTTAAGTGGTATAGATCCAGGATCAAAATGGAAATATGGATGGGATGTGGGAGAGGAGATGAAGATAAATTAAAGAAAGTTGTTGATGCGAGCAATAGAGTACAAGAACAGTATACAGGGAAATATAAAGTAATACTAAAATTATGTCAAGTAAATTGGGTAAGGATAAATGGGTAGGATTCTTTACAAATGAGAATCAGTTTTCCGCAGCTGCATGTGTATGTGTGAAAAGCTTAAGAGAGCTCACAATTGTAATTGAAGATGGTTTTATTTGGAATTTTGCTAAAGCCACCAGGGTACTGTCAAACATGTCTGAAATGATTCATTAATGTTGGAGTAAAGCCAAGTGTGGCAAGGGATCTGATGTAAAACAAGGAAATGAGGTATGCAAAGGTACTACTGATGTTGGGTAAATCAGGAGGAAACATCGTCGAATTTGGAAGATTTTATCACAATGTAATATATTTACTTTACCGCTTTGAACCTTCATAAAGAAATTCAGTTTGCACTGCTTATCTAATTAAAGATTATTTACTAGGGGCAGATTATGTATTGACTGGAAGCAAGTTCCAGTGCTTGGCTGCTGGAAATATAAAGACTCCGGGCCCGATTCACAGAACTAACTTAAGTCAAATTCCTAAACTTACTACTTTTGGTATTCACAGAAGTTAGGATTTTGTCTTAAGACAGACTTATGAAAGACTTAAGACAGACTTTAGACGGAATCCTAACTTAAGTCTGCCCTAAGTCTGTCTCAAGACAAAATCCTAACTTCTGAGAATACCAAAAGTAGTAAGTTTAGGATTTTGTCTTAAGTTAGTTCTGTGAATCGGGCCCTCCGTGCCCCGTTCTGGAATGCTTAACCCTAGGGAGAATAACTTTTAAGTAGGCTGAGAACCTAGGGGTACAGAAAGGCTGGTGAATAAGGAGACTCGATAGGCCAGAGTTGTTTACAGGTCAGTAAGCAAGACAGAGGTACAATGCTTTATTTAACAGTGTCCTAGGCCAGGGTTCCCCTTACATCATACTCGCAGAATGGACTCAACCACTGTAAAGAAAACAGGCATTTTGCTGGCACGAAAACATGGCAGCACAAAGGTGGCCCATCTTTGCTAAGGCCCTTCCTTAAAGATGGCTATCTTACTTGCCCTTATTTGCTCAGCTGAAACCACCCAGCAAGTGAAATATTCAAGTCTGCCCTAGGAAAGAATTCGTTCTTACTGTCTCAACAATAGGGACACTATGCTGATGTAAATGGAGTAAAAAAAGAGTTGTCCTGGAGTGGTGGTTGGCCTTCATTTAAAGATGCCATGGAAAGGTGGTACGGCTGAGAAACAGAATCATCCTAAGGGTATGCCTTGATTTGAAGAAACTGAGGCGGCAGCTACAAGCTTATTCTAAACAACGTGTTTCAAGTCACTCAGAGGAACAAAGGGCTTAATGGATCATATCATAATATATTTCAAATCTGACTGGCACAAACTATGTCTTTCAAGCCATAGTTTGAGAAGAAAAACTTTGAAAAAAAAACTTGACTTGATCTTACCTTGGACAAACTTTAATGCTCAAAACGGATGCAGTGTCTTATTCCATGGTTCAATGTAAGGGAAACATGTGTATGCGATCAACAGCATGTTTCGGCCTATGCTAGAATGCCACACCATCCATTTTGTGTGGGTTTTGGCTGAAAGGTGTGCAGGTTCAGCCTAACGTAGGGGTCGTTATAAAGAGGATGAATGTGACTTTGGTGCCTTCTCTTGCAGATCTCCATAGTGCCAGTGTTTTTTTTTGTTAAACCTTTTTATTGGATTTCATAATTAGACATGTCATACATTAATCACACTTCATACTTGACTGCTGCAGTATTACAATCAACATTAACATTGTCATGACAATGAGCAGCGGGGGTAATTAATCAGGTAATCAAGTAGCCTCCATAGTGGCAGTGTTAACATGGCATAATAGTGGTGGGATAGCTCTGTGTTCATTTTGTATTTTATTTGAATCTTTTATAAAGAATAAACAATGCACTCAATGGCAGCAGTGCTCTCTGCAGGAACAGGATAGAGTGTCAACATGTGAGGTTAGAGAAACCAACGGGTAAGTTCGCAATGTGAACTCAGAACACCAAATATGCGCAATGAAGAAGAAACACAGCATCACAGTGAGGTGAGATGGCCATAGGAAGAGATACAGTTATGGATGGTAGGAAGCCTGTGAACCAGTGGGTTTTGAGATCGTCCCTGAGCTAAACACTGAAGCAACTATTCTAAGGTGCAAAGGGAAGTCAGTCAAGAGTCTTGGTCTTTCTGGAGAGGAAGCCTGTTAGTCTGTGTGTTGTTTGTGAGTCTTTTGGATTTTTAGCCTGGTCAGGGAGTTGCTCGTAGTAGCATGTGCACCATCAAACATGTTGGCTTTACAGGTGAGGTATTCTACTCAAGTGGAGTGCCTTATGAATAAAGCAACATAATTTGAAGTGGATTCTGGCAGAGGGAGAGAGCTAATGTAGGTGCTTCAAGGAAGGGGAGATGTTCTTGAAGGTTCTTTAGATGGCAATTTCTTGAGCTGCTTTGACGAATGGCTTTGATTGATGTCACTGACTAATATGCGAGCACTCTGCTGCCTCCATCAATGTGTAATAAGAGGATAGCTTGGACTGGAGATATGGGGCGGGAGGAAGGATTGATTTTGCACTCTAGTATTCCCTTTGAACAATGCTCTTTGTGCCCCATTCTTGAAATATAGGAAGAGACACTGAGAAAACCTAGGGTATTTAGTGACAGATGAAAGGTGGAGGAAGAATCCAGCTTGATGTTTGTTAATTGTTCAAAACAGAATTAGAAATTGAGTAGTGCAACGGGGTAAGAGAGTGTTCACAGCTATGAAAAATAAATTACATTTGTTTTTAGCCTTGGGTCTAAAAACCTCTGCAGTATAGCATTTTACCAGCCACTCTCAAACACAAAGGGCCAGATGTACGACCGTTTGCTCTTGCGAACAATTGTGAGTCGCAATTTGCGGGTCGCAAAAGCAAATGTACGACAGTGTCAGAGACACTGTTAGCGATTCCCAATGGGGGTCACAAAATGCGAGATTCATGAATATTAATGAGCCACTCGTAATTTGTGACCTCAGTGGGAATGGCTTGGCCCTCCCAGGGATAGTGGCCTGCTTAGCTCAGCAGACCTCCATGTCTGGGACTGCTTGCAAATGAAGCAGGCTTTTTTTAAAAATGCAGTTAGTTCCTTAAAGGAAAATGGGATGCATAAAAAAATATGAAACGCTTTTGTTTAAATTTTTTTAAGGGCAAGCAGTGGCCACTGCTTGCCCTTAAAAATATTTTCCCATGCATCCCCAAAGGGGATGGAGTCCCCTGGGGACTCCTTCCTGCTTGCCAATGCTTTATCACCTACTTGAAGTAGGTGGTAAATTGCGACTCTTTCGCGACCGCAATTGTGGTCGCAAAGCAGTCATACATAGGGCTCAGACTAGCTATTAGGAAGGGACGCCCTTGAAATGCCCCTTTCCAATAGCGAGTCGCAAATCATAATTAATGAGTCACAAATAAATTGTGACTCGCTAATTAGGGTTTGCACATGGCCCTTAGGTATTTTTGCATGTGCAAACGGGTCGCAAACCCATTTGCGCATGCAAAAATAAGTCGTACATCTGCCCCAAAAACTTTTATATGATATTCCAAGTACAAGATGTGTTTTGGTACAATTTCCCCATTTTAAAAATTCCTAAAGTAGATTTTTCAGTATTAGTTTGTAAGCTAGCCCCGGTGTTGGGCTAATCATTGTGCCAGCGTGCCTGGTTTGTGCTTTCCCGCTTTCCAGCCTTATCTTACCTTTTCTATAAGGCTGACAACACAGTCCTTAGCTTTTTCGTAGTCTTCCTTTCCAACACTTTCAGACGCATCCAAGATGATGTAAATGTTCATGTTTCCATCTTTCTCTATATGAATTTTTCGTGTTCCTGTCCCTATTGATAGAAGAAGAGAGAAGCAATGAGGAAGTTAACAGATTTGGCAGAAGTGCTATCAGCTGCTGGTGATTGCAGCTAAACTCCTGCAGGTCTTGACCCCTACGCCAGTAGGCGAAAGTTGATTTGCTAATAAAAGGATCCATATGCCATGCTTACACCAATGTGCACTGTGACATGCTGCACAGAAATGGAAGCACTCTTTTCTGTCTTATTTAAACGTCATTTCACATCCTCATTCAACAAGCCACAGTTCGTCATCTAACTTAAAACTTTTCTTCTCTCCTTAACCCAAAATGTTTACCCTCCAAATGTCGCCCTTTCCATCTTTTTTTGCCTCCTACTTCCTCTTCAACTACTTTGTCTAGAAGCCGCCTAAACACTAGTTTAAAAGACCAAAGCCCTGATCCACACAGGGCCTCCGCAGTCGTGGGGGAGTCAATGCACTCGAGATGGAATCTCCGCAAAGAGAATTCTCCACTATGAGAAGTGCGGAGGCCCTTTGTGAATCCGGGCCCTAGTCATTGAAATCAGTGGACCTACCTTCAGCCACTTTGTCCGGATCAGCAATTTCCACAGCAGCAGATAGGGAGGAAACAAAGGACGCGGCAACTTCTTCTGCTGTGTCGAATGTGTAGAACTCTGGTGAGGAAGAGCCAGCATCTCATTAGACGTGTATTCATGCACTGGTATTCACACAGTAAGAACATAGCTGCAGAGCAGAGGAATGAAGTGCATTATTGGGGATTTGGAAGACAATACTAAACTGTGTACAAATAAAGCTCGATTACAAGTTGCCTGTATTTCCAATGATGCCATTAACAGGAATTAACCGCCCCACTGTAAATTAAAACAAACAGCAGTAAAACCGTGGCTTTGAGGTTCTTCATCTTGACATTTCGCCTGCTCAAGAAGTCAAAATGTCCGGGAGGAAAAAAGGCCCACCAATAAGGACTGTAATTTTAGGATCTGTGTGAACACTCTTGAAGGAAAGTGTCCCTGTTTGACATGGTCACCTCCCCTTTAAGTATGGTATTTGATGCAAGTTTGACTGAAGTGCACTGGGTTCCTGCTAATCAGGGCCCCAGGGTCAGTGGACTTTCTCTAAAGCAAGGTGACTGTTCAATTGTTCCCCAATTGGCAAGACCTTTAGCTCCTCTCTAGGTCCCTAGTAAATGATAGCCCTGGTATCTAGGGAACGGGTACTAAAGAGGGTCCCTAAGGGCTAAAGCCACCCTAAGGGAACCCCACACAAATTCCACATAGATTGCCATTGCAGGCTGCATGACATGGTGCATACATGGCATGGCACATCCCTGTGTGCCATTGCCATACCAAAATCACTGCATTTAATATAAGTAAGTCACCCCTACAACAGGCCCTTGAACCCTATGGCAGGGTGCATTATATTTTATGTGAGGACATAGCTGCAGGAGCAGATATGACCTTGTGATGTCTAGTTCTATTACTAGATATTGTAAGTGAACAGGGAAGCCATCTTAAGCTATATCCTGGGCACTGGTCAAAAGGAGTTACCCAGCAGCATAATGGCTTTACTGAAACATACGGTGTTTGGTATCAAACAGCTCGTATTAACAAACCCACACTGATTCCAGTGATGTATTTATTAATACATGCACCCAGAGGATACCTTAGAGGTACCCATTGAACCCTACCCGCATCACTCTCAGCCCTTAACCCCGGACGTCCACTTAACTGCCACCAAGCCGCCCCAGGATACACCCATGGACCATTCACCTGCCACTCCTGCAAGTTCGACTGCATTAAGAAACCCACCATATCCTCAGTTTCCAAACTGAGCTCCGACCCCAACCATCTGAAATGCATCCTACTTAACACCCGCTCGGTCCACAAACATGCCATCGAGCTATGGAACCTACTCGACACCACAGCGCCGGACATTGCCTTCCTCACTGAAACCTGGATGAACAGCTCTTCAGCTCCCGACATCACCATAGCCATTCCGGACGGCTACAAGATCATCCGAAAAGACCGCACCAAGCAAACAGGAGGAGGCATCGCCATCGTCCATAAGAACACCATCCGCATCTCGACCAGCTCCGACGATAACCTCGCTATCGCCGAACACCTTCACTTCCAGATCCACACCGACCCCAATACCACACTCAGAGGCACCCTCATCTACAGGCCACCAAGACCTCGCGCACAATTCAGCGAAGACATCACTGATTTCATCAGCCCCCACGCCCTCCCCTCCGAGAACTACATCCTACTGGGAGACCTCAACTTCCACCTAGAAAAGAGTAATGACTACAACACCACCACCCTTCTGGATAACCTCGCTAGCCTCGGACTCCTACAACTTGTTAACACCCCCACCCACTCCGCTGGACACACGCTCAACCCAATCTTCACCTCCAGCAAGCATATCTCCTTCGACCACACCACAGCTCTTCAGTGGACAGACCACAGCTGCGTTCACTTCAGCTACAAAAAAACTACGACTCACAACCGCCCACAACCAATCCCCCGCAGAAACTGGAACAAAACTACAACCGACCAACTCCTCACATCACTGCACCAAAACCCCCCTGCAAAATCATCGGACCCAAACCTTGCAGCCATCACCCACAGCGCTGACGAATTAGCACCCTTGAAAAAACATCAACCCAAACAGACCAACAAAAAAGCCCCCTGGTTCAACGAAGACCTCAAGAAATCCAAGAAGATCTGCCGCACCCTCGAGAAAGCCAGGAAAAATGACCGAACCACTGACAACCAGAAAGCCTACAAGAACGCTATCCGCAAACACCACCAACTGATTCGATCCACCAAGAAATCAGCATTGAAGGACCGACTCGACAACAACGCCCAAAACAGCAAGGAACTATTCAACATTGTCAAAGAATTCACCAACCCCACCGCCGGCGCAAACGACATCACCCCCTCCCAAGACCTCTGCGACTCCCTTGCCTCATTCTTCCACAACAAAATCGCAGACATTCATAACAGTTTCGAAAACCAGACCAGAATTCAGTCCTCCCCACCCACATCCGAAAAAAAGCACCCCTCTAACAACCTTTTTGCCTGGAACCCAATCACCACTGAAGAGACCATACACCTGATGAACTCCATCCACTCAGGATCACCAACCGATCCTTGTCCCCACCACATTTACAACAAAGCAGACTCCATTATCGCACCCCATCTACGAGATGTCATCAACTGCTCCCTCAACTCCGCTACCTTCCCGGAAAGCTGGAAACACGCCGAACTCAGCGCCCTCCTGAAGAAACCCACAGCAGACCCCACTGAACTCAAGAACTACCGCCCCATCTCGCTCCTCCCATTCCATGCCAAAGTCATCGAGAAAGCTGTCAACAATCAGCTAGCCGCCTTCCTCGAATCAAGTAAATCCCTTGACTCCTCACAAACCGGCTTCCGAGCCAATCACAGCACTGAGACCGCCCTCATCGCAGCAACAGACGACATTCGAACACTCCTGGACAACGGAGAAACTGTCGCCCTCATCCTACTGGACCTCTCCGCAGCCTTCGATACTGTCTGCCATAACACCCTTATTCAACGCCTCAGCAACGTCGGAATACAAGGTAAAGCACTGGACTGGATCACCTCGTTCCTCGCCGGAAGGACCCAGAGAGTCCAACTCCCCCCCTTTTAGATCAGAGGCCACCGAAGTCATCTGCGGCGTACCACAAGGATCATCACTGAGTCCCACCCTCTTCAACGTATACATGAGCCCCCTCGCAACCATCGCACGACAACACAACCTCAACATCATCTCCTATGCAGACGACACCCAGCTGATCCTCTCCCTCACCAATGACTCTAACACCGCCAAAACCAACCTACACGAAGGGATGAAAGAAGTAGCCGAATGGATGAAGGACAGCCGGCTAAAACTAAATTCGGACAAAACTGAAGTCCTCATCCTAGGTTCCTCACCCTCCGCCTGGGACGACTCTTGGTGGCCACCATCCCTGGGAAGCGCTCCCATACCTACGGACCACGCACGTAACCTGGGCTTCATCCTCGACTCCTCCCTCTCGATGACCAGACAAGTCAACGCTGTCTCCTCTTCATGCTTCAACATCCTGCGCATGCTCAAAAAGATCTTCCGCTGGATCCCCACCGAAACAAGGAAAACGGTCACCCACGCACTAGTCACCAGCCGACTGGACTACGGAAACACCATCTACGCCGGGACAATGACCAAACTACAGAAAAAACTCCAGCGCATCCAAAACGCCTCAGCCAGACTCATACTAGACATCCCCCGCCTAGCTCACATCTCCGGTCATTTGAAAGACCTCCACTGGCTTCCCGTCAACAAGAGAATAACATTCCGTCTCCTCACCCACGCACACAAAGCCCTCTACGACCTAGGACCCGAATGCCTCAACACGCGCCTGTCCTTTTACACCCCCACCCGCCGACTGCGATCATCCACTCAAGCCCTTGCCGCAATCCCACGCATCCACAAATCCACCATGGGGGGGAAGATCCTTCTCCTACTTAGCAGCCAAAACCTGGAACTCTCTCCCCACCCATCTCCGCCTTACTCAGAACCACCTTTCCTTCAGAAAACAATTGAAAACTTGGATTTTCGATAAATAAAGTACCCCTCCCTTCAAGCGCCTTGAGACCCTCTGGGTATATAAGGCGCTATACAAATGCCGAACTTGAACTTGAACTAGTGTGCTGGCCGACTGGTCCTGTCCAGCCTGCCACCACAGGTGAGTTTCTGTCCCCTTAGTAGGTGAGAGTCCCGCTCTTAGAGGTCAGAAACAATGCATGCTCTGGCAGCAGATGTTTACACTTCCTCCAGCCAGAAGGCTAGTTCATTATTATATCAAGACAGTGAGCTTCAAAGAGCACACCGCCTTTGATATGTGAACCTGGCTACCCCCAGACCTGGAGGATGCCACCCCCTACCCTGAGGCCCATTTGGCATTAGAAAAGCCAGGAAATTAGCTGTGCAAGGAGGCCTGGTGCACCTACAGGCTATTCATACCTCTAGGTGGGCTACCTGAAGTGAACACAGATATTAAGATTTCACCACCTTGATTGTGATGAAATTAGGAACTCTGGGACAGGATGATGCCCACTCCTCACAGGAAGTAGTCATCAAGGGGGTGTACTGACCCCAGGGGTAAGTAGCCCATTTGCTACTACCCTTCACTCCGCGTAACACATTTAAATTGAGTATTTAGGTGCCCCCTGACACCAGGAAATCAGATTTGTCTGCTTCAAGAAAGAAGGACATAGAAGAGCCCATGACGCGGGAACTGAGAAGCAGCAACTGACTCGGCACCAACACTGCCAGTCTGCCTGCTGTCCCTGACAACTGCACAGACTTGGCTCATCCAGAAAGCAGTGTCACCTCCAAAAGTTGTGGAGGAGCATCCAACTACTTCAACTTGCTAGAAACATCTCCCTGGTAGTAGAGAAGCTGCTTCCCTGCATTCTGCAGGTACCAAAAGGACAGACAACAAGAGCCTCTGCCAGTGCGACCCTGCTGGACAAAGCTTTTCTGCATATGATCACCCCAGCCCATGGTACTGTGAACCGACGGAGCTCCTGAGGCACAGGGACCCTCAAAAGTTGAGCTCCAATTGGGCTCCAAGGGTCTGACCCCCCGGTCACTGCCTGCAGCCTCTTTCTGCAGGAAAGCAGGAACCGCAAGAGCCCCTGGACTGCCGCGACCCAACGTATGAAGACACCACTGCACCGAGCCCCATAGTACGAGAAGAAGTAAACCAACGGTGCCCACAGGGTCCTGAGACCCTCCACAGCTGAGCCCACCTTTGGGTTTGGCTGGACTGGTCCCCAAGTTCCTGCCTGCAGCCTGTTTTTGCAGGCAACCAAAAATCCAGAGTGCCTCCTGCTGTGTGACCCCGCCTGAGAAAGCACCACTGCACATGAGCCCCCTAGCCCGAGTTCCATTGGGCCAACGGTGTCTCTGCATGCCCGAGACACTCAAGGACTGAGCCCCCCCATGGGTCCACCCAACTGGCCTCCAGTCCTTACTTGGAGCCTCTTTTGGACTGGACCCACCCCCTTTGATTTCAACCAGGTACCCAACGCTGTTAATGCACCTCTGCACCCGGACGCCCCAGAGCTGACCGAGGTGACTGGTTGGTGCTGCCTTGGACCTTGCTCCATACTTACCTTAAATTCAGAAGGACTGTCCCATAAGCCACTGCTAAGTACCTGTATGCAGCATACTTTTCCGCTGTACCGATAGAAATGCCAGATTACTTCTGTATACTGCAAAACCGTGATAACTCACCAAATGCAAGTGTATTTCTGAATACTTTTGAAACAGTGCTATATCAAAACAAAGTACTTACCCATATAGGAAGATCTTGGCCTTAAAGATACATATAAAACAAGCATTTGCAATGCAATAGGTCTCGCATTAGGAAAGTTTGAGCTGTTGGTATTGTAAATGACAAATTTTATATTTATCTGTTGGTTTTGAAAATAGCGAAATTAATAGCTTTGTCATTTACAATGCCAATATTTTTAACTTTCGCAAATGTGACACCTATAGCATTTGTAATGCAATATGTGTTGTATTTACGTGACTTAGATGTATTGATATTACTAATAACAATGTAGCATAATTATGTGGCAATGAGTGGTATTGTGTGGAGTGTGTTGCATTCAGTAGAGTGTAATTATGTGGCGTGTAATTATGTGGCACTGAGTGGTATTTGGAGTGTATGTTGCATCAAGTGCAGTGTAATTATGTGGCGTGTAATTATGTGGCACTGAGTGGTATTTGGAGTGTATGTTGCATTGAGTGTAGTGTAATTATGTGGCGTGTAATTATGTGGCACTGAGTGGTATTTGGAGTGTATGTTGCATTGAGTGTAGTGTAATTATGTGGCGTGTAATTATGTGGCACTGAGTGGTATTTGGAGTGTATGTTGCATTGAGCGCAGTCTAATAATTTAGCATATAATTATGTGACACTGAGTGGTATTGTCTGGAGTGTATTTTGTATTCAGTAGAGTCTAAATATGTGGCATGTAAATATGTGGCACTGAGTGGTATTGTTTGGAGTGTATGTTGCATTGAGTGCAGTGTAGTTATGAAGCATAATTATGTGGCACTGAGTGGTATTGTGTGGAGTGTGTTGCATTCAGTAGAGTGTAATTATGTGGCGTGAAATTATGTGGCACTGAGTGGTATTTGCAGTGTATTTTGCATTGAGTGCAATGTAATTATGTGGCATTAAATTATGTGGCACTGAGTGGTATTTGGAGTGTATGTTGCATTGAGTGCAGTGTAATTATGTGGCACTGAGTGGTATTCGGAGTGTATGTTGCATTGAGTGCAATGTAGTTATGAAGCATAATTATGTGGAACTGAGTGGTATTGTGTGGAGTGTGTTGCATTCAGTAGAGTGTAATTATGTGGCGTGTAATTATGTGACAGTGGTATTTGGAGTGTATGTTGCGTTGAGTGCAGTGTAATTATGTGGCGTGTAATTATGTGGCACTGATTGGTATTTGGAGTGTATGTTGCATTGAGTGCAGTGTAGTTATGAAGCATAATTATGTGGCACTGAGTGGTATTGTGTGGAGTGTGTTGCATTCAGTAGAGTGTAATTATGTGGTGTGTAATTATGTGGCACTGAGTGGTATTTGGAGTGTATTTTGCATTGAGTGCAATGTAAATATGTGGCATGAAATTATGTGGCACTGAGTGGTATTTGGAGTGTATGTTGCATTGAGTGCAGTGTAATTATGTGGCACTGAGTGGTATTCGGAGTGTATGTTGCATTGAGTGCAATGTAGTTATGAAGCATAATTATGTGGAACTCAGTGGTATTGTGTGGAGTGTGTTGCATTCAGTAGAGTGTAATTATGTGGCGTGTAATTATGTGAAAGTGGTATTTGGAGTGTATGTTGCGTTGAGTGCAGTGTAATTAAGTGGCGTGTAATTATGTGGCACTGATTGGTATTTGGCGTGTATGTTGCATTGAGTGCAGTGTAATTATGTGGCTTGTAATGTGGCACAGAGTGGTATTTGGAGTGTACGTTGCATTGAAATTATGTGGCGTGTAATTATGTGGCACTGAGTGGTATTTGGAGTGTATGTTGTGTTGAGCGCAGTGTAATTATGTAGCATATAATTATGTGGAGTGTATGTTGTATTTAGTAGAGTGTAATTGTGTGGCGTGCAATTATGTGGCACTGAGTGGTATTGTTTGAAGTGCAGTGTAATTATGTGGCTTGTAATGTGGCACAGAGTGGTATTTGGAGTGTATGTTGCATTGAAATTATGTGGCGTTTAATTATGTGGCACTGAGTGGTATTTGGAGTGTATGTTGCGTTGAGCGCAGTGTAATTATGTAGCATATTATTATGTAGAGTGTATGTTGTATTTAGTAGAGTGTAATTGTGTGGCATGCAATTATGTGGCACTGAGTGGTATTGTTTGGAGTGCATGTTGCATTGAGTGCAGTGTAATTATGTAGCATATAATTGTGGCACTGAGTGGTATTGTGTGGAGTGTGTGTTGCATTCATTGCATTGGTGTTTACAAACTCCTCTCACTGTGCAGCCAGAAAAAGTAAAGTAAAGTGAATTATGTGACAGTCTAGCAGGGGTACAGAGACTGTGAAAGGCTGTAGGCTGCTATTTTTTGTAACACACCACAAAATGTAAATAACTGTAAATGAACTGTACACATTCAGCAGTTATGACAGCAACTATGAAGCACATGTTTTGTAAATATGAAGTGTGATTAAAACAAAGATTTTATTAGGATCAAACCAAACAAATCAAGTTAACTTTTTTGGAGATGTTCAATAATAATTATTTACTGACACTCAATAGCCACATATTACCATTTGTATGAAATATAGTTTTATCAGTAAAACTGTATGTATGTAGATGACAGGGCGTTACCACACAATGCATTAATGAAGTTACAAATTGCCTTCCTCATGTCCATTAAAGCTTGGTAGGTCGTGAAAGTTTATCATGAAAAAAATTAGTCGTAGTTCTAAAAAGTTTGGGAAGCACCAGCCTTGGGTATTACTATGAATGGACAGGGCTTTCCGGTACTTCGCACCGGCAGTTCTAAAAAGCAGGTGCTGAGACGGGTCCCTATCGGGCTCTCCATTTATGCCTTCACCCTCAGGGTGAAAAAAAAATCTGAACTTTGGAGCAGTGCCTGCCACCCTGCACTGCCTGTGATGTGACTTCGAAGAGACTTGTTATAGTACTGTCAGTCTCATTATTTCAGAACTGAAGCATTTTCGATATTATCATGGTGTCATCATATATCACAGTACTACCGTATATAACTTGGCATCACCATATATCACCGTATATCAAGCAGTGCCACCGTATATCACGTGTCACCGTATACAACATATTGTCACCATATAGCACAGAGTATATAACTTGGTGTCACCTTATATCACTGTATACCACACAGTGGCACCGTGTAACTTGGTATCACCATATATCACACAGCGCCACCGTATATCACTTCCCATGGTGCTACCGTATATCACATGGTGTCATCACTAAACTCTCGGCTATCTGGTGAAACCAGGGTGGGCTGCCAGCCCTGACACAGAGTAGGTGTTCCCGCCCGTGTAAGGAGGCGCTGCGCTGTGTTGTGATCCATTGCACGCTTTGCAGCCACTCCTAAGCGTGGCAGGTGCCCCGGGGGCGTGCGTCTGTGCTGAAGGAAGGGAAGGTGCGGCAGGCCACGAGCCCTCCACTCCCCTGCGTCGTCTCACGCACAGTACCACATGAGTACGAGTTCGGCAGGCCTGCTACCCATGCAACACTAGTGCTTTTGCACGATTCTACTGATGCAAATGTGGCTTTCCCACTAGTGAAATGACCATGCGAGAGCAAGTTAGAAATAATCATCGCCACAACTTTAGGATATAATGATAGTAGTGATACTTTTTAAAAGCCCCTCGCCCCAAGATATAGAAGGGCTTATTGGGAGGAGGGCGGCGGGCGGAAAGGGGTTGGAAACCTTACCGATTGGGTTGTGGGACGGAACTGACAGCTATGTGTCTGACTTTACCCCAGCCCTGCAGGACTTTCAAGATTTCCCAATAAAGTACAGCCCAGCTACCTGTCCCCTGGCACTAAGCACAGTTTACTGCAGCATATATTAAACAACAACACAGCAAGCATCGATTTACATTTTTCGAATCACTTTAAGCATAGTCAACAACATAAACAAACAGCAGTTACTTGGCACGTAAAAAACAACGACCTTACTTCCACTACACGTGCAGAGCTTTTCTCTTTGCTCAAGTAATAACGCTGTAACGCCCAAATGACACAAAGTACGAAAACTTGTCACAATCATAATTTGTGCTCCTCCCTGTCTCATATGTTCTCTTTGCAGATAAATGAGCACACATTCAGAGCTTCGATGTTTAAGTTTTTGGCTTGAATTAAATAAGAAACATGTGTTCACCGTCAATCAAAGCCTCACTTTTTACCACGTAAAAAAACAAGCAAACTCACCGCCGCAGCCCGGCTTCAACAGGAAGCCAGGCAACCTTTGTTGGGACGGGGGCGGGGCCGGACACGCGACCGGAGCTTTCCAGGAGCGCGACCGGAGCTTTCCAGGAGGCAGGCTGCAGTGGCTGGCGCATGGCTCCGGTGCAGAGAGAGGAGAGCCCTGCGTGCAGCCATCGTCCGCCCGGGAAGCCAAGGAGCGGAGTGCCGGTGTCCCTGTGCCCGTTGACGTCGAAGTGAGCAGCCCGGAGCGGGACGAGTAGAAGTCCGGGTGAGTGGGGCTCCGTGCTTGCGTGTCTGTGTGTATGCAGGGGGGTGGGGGTGGGGGGCGGCAGCGTGTGTATGTGTGTGTGTGTGTGTGTGTGTGTGCGCGCGCCTGTGTATTGTGTGCGTGCATGCAGAGGGGTGGGGGCTGTCTGTGTGTGAGCAGGGTTGCACCGCGCATGCTCAGCTATCAGACGCTCGCTCCCGAGGTGAAATCCGACCTCGTCAAAGCGTCTAAAGGTTTATTTAAGAATGTCTGTTGTTTTTCTAAACAGGCCCCAACTTTAGTAAACAATAAGCTCTGCAGGGCACGTGACTAAGGAGGTGAACCTTGCCCCTTACCGGCTGCTTAGTTACCAGCAGTTAAGAGCTCTCTGTAAGAATTTTTAAATTAGAACTGACTCACACCCTACCACTGCAACGCTTCAGAAGCTTTTGGCAGAGTTGACCAATCAACGGGATGACACCCATCCAAGGGATGACACCCCTCCCTCTGAGGGCCAGGTTGGAGAGGGTGAAAGTGGAGATGTGCTTGATCCTCCTCCCCTAGAAAGAGAGGCTTTAGTACCTGTACCCAACATCCGAGAAGTTGTGCCCAGAATGCCTTTCTTTACTGAGGATAGATCAGACAACTCAGGGTACGATAAAGAACTCACTGAGGATGACATTCTTCTTGAAAGACTAGCCTGAAGAATAGCCCTGGAGGACAGGATACGGGCCATAGAAAGGGAAAGGGCATAGTGGGCCAATCACCAATGAAGGGTGGCAGCAAACTAATAAATAGGGTCAGGGAGGAAACCTTCAACCCTAAAATCCCCAAAGGGATTGTCCCCAAATATGTTTAGGGTGATGATATCACCAAGTGGTTCACAGCCAGCTTCCTACAGAGAGCTTTTGAGATTATTAAACTCTAAGCCACTAAGGGTCGTCTTGACGTTTTACATTGTGTACCTCATTATGGTACACTACATAAAAAGTCAGCTTCCTACATTGGAGGATCAGTGGTGGGATACAAGACTTTGCATTTGCTGATACCACTTGGTCAATAGGTGGTTCCACAAAGAAAATCACAATCGAAAAAAAATATTTTTGAAATCTTTTAAATTTGGGATTTTTCCAAATTTTTCTAATCAGAACTGTTAGGGCCTTGTGTTAAGTCCCCCAGTCCATTGTGTTAGATTTTTTTAAAGTGTCCTGATAGTTGGGCCTTAAAAGACTGCTTTTACATTTTTTGTAGATTTCTAAATAGTTTCCAACTGCATTAAATCATGGCAACCTCAGGGAAGAAAGTCGTGGAACTCTACTTGACCCCTTACATGCATTTTAGTTTGAAGCAGCTAAAGGATCTCTGCAAGGCTTGCAAAATTGTAACTGAGTCTAGACCAACCAAAGCACAACTCCAGGAGTTGCTTGCTGAGTGTGATAGAGCACAGGTAAGAGAAAGCAATGAAAGCATTGATGATGACCATGTCAGTGAAGATGAGACTGCTAACAGTACTCGTGGGGATGATTACCCTTCCAATACCCCAGAGGAAGAGGAGAACAGTAGAAACCTCTGCCATGAAATTGAACCTGGAGGTAGACCAGGCCTCTTCAGACCCCAAGAAGGAAGAAGGAAGAAATAGAGCATTCAGACCAGGAGCTGGAAAGACTAGCTAGAAGAGTAGCTCTAGGGGCTAAAATCATAGCCATAAAGAAAGAAAGGGCTGAGATGGGTCTAGCACCCATGAATGTTGGCAGCAACAAGGTAAATAGAGATAGGGAGGAAACATTTGATCTCAAAATCCCCAAAGGGATTGTTCCCAAATATGTAGAGGGAAATTATATCACAAAATGGGTTACAGCTTTTGAGTGGGCTTATAAAATGAGAATGCTCAACCAAAAGTATTGAGGCTCTCCACTCTGGGAAAGTTTCTCAGGAAAGTGCTGGGTCAGCCCTGATTGAGGGATTTAGACTTACTATGGAGGAGTACAGGATTACGTTCAGGGAGACTCATAAAACTTCATTCCTGGGTTGATTTTGGGGACTTTTCAGTCAAAACACTAGATGGTGGATTAAAAGGGAGTAAGGTGCTAGACTATGATGGACTTTATAATTTACTTATGAAAGAGCATCTCTTAAGTAACTGTACTTCTGAAAAATTGCATCAATATTTGGTGGACATAAGTTTGGTCTCTCCCTAAGAGTTGGAGAAGAAGGCTGACCACTGGGTCAAGACTAGGGTCCAATAAGTCTCAAGGTGGGGGTGACCAAAAGAAAAGGTTTGCTAATGCACCCAATGGAAAGATGAGGCACAGTCTAAAAGAAAAAGGTAAAGAGGTCTAACTAAAGAATCCCTCACAGCCCAAAAATGTGCTGAACCACTTCCGGATGGAGACACTACCAGTGTTTGGCTGAATAATGCTGACTGAGACTGCCCACATGAACATTCAGAACTTCGGACAAGTGATTTGTAATTATGCAAATCTGATGGTCCATAGCCTAGACCCATAGTTGCAGAGCTTCTCTGCAGAGAAAATACCACATTGCAGTAGAATTCTCTGCTAGGACTTGAACTGAATGACTGCAAAGGGACGGGATGAAGGCCTTGAGAGCCAGACGTATTGCCCTCAACTGCAGAAGATTGATATGCAACAATCTTTCCTCTGGAGACCAAAGACAGATCTCCAGATCCTCCAGATGAGCTCCCCACCCCTGAGTGGAGGCATCAGTTATAACTTGCCACCAGAAGTGGAGGGTGAAACGGCTTCCCTTGAGACAGATGGCCAGGCATACCCCACCATTGAAGATCTGCCGCAGTGTCTCTGGAGCTCCTGACCATCTTCTTGAGATCTCCATTGTGCTGAAACCCCTGTCTGCTGAGGCACTACTGAAGATTCCTCATGTGCCAGCGTGCATGGTTGACCAACAGAGTGCAGGAAGCCAACAGACCAAGCAGGTGCAAAACCTTTAGGACTGGAACTAAAGCTCAGTTTTGAAACAGTGAAGTACCGGGTTTTTAAGAACCCAGCGGTGCCAGGGAGAACACCCAAAGACTTCGAGTTCTTCCTGTTTCAGACTACAGAAACACAGAGTCTTCTTGGTGAAGTCAAAGATCGTATTTATTGGCTGCAGCCAGTAACAGGTATCCTAGAAGTACAACGGCATGTATGTTCTCAGGAGACTGCTCAAACTTACAAAATCAGCTTTCTCTTTTATACACGATATCGTGCTTCAGGCAAACATTCCTTATTTTACAGTTGACCATTCACATATTTTCAATACAATGAAAAAGCATAGTCATGATGACAAGCCCATATTTCAGTTTGCCCAACCCGTAATCAATTGCCCGGCAAGGTCCAGTTCTCAATCAGATATCGACGAAACCCCAATAAAAACGGGCACCTCCTCATCGTAAAGCTGGCCATAAAGAAAGAAACAAAGACAGGTGTGTGTAAGATCTAAACTTGGTATGTGTGCGATGGAAGGTCTCTGATTGTTGTGTCCTGATACTAATCTTGCTCGGCCGCTGGGAAAGGAACTGCACGAACAGGCTTGGCTTCAGGCAATGGAGTCAGCTTGCCCAGGTCACAGAGGAGACAGTAAAGGTGTACGTGTCCTTCGGACTCAGTTCCGACCTTGTCACTTGGCTATGTGAGGGCAATCACAAAATGGCTGCCGTTCACAAAATGGAACCCGAGGGTTCGAGACGGAAATGCTGGTTTCAGGGTGATTTCGTCACTTGATCACGACGAAAATGCTTGTGTGTGTCGCACTCGCCATTTGCGGTTCGCTGATACCAAAATCGTCGTGAATCGACGATGTTTATAACTCGGGTCCATAATTTTCAGTACCACAGACCCTCCTTTTGCCCTTACATAGGCAATAACCTATACTCAATTTAATCTGAGTCCAGGTCTATATTCATAAAGTCATTGAGATGTTGCTGTAGCATCATCCTATTACTTAGCTTGTTTCTTGATACAGGCTTCCTTACACATGATGTAGTGCAGAGGCCACACATTGCAGGAGCACACTGTATGCACAGACAGAACAGAAAAAGGATGGCTAAGACCATCCCAATGACTATCAGAATCTTCCATCCCCAGGCGGATATCAATCCCCAGAACCACCCCATCAACGACCAATCTCCTTTATCCACGTGGATAGAGTCAGAGATTTTATGCGGTTTGGAAATGGCCTCCTAGACTGTCGGGCGTTATCTGGGATGAAAATGCAGCAACTTGATTGGATCACTTTACATACCCCACCTCGGTCTGCAAGTATGACGTCTAGTGCGACTCTGTTTTGAAGAGTCATAAGGCGATCCGACTGGAGCTCAGCAGTCAAATTGCTAAGGGCACCAGCTGTTTCAATGATAGTGGATTCAACCACTCTTGTCAATTGCCTTATGTTCCTGCTGTTCATCATAGGCCCCCAAAACGGCAGAAAACCTCTCACGAAGTCTCCAAATTCTTGTCCGGCAGTGTCATCTTTACTCATGACACCTCTAACTATCCTTGTCTTATGGTAATCTGCCGCAGCCGTGTAGGTGGGAGGCAACAGGAACGAAACAAAACATGTGCCCGAGAAGTCAGGGGGCAACCATGTATAGGCTCTATTATGGCAGATGAAAAAGGTGCCCTTAGCTGCCAGGAACGAAGGGGAAGTCTGAGATGCGAAAACATATGTCTCAGTGCAGACACTTCTCCCTAGCTGAGCTCTGGGGTTCTTGCCATTTCCCTGCAGACATAGGTGACCCTGATGGGGTACTATCCAAATCGGGGAGGACCTCTTTGCTCGCTGGGTCTTACTCAGAGTAACTCCATATCCTGTTATGTTCCATCTATCATAAGGCTGCAACTCATCCCTGGGAATCGTCCTATATGAATCAAAGTCTATGCTCATATTTGTTATTCCCACCACCAATGCTTTGTTGCTCGAGTTACTCTTTGTGGAACGTGGGGGATATGGTTCGATGGCGTATATGAACATTGTTTGAAATGCCCATAAAGAACCATTGTAGCTAAACGGTAAGACCAAGTACGGGATACCCTTATCTGTCGTATGTGGCATAAGACCACACACCCAACAATTAGTGGTGTTAACTACTAGCTGGTGTTGGTGCAGGAGCTGAATGAAGGAATTATTGACAAATTCTGATCTTCTAGCAGACTCGTGTTCAGGCAGAGGGTGGAAAGAATGAGAGGAGGCAGTAGAAGGAGGTGTAGGTGGCACAGTAGGCACAAACGTTACTTGAAAAGAGAATGTCACATAACCAATTAAGAACATCATTAAACTCAATAGTAAAAACAAACATAATATTAAAAAACGTTTCGTTGTAGTCAATTTACATAGTTTTTCTCTGAAAGTTATTGTCCGTGCAGGTCTCTCCAACTCAAGGAAATCCATCCTCTCTGATTGCTGCCCGCGGTGGTAGGTTGATTCTGCTAAAGAATGCTTCTGTCAGTCCAGGGCAACTCCCTTAGACCAACCAGAACCGTCGACCTTATGTCTCAGGCTGCACTCAAAAGACTTTAAGCAACCGCGGCCTTAGCAGCTGAACCTGGATGGCGGTTCAAAAAACAAAAATGAGTAGATCCTCGGTGAAGAGTTAACCTGCACACAAAAAATCATTAAAAAACTCTATTTGCTTTTATTTGTCCATGACTCTTGGTCTCAAATTATAACGGTTTCTTTCAGGAAGTTCTTGATTTTTGAATAATAGTTCAGGCTCTGTAGTGTTCAATCGAATTGACGGTGGCACAGTTTCTTGCAACACATTATTACTTTCTTGTTCACAAATTGTTCCTTTTACACGTGCATCGCTGAAAGGTAGAAAGCGAGGCACGGTCTCAGTTTCGGAGTCAGCAATCCCTTCCTGGACCCACCGGTCGTACGGCAGGGGCAACAGGACCCGTTTGCAATGGTTCCCGTGCACCCAATTCTTCTTGCCGCAGACACGCACGGCGGAGCGGGTAGCCAGCAATACTTGGAAGGGTCCGGTCCAGCGGGGCTGCTCGTTCTTGGTTCGCTGGAAGTTGCGCACCAGGACCCAGGTGCCAGGTTCAATAGCGTGGCCTGGATCGTCAGAAGCTGGCGGTAGGGAATTGTGAACCTGTTGGTGTAAAACACGCAATTTAGCAGTCAATTCGTACAAGTGATCAAGCAGTACAGGATGTTCTACCTCGCTGAACTTAGTGGGCCTTGGCACTCCCCAAATGTTGGCCGGACGGCCGAACACTATTTCGTAAGGACTAAGTCCCATTCGTGAGTGTGCAGTCATTCGTGTTGATAGTAGTCCTAAGGGCAGGGCGTCAGGCCATTTAAGACCAGAGCTTGCTTGAATCTTGGCCAATTTAAGTTTTAATGTGCCATTATAGCACTCTACTAATCCAGCTGATTGGGGGTGATTTGCAGCGTGGAACTTTTGCTGAATGCCTAGCCCTTCACATACTTTCTTCATCACTTGACCCACAAATTCACTTCCGTTATCACTCCAAACCATTCTCGGCATTCCAAATCTAGGGAAGAATTCTTTGACGAGGGCTTTGGCTGTGGACAAGGCAGTGTTGTCCTTTAAGGGATATGCTTCTACCCATCTTGAAAAGGCACAAACAACAACGAGTACGTATTTCAAATTGTTGCACCTTTCCATGTGGATGAAATCTAGCTGCAAAACCTCGAACGGATACGTTGGAGGCGCAAAATGACCAGCTGGAGTTGGGGTTCCCCTACCAGGATTGTGTTTCAAACACACCATGCAATTCTTGACCACATTCTCTGCACACTTGGGGATTCTCGCATTTTGCCATACCGGAGCTAACAACTTACAGATCCCTTTCACGCTGATATGAGCCATACCATGGGCCATTGTCACCACTGCAAACACATACGCATCGGGTAACAACCATCGCTGATGTTCTGACAATTCGACCCAACAACCGTTCGCATCCAATCTACCCTTGCTTTCTCTCCATTCCTTCAACTCTTTCTCTGAAGCTTCAGCTTGAATGGACTTCACACTCTCAATCGTATCTTCACACATTCCAACATCACCAATCCATCTTGCAGGGCCTGCAACATACATTCGGCTCATTACATTCCTTGCAGTTTCTTTCGCAACTTCGTCCGCAAACGCATTACTACGACCGACATCATCCGTGACCTTTTTGTGTGCACTGCACTTCACAATCGCAACTTGTAACGGCAAAGTCAGTGACTCAAGGAGCTCATTCACCAACTGACCATGCTGGATCTTAGCACCATGTGAAGTCAGGAAACCACGTTCACGCCACAAATGTCCAAAACTATGAGCCACGCCAAACGCATACTGACTGTCAGTGTACACATTCACTCGTTTTCCTTTCGCCAACACGCATGCTCTCGTAAGTGCAATCAACTCTGCAGCTTGCGCTGAGTTATGTGGGATACGTGCAGCTTCAACAATCGTATGCAAGGTCGTAACAGCGTATGCCGCAGTCGTATCACCATTCGGTAACTTGAACCATGAACCATCAACTCACAGTGTACCATCACATTCAGTAAGAGGAGTGTCCCTAAGATCTACTCTCCCTTTCGTTTCTTCTTCTGTCTTAAAGAGACAGTCGTGCTGCTTTTCAGCATTGTCTGTCTCGACTAAAATCGGCAATAACGTGGCTGGATTTAATGCGTTGCATCTTTTAATGTGGACATGACTCGCTAATAAGGTTAACTCATAACCTGACAATCGAGCACTAGTTAAGTGCTGTGTCTTGGTTCTATTCAGCAAAGTGTCCACCGCATGTGGAACCATCACGATCAACATGTTATTCATCACCAAACCAGCAGACTGTCGAATCGAAACAGCTGCTGCGGCTGTGGCCCTCAAACAACTCGGTAATGCTCTAGCTACTGGGTCTAAAGTTGACGAGAAATACGCGCATGGACGTTGCATATCCGCAAAAGACTGTGTCAACACCGACAATGCACATCCTTCCTTCTCATGTACATACAGTGTAAAGGGCTTACTGTAGTCGGGAGTACCCAACACAGGAGCCGAACACAATGCATCACGCAACACGGAAAAACTTTTCTGACACTCTTCAGACCACGGAATGGGATTCGGTGTATCCTTACAAGTTAATACCACCAAAGGTTTGGCCAATAGGGAGAAATTCGGTATCCATTGCCTACAGTATGATGTGATACCCAAGAAAGCACGCACTTCTCTCTGTGTCCTTGGCACACTCAATTTTGAAATTGCCTGAATTCTTTCTGGGGTCAGTTTCCTTCCCTCCTTCGATAAGAGGTGACCTAAGTAGGTCACTTCTTGTCGACAATATTGTAATTTCGATAGAGACACCTTGTGATGCAAATCAGACAAATGACGTAACAACAACAAGGTGGCTTTCTTACAAATCTCCTCAGTATCTGCAGCGACTAGCAAATCGTCGACGTACTGGATAAGGGTAGCGCCATCAGGTAGAACAATCGTATCAAGCTGTGTTTTCAAAGCCTGACTATATATTGATGGACTCTCACAGTAGCCCTGAGGGGCGTGCTTAAAGCGGAAACTTCGCCCTCCTAAGCTGAAGCCGAAAATGTCCCTGCTCTCCTCGGCAATCGGGATGCTGAAGAACGCATTCTTCAAGTCAATCACCGAGAACCAAGTGGCGGAAGCTGGAATCATAGTCAATAGGGCAGTTATATCAGGGACAACCGGAAACTGTGGCACAACCACTTTATTTACCTCTCTAAGATCAATCACAAACCTGTAAACAGGTGACTGGGAAGGATCAGTATGCTTCAAAACAGGTAGAACATGGCTATTACACACAATGCCTCTTGTCTCTTCAATCACATCCTTTTCGATCAAATCATAAATGATCGTCAACAATGCCTTTTCACCTTCGCTAGAGATCTTGTATTGGGGAATGCGCGGCATTCTAACATTGGCTTTCAATGTCACCACATATGGCGGTATTTACAAAAGACCCACATCATTAGGACCAGTAGCCCAAAGAATATCCGGGAGAGAAGACAATTCTATCGGAAGTGTATCCTTTGACAAATACATCGAAGAGACCACTTTCTTTCCCAGCGTAAGTTGTACTCCCGAAGGAGAACAGTACAAAGTTGCATACAATCTTTTCAAAAGGTCCAATCCTAACAAGTTTTCGCCACAACCTGTTGTAAGAATAAGGAGTGCTTCGAGTTCACAAGGTCCAACAGAAAGAGACATAGGACTAGAAATCAGGTTCCTAACCGGGGCGCCAGAAAAACCTACTGAAACATTCATTTCGCCAGACAAAGGTGCGCCAGGGAGTTTTGAGTGCATAATAGAACTCTTTGTAGCACCAGTATCCAACAGAAAAGGTTCTGACACACCTGATGTAATTACCTCAACATAGGGTCCAATCTGATCTACTGGAACTGAAACAACTCCCTCTCTTTGTCCATGGCTGTCCTAGCAATCATTATTGTTCATATTCTCATCTTCTGCGTAGTAGTCGTCCGCATAGTACTGAGCCGTCCTACCAGATGCGTTATTCTGCTGATCAAAACTATTCATTGAATTCTGAGATGGAAAGGAACGCGTGTTTTGCGGGACGCACCGCGTCCCCTTCCTCTAGGAACCTGTTGAATACCTCGACCTCTTGCACCAGGAGCACTGTTCGTGTGTTGTAGCAAAACCGGACAACTACTCTTAAAGTGACCCTCTTCCTTGCAATACGCGCACTGATTGGGTCCATACTGTAAACGTTGTTGAGAAAACTCGTTTCTTTGCGAGTTCCTCGAATATTGCTGAGGCTGCTGATAATCGCGCTGACTATTAGTACGGGGTGGATAGGCTTGCTGTAAGAGAACATTAGTTTTGAATTCCTTAGTCTTCTTATCCGCTTTTTCTAACTCATCCTTGCGCCTATTTTCATAGTACTGGGCCGTAGCTAAAATCTGTGCTGACGTGGAAACAGCCCGAGCACTCTCAGAATCCTTCAACTTATTGCACAATTCGGGAAGTGGATTATGCACAAACTTGTCGACAAACAATCTCTGGCCACCCTCGGTAGCCATATCCTGACCACTATGGTCTACAAAGGTCTCTTCAAACCGCGTGAAAAAGTCGGGCACAGTCTCATCTTTCTTCTGCTTACATGCAGACAACTTGTCCCAATTAACACGCAACTTAGGCATCAAAGTTTTCATATACGTAATAATTCTACCAGGGAGTTCAGCAATTAAAGGCTCGGGTTTCGCACCACCAACTTGTCTGTTGTCTACAGCAGCAATATTAACCCATGTATCACCTAACTCCTGATCGTGATCGGCGTGGCGGATCTTACCCCATAAAGGCTGAGGAACCACATTTCCAAACAACATGTCTATATCAGCTAAGTTCATAATGCAGGAGCTTACAGTCTGTGATAATTCCTTATAATACCCTGCAGGATTTTTACGGGGGTCAGGCAATGTCTGCTTAAGGGCCAAGACTTCAGCTCGTTTCCAAGGGACATGTACCCACACACGCTGAAAGTGAGGCGGAATAGCGGGATTAGCATTCGCGTCCCCTTCCCTCCAAACTGGTGGAACCTCGCGCATCGGATACTGTCGCGCCTTTTCCTTACCGTCACGCCCACGTAGTGACCGAGAAGTGCCCTTCTCATTCCGATATGACAACAGTGTCGCAACCGCCCTCTCAACATCGGGACCTACGATCATGCCCTCTGAGAACTCGAACCGCACACGGCACAATTTATGATTCAGAAAAGGGGGTGGTGATGAACAGAGTGTCTGAATTAAGCAGACCACTCTTACCCAGTCCAAAGATCAGGGCTTGATCCATCACTGTTTTTTAGCTCACTGCACCATCCCAGCTCAGAACTTGGCTATATGCAAATTAGTCTGACCCTGGCCCAGTGCATCATGGGAACAGGGCAGACCAAACTACCAAGCCAATTCTTATACTGGGAAGGAAACAAGCTACCGGGGACCGGTTTCTGGCATTTCAGCCGTCTTCGGCCCGGCTTGCTTGAATCCTGATGGTGCAATGAGCTAGGGACTCACATCTGAGTATACCCTTCCACGCTTATGGTGGACAAAAGTGATGAACAGAGTGTCTGAATTAAGCAGACCACTCTTACCCAGTCCAAAGATCAGGGCTTGATCCATCACCGTTTTTTAGCTCACTGCACCATCCCAGCTCAGAACTTGGCTATATGCAAATTAGTCTGACCCTGGCCCAGTGCATAATGGGAACAGGGCAGACCAAACTACCAAGCCAATTCTTATACTGGGAAGGAAACAAGATACCGGGGACCGGTTTCTGGCATTTCAGCCGTCTTCGGCCAGGCTTGCTTGAATCCTGATGGTGCAATGAGCTAGGGACTCACATCTGAGTATACCCTTCCACGCTTATGGTGGACAAAAATGATTCAGAAAAGGGGGTGGTGATGAACAGAGTGTCTGAATTAAGCAGACCTCTCTTACCCAGTCCAAAGATCAGGGCTTGATCCATCACCGTTTTTTAGCTCACTGCACCATCCCAGCTCAGAACTTGGCTATATGCAAATTAGTCTGACCCTGGCCCAGTGCATCATGGGATCAGGGCAGACCAAACTACCAAGCCAATTCTTATACTGGGAAGGAAACAAGCTACCGGGGACCGGTTTCTGGCATTTCAGCCGTCTTCGGCCCGGCTTGCTTGAATCCTGATGGTGCAATGAGCTAGGGACTCACATCTGAGTATACCCACGGCACAATTTAGGCGCATCGTATTCCAGGTCATTTTCCTTCAAATCCTCACACAAAAAGACACACATCTGCTCAAAAACATATCTCTGCTTCGATGCTTCCCATTGACGGAAGGCTTCCACAATAGACCGTACATCATATCTTATAGGGTTGACAATCCATTTATGCGCTAGACGATTCAGTAATTCTCTCTCTTGATAGTCAGGCAGTTGACTGCGCAACTGTCTACGTTCTGCGTTAGGGGTCGTATTAGGCGACCCAAAGAAAGGTGAGAAAAGACCAGTGACAGTGTTGGCCATTCTCTGTCGAACAGACGGAGAAACTGACGGAAGGACAGGAGGAAAGACAGGGTGAGGTAGGGCAGAAGCGGAGGTAGTAGCAGAGGGAGTATTAGGCAGACCCCCCAGGATATAGCGGCATGGATTAGCAAATTTAGCGGCACAAAAATTGAAATTTAGCGGCACAAAAATGGAAATTTAGCGGCAATTTTGCGGCATTTTATGTGGCCATTTTTCCTACAACAAACAAAGATATCTTAGTTTTTTTAGTTATTTAGCATGAAACTATGTATATTTGGTTTATTTACAATGTAGACACTTTGTTTCCCTCGAGCGTGTGCTTCACAATTATTGGCTGCTGCAGTTTCACAGCAAATCTACAACTAGGATGGAATATTTCTTTCCTGTCCATATTTTATTGTATCTTGCTCCCTGTCCCATCCTTCCCCTGTTGTTGCAACAACACCTCCTCACTGTACAGGAGTTTTTTCCAGCTAGTACTGCAGCCTGGGGGGTCTGTGTAATGTACTAACCCTGGTGTACGTTCTCGCTACTCTAACAGTTGAAGGTTTGAGTACTTTGCTAAACAGTACCAAAACATGAGTTTGTGTTTAATTACGCTGCCGTTGGCTCAGTGGGCTTAGCATCGTACCAGTGGTCTGTGTCCAACCCCATGCTCACAGTTTCAAAGTTAGAGGGTTTATTCAGCATTTCATCCTTCCGAGATCGATACAATTGTCGAGCGGCGGGAACATGACTGGCGGACGGCTGCCTTCCTTAGGATGTGGAGACGTCTTTGTCATTCCCAGGTACACGTTTGTGGTTATATTAAGTTACCGCCCACAGACCGTTTCCCGGACTGGTAGTTTGGTACGGTGGAATCGCCTCATCCCCTGCTCCCTGACTGCGTCACTTGTGTGTTGTTCTTTATTCTTACCGTGCACTTTGAGTTATGCAAAGGTGGAGATGACACTGCAGCCTAGCAGGGGGTGTACTGCTGCGCCCTGAAAAGGGGAGGTGGGGGGGGGCGGCACTGGGTAGCGTGCACTAGCTGTTCCTGGGAGGTCTTTGAAGGTATTGGGGCCCTTCCCTACACAAGACCTGAAACAAGCCCCTTCACCACAAACTCGGGGGTGGGTGGGGGGGCCCTCTCACCATTCTAACCGATCTATGCCGTGGTCCCACTGATTGGGATGCCGCTCCACCCCCCCCCCCCGCTATTGTGAAAGAGTTCAAGGCTAAAACTAAGCCCGGAATAGCAGGCCTCGCGCAGCCAGACCCCCTTCGAGCTGATTTAGCTGGATATAAAACTGCAAAGAATGCCCCATAAAGGACAGGTTTATGTCCTGCCCATCACAGGAATAAGTGAGACGCAATTCTCCCTCCCCCCACGACCCCATGTCTACAGAGATGGTGACCGCTCCTTAGGCACTGAATGATACACCATTTTGGCAGCAACCTGGAAATAGTGTTGCAATAGACACCGTTTGTGTTCTAAAAGGAAGCATAGCAGTGCAAGCAGATGGAGGGGAATATGCCTATTCCGGGGTTGTTTCAAAATAACGGCAATCATTTGTTTTTATAAATATAAATATAGCCGGACCACTGAAATTATTCAATAATCGGAAGTGGCATTTTGTGCTTGTTTTCTAATGCCCTGCTCCACTTCCGTGTGCACCCCGTAGCGGGGTTGCTCAGTGTGCCCCTTCCCTGAGTTTGTACAGTTCCCCCCTCTGTCACCCTTTCCTTGAAATGGAGATTAAGAACTGTCATAAACAGATCGCCCTTGCGATCTGTTTATGATAGGGCCAAATACGCAGGCTTTTTATGGCCCTATTAGAAAATGAAGATCGTTATATGGGTTCTTGAGGAGACGGGGGCATGGCAGGGGGTCGAGAAGGGGCGCTGCCAGGCCAGGCAAAAGGGTCGGAAATGATGACGGGTCCTTTATGTACCTTAGAGACACCATGAGAGAGGCTTCAGAAGCAGGCACGAAAGGGCAGTGCCGGCGGCGCAGGTGTGACTCAATGTGTGAGAGTGAACATGCTGTTTGTAACCACTGCTCCGCCGTTATCTGCTGGGTACTGCGAGTATCTGTGTTAAATCCATGCTGTCTTTATAAAAGAATGTGTAAATAATTGTATAAATGCCGCGATTTCTACAAAAAGGGCCGATTTCGCGGGCACTTTTGTAAAAATCGCTGCATTTTTACACAAGTGCCGATTTCGCGGCAAATCGCGAAATCGCGAAATCGCGATATCCTGGAGGGTCTGATTAGGAGAAGTAGTCGGTACAATAGGCGAAGTCGTAGAGAGTGCAGGTGGAGCAGGTGTGATCGGTGGCCCTTGAGGAGGCGGCACCAGAAGATTAGGAGCCACCGCAAGAGGAGCTGGTGGCTGAGGCAGAACTGGCGGCTGTACGGCTGGGTGTTGTATAACAAAAGGTTGCGGAGGCGCTGTAGCACTCCGTGCATAGGGCGGTGGTGAATTTAGTACATGGGACATTAAAGGATCTCTCTCGGATTCTCGTGAATCGGGATGGAGAGGTGGCAAGACCGGATAACATTTATCTATCGCTAATTTCTTAATTCTATGCATTTGTTTGTTATCCTGTTCTTCTTCATTATCCCTAAATGCGATAGCAGCTTGTACCATTGACATACCTCTTTTATTTTTCTTTGCTAATTTTATTTCTTTCTGTTTGGCTTCCTTGCGCCATAGGCGAAAAGAGTCAAACATTGCCGGCCGGGCTTTCTTCTTAAAAAGTTTAACCTCGAGGTTATCTAGAATCTCCGTGTCAAAACTACCTTATTGCGGCCATTTTAAAACACCATCTTTTCTGGTGTAACGGATCCATATTTCGTTATATGCAATGGGGCCTACGCCGTGCTTCACATATAACTCGTAAGTTGGAGTTCCAATCGGAGGAACCGGACACGAGTCCTCCAATCGGGAGTCCCTCGTACAACCAAGACAAAACAAATTTCCAAGTCTGCTAAGACCAGGCATCTTCGCTCTCTAGTCTAGCTTCAAACTTCAAAGGATTATCGAATACGATAGTCTCGTGAATACACGAGTCCTTCGGTTTTGGCACTTGCAAGTTCCAAACAAAAACCCAAAAACTAAGAATCAAACTAAGGACTGGGAGACGCTCCACTTATACTTAACTGAGGTATCGATGACGTCACCAGAAGACTCGTCTATCGTTTCGCTCTACCAAGGATCAAGGGTCCAAAACAGGGCGATAGTCAGGGTAGCAGTCCTTCGTAGCCGTTGGGACGCGGGGAACCTCGCAGCAAAGACTTTCGGACCACGTCGACATGCAGGGGTCGATGAAGTGGATGGCCTTCCTCCAGAATTTTCACACGAAGCTCCTCACGAACCTCTGGCTTGGACCGGTACCGCTGATACCGCCCCACGTTGGGCGCCAACTGAAGTACCGGGTTTTTAAGAACCCAGCGGTGCCAGGGAGAACACCCAAAGACTTCGAGTTCCTCCTGTTTCAGACTACAGAAACACAGAGTCTTCTGGGTGAAGTCAAAGATCGTATTTATTGGCTGCAGCCAGTAACAGGTATCCTAGAAGTACAACGGCATGTATGTTCTCAGGAGACTGCTCAAACTTACAAAATCAGCTTTCTCTTTTATACACGATATCGTGCTTCAGGCAAACATTCCTTATTTTACAGTTGACCATTCACATATTTTCAATACAATGAAAAAGCAGAGTCATGATGACAAGCCCATATTTCAGTTTGCCCAACCCGTAATCAATTGCCCGGCAAGGTCCAGTTCTCAATCAGATATCGACGAAACCCCAATAAAAATGGGCACCTCCTCATCGTAAAGCTGGCCATAAAGAAAGAAACAAAGACAGGTGTGTGTAAGATCTAAACATGGTATGTGTGCGATGGAAGGTCTCTGATTGTTGTGTCCTGATACTAATCTTGCTCGGCCACTGGGAAAGGAACCGCCCGAACAGGCTTGGCTTCAGGCAATGGAGTCAGCTTGCCCAGGTCACAGAGGAGACAGTAAAGGTGTATGCATTGTTCTGCATTGTTCTGCATTCTGTCCATCAACTGTGGTTTTTCCAGTTTGGACCCAGTCATATGCAAATCAGTCTTGATCTTGCTCCCCATGGGAATAGTCCAGCCCGAACTGCCAGGCCAGGTCCTCCCTGGAATGGAAATCAAGCACCCTGAGACCGGTACATGATGGCTTCACTGAAACGTATGGTGTTTCTATCAAACACCTTATCTTAATACATCCATACTGATGCCACTAGTAGATGTATTAACCCCTTGCATGCGGCCGCGATTCTGCGCCTGTGTGGCAAAATCGCAAGTGGGCAGGTTTATGACGGCCCCCAGCCGTCATCAGCACATGAGCACCGTAGTGAAGGACGGCTGGGGGCCGTCATCAGTATGCAAGGGGTTAAGACATGCACCCAGAGGGCACCCTAGATGTGCCTCCTGAAAACCTACCAGCCTCTTTGTGAGCTGGCTGACTGGTATCATCAAGCCTGCCACCATAGATGAGTTTCTGATCCCCTGGAGATGAAAGCCTGCGTTACCTCAAAAGAGACCATTTGGGATTATTAATTTAAGCCCAGCAAGCCAATAAGGTGTCATCTGGACTTTTTACATAGTGTACCTCAATTTGGTACACTACAAAAAAGCCGGTTTCCTACAACTATGATTCCCACATGTTAGTTCCCATTTTTCTGGGACAATCTTGTAACTGGCTTGAATTTTTAAACAACCCAGAAGAACTGAAACCCGAGTAATGTAGCCTATCATAATTGTGTAAAGTAATGTGTAATACATATATGCAAAACCTCATCTACGACTCCCTTGTATGGGGTGAGGAAAACCACATTGTTAATCCTTTATCCAGAGAAAATGTATGTCAGATGCCATAGATCATTGCTAAACCCAAGTTGCATATAGCTTTTGCCTTTTGTAATTTTGTACATATTTGTAAATTTGCCATTGGCAATTTTGCACATATTTGTAATGTGGTACACTTAGTTAGCTGTATTTAGAGTGAAGATTTGTTTAGATCTAGAATGGCCATTTTAGCTGTCTGCCAAGCACTTGTAATAAACACAATTTAAAAAAACATAGATATACATACACGGAAGGACTTTGGGTCAGCTCTCTTCAGCCATTGGTATGTTCGAGCATTATTCATATTCCGTTTTCACCCATGACGGCATATAACATGGGACAGTAGATAAGCCCACTAAACCCATTGTCTCTATTGCCATGTGAGAAATGGAACTTTGTTTTATCATATGTGCACACCTACTTGAAACTGAATAGACTTCTGTTCCCTGGGCATGTGAACCAGTCCTTACGTTTTCCATTTTCTCCTTTGTTAGGTCGCCCTTTTATCATTCTTTTTTCATTCGTTTTTTTGGCATGCCCTACAACTCACCAGACAAAGGTAACAGGCATCTTGATTACCACTTATTCCATTGGCTGTCCACCGCCCACTACTTCTAAAACGGTGATCATCTTGGAAAGGTATTTACATCGGCAAACCTAAAACACCGCCATCTCTCTTGAAATGCAATTGCCCCTTCAATAAACAGCTGCCATTAAATGTCTATCACTTATTATTACCAGTCTGGGAAATGCTGAAGGTTCGCTACCCCACCAGCTGAAGAACTCTAGTCTAAAGTTAAAGCGGAAGAACAAGGCTGTAACTATAGCTCTAATTTGCTGGAATGTGGGAGGATTAGAAAATCTCCTAACGGACTATGATGCTATGTCTTTCTTAATATCACATGACATTATATGTATCCAAGAATCTTGGCGTGATTTGGAAACTCCACTCGAAGGTTATTATGAGTTCTTCTCTTCTGCTACTAGAGAGCATTCAAAGGGCTATGCAATCGGTGGTCCTTCCATCTTCTTATTCTCCTGTTGGGATTATGCAGTTTCTGAATTCACTACAGGACATAAAGTATTTTTACGTGTGGTGATACAAAACTGGAACTACAATTCCATGTAGAGTAAACTATTCCTGCTAAATGTGTATTCATCCAGCACCCTCAGGAAAAAAGCAAAAGGTGAAGGAGCTGTTAATTTCAGATATGAGGCAGTCATGCCAATGCTTATCTCCTTCTGACTGGAGATTTCAATTCAAATCTGCTCCATATTCCTTTTCGCAGCGGCTCATAAAAACCGGCGGATTCTCTATTGTTGATTCCATCCCAGGTAATAATCCCACTAAAAATAGATCCTAACGCAACCTGGGCTTCATCCTGGACTCCTCCCTCTCCATGACCAGACAAGTCAAAGCCGTCTCCTCGTCATGCTTCAACATCCTGCGCATGCTACGTAAGATCTTCCGGTGGATCCCCACCGAGACCAGGAAGACGGTCACCCAGGCCCTCGTCACCAGCCGGCTGGACTACGGCAACTCCCTCTACGCCGGAACCACTGCCAGACTCCAGAAGAGACTCCAGCGGATCCAGAACGCCTCAGCACGACTCATCCTGGACATCCCCCGTCGCAGCCACATCTCCGGACACCTGAGAGACCTGCACTGGCTACCGGTCAACAAGAGAATCACCTTCCGTCTCCTCACCCAGGCACACAAAGCCCTACACAACTAAGGCCCAGGATACCTCAAAAGCCGCCTCAACTTCTACGCTCCCAAACGCCAGCTTCAATCGACCGGCCACGCCCTCACCACCGTCCCCCGCATTCGAAAAGCCACCACAGGGGGACGGTCCTTCTCCTACCTCGCCGCCAAGACATGGAACTCCCTCCCGACGCACCTCCGCCAGACCCAGGACCACCTCGCCTTCAGGAAACAACTCAAGACCTGGCTGTTCGAGCAGTAGCGTACCCCCCTCCCCTAGCGCCTTAAGACCCTCTGGGTGAGTAGTGCGCTATATAAATGCCTTGATTGATTGATTGATTGATAACGGTGGTACTTTGTGACCTGCACTGGCTCCCCGTCAACAAGAGGATCACCTTCAACCTCCTCACCCACGCACACAAGGCATTCCACAACACCGGACGACTCAGCTTCTACAACCCCAACCTCCAGCTCCGCTCCGCCGACCTTGCCCTCGCTACAGTCCCCTGCATCTGAAGAGCGGCCTCCGTCGGCAGATCGTTCTCCCACCTCGCCGCCAAGACCTGGAACACCCTCCCTATCCCCCTACAGCAGACCCAGGACCTGCTAACCTTCAGAAGACTCCTCAAGACCTGGCTCTTCGAGCAGTAGCAGCACTCCCACCCCCTCCCCCCAGCGCCTTGAGACCCTCACGGGTAAGTAGTGCGCTTTACAAATGTTCTGACTAATTGATTGATTGTGTGTGTCTGTCTTTTCAACACTGACACAGGGCAACATCCTAGAATGCAGTACGTTTTTAAATTGAAACTCTGGGCTGAAGGAGAGTGGTTCCTGTCATCTGTCATGGGGCTGGCATTCGGTTTGATGGTGAAGACAGTCATCTATGTTTGGAAATGATTGTCGTTGGGACGAAGATGGTTTCAGGTGACAAAAGTTTTTTGGAGAACTACAAAATATGCTGTTTTTCCGAATCTAGAATCTGAAGGTAGAAAACCCTGAAGGTGTAGGTTTGCAAACAAACTTGCGCGTATTTGAATCTGAAAGGTTTAGTCTGTAACCAGCATGTTTCCTGCTGCAGGCTGGACTTTTGTCCAGCAGGCCTGGTACTCCCAGCAAGGATAGGGTAATGATACCTGCAGCGGAGGACACAGAAAGGGCTCTGTCTATCTATTTATATGCCCCGGCTCTGTCATGAAACATACCATGTAAACAGTGAAAGGAGACCTGGACCTGGCGATGTGTGGGGAGAAGGAGGGAGGAGTCAACGGGGAAAGGGGAGAAAGGAACTGCAAAGGTGGAAGAGAGGAGAGACCGGCTAGAGTGAGACAAGTTAAAGGAGAGGTGGGAGACGGGGAGGGGGCAAAGAAAGCGAAGTGAGAAGCAGAGAGTGGATGAATGGAGGGAGGGGCTGAGAAAGGGCTCGGAAAATAAGTCAGAGAAGGGTAAAGGTGGGCCGAGGATATGAGACGGAAATAATAAAGAAAGAGAGAAAGGGAGGCAATATGAACAAGCATTGGCCACGAGCAAAAAAAAATTGTGCGGCCGTGACCGGGAGCACCAGGACAAGAAGAAACAAGCATTGGCCGCGAGCAGAAAGAAAACGTGCGGCCGCGATCGGGAGTTGTGTGCGAGCACGAGTAAAAAAAAAAAATGTTAAAAACACGACACAGGGAAACATCCCAGAATGCAGTTCGTTTTTAAATTGAAACTCTGGGCTGAAAGAGAGTGGTTCCTGTGATCTGTCATGAGGCTGGTATTCGGTTCGATGGACTGCAGATGCAATTGTGCTTCGGGAAATGTCTTTCTTCCTGCCTGCTGCTTTTGGCAGTAGGTACTGTGACGTCAGAATACAGCCACACTGTAATACCGTATTGACGTACAGTAGTGATACAATTTTCTTTTTACGGATCAGAAGCGGTCACAACAAGACTGCTAAAAAGAAATTACAGGCAGCTATTACAGTTATTGCAGGTTTCCATGTGTTATTGCTGCATGGCATCTATTAATCCAGTATATATGTCATACAACGCTTCGAAGCAGCTGTAATATGGCATATACAGCATAATACAAAAACATGTAAACATTATGCTTGGCAAAAGACCCTGCTCTGAATATAGCATTTCTAAATAGACTGCAACTGACAAGCAGAACAGACACATAGTGCTGCGAGTCGCATAATCACCCAACTGTCAGTTGTGGCTTTTTATAAGTCAAGTCCAGCGCCAAAGACGTGTGTGCGCAAGTTGTATCTTAGCAAGATGTATTTATTTATTTATTTATTATTACAATGTATAGAGCGCAACGAATGCCCGTGGGCGTCTTGGTGCTATGAGTTCAGTTTATATCTCAACAGAGGAAGTTGGAACAGCTGTCAGGAGTGGTAAGGGGCAGACAGGTTACTGGTCAAACAACCATGTCTTCAACAATTTCCTGAATTGGAGCAGAGATTGACTTGATCTGATCGTTAATGGAAGGGAATTCCAAAGTCTTGCTGCAGTGACTGTGAAACATCTGTCTCCCCAACTGACAGTCCTAGTACGAGGTACCACAAGTTGAAGCCGTGTCAAAGATCTTAATTGTCTAGTTGGATGGTAAGCAATGAGCTGCACTTTAAGAAACTCTGGGCCCTGTTTGTGAAACGCTTTAAAAGTCAGGCATAGAGTTTTAAATTTAATCCGATTTCTGATTGTCAACCAGTGGTAATTCCTGATTGATTGCCTGATCGGTTTAAATTTAGGAGTCCTAGAGAGCAATCTTGCCGCCGCATTCTGAATTGTTTGTAATTTGGCAACCACCCGAGCTTAATCCAGTGAGGAAAGCACCAGTGAGCTCACCACGGTTTTTCCGGCACTGTCTGGAAGAAACTAAGAAAGTAAAAGAGCCCCTCGGTTACCTGAAAGAACAAACCCGGCTTTGAAAGTGGTGCGGGCGCCAGCGCCCGCCGCAGTGAAAGTGAAAGCACATATGTTTCCAATTAACGCAGACGTGACGGGGGAGGGGCGGAGGAGCATTGAGAGAGCACTTGAAAGCTGGCCACTGAAAGGAAAATTAAGCTGACGAGGAGGGGAGTGGGAGAAGGGAAGTGGTAGAGGAGGGGATTCACGCACTGTAAGGCTTAATGAGCCATTACAGAAAGCCAGATGGCAGCTGTGCACGTCCACGCGCGCATAACCGCACGCTGGAGGCCGGCAAAAGCCTTTGGTAGCACTTTGAAAACCCAGTTACTAAATGTCTCGCCAGAAGCTAATACAATTGATACATAATGACAAAAGTGTTGTAGAATGAACCATGTTTTCCCAAATGTTCTTGGGGTTGCTAAACAAAGGCTGTGAGCTGTCAGTTTGTTTGTAACACACAACAACATTTAAATATCTGTAAATAAACTGTGCAAATGTTTCAAAACATATCAGCAGTTAGGAAACGACCAATGGACCACTTGTTTGTAATTAAGAAGTGTGCTGGAAACAGAGTTTTAATAGGATCAAAATAATCAAGACACTTTACTTGGTGATGTTCAAATGATACATACCGCATTTCCGCACATCAGTATTTGTGCTCTATATAGATTTATCAGTAAAACTGAATGATGGCATTTCGCTTCCATTTCAAGAGAAAATGTTCTGGATGTAAAAGATAGTGCCTCCTTCTACCCTACAATAATGCCTCAACAGTGTATACAGTTTCTAGTCTGCAGCACACTTCTGTGAATCAATGAGAATCTGCAGTTTAAAGCTCACAGAAATGAAATGGACCAATCAATATACTATTTCCAATATACAGCTAAAATAAGGAGGGCCGATATATGGCTAGCCAGGGCATGATATCGCAATGTCAACACCTATCTAACCGCTGTGACCCACAATAATACCATTCACTCAGCAGTGTGCAGCCAATTATAGCTCATGCAGTCTGGTTAATAACTCCCTTTTCCTGCTTAATGCTCTTATCCTCGCACAATACCTGTTCACTATGGATCTTAATCATCACTCAGTACTGTACAAGCTCCTAAACCTGTTATCACCGACAGAACAGACATGGAGTGCTTGAAGCGATCTGACAGATAAAGCTGGTCACCCGGAGGACTGCACTCTAGTCCAGCACTGCAGGTCCCAATTAGCTGCATCCTATGTGTGCCGCTATACATCACGCAATGTCTATCCGAGCAGATCTTCCCGACCATTTCTCTCACCAAACATGCCTGCTCAGGACCATGAATTGTAAACAAAATATCAGACTTTACAACCAAGTGCAGTAAGCATATACATTGATTTATCATATGAAATTTCACAAAAAGACATGCACAGTTGCTCAAAGCTGCGCGTATACTGCGAAACTGTAAAGTGCACTATTGTCTCAACCTAATATAATCTTGTTTTGACTTGTACGTAAGTGGATGTCTATTTACTTACCTATATACTATTGTGCGACCTCCTCTGATGCGTCTGTAAAACTTACCTTTTGTTCCTAAGTTTTTATCCTGAATTCAGGAGCCCTGTCCTGAATTTTGACCCTTTGTCCTAAATTTTTACAATCACCATCCTGAATTTGCACCCATGCCAGTTGGTCACCCTACTAGTGTCCGAGAGAATACCTGTGTCACAGGTATTCTCTTGATATAAATAAACAGTATAATATCTCAACTCACATTCAGCTCCCCGGAACATTTTTTTTTCAAGTCCTTGCATGTTGTCCGGGCCAGACTGGGAACCGAAACCGCCCCTTGCAAACTACCCGGCCGGGCCCCCCCTGTGGGTGAGGGGGGTGTGCCGAGCAGTTTGCTAGGGCCGGTTTAGGCCGATTTTGTTACGGGGGCGATATTGCCGACTCCCGGTAACAAGAACCACCCCCAGGGGCCCAGAAATGGCCCCCACCCTGGCGGCCCACCGGGGAAATGCCCGGTGTCCACTCTGGCCACTACGTCCCTGCATGTTGTATTGTCTTGCATGTAATAGTCAAAACATTGGAATTTAGATTAATAGAAAAGGCTGTATGAGGAACTAACAAAATAATATGAGGTCTCTAAAGTGATAATGGTCTTACGTCGACATATGGGCTCCGAGCCGCTCCACGCGCCACCCTCTAGGCACTCCCTCTCTTGGGAGCCGAACATCGAGAGCTCTTTCCGACACTCATAGGATACTTTGTCTTCAATCCGGTATTGGGTCCCATACTTGATGGATCCAATCGGTATGCCAGGGTTGGGGCAGTCACCAGCTGGACAGATAAGGCATGAGGAATGTCAAAAGTGTGTACAGTATTCATGCCAAATATATCAATTACTCAATTCAAACACACCCTCATAATGCAGCAGAGCTCATTGACAACCTGCAAATGACTGAGGAAGACCTTTTTACTAGGCTCTTCATCATTAGTTCCTCCTTAGAATAATTTCTTAAGAACAATATTTAAACAGTAGTACAATAAAAAAATAAAAATAAAAAAATTACAGCAGAACTCTTTTTAAATATCTAACTGCATCATTCCACAGGACCCGCACAAGCTACAGCCTTTTCAAGCTATCTTAATGAAACTGGATATAGAGCGGTGCACAGCGACAGGGTTCATCCTGTAGCCTAGAGTCATAGTGTGTCTAATTGTTACACTTCAAATTTCCCAAACAGTACTAATAACCATCTCTTTCATGATCCATGAGAAAAGGGACAAACACTCATAAAGTGTATTACATTTTCATCACATTCAGGAGTGCCGCAACAGGTCACTAGGCTTGCATCAGCTTTAGTCTTCCAGTGATAGGTGGATGCATTAATTCTCCCTAGAACTGAAATGCCATAAGGTTGCTGGAAGAGAACATCAACTGAGAGGATCAGAGTGAAAACACGTCACTTGAGCCGTAGGTTATAAGGACAGAATTTGGAAAGCATACTGTGATGAGAATGGCAATTGCAAAGGTTTCATAAGTCACAAATGAGGGCCTATAAATTAGAGGCACAAAGTTTAGTTCCCTATGGTTTTGTCCGGTGCATCGTATCTTATAGCCTCATTACTATGGACCACCATTGTATATCCTGTAACTTGCCTGCTATGATCTGCCTCTTATTGCTTACTGCCTGGTGATTGTTAATGTGTTTCCCTCTTTTTATTGTGTACAAATTCAATAAAAGAGATTTAAACAAAAAAAGAAAAAAAGATTTTTAATGAAGTTTAAGATCCTGACTACAATCTTGATGGATGGGATACTCCGTCACAAATGTGACGGATATCCCGTCCACTATATTGCAATTCCATTATATCCTATGGAACTTGTAATAGGGCGGATGGGATATCCGCCCTGTTTGTGACAGAGTTTCCCATACGCCAAGATCATACTTTTAGTCATCGCAAAACCCCTCCTACTGCTATGAACTCTCCTATCCATCCTTCCCTCTCCTATCCCTCCACTATTCCTTTTCAATCCAAACAACTGAATAACATGTCCACCACTCCAATTAATTTCATATTTCTCTATAGTAACTCCACTCCACCTCACCTTTACTCACACCAAGCCCCATCCTACGGCTATAAATTCAAAAAACAAATGTCTAGACCCTTCCCTATTTTATCCTTCCACTGCTACTTTTCAATCTAAATAACAGACTAAAATGTCCACCACTCACATTAATTGCATATTTCCCTATACTAATAACGACTAATCCTGTTTGGGTTCTAGAGTAGTGTGTCGCTCATCGAAAAGCACTTCAACACCTCATCAGGGGTAGCAAGTGCTATATAAATGCAAACCTTTTCCCTCTTCTATCCATCCACTATCCTTCTCAATACAAATAACTGATTAACATATCCACCCCTCAAATAACGTTCAAATTTTACTTTACTAATTCACCACCAATCCGTAATGGGTTTCGGAGTAGCGCCCTACTCGCCGAAAAAGCGCTTCAACACTCCATCAAGAGTAGCAAGCGCTATATAAATGCAAACCTTTTTCCCTCTTCTGTTCTTCCACTATCCTTCTCAATCCAAATGACTGACTAACATCGCCACCACTTAAATTATTTTCATATGTCACTACAGAGCTTCACCACTATTCCTTTATGGGTTCTGGAATAGTGTGCTATTCGCCGAAAAGGCGATTCAATGCCTCGTCAGGGATAGTAAGCACCAAGACACCCACGGGTAGACGTGCACTTTGTAAGTCTTTTTAACATAAAATAACATAAGCCCTACATAAATGCTATTACAATACAATAAAATACAATAATCAGGTTCTAAGTAGCAGCAGCAGTACAGCTGTTTAAGCTGTTCTACAATGGAAATGATTTCAGATGACTGTATTGTACTGTAAATGGCTAAAACGCATTGGATATTCAAACATGTTGGTTAAATAAATGCGGAAATATTCCTATTGCAGCTTCACTTTTTTATACTTAGCACAAATTAAAAATGTGTAAATATGGATAAAATAAGAAAAAAAATAATCAAAAAAATAAATACTTTAAAACCTGGAGTCCTGTTCATTTCGGGTTGGTGATAATTTGGGGAATTTGAGTGAGTGGTATACTACATACACTTTTTACAATTTCTGATGTATTTTACGATAAATATAAAAATATAATCATGTTTTGTATTGTTCAGGTTTTTGTGCATTATAGGAGCTTTATATGGATATTGTATTAAATTGTGTTAGTTGTTGAATGTGAAATGCTTGTATTTGGTTTATTTTATTAATTTGTGTTATTTGTTGGAGGGTTTCTGGTTATTCTGGGGTTTTGCGTGGGTAATTTACTAAATTATATTTTTAAAATGGTATAAATGTTTTGGGAATGTAATATTTTAAAACATTTTAAATGTAATTATGTTTTTTATAGGTAGGCTTTTATATGGGTTTTGAGTGGGTAGTGTATTAAATGTTTTATTTAACTGAATTTTTTTAATTTTGTTTAGGTAATTTTAAAATATTTATGTATTAATAAAAACATTTTATATGTCATTTCTGTTATTTATTCTTAGAGCTGTTGGGTTATAGAGGGATTTTAGTTGCATTTAAATACATTTTCATTTTGTGTTAATATTTAATGATTATTTTGTTTTCTAAAAAGTGTGTTTTATTTATATGGCTAGTTTGATATTTTGGGGGTTGGGGTGGGTAATTTATTAAATTATGTTCATTTTATTTGGAGATTTTATTTGCTTATTTTCATAATGGATATTATTTTTGTTGTGTAATATATTGGATAGTTAAGTCATGTACTTAAGTGTGTTATTTAAAGCATTAACTATTTGCTTTAATTAAAAAAATCGAAATATGTTATTTATTTTTCTATTTTTTACCATTTCATAGGGGTTGAGGCACGGGTGTTGCACCTCTTTAATTAATATTTTTTCAGGCACACGGTCTTCTTGAGCATATATAAATGTAAGACATATATATGAATAATTATAATGATGTTTCCCCATGAAATATATGTTACTTTATTTAAAATATATATATATTTTTTATCATTTTTGTAAATTTTAAATAAATTATTTTTATGTGTTTTAATTGTGACAACATTTTGCCTTTTAATATAAATATGTTATTGAAAATATTTACATTTAAAAAAAATGTTTGAGTAATACATTTTTATAGAATAACTAAGGGCCCCATTACGATGGCGGGTGGACTTTATCCTGCTGCCACCGTAACGGGAAAACGGGACCAACCGCCAGAGGTGCGGCGGTCCCGAAGGGCCAATTAGGATGCGACTGCCACCCTGGCTGTCGCATCCTGCATCTTTTACATTGTGGCTGGTGGTGCAGTGCAGCACCCGCCACAATGTAAAAGTTGCATGTTGTGCATTGGCATGCACAACGTGACAGGCACAGCGCGCTGCCTGCCACCTTGAGCATGCCAATGAAGGGGGGTACCATGGGTACCCCCCCAAGTGCACCCCTCACTCCCCCAACACCGTAGGGACCTGCAACAAGCCCCCAAAGCCAAAGACTGCATGTGTGTCAATGGCAGCATCGCCGCCATGGAAAGGCCTAAATCCGCACACATCATAATATGGCGGGCGTTGCCTGCTAGGCACCACCATCATAGTATGGCCCAGGTCCGCATGGCAGACAATTGTAATGATTGCCTGCCTGCGGAAAAGCGGTGAACGGTCTTTCCGTCCGCCGCTGTACCCCCGTCATTGTAAAATGGCAGGGGGTAAATGGCAGGCGGGGAAAGATGTCGGGCCACCGCCAGTCGGGTGGTGGCAATCCGCCCGACATCAGGATGAACCCCTAAATTCTTAATTTCTTTTGAATCTATAATAGTACACATTTAAAAAAGCTAGTAAGTGTTTGAAGTTTAAAAAATGTTTTTAATAAATATATTAAATATTATAAAAATATATTGCATTTTTTTGTTTTTACTTCCATTTTTGTTGTTTTTTAATGTTAAAGTCTATATTATTGTTATTTACATTTTTTTGTTTACTTATTTTTGACTTTAGATATATTTGTAAAGCAATATTTTGGATTTTATATTTTTGTTATTTTAATGATAACAAAAGGGGTTGTTGATATTATGGATATCTAAATTTCGTGGGTCGATTTTTGTATTAGAATACGTTTACACAATCACCAGTACAGTACAGACGTCATCTAGCACCCAATTGTGCTTGTTCATATAGTACTTGATAATTGTGCAGATATGGACATGTAAAAGACTTCATAGATATATATATGAAATACTCTCTCATATCAAGCATGCTGATGTGGTAGTTTCTTCAATGGAGAACCATCTATGTTGATTTGAAAGATCTCCCTAGTGGGAGCCCGGGTCTTCCATTGACTGATCCATTATTAATGAAACAGAAGTGGGAGGTCTTTGGATTATGACTTCCTTCAGCATAACCACTCGAGAGACCGAAAGGTTGGGATGTTGAAGGTAACTGTCTTTTTTTAGTTACACATCTTTTCTTGTAGGCATATTTGTAAAGGCTGAGTGGGCAGTTTCACATTGAGAACTAGAATGTTGCATAAAGCCATGCTATCCAGAAGGGATGAGATCTGTCTGACTGATGCAGCTGTTGATGCCTTCAGAGAAACAATGTTTCTACGTAAAGATGACAGTATGTCTTCTAAAGGAGACACTTTTGATTGAAGCATGTGTATTGTTGCTCCAAGGAACAGTATTGTTTGTACTAGCTGAAGAGCAGATTTGGAGGAGTCGGATTAAAGGAGGACAGATCGAAGACATGAAAGCGGGCATGCCAAAGGCAAGCCCTTCTGCACCCATCCGCACCCGAACTGGCCCAGGAACCCTGGTCAAACCTTTTCACATACGATCACCTACTCTGATGAACAACTACTGTCTCTCTGCCGACCACTCACACCCATTTGAAGGGCTAGCCTAGACCCTCTTACCCTAACCCATTGGAGAAGTGTGGCTCACCGGTTAGAGGCGGCAGACCCAGAAGCAGAGGTCGGCCCGGGACCAGGGTTCAATTCCCGACGCGGCAGGGTACGGAACCAATGTCAGCGGGCTCGATAAGTCTCGCCTCGGTGCCTCTCTAACCATGGGTCCCACGCTGCAACTCTGGGCAATAGCTTGCTTAATCTCCACAACGGCCCACTCGCTGCCGGGGATGCCTGGCTTCACCTTGGGGATGCCCAATAGGGACCATCTCACAGGGAAAGCCAGGACGGGTTCCCCAGCAGCACACAGCGCCAAGAAACCCTGGGGTGAACGTGCGCTCTACAAATTTCGACTAACATGCAGCAATTTCAGCTATGACCCCATTGAGACAGGAAAGTCTGGCGCCTACCGCCATTTGGTTCATCAGTTGATGAGGAAGCGATCAACTTACTATTTTCTTAATTTTAACTGCCGCTCTTTAGCTCAACGCTACTTAGATATGTTCGATTTGTTACGGGATGCTGTATGTCTCATGGAAATTTGGCACTATGAGCATTCTGAGCCTGATATTATACTTGCCCTTCAGCAAGGATACTGTATAACTAGGCAAGACCAATTTGGAAAAAGGGATGGAGGGTTAGCCATTATCAAGCTTTTCCTTCAAGCTTGTTAATTTGGTTGTTTATTACTGTAAATAAGTGATGCTCTCCTTAAGCATCACATTTTTTAAATTTTGTCTGGGTCCTTAATTTATCGTCCTCCTGGGCCGCTTGTAGCTGGAGCTTGAGTTTAGCTGATGCACTATCTTCCTTTACTTTTAAATGTCTCAATTTAATGGCTATGGGGAATTTTAATGTTCATTTTGGTAGTGTTAATTGTAACATTGCAACCTCCATTATTGGATATTTTAAAGATTGTGGACTTCAACTCCTTGTCTATGAACCCACCCACAAAGCAGGCCATTTATTTGATCGAATATTCTCTAATTTATCTGGTGTTTTTGTACAGCCTCCGGACCTCTTGAGTTGGTCTGGTCACTTGATAATTCCTTTTATAATTACATGCTCGGAGCTGGTAGAAATCATCAGGATGTAGTTGGCCTCTCTGGCTGCTGGGCCAAGTTTGATCACACAGAATTATACTCTGGGCTCCAAAGCTCAATACCGAAGCTGGAGGGATCCTTGGACTCTCAGAATTGCATGGTAGACCACTGGTATTGATCAACTTGGATTTAGTACTTTCTCTGCATCCCAGAAGGAAAGTTAACTCATGGTCTTCCATAATTTGGTTTACATGAGATACTAAAGACACTAAAGAAAAAGTGTAAAAGTATGCTTAAACTATTATGCTGCAGAAGATAAAGTGAGGATGGAGAAGGTCTCCAGAGTTTAACATCTGACTTGTATGTCTGAAAGTGCTATGGCCTATGCGGCTAAATTTTCTACTACCAGTAATGCCCATGAAGGAATTGTTTAGACTGCAATGATTTGCTGGAATTTTTTTGTAATAAGATTAATATCATCTATTCTGCCTTTGAGCAATCAGCGAACTTCACTGATACCACTGATACCACTTTGGGATGTGCTTGGTAATTGCACCCCGTGTAACAAAGCTACCTGTTATTTTTAAATCGCGTTGCTAAACAGCTAATCTGCATACTTGTATTTTGCACAGTCTGCGCCCGTCCGCTGCCGGGTCCCAGCCGGCGCCGGCCATGCTGCCGGTGGTGGTGGAGATAAGGCCTTACGCTGGACCCGAGATGATTTGGTGCAACTGCAGGGCTCAAGCTGCTCTGGATCACACAAGATTGATTTAGACAAGACCTTACTTCCGCACAGCTGTAGTATATGCAGACAGATCCTGAGGGATAAGTCGGATAGCAGCGGAAAGAACTCCCCTAGACACTTAGCAAATGAGGGTAAGCTTAAGGTTAGGGCAGGCCTCATAAATTGTAGATCACTGCCCAAGCACGCAGTAGATGTTTGGTCAATGTTAATTGAGACTACCTGGGATGCCCTGTTTTTAACGGAAATTTGGTTAAACGCAGATGCAGTGACTTCAATTGAATTAGTGATCCCCCCAGGTTTTAAAATGTGTTATGCCAATCGCGATGGCGGCAAAAATGGGGGTGGGGGCTGGCTATTATATTTGAAGACTCTTGGAAACTTGTGTCCTCCGCCCCTTTCAATGCTCAAGGTGTTGAGGGTCTCAATTTCTGCTTACAACTCAACCCCACGATCGCCCTTGCGGGCTTTCTTATCTATAGACCTCCTGACTGCACAGCTATTGCAGCGCAAACCCTGTGCAATATTATTGTTCAAAAATCACTTGGCTACACCAATTTTTTGGCCTTGGGTGATTTTAATTTGCACGTGGATGATTTGCAGTGTGCTCAAGCAGTTCAAATGGTCTCCACCTTAGCAGATGCTAATCTCAGACAATGGGTGTCCTCACCGACCCACTCAGCAGGGCACACATTGGACTTAGTCTTCTCCAACTTTTCCACCATCAATATGGAGACTCCGTGACCGGTGGTCTGGTCGGATCATTTTTTGATCCCTTTTTTAATTACTCTGGCCAATACAGGGCAAGCAAAGGGCTCCTGACCCATTTTAAAAAGGAAATGGAATAATTTGACCGTAGCCGTGCTAAGCCCTAGTCTCCAGAAAAATTACCCCCTTCTATCCTCTGATCCTAATATTGATGCTGAATCTATACACCAATGGATTGCTACGGCTGTGGATTCAGCCGCGCCGGTCAGAGTAGTGAAATCTATTAGATCCTCCCCATCTGCACCCTGGTTTTCGAACTTCCTCAAAGAAAAAAAAGCAGGGGCAAAATAACTGGAACGCAAATGAAGGCTGAACTATTGCCATCTAGCTACGGAACTCTACAAAAAGCCTTAAAAGATCTACATAAGGTCTTAAAAATAGCCAGATGAGATTATATTGTGTCAGGCATCCAGAATGCCGATCATTTCAGTAAAGACATTTTAAAGTAGTTCAATTGTTTTTTAAACCTAAGGCGATAGAAACCGAAGTGATACTGTCCCTAGCTACGTGTGATAAAATCGCCAGCTACTTTGATAAAAAAATCTTAAACATCTATGACTCCTTCACGGCGCCTGTGGCGACAAAGGAGGATAAGTCCTTGATTGTGAGAGAGGTTCCTCGACTGATGAACTTTGCACCAATCTCATTCAAGGATGCTTTAGGCGTAATTCAAAAATGCCGTTCAGGTGCCCCCGATGATCTTTGTTCCCCTAAACTTTGGACAATGCTATCTGATTCCCTGTTAGATGGGCTACTTCATTTATGGAACACCTCTCTAGATACATGGATTTTCCCGGATAAATGGTAACATGCAACTCTTCTCCCTCTGAGAAAGAAATCAAATGATGATCCAGGAGACCTTAATAACCTTAGGCCCATCTCCTTGCTTCACGCCCCGGGCAAAATGCTGGAGAAGCTGGTCCAGCGCTAACTGACCACCTTAATCAAGCAAAAGGGGCGCTTTGCATGATACACAATCTGGTTTCTGGGCGGGATTCAGTACGGAGACGGCTCTCCTTGAAGTAGCTGAATCAGTTAGAACGTCACTGGATTCAGGAGCACCAGCACTAGTGGTGCTCCTGGATCTGTCTGCGGCATTCAACACTGTCGACCACTCCATTCTAGGACTAAGATTGCAAGAGGTGGGCTGTGGATGGAAAGTGCTGTCCTGGCTGACATCGTACCTAAGTGGCCGCACACAGAGAGTTGCTCTCCAACCGTATGTTTCTAAATCTAAACAGCTATGGTGGGGCGTCCCCCAGGGTTCAGTATTGAGTCCATTACTTTTTAATCTTTACCTTGCTCCACTGTTTACCTTGATAGCCAACTGGGGTGTGAAAGCAATTTCCTACGCTGATTACACCCAGTTGGTTTTCCCTTTCAAGGAGCAGACGGTGGATGCTTTTGAAAATGTCAAAGGCTGTATTGGCGCTATAGCACAAAGGGTATAGTATAGTATAGTATAGTGTAAACTTTATTGTTTAGTTAATTAAAACCATAACAAAGCCAATAGAAAAAAAATTGAACATTTCAATAAAATAAAATCAATAAAATTCTTCATAGTACAGTTTAAAGCGCAAAATTTAAAATGATGCTGGTAGGAGCTTTATCAAATTGCTTGTCGTTAAAATAGTTGATAATACTGAAAATGTTATTATAAAATTTCAACAGCTTTCAGACGCTTTTCAAAGGCTATCAAGAACTTTATGAATTTGCAATTAATTATAGGGTCTGTTGAGTCTAGGGCACTAATAATGGCCGATCTACAGGTGCGTAGACCTTTGGCCCTAAAAATGTTCTTTAAAAAGAGTGTGCGCTCCCGGTTCAGTGTTTTACAGTGGCATATAATATGGATTATATCTTCTTTTGTAGTGCCACATAGACGACAGACGTCTGCATTTGAGCGTTTCCAGACAGGTTCATCAGCCAAAGTTGGTAGTTTGCCGAATCTCACTGCCATCAGCCTTTTTTTCATAAACACAGAATACGTTGATGCTAGGTAGGTAGCCGAGGTGAGATTGTTGTAACTGTTAATCACGGTCCATGAATGGGAGCAGGCGGCAAAGATAGCTTTGTCCGTAATTAGTGAATTAAATTTGGCCGCTTTGTTTAAAACCTGTTTAAAAGACGTGAATGGCAGGTTTTTTTCCCACAAGTTTATAGTGCATGTTTGCTCCAGAGCGCCATAGCACAAAGGATGAACTCGAATAAGTTAAAACTCAATGCTGGGAAGACAGAGGTTCTGTTCTTCGACAAAGGCCCAGTGCCAGACTCAGATTTATGGTGGCCTCCAGAAATGGGGCAACCACCAACCCCGGCTGTGTGTATCCGAAATTTAGGGGTTAGATGGGAGGCTGATCTCTCTCTCTTAGCTCAAATACAGCAGGTTTCAGCATTGTGTTTCAGTAAATTGAAAAACCTCAGGAAAGTTTTACACTTCCTGCCGGAAGACTGCTGAAAATCAGTTGTTCATGCCACGGTTACTTCCAGACTAGATTATGCAAATGGCCTCTACTTGGGTCTTCCCAAATATGCTATCTATCGCCTTCAGCTGATTCAAAATGCGGCTGCGAGACTGGTTTGCCGTATTCCTTTCCGACACCATGTCTCTCCACATTTGCAAAAGCTCCACTGGCTCCCAGTGGAGAAAAGAATCAAATTTAAGGCCTTGACTCTGGCGTACCGGGCCCTTAATTGTAAATGTCCCGGCTATCTGAAGGACAGACTATGCCCTTACAAGCAAAATCGTGTGCTGAGATCTAATTCCTACAATCTGATATGCAACCCCCACTACACAAAAGCCCGTTTAGGCGGGAGATCGTTCACAGTTAGAACAGCCTTACTGTGGAATGCTCTACCAAGGGTCTTTAGGGCAAGCTAGGTCAGACACTAGTTTTAGAAAGGCCCTAAAGACTTGGCTCTTTGGAGGTGAATAACTGGGCTGTTACACTGTTATTTCTCTTCTTGGGCGCCGCCCTCTTTCTTTTTTCTTTTTTACCTGTTGCCTTAGCGCCGGGACACCCCCGTTGGAGGTAGCTGTCTCGCTTTATAAGCTGCTGTATTATTATTATTATTATTATTATGTGCTGACCTTCACAATAATTTGACTTACTTTCAGCCATTGGAGATCACCATGTTTTAAGCCCTACTAAAAGCCACTAAATCGGGTTCTTCATTAGATTCTTTGCCACCAGAAAAATTAAACTCTTTGGATAACACCCTTGTTCTCATTCTTAATGACTTATTGAAAACATCCTTATCTTATGGCACGGTTCCAAGAAGATGGAAAATTGCCTTAGTTTTACAGTTACTAAAATGATTATTGAAAAGCATATCAATGTTCAGTTGTCAACACATTTGGAATTTTATAATGTGCTGCACGCCTCCAAGTTTGGATTTCAACCATAACACAGCACTGAGTCCACACGGCTAGGTGTTATGGGACAGAAACTGAGCAGAGAAGGTACTGTGGCCCTTATTCTTTTGGATTTAAGTGCCACACAAGACACTGTTTCCACCAGGTGCTTCTTAGGCAATTAGAAGGCATTGGCACTGATGGCACAGCTCTGGCCTGGTTTCAATCTTTCCTGGAAGAATGCTCATTTTAGGTTATTGGTCAATCCTTTGAATCTTCAATGTGTAGGTTATCACTCATTTCAGGTTATTGCTCAATCCACTAAATCCTCAATGTGTAGATTGCCACATGGAGTTCAACAATGCTCTTCATTGAGTACAACATTGTTTAATATATATGTCTGCCCTTTGGTGTGTTATAGTGGTAAATCATTATTTGTCTATCAACTCCTATGCAGATGTATAAGAAGCTGCCCTGGTATATGATGTCCACTAAAGTAAGTGTGTGCCTTGCACCAGTCCAGACAAACCTTATGGTGATTTAAGAGGTCTAAGACAACCTTAGAAAGCTATCCAAGTGGTAGCTGTGGAGAGCAGCCTTCAGGCTTAGTCTTGAAAGGATGTAAAGCAGCTTGTTTTACCAGAATGCAATCTTATAGTATAGATTAAATGAAAAAGAACAACACAAAGTATTTATAAAAATATGTATGCATTATATAACTCTATCTAGTAAGTTACAGTATATCCCACACGGAGATAAACAGAAAGCACCCTATACTTTAGCAGATGAATCATAGTAAATAGCACTAATACACAGTGCCTGCGGGTGCGGGGGGCGAACCATGAACTAAGAAAGTGGTATAAGAACCATGACTTGAGTCAGGACAATGTCGAGACGACGTAGAATTGCTGGGGATCCACCAAACCACCCAAGGTAAGTAGATAGGGACCCCACGGAGAGCATGTGCAGTGTGTTAACGTGAACGGGTGCTCTGTACAAGTCTATTGCAAGTCACAGTTGGATTTTTAAAGAATAGGGACCCTTCCCAGTGGAACCTGAAGAAACCCCATGGAAGACAGAGGGTTGGAAAGCCACCCCACCCGTGGATACCATGGTACCCAAGTTACCTATCCCAGGGGAGCCGGGTCCATAGGTGTGAATTGGTGTCGGAAACCGTTGTCGAAACCAATGGAGGACTTCAGGAAAGTGGCACTGCTGGAAGAGGAGAAATGTCCGGAGGAATCCAAACGTGGATTCTTGAAGAGGAGTACCTGAAAGGAGAGGGGACAGAGTCTATGCCACTCAGGGGTGACCAGGAGACTTGGAAGACGAATGCCCTCCGGTGCTTCAGGGAAGATGTCGATGAACTTGACTCTGCAGCTGTGAGGACCAGGCGTCACAGAGGAAGAACAGTACCCGGATACGAGCTGTACCACGAAGGATGTCGAGTGCTGAGGGGTCGGTGTTCGGCGGGAGCACCAACAAGCCTTGGCAAATTCAACCCACACAGGTAGTCGAGAAGGGACAAAGTTGGGACCTACCACAAGCAGGGGAGTCAGGGTAGGCCCGAGCAATCAGGGGAGCCTAAAGGAAACAAATGTAGCCCTCAAGTGGACCCACAGGCCAGAGGCCCTGGAGTCGCGAGAGGTCCTCAAGCAACTCAACAAAAGATGCAGGCCACAATGCCCACGATGCGGTGGGGCCGAAGATTCTGTTCACTGGAGGTGCTCGAGGTTGGGGCTACTTGGAGCCCGAAGATCTTCTTGCAAAGACGATAACAAGCCTTTCCAACTGCAAAGGGGGCGCGGTACTCAGGGGTTCAGTTATTGCAACCCCCACGAGGACTACTGCCCTGAAACTTGGTAGAGGGTAGAGGAGGCCTCGGGAGCTGTGGAAAACCAACAACTGTGATGCAGAGCCCACGGAGTCTGGAGGAGCTCAGGATCTGCAGACCGGTTGACTTAGTTGCAGTGCCTGCGAATGCAGGGGAGTGACTCCTTCACTCCGAGGGAGATTACTTTGGTTGTCCTTGATGCTTCACAGGCCTTGGAAGGTTCCTGTATGATGCACAGGCACAGACGATGCAGCAGACTGGAACAGAGACAAAGTAAGGCCCAAACGAAGTCCAGAGTGCCCAGACAGTAGAAGTGCAATGGTGTCTGATCCGAATCTTATCCCATGGCGAATCTAAAGACCTACACACAGGTAAACCCTTAAGGAGCAGAGGGAAAGGGTTGGGAAGATTCCGGGGACCCTGCCAGGGGAGGGTCTGTACAGGAGGGAATTCACTCCCATGTTCTTTGTCCAGTTTTTGCGCCAAAGCTGGAGCCAAAGGCATTTGTTTTGACTGGTTTGAACTGGACAATGCACGGGGACATCAAATATGCCCCTCATGCAGACTTTCTAGCGCTGGCAAGCGCACCCACCCAGTCCTAATACACTAAATCCATCTCGTGATTTCCTCTATATAGTATATGCCTGCTTCACTGACAACCTGGGAGAATGGACTCCATAGGCCGCAGGGGTGTCCTCTCACTTAGAACCAAGCACCCTGCCTTCAGGATTGTAAAGGCCTGCTATAGGGGTGAGTAAGTGGTACATGCACCAACTTACACAGGCTGCAATGGCAGGCCTGTAGTTCCATTTTGAATGGTCTCTCATGGGTGGCATAATACATGCTTCAGCCCATGGGAGGCCGGTGGGGTACCTATGCCCTAGGTACTTGGGTACCATATACTAGAGACTTATAAGTGTACCCCAGTATCCAATCTGGGATGTATCTAAGTAGTGAACACAACAATTTGGGGAGAAAGCAGATAGCCTGGGGTTCTGATTACCAGGATCCCAGTCGGACTAGTCAAAAACAGCATCACATCAAGCAAAAAGTGGGGGTAACCATAAGAAGCATATCCTACTTTCCTACAAGATTATATTCAAATTGTTATATCTTTTTCTTCGTCAAACTGCAGTACCTCATTTTATATGATCCTCTGCTTTAAAAACGTGGCTAATTGGATGAGGTTTAACTGTCTGACGATAAATGGTAGTAAAATGTAAGTGCTGTTCTTGGGTAATCAGCTCTTGCTGTGGGGCCCTCATTGCAGGCCTGAGGAATTGGGCAACTGTCCAACCCCTAAGCAGTTGGGCAAGGATTTAGGTTTTTAGTTGGACGACAAATTACTAAACTACATGTTGTTTTGGCTTTCTAAAATGCTGAGAAAGATATTAGGGATCATACTTTCTGAGACCCAAAAAGTTATTGTGTAGGCCCTTGTAGTCTTGAGATTGTATTATGGCAATGTGCTGTATCCGTGTGTTACTAACTCCCTGATAAAGCGGCTGCAAATTATTCAGAAGGCTACTGCGCGGTTACTTTGACATGTTCCTCTCAGCACCTCAGTTTCTTAACATCTTCATCGCTTGCATTGGCTTAATATAGATAAAGACGTAAAGTTTTGATCTTTGAGCTATGTCAATAAGGCCTTGCATCAGCTTGGGCCTGCATGTATCTGCGCCCTGATTCATCCTTACATCCCCAAATGGGTGATTCGTTCGAGTGAGTCCAATCGAGCCACTATTCCAAAATTTAGATAGGCTAGGCAGAGCTGGCAGACTTTTTCGTATTTAGGACCCAAATTATGGAATTCCCTTCCACTCTCTCATCACCTCTGTGACTTCTACGACACGTTCAGGAAGATGCTCAAAACCTGGCTTTTCTAATTATTCTGGTCCCAGTTCACTAGTACACGGAAACCCTGTTGGGGTAGCCACATGCTCTATAAATTTGATGTGAACTGAATTATTATTGTCTTCAGAGCCAGTCTGGTTCTGGGCAATCTCTCCAATCTAGATGGATTAGTAGTATCAATGACATAACCAAGGGAAATTAAAATCACCACATATGATGTATGGCGAATGCCAGGATGTCCTTTCTAGTACTATAGTAGTAAAGAAAGGATCCTTATGAGATCCATATACTGTACATATAGGCCCTGATTACAATTTCGGGCGGACTGTTGCGGAATAGGAACTGACCGTCGGTCGCTGGTTCCAACCCCATCATTTGGATGCGACTGCTCACAGTGCAGTCGTAAACATACATTTTTCTATGGGAGCTTGTGCAACGGGCGGCAAACATTACTCTCATCGAAGCCGAAATACATTTTACATCCAGTTCACTGACACAATATCGTGGGAAAAAATATTGTTAACAAACATATTGGGCCCGATTCACAGAACTAACTTAAGACAAAATCCTAAACTTACTACCATTTTGGTATTCACAGAAGGCACTTTCTCATTTTGGTATTCACAGAAGGCACTTACTCATTCCGGTATTCACAGAAGTAATTTAGGAGTCCTAAATTTAGGAGTCCTAAAGTTAGGAGTCCTAACTTTACTACTCCTAAACTGAGAGAAATCCTAACTTTAATACTTTCGGTATTCACAGAAAGCATTTATGAGTCCCAAAGTTAGGAGTCCTAATTTTACTACTCCTAAACTGAGAAAAATCCTAACTTTAAGACTTTCGGTATTCACAGAAGGCATTTATGAGTCCTCTGTCCTTCTGTGAATACCGAAAGTCTTAAAGTTAGGATTTTTCTCAGTTTGGGAGTAGTAAAGATAGGACTCCTAAATGCCTTCTGTGAATACGGAAAAGTCTTAAAGTTAGGATTTTTCTCTGTTTAGGAGTAGTAAAGTTAGGACTCCTAACTTTAGGACTCCTAAATGCCTTCTGTGAATACCAAAAGTCTTAAAGTTAGGATTTCTCTCAGTTTAGGAGTAGTGAAGTTAGGACTCCTAACTTTAAGCCTCCCAAATGCCTTCTGTGAATACCGAAAGTCTTAAAGTTCAGATTTTTCTCAGTTTAGGAGTGGTAAAGTTAGGACTCCTAACTTTAGGACTCCTAAATGACTTCTGTGAATACTGAAATGAGTAAGTGCCTTCTGTGAATACCAAAATGAGTAAGTGCCTTCTGTGAATACCAAAATGGTAGTGAGTTTAGGATTTTGTTTTAAGTTAGTTCTGTGAATCGGGCCCATTGAGTCAAAAAATATTGTTTACCACAATGTTGTGCTCCCATACATATAATCATTAATAGTAATGGAGTGACCCAGTATCCCTCAGAGCCTGGGAACTCTAGTGGTATGCAAAAACAATTGGTTCTGTAGGGAACTGTGTTTCTTTCACAACAGACATTACTTAATACACATATATTTTCTGTAGGTCTGATGACTCAATCATGCTTTGATATGGACCATAAATTATATGACACCGACAACCAAAACTAAGAATCTTATGGTATATTAAATGAGTACTGGAAAGGATAATAAATTACAATAACTTATATAATAACACAGGACTGTTAAGGGACATACACAATGAAAAAATAAGGACTGAAGACATATACAAAAATGTAAAACACATTCAAATCATGGACTTAAAACATACACAAATTACAATGATACATAAATTATTCATTTTCGGGGTATCCTGTAGGAACAGATGCCTGTTCAAGTCAGTGTCCTATCAATAATTACACGTGGAACAAGCTTGGCTGGTTTGCAGGAATACCAAAGAATATAGTCGACGGTTCGACCCTTTTATGTGTGTGAACCCTAATCATCACGTCGGGTCTTTATCTGGACTGTGCCCGAATAACAGTCTGTAGTGACAACAAGTAGTAGCCTCAATACTTCTCATCAGATTCGCACCTTCAATGAGGTGTTGAATAATCCACTGAAGAAACAGCAAAAAAAAAGTTATACCAGGAGTATACTGCGAGCTCATAGAGTAGCTCTGAGATGCATCGGTGATTTCCGGAGATCCAGTTAGGATTCTCTGTAAGGGAAAGAATGAATCCACTCTCCTACAACGCTGGAGCCGTCAATGGAAAGTCCTTTCCATTCCTTCGTCTCAGAGCTACTCTATGAGCTAGCTGAATACACCCTGATATAATGTTTTCCCAGTTTCTTCAGTGGATTATTCAACACCTCACTGAAGTTGCGAATCTGATAAGAAATATTGAGGCTACAACTTGTTGTCACTACAGGGGGTCATATATATAATATAATTATAAAAATATATAATTTTGTATTATATTATTGTTTTTAATATTTTAATGTTATTACTATGTACAGTAACCAACGACTATTATTTAAAACTTATCGGAGGATATAAAATACGATCATGATATTTCTAAAAAGAGCCCAGTGCCCTGTATTTAATGTTTTAAATTATTACGAATATCAAACGTTGGGCACCTTCACCCCCGCAGGTAGAGGAGTGGAAAGGAGATCTTGATTGGTGCCAGAGGGCCGAAGAACCGTGTATAAAAGTAGGGGATGTGTCAAAAAATAGGACAAAGTGTGGCTATCGTGGTGAAGGTATAGAGGGCTGGGAGCGGGGGACTAGTGATGTGACAGGAGATAGCACACATGCCGATTTATTCATGAATATGTTGTCCCTGATTCTCTGTGTTTGATAACTGATGTACTTCTGGCAATGCTTTTGTATGGTATGGTCTCTCGAGCTTTGTTAATAAATAAAAAAAAAGATAAAAAAAAGAATAATAAACGTTAAGAGTGTCCATAAAATGTTGTTAGTTTTGTGCTATGGACATAACGTCCAGGTTTTTAGGAAGGGGGAGAAAGTGCAAGGCGCTATGTAAGACGTGCGCGGCTGTCGGGCATCTGGGCTGCTTGTACTCGAGGCCCTAGGATTGTTATTTGGAGGTATTGTGCAGGCTCCTCTGGACCGGCTGGTTAGCCCTTGTGCCGTTTTGGAACTTAAAGTACTTGACAAAAAGGGGCATCAGAGAGTTCTTCTGGGCTGGTTTACCGTCCCAGCCCCACTGGGTAAGGCCCACGAAGATGGTTCAGGAAGATAAAAGAAACAAAGCAGCCATCTTGTGGTGTGCCAGGCTTTTCATGTAGCCCATGCTGTAGACAATGGGGACTGTCTGCAGTCCCTGGGGGATAGAAGGAGCGTCGATAATGCTCTTCGACAGCGGCCAAAGTCACCCTGTAGAGGCGTTGAGGAGTGCAAAATGGTTGGAGTCTTTGAATTTTACCAGTCTGGCTAGGGACCTTGGTGTGTTGTCAGTGGATCACAGATCCGAAGTCTCTCTGCACTGTCTAATGCCGTTAGCCCGGAAAAGAGGACATAGCAGTTGGTGATGAGCATCAGCAAGTTTAGAGCAGCAGCAGACAGATGGAGGCAAGATTCTCTGAGATAATTACATAGCCTGCATGTGGTTGCCTCAGCCCAATGCCCCCCGGAGGGGTTCGAGTCCAAGATTGGCAAGGCAATGAGCCTCATGTAGAAGATTTTCCTGTGTGCCTGGACCAAGTGTGCATGTTTTAAGTAGCGCTGGGCCTTCCCCGGGATGTAGGATGCGTTCAATGACTCCGTGGTGGGGCTAGCCCAAAGCCTTTCTATGTCTTGCGTAAATTATATCTGCAAGACCTGCCTGACAATATATTCATTGATGGTACTTGCCTCTCTTAAACTTCTTTCATGGTGCCCCTGCTGATGACTTGCAATGTCAAGGAACACAGAGTTACATACGTTACCATGACAGATAAAGCGAGACAAAGTCCAATATGCTGTACAATACAACCTCTGTTTTCTTGACAAAGCTATCTTTGTCAATCTTGCCAATGATGAGAAAGCTAATTTTGAAGAAGTTTTCACTATTGAGAAAGCAGAGATCATTGTTTTAGTCACCAGTTAAGATCAAGACACCTTCTTCATTTGTGTAGGTGGCTATGAGGGTGAAGATGAGGCAGAATACATTCTTAAGCACTGACTTCACATCTTGCATTTAAATTAACATAACAACGGCTTATCTTGTTTGCACAGAACTTTAGGGTACAGCCCAGTCTGTTCTTTGACGCCAATTTAAAAAAAACAGTGGCATTCGTGGAAAACTATACGCAATTGTCCCACTAACAGTCCAAAAGTATGACGAATGTGAGTGCATGGATGCAAAATCTTACATTTGATTTTATTTGTTATGAGTAGGTGTAGGTCAGCATGGGTAACTTCTGTTTGGCAGAGACCCTGGAATGTAAAATCCAACGTTTCTCACACTCCAGCACACCTCATCGTGGAACTAAAGAAAGCTGACCACATCTCCTTCACTGAAAGAACTCCTCCTCTGGCTCCCCCTCAAGGCTTCATACCCACCTGCATCACCTATAAAGTGATCAGAAACACAATGTAACCACCTCAGGTGGACAACGCCAGACCAGTAGCTAAGATATGGACAGACTGGAGAGAAAATGTGGGGAAAAGAAAGAACCAGAAGGCAGCCCTTCTTTGTCTGCCCCCCAGAATATGAAATATTATACCTACTGACAACAGGAGTTCAAGAAAAAGTTGAAACCACTTCTCTTCAAGGAACAGGCTCCCACCAGACAATACAGCTCATCCTGCTCTCTTCTCAGCAAAGTTCATGAACAGCAGTCCATGGACTCTTTCCTTTTGTTCAGACTCTGTTGCTACTTAGCTTGGTTGCTGCTACGCCACAGAATCTTTTTTTGTGTTTTATTATTTAACTGTACTTGGTAAAGAAATGCAGTTTATCAAACAGCCCTGAAATCTAAATGTGTGGTGGTCTAGTCACTTTTTATTCAAGGTTTTCTGTAGATGAAACAGAAAGACTAAACGTTGCATCGACATCTGACTATGGTGACCTCAACACTCTTCATTTGGTATGTACATAAATTACTTACAACCATCGTCACATCTAGCGTTTTCTCCTGACCACTTTCCATTCGGTAAGCATGTCCGGTTAGCAGAGTTGAGGAGTTTGTAGCTCTCAAAACACTCAAACTGCAGAATGTCCCCAATGCGATAGACGTTTTGCCTGGGGAAGTATGCACCATTTTCAAAATCCACAGGCGTCGGGCACCGGACTTCTACATTTAGGAAGAACATTGAGAGCATGATTAACATGATAAAGAATTTTTTTTAACTTATTTTTTCATAACAATGTCTGTAGCAGTATTTTTCCATCATATGTAACAAGCTTAAAATGTCTTAACTGTTGTCAGGCCTGAGGCCTGGGCATGAGCCCTCCCCTGCATTGGGGATTAAAACTAAACAGTGTGAACTTGAGAGAGACACTTTAAAGCGAATGTATGATGTTACAACACATACATTTACAATGCATGCCTTTACAGCGCAGTATTTACATCGCAACATCCTTTACAACACATTATTTTACATAGCATGCCATTACATTGCATTTTCAGAAACTACCTTTAAAAGCATTCCATTACATCGCATTATACCTTTACAATGCATACCATTACAATGCATACAATTACATTGCTATTTAGGTAAGTGTTGGATAGTATAGGGGTAACAAGTACTATTCTAACTCCAGTGAGTGCAACAGTAGGGTACGTGTTGGATAGTGTAGGGGTAAACATTACTATTCTAACTCCAGTGAGTGCAACAGTAGGGTAAGTGTTGGATAGTGTAAGGGTACTATGCGTTGTAATGGTATGCGTTATATTGACTTGCGATGTAATGCCTGCGTTGTAGTGACATGCATTGTAATGACATGCATTGTAGTGACATGCAATGTAATGGCTGCGTTGTAATGACATGCAATGTAAAGGATGTTGTGATGTAATGACTGCTATGTACATACAGGTAGTGCTATGTAATGACTGCGTTGTGAAGGTTGTTTTCCCTTTAAAGCTGCTGATGATTTTATGGACAAGTCGCTGAGGAGGGGAGTTAAAGTAGTCTATTAATCTTGAGAGTGAAATCAGGCTATTCCTCATATGTTTATTAACCTCCAGGTGCTCAATCATCCTCAAAATATGGTGCTATGGTGCCCATGAAGAGGTACAGGCATTCTATGTTTTGGGGTGCATGCAGGGTGAAGGCGTGGAGAGGCTAGTGGGAGTTCAATGCAGTGTGTGCTACCCTGGATTCTATACATGTGTAAATATTATATTGTGGATTCTATTTTTGTATGGTTGCGTGGTCTAAGACGGGTGAGGAGCTGATGGTGGGCAGGGAATGAATATACACTGTAGATGAGTATCACATTTGTATGTGTATGTGCACACAATGCAGACAGAGATTAAGGGCTTGATTTTGATGTTGGTGGAATTGGCCGGATTCCGACTGGCCGATGGGCTCTCTCAACCCGTCGCAAGTCAGCCAGAATGACCGGCTGGTTTTACTTTAGGCAGTCGGAATGTAAACCGAAGAGCCCTTTACGATGCGGCTCGGAATGCTACGGACATCAGTTGCAGCCTTCCGCCCCACATAGTAATCAGCCCCTAAGTTGTTGTTAAGCAGTGAATAACTAAACAGAGGAAAGGTAAACAGAATAATATGCTATTGGATCTAATGCTGAGGTTCAGCTTAGCTCAAACTTTAAGGAATTTAGTAGCAAGTGGAAGTGAGTCCAGGTTCTCTATATTATATTATTTGCCCTGAAGAAGTCTTTAGTGACTAGACGCGTACGCGTTGGCTACGGTCGTTTTAAGAAGAAATTAAAAAAAGAAAACTGAAACAAGACCTGCTGAATGGATTTGAAACTTCTTTTCAGTAAATACTATATTTGGTGGACACTGATTGGAGTGCTAGATCATATTGTTTTGCTTAAAATTTGTAGGATATCATATCCTGGGAGGTTTAGGGTAATTTGAGCCTCAGATCCTTAGCACCCTAAGAGTAAGACTGACTATAACCCCACTGAATGATAAGTGCAGTCGCATTGCCTCATACCTCGTTTTTCTTTGTGTTTGCATACCTTTACGATTATTCACTGGCGGATGGGAAAAGGTGGCATGAGATTTGTGAAAGGCTGTTGGTGTTACTGTATCTTTGGTGTCAATCTCTGTCTTGCTATCACCATGAATGAATGAATGAAATTAAACTAATGCAAACATCTATTCAACAGAGTGCCTTGGCGCAGTAGCCAGGGGTTGGAAATTAGATAACCATTGTTCAAACCTGATTAAAAAAAACCATTTCCAGCCTTTTTTTAAAGGCTGATTGATTGGAGACGGCACACAAATCAAATTGGAGCTTGTTCCAGATAGTGGCACCTAGAAAGCGAAAGATCTGCCTCCTGTTATAGAATATAGTATTCTAGGAATCACAGCCAATACATTTTTGGCAGATCTCAGATTTCGGGTAGGAGAATGGAAGCTGAACCTGGCTCTGAGGTACACAGCCCCAGACTGATTGTTACAAGGCCACACGTTTCAACACCAGCACCTTGAACACAATTCTTTTCCTAATCTGAAGCCAGTGCAGAGCTCACGAATGTGGGCATATGTGCACTCTCAAAGGCAGTTTCAAAAGGAGGCGTGCGGCCACGTTCTGTGCCACCTGCAATCTCTCTAGGGGGTATTTCGACAGGCCCAGGTAAAGCACATTACCATAGTCAAGTCTTGATGTAATAGGAGCCTACATGACCGCTTTTTTGCATAGGAAGACAGTAGGTGTAGCAACGTTTTCAGTGAGTGTAAAACCCCAAAGTATGAACCCACAGCTGATTTTATTTTTGGCTTAAATGACAGATGGACATCAAATTCCACACCCAGGATCCTTACAATGCCATCCTGAGAGCCTGGTAGAGAGGCATTTTCAGGACAGAAGGTCTGGCAATTGTTTAGTAGGATGCTGCCTAAAAGTAGAATGTCTGTCTTCTCAGCATTACACAAATGCTGATGTATTGCCGTTCAGTGAAAGACTGCTGTTAGACAGATTTTAATCAGATTCCCAGAGAGCTCTTTGTCCTTGCCACATGAGAACAGAAGCTGGCTATCAACAGCATATGAAATAACGTTGGCACCTAGGGATACTTTTAACTGAGCAAGAGGGAAAAGATCAGCCGCAGCAGCTGGAGGTAAGAGCGGTGAGGCAGGGTGGGGGGTTTCGAGGGACGACCATGAGGGGAAATGAATTATTTATTTAATTTTCCCTTGTGGTTATCTCTTGAAATCTCCCCGGACCTCATCGATTTTACCTGCAGTGGCCGAGGAAACCTGGGGAACTCTCAGTCAGCTCATGAGGCTCTGATGAATTGGATGGAATCCAGATCTGCTAAATGCGTCTCTAAAAATTGGGAAAATCAGTTTAGGGGCTGACCCACTATTCCAACTGACTGCAAGCGCTAGAGGAGCCTGGAATGGGGAACTGTGTCAAAGGCTGATGATAAGTCTAGCGTTATCGGCACCGCCTTTCCTCGTCCACCCAATGTGCCTTTGATGTATTCGCTAACCTCCAAGAGACCAGCCTCAGTACTATAGTGGTTCTAAACCTTGACTGGCTGGGGATGGAGCAACATATTGGATTCCAGATACCTGTAGAGTTGAAGATTAACATGCTTCTCTAGTATCTTGGAAAGTGCTGGGAGCAGAGATATTGGCCTGTAATTTGACAAAATCCAAGGTTCGGCTGAGAGTTCGTTTAGTAAAGGCAACATTTTTGCTTGCTTCCAAGAGCTTGGAACCTCAGCTGACTCTAACGAAGAGTTTAGTACCTTATTTACAAGAGGGTTAATTACAGATGCACTTAGCGCACACACATTGGACTGGTCAGAGAAGAGCAAAATTTTAGAGTACTTAGCGCCGTCAGGAAGCTCTCCAATGAGATAGGCTTAAAGTTAGATAGTGATACCTTGATAGGTTGAAAGCCAGAGCTCGGTATTATATCAGAAATCTCCTCATTTGGTAGTAAGCTGGAGGTGGGACTAGCCTAATTAGACAGACTTTTTGACTGAAAATAGGCTAGTGGAAGGTTGGTTAGAGTCAATAAAAGGTATAGGTGCTAAAAACATTTTCACTATGGTAAAGATTTCTCTTGTTTTGTTTTCGGAACCCATGATTTTAGGACCAAAGGAACGCAGTTTTTGTATCAGCGCAATACTTTTTTGGTGTCAGTTCATAATTATCCTTATCTTTCGGGTTATACTTTTCTCCATTGTCTTTCTAGAGCTCTGCATTTTTTTATTCTCTATAAGGCTGCTCAAGAACCAGGGACTAGAGGCCGTAGTTGTTTTCGATCAGGCAGTAAGAGACAGAGCTAATTTTTACATAGCGTTCTTGGTCCAGTCATCTACTGTTCGAACATCAGCTTCCACCTGACCAGCCAAAGAAGGAGCACAGTCTTCCAAAATACAATTAAATGTGTCCTGTTGTGGTCAGGGGGTCCGAAGGGTGGCTATGGGCTTGAACGGGGACCAACCAAGAACATTTTTATAAAGAAAGGATTAGACCGAACTTGAGGCTATGAATCCTCTACCATCAGAGACATAATGAAAAATAGCTGGTCAATTACATGACCAGCTTGATGAGTGGGACTGAATATATATTGAGTGAGATCAAAAGACATCATCAATTTCTTTAGTTCAACTACCTCTCAATTTCAATTTCAATCTTTATTATGTTTTGGAACTCCTTAGAGGTCCACATAAGAAAAGAGTACAATACAAAAATACCATTCACAGTGAGGGTAGACTAATCATAACAATTACTAGAACACAAAGTGACACATTGATAAGCATGCCAATATTCAAAAAATTTCTAGAAAACATTAAAAAAAATTAAAAATATAGAAGCAAAATCTCTCATTAGGGGGACTATATAAGGCACTCATAAAAGAATTCGCATTTACAATTCCCATTTGCAGACATATTTGTCTTAACCATTTGCTGCGATAAGGACGCAGCGCTGGGCATATAAAAAGTACACGTATTCGATCTTGAATAGATTGATGACAAAAATTGCAAATTGCAGATACTCCATACCATTTGAACAAAAGATTATTTAGGGGTAACAAATCTTGTCTCAATAGAAACCAAAATCTCCGAATACCATGAGGTAAATTCCAAGTAACTTAGGGTTGGACGGATTTTCTTGCGAATGAATCAGGAAGAAAATTAACACCCTTCTTAGCAAAGATTGAAGTAAAGTCTAGTCTATAGCTAAGATCCCAAGTAGCTTCTTTCAGGACAGACTTTAGCTGGGATACAGGAAGAGAAAAGAGAGTACTCTCTTCCAGCTGCAAGAGGGATACAGCTTTTCTAAAGTTGTTAACAATTAGGGAGTGTTCCCCTAGACTTCCCAGTAGTTCAGTCTTTAGGAGGAACCTCATAGTCCCCTCTTCTCCTCTGGCTATGCTTGCGACCCAACGTACCACAGCTGCCAGGCCCTGCACCCAGCTGCTGCGCAAGCCAAACTCAAGTCTGCAAGCTGCCACGGAGCAGGCAGAACTGACGGTGGATATGCTTCTTAGCAATTTTCCCTCCACCTTATTTAAGAAATCCCAGTGCTTAATATCAATTAGTTCTAAACCATATAGAAGGGTGGAAGGGACTTTTGCCCTAAAGACCTCCAATAAGTGTGAAAAATGCCTTCTTCCCAATGCCGAGTACAGTGCACTTAAGCTTCTCCCTTCGGCTAAGGCCTTCCGGGCACTGTTATCGGTATGGGGTTTAGCGCTTAGATTATCACAAATTAATTTTCCAAGGAAAACATAACTCTTTACTACCTCCAGTTTGTCATCTCCCACAGACCAGGTAAAGTTCCTGAATTTATGTTTTTTCCGGCCTGTGATGCACATAATTTTGCTCTTGGATGCATTAATTTTTAAAAAATGAGCAACAGCATACTGATGTAGAGCAAGGAGGCGTTTGGCGAGACCTTTGGGCATAAGATCCATTATTATGATGTCATCCGCATATAAAATACATGAAATGTGTTTTCCGCCCAAGATTGGAGCTATACCATCGCAGGAGGAGAGAGAAGCAGGTAAATCAGCAATATATAACGAAAAAAGTAACGGGGCAAGAAGACAGCCTTGCTTAAGGCCATTACATGAGGGGATAATCTTGGAGAGCCCCCTATCTCCTCCTTGCAGGATCTGACACCAGGTGTCTGTATGTAGCAACTGGATCATATCTAGAAGATAAGGCGGCATTCCCATAGCAGAGAGCTTTCTCCACAGCAATGAACGGTCAACCTTGTCAAATGCTGTGGAGAAGTCTATAAAGGCCGCATAAACTCTTCCGCCACATACCCCTATATATTTATCTATAATTGTCTGAATAGCGGAAAGCTTATCCAGCGTTCCGTGACCCTTACGAAAGCCTACTTGTTCTAAGGGTAAGATTTGTTTTTGCGCCACCCAATCATTAATTAGGGATAATAAACATTTACAAAACACTTTCCCAATAGCGTCTAGGAGAGCTATTTGGCGATAGTTAATGGGTAAGTTTCTATCGCCCTTTTTGAACATAGGAACCAAAATACTCCCCTTCCAGGATGCTGGAATAAATTTTTTGATGTAACAAATCCTAAAAAGGGGAAATAGGATTTTACTCCAGGATACTGGATTTTGTTTCAAGACTGATATCGGGAGTTTATCAGGACCCATGGCACCTGATGGACGCATGTCCCTTATAGCCAATTCTATAGATAGTTCTGAGGGGTATTCAGTTATAGAAGTAGTATCTTCCTCAATTCCCCTAAGTTTCACATGCAGATCATTCTTAGCAAACAGACTTAAGATGTAATTGACCCAGGTTTGTTCGGAGATAGGGATTGGAAGTGGGCGCACTCTAGAACCACATCCCTCCCCAATGAGGGTCCAGAATTGTCTAGAGTTCCCATGAACAGCGGCTTCCCGCAATCCAATCCATAACAGGTCCTCTTTTTCTCTTTTCATTCTTTTCTTTATCCTGCTTCTCCTCCTTTTAAGAAGAGATATTTTCTGAGATCTTTCTATTGCACCACATATATATTGTTCCCTCACCAATTTATTTATTTCCTTATTAAGGGAAACAACTGCTTTAGGGAGGGTGTTTTTTTTCCTAATTAAATTCGATTTTTTAACGGCAGAGATGATCTCCTTTATGAAAGCATCAAAAGAGGACTGTTCCTCCCCCTGCCAATTGCTTAAATTGGATAGTGTTTTTTCAAGAAGAGGTTCCAAACCCTTCATAGCTTTATAATCCCAGAAACATCTTCCTGTTTTTTGGAAGGTGACCACATCCCTATCAAACGCCCAGGTGTCAGAATTGGGGGGCTCTAGAAAAAGCGTTAGTATAATAACATTATGGTCACTAAGGGTAGTGTCCATAACAACCAAATCCCTTAAGAGAGAGAAAATAGGGTAGTCAACAATTATATAGTCTAAAATTGATTTGCTATTGAAGGAGCTATGAGTATAGTTTGCAGGAACATCGGATGGGAGCCTACCATTAACTATAAGTCCCTCCGTGCTATATAGTTCTTCCAGCAGCAATTTACCCCGTTTGTTTGTTTTTATGTTATCTGGAAAGAGGGCTTGGGGTATCAATAAAACCTCCTCTTTTTCTTTATTCCTGAATAGCTCCAAACTGTGATTGGAGACTTTACAATTTAAGTCACCAACTAACACAAAATTAGAGAGAGGAGCTATTTTTTTAATTTGTCTAATAAAAATAAAAATTTTCTTCATCAAAATATTAAAGGGATCACCTGGCGGAATATAGGCATTTATTATAACAAGGGGGTGTCTCGCCCCAGTTTTATCTAAGTTGGAGAGAGTCACTGCCTGAAAAAGGTTACTGGGATCTATATGGTGAGAGAAACTCCACTTTATTGTATTGGATAATAGGCAAGCAATTCCCCCTTTTGCATGACCTCTACTAGAGGGGGTTGCCGCCACCTCCAATACATAGTAGTCCTTCGCTATGTTCAATTTGTCAATACGAAAGAAAGGGAAGTGAGGCGCATGTCGCCTCAACCAAACGCACTGTCAAATATGCCTCTTTGGCAAACGTGTATATATTTTAATCCAATGTTTATCATTAATTATTCAAGTTTCATGCGATGTCCATAGTCTTTATCATTTTTACTCCAATATAAATCCCCATCAGGAAGTGAACGCCATTTTTCAAAATCTTCTATTGTTCAAACTGTGAGTGCTGTTTTCGGGTGGGTGCTATCCCATGGGTTGGGCAACAGTAAAATACAAATATTAAATGATTTGGGACACAGCTGTGAGGGATTTAAAAGCGGGAGCAACTGCTATTCGAGTGTTTGACTCTCGGTATTGATGTGATGAGAAAGAGGTTTTTTAAAGACTCGTGGCAGGTAGGAACGCTCAAATGAATTACATAAATGTTTAAAATATAATACAGAGCCAAATCCATGGACTCTTTAGAAAATAGATTTTATGAAAGTGAGGAATGCAAATGCATTTCAAAACGAGTGTTTATTGAGAGGGTTCTATCAAAGATTAGCGAGGTTTCAACAGCATGGTGATGTTTTAGAGTGACTATATGGGGTGTTAGAGAAAGTGAAGACATGTTAGCATACGATGATTATGATGAATTAAGGTACACACAATATGGATGAATTTTAATGTATTCTTTTTTTGATTGTAATTTGTAGTGACCCCTGACGAAAGGCACTGTGATGCCTGAAATGCATTGGGTTTTTTCGAATAAACACTGCTACTGATGAACTACGCTTCTGTCATGTTCCTACAAGAGGCCATTGAGGCACAGTTTGAACAATAAAAGATTTTGAAAAATGGCGTTCACTTCCTGATGGGGATTTATATTGGAGTAAAAATGATAAAGACTATGGACATCGCATGAAACTTGAATAATTAATGATAAACATTGGATTAAAATATATACACGTTTGCCAAAGAGGCATATTTGACAGTGCGTTTGGTTGAGGCGACATGCGCCTCACTTCCCTTTCTTTCATGATGACGCAGGTGCCACCTGGGCAAGGCACCTTTACCAAAGCTGCACGCATATAATGAAAAACTCTGGTTGACCCACGTTTAAATTTGAGTGCATCCCAAATCATTTAATATTTACAATTTGTCAATACACCAGGTTTCCTGGATGCAGATTATATCGGCATTCAAAGAAAAAAGATATGACAATTTTTCAGGATTGTTATTGATGCCCGCAGCATTCCAGGAGATAACAGAAAAGATACTGCTAAAGGGGAGAGAACAGTCTAGGATTGTCCGTCATCTTAGTCGCCAGGGCACCAGGTAACTAATTCCATTGCTGTTCATTTTCAGTTATACCCCTATTTATTGTTATTGGGGGAGGAATAACATGTGTTACTATCCTTTTTGTTTTTGAGACACAAATTTTTAAATCATCAAAAAGTTGAGAGAGACCAACCTGACCCAATCCCCTATGATGGCCATTCACAATATGATTATCAACACATGTGGCGTTAAATGGCACCACGTCAATCCCCTGACTCTGGAAAATTTCTGCTTTATTTAATATAAGATTCACTATCAGGTTTGAATAGAACCTTACCCTAGTAAATGACGTAGACCCTGATCCCAATATTGTTACTAGGTCAATGTCGCTTGATTTAATTAATTTTAATCCCTCGATGTCTTTACAGCATTTCAGCAAAAAAGATCTATTCAGGCTTAAATCAATATCAAATAGTGGGATGAAGTCCAAAAGCAGAGAGTCAGTTCGGGTTTCCATAGATTTATAAACAGAGTTTTGACCTAAGACTGCCCCCTCTGCCCGTGTATGGAAAGAAGGGGCAGAAGGATTTAAAGAAGTGGAAACCACGGGGACAGAGCTTCTTTCTTCTACCGCTAAGTGGTGGGTCATAAATTTTTCTTTTTCTACACCTTGTTCTATTGAATTTAATTTAGAACAATTCATTATAATTTCATCAGAATTAACGGGAGGCCCCAAAAATTCAGAAGATGACCTAATTGAGTCATGCCTCAGAGAACCATTATCATTGTCATTCTGAACCTCAGCAAAGGAGGATTTAAAGGAAACTTGGGGATTCTCAAAGAGAATTTGTCTCTGCCTCCTCTTTTTAAATCTACGGAGAGACTTCCTCTTTTTTTTCCCCTTATGCTTTCCATGTTTTTCCACTTTTTCCTCCAATTCCGGCCCCTTAAAGTCTAGATCAAAAATAGGATATAATGCCTTTTCGGCATTAGCATTTGGCAGTACAATATTATTTTCCTCAGAAACAATATCTGGAATGGAATCACTTATACAATTATAAGCAGATGTTTTCAAAATAGGACACAAGTCCTTCACTACGGGTGCAACCAGTATGTTCTCAGTTAGCAGACAAGGTGTATTAGCCAGAAGATTATTGGGAGGTATAGTAATAGGAGAATCCGGGCCACAGCTCCTTTCACAGGTTTTTGATAATAATGCCTTTAAAATTTGGGTAACGGAATCCAATACACAATCCGAGCTACCCACAAATTTATTCAGTAGCGTCAGAATTGAAGATAGCAAATATTCCAAGGAGAGTAAAAATTCAGATATGGGTTTCTCTGATAGTTTCAGGCTAGGATCATTAATAAGCTCAATCCCTGTTATATTGAGCATTGGAGTTTTAGACATATTTGACTGAAGGGAAGGATCTTGTGAATTGAAAGAGGGGGTACTGCTAAAGAGATGAAGACCAGAAGGTGTAGCACCCTTTGGGGTCTTTACAGCTTCTAGTAATGCCCTAGGTACATCACCCAAATAACGTTCGCAAAACACTGGGTCAATATCCAGAGGCTGTGAGTCTTCGTTTATATCCTCCCTCAACTTAGAGAGGGAAAGTATCCCATTTTGCAAGACATTTGCAGATGTTAATGAAGTCTTGATATTTTTGGGATTATCTGAACTGGAAATTAAACATTTATCATTCTCCAAAGGTAAAGCAGTAGTAGATTGGAAAGGGGCGACCACTCGGTCCCCCCGAACGTATGGTGGGGTGCCCTGATCCCCCCGGGAAACCATTTTGGGCGGGAGGCGTGTCTCTGCTGGTATGCCCGAAGCGGCGTAGCCGGGCCGCACCTTTTTCCCGCCCAAGAGGGGTTGCCCTAGACACCTACACCGTTGGCCACGCCCTGTAGGCAGACCGGAGGAGGGTACACGCCCTCCCGAAGAAGAATAAAAGGAGCAACAATCCAAAGAAGCGTCCTCTTGTTCCTGTGCTTGGAAGCTGCACCTCCTCGTTGCACGTGAGCCCTCGACGGAACAAGGTGCCAATTTTGAGAACTTGTAATTTTGTGCTTCTCTTTCAGCGCTTCCGAATCTTTGGATCCAGGACCTCGTCGAGCAACAAGGTTCGAATATCCGACAACGATGCCTGGCAAGAAGGTTGGAAAGAAGCCTGGAACCGAACAGATGCTTCGCATGCTGATGAAGGACATGGCGAGCATGAAAAAACAGATGGCGGCAATGAGCAATACGGGTAAACCGAAGAAAGTCATCGGACCAGCATTGCCGGGAGTAGTCCCCGCTGGGAGAGGTAAAAGGCCCGCAAAACACAAGGGTCTTGACTCGTTACTCAGCACGGCTGAGCCAAACTGAACTAGAAAGCAACACAAGCGCCTTGCTGAGAAAGGTTATTTGCAAACAAAGATGAATCTAACTGGTGTTCAGAATAAAGCGTAAACAACCTGCTGAATCATTTAGCAACTGGAAATGTATTCCTCTTTTCAAAAAATATTTTTGTTTATACGTGACACAATGTTTTTAGTGCATGGAAAGGACGACAGTTTTTTTATATATATATGTACAGTGAACAGCAATTACAAGTGAAAAAATTATTTACACACTCTCAACATTCATGGCCTTCCAATCATACGAAACACTTGCATACACAAAAATCAGTAAAACAATACCAACAACAGTTAGGTACAAAAATACAAAAGTACATGAAACCACGTATCGGTCATAAATCAGTCGGATAAATCCCTTGGTGTTTTTAGAGAAATAATCCTAAAGTCTTTTCAACTGAATTTCTGAAAAGGAGTATTCTTCTTAGAAAGGTTGATACATGGGCTGATTTATAACGCAAAAGATGTAGACCAGATACGTAGGCAAGGTGGTCAACGCGTTTCGAACCCGTATGAATAATAGGGTTCTCCTCAGGACCTGTACTGGTTCTGTGGAAATAATCAAGAAATGGGGTGCTTAGTCTAGCGAGCTATTTTAGAAGAGAGAGACACTCGCCCTGAGTCAAACCAAAGCCTACCTTAAGCAATTGAACCAGAGTCACATAATTCAAGACTAGGGAAGTCAAAGTTTTCAAAGATTTCACCGTGGTGTGCATACAGGGGCTGTGAATAAAAGAAATAAAACAAGCGCGCTTAGTTTCAAACCTAAAGTGTCTTTCCTAACTGCGGGGTGCGGGGTTGGATGTTTACCTGCACTGACGTCAGCGGTTGTTTTGACGTTTAGTCCATGCTTCTGGTGTTCCGCGCGGCGGGCATAATTTGCGCCTCTGCTTCACTGTAAATGAAGCATGAAAGGGGGGACCTAAGGTTAGGTTTGAGATACTATTTGCGTAGCCAGAGGAGAGCGGTCATCGTGAAAGCTACATACCGGGTGAGACAACGGGTCCTTCGACCTCGGAGTCGTGCTGCAGAGTGGATCAGGGCTGCAGAGCTGTTTAGACTGGTACTTCCTGGTTGAAAAGACTCTCAGAGGCTTCTGGGACTTGTAGTTCACTTCATAGCGAGTCTACGGGTCTGGGTAGTTCAAGTGTTGGTTTTGTATATCTCTGACATCTCGTTCAATCCTCGCAAGGCAGTGTTGAACTTCATTATTAGTAATGCCTCACGTTGGGCTAATTTGGCATCCAAATCTCCGCCCCTGGGATCTTTTTCAATTTTCGACAATACTGTCCATCTTTAGTCCGATTGTTTATGTTTCATGTTTGTCCAATGATTGACAAATGGGGCGTTTTCTACGCCTCTCCTTATCTGAGATTTATGCTGAGTGATCCTGCTCCTTACTTCTTGTGTGGTCTTACCTATATAGACCAAAGGGCACGGGCAGATGATGGCGTAGACAACATTTTTAGTTTTGCAATTTGTAAATGCTTCGTGCTTCCAATAAATGTTTTCAAATGTGAAGACAGAGTCCTCAATGGTTTCATCGCAGCATATGCACGTGCCGCATTTGTGGTGACCTTTGGTGGGAGGTAGTCCAAACAGACTTTGTATGGTGGGTGGTTTAGCCGGAGGGAGGGCAGCTCTTATGATATGATTAGCAATGCTTTTTTCTTTTTTGAAAGCAAACAACGGAGGGGCTGACAGATCTTCATGCAGATTTTTGAGTAGATGCCAATTGGAGAGAATTAGTTTTTTGTATTGGTTCGCCGCTGGGCAAAAGGTAGAGACGCATACCATTCTTCTGAGGTCTTGTTTCACTTTCTTTTCAAGTAGGACCTCTCTGGGAGTCCACCATGCTCTTTTGAGGGAATTTTTTAAGAGTTTTTTGGGGTATCCTCTAAGTGTCAGGCGTTCTTTTAAATGGCCTGCATGTTTGAAATATTCCTCCTTGGTGGAACAATTCCGTCGAATCCTAAGGAATTGTCCATAGGGCAAGTTCTCTTTAAGGTTTCTCGGGTGGTTGCTGGTGAAGTGTAGCGCTTTATTTCTATCAGATGGTTTGCGAAATAACGTTGTACTGAGTCCCTGTGCTTGTGGTTGAATTTCCACGTCCAGAAATGTGATAGATTCCTTTGATGATGTGGCTGAAAATCGGATATCGGCTGTTCTTGAGTTAAGCCATTCCGCAAACTTATTCAGATCTTCTTGGTTTCCTGTCCAGATTAAAAATAGATCATCTATATAGCGCATATAGTTGGAAATATAATGGCCATATGGATTGTTGTTATAGATGAATTTTTCTTCGAATAGCCCCATGAACATTATCGCCAGCTCGGGGGCAAAGGGACAGCCCATCGCTATCCCTTTTATTTGAAAAAAGAACTCTGAATCAAAAGTAAAAAAGTTCTTTTGTAGTGTCAGGCGAGCTAGGTCGAGGATGAAATTGGTTGGGACTCTCATTGGTCGTTCACGATTTTCCAGAAAAAAGGTTAGGGTTTCAAGTGCCTGTTCCTGCGGAATCTGAGTGTATAAGGACACTACGTCTAGTGTCACTAGCAGTTGATTCTCGCTGTTGAATTTAATCGACGCAATTCGGTTAAGGAACGCCGTGGTGTCTTTCAAATGGGCTGGGATGGTCTCAATAAAGGGTTTGAGGAAGAAGTCGATGTACTTCGCCACCGGTTCAAAAAGTGAGTCACAGACGGATATAATTGGCCGACCCGGGGGGTTGATCTCATCTTTATGCATTTTGGGGAGAACATAGAACACCGGGGTTCTGGGGCTTTTATTCTGTAAAAATATGAGTTCCTTGGGCCCTACAAATCCTTGATCGAATCCTTTCTGGATTATGTCAAACATCTGGTTTTTTATGTCTAGAGTGGGATCTTTGCCGATCCGCCTGTAGCAGTTTTGGTCATTGAGTTGACGGAGGACTTCATTCTTATATTTGTTGACATCCCATACAACAATTGCTCCGCCTTTATCGGCCTGTTTAACCACGATGTTATTATCATTCTTAATGGTTGATAAGGCTTCCTTCTCTGCTTTTGTGAGGTTGTATTTCACAAAGGTTTTCTTTTTTTCTAGGGCAGAAATTCCTGAAAGTACAGTTCGTTCAAATGTAATAACTTCCTTGGGGATATTTGGTCCTTTTGGGCAGAACGATGATTTCTTTCTTAGTCCTGTCGCCTCTTCTGTTTGAACTTCTTCAGATCCTTGAAAAAAGGTTTTCAGGCGAATTTTTCGACAAAATTCTAGTGTCTCCAATTTCATTTTAACATAGTCCGTGGGGCGTGATGGAACAAAATTGAGGCCTTTTGTTAAAATGGATCTTTCGGCTGGAGTAAGAGTTCTGTTAGAAAGGTTGAAGATGGGGGATTTGGTTAGTTCTTGTAAAACTTCTGGCGTGTTCTCATTTCCCATGGTTGGGTGAAGCGGGTCCTGCCGCGGGGTTTCGGTTGACCGCGTCCTAAAAAAGGCTGTTGATTTTGCTGCTGTTGATATTGGCCTGGTCGGTTGTCCGTTCTGTTTTGGTATTGGCGATTAGTATTATCAGGCTCACTCCCGGATGAAGAAGTTGTGTCAGAAAATGTGATGAATTTTTGACGAGATCTTCCTTGGTTGCCCTGTAAATATCGACGTGAGTCGGCCCGTGTGTAAAAATCCTTATTTAAGTAAGGGTAAGCAGATTCCAACGAAAAACTCTTTTTGTCAATTTCAAATTTGTTGCTTTTCTGAGCAACTGTAACGTCTTTAAATTCTGAAATTTCTTTATCTATTTTCTCCAGAAGTGTTTTTGAGTCTGAGATTAGTTGGTTGTTTTCAATCTCTCTCTGGAGGGTGGATATTTCTTCCAGTTCTTTGACTGAAATCCTGTGTGCCGTTTCGATGGTTAGGACCATAAGGTCCCGGCTACACTTAGTTTCAATTCCGCTGAAATCCTTTTTATAATCTGGGTCTTCTGTGAAAATGACAGGAATGTTACGGACAATTAGTCCTGCTGGGATGGTTCCGGCTCGAAGGTGTTGAAGTAAAAAGTGGCCGTGTAGATCCGTCCGGATCTGTTTTTTGCGTAACCGAGTGAGTTTGTCCGACTCGTTTTGTGTATTGGCTGTAACGCTATGGGTTGCTGAGGCAAACACTGGGGGGTCTCTCATTAAGTTCTGTATATGTTCCTCGCTAAAGGAAACTGTATCTTTCTCGGCCATAACAAAAAGAAAGTTTGAGAATAAATAAGAAGTGCGTGAAGGAATAATAGTGAAGTGAAAGTGACCAAGCACAAGAGCCCGACAGCTGGGCACAACACAAGTTCTGACGTAAATAATTAATTTACTCTCTTAATTTCTATGCAGGTAAGTACTTAATCAATAATAACTCAATCGGAAAGAAAGAAAACAGAGTCCGTGGTGTTAGAGTTCTTAGGGGTTTTATTCCTCAAAAAGGAATGGTCTAGACCAGGATATCATGTTCTGACCACCACAGGGGTGTCAGAAGGGATAGAGCGCTACATTTTATTACATTACATAGCTTATATACTTAATTCATGTCATAGGAAACAGTCATAATGGGCGTAACAGCTGAGAGAAGACAAGATAACAGTATACACGTGTTACAAGTACGTGATCAGAAGGCGTGAACTAGAGGTGTGTGCTAGAAACGTCACAGGTAGGTGTCACAAAGGGGTGGCACTAACAGAAATGTTGCAATGTCAGCAGAAATCGGAAGCTTGGATGCGCGCGCAGCTGCATGACGTGTGATTGACGTGAAGCTGGAGGGTGCAGGGGGCTTGACATTTGCACCGACGGAAAGAGACAGAAGTCTGGCATGTCAGATCAACTTGTGCTTCTATCATATCTGATATCTGGTGTTTAGGAACTAAGCTATCTGGGCGGAAAGGTCTCGAGGGCAGAAGCTATTCTATACTGACTGTGAGTGCGTGCATAAGCGCCTGAGTGTCTGTATGAGAAGCGTGGGGGCATGGGCCTTCCATGGGAGCATGGCAACAAGGGCTATGAATTACTTGAATTAGTTGCATAGAGACAGGTCGGCCCCTTGGCTCTGCAGCTGAGGGGAATGTTTACTGAAGCTAGCAGGCAGGAATGTATTTTCGGGGAGCGGAACAGATAACTCGAAGGTTATAGTCAATCTTGGCAGACAGCAGGCTGAGCTGAGCGCGAGGGGCCGCGCTGAAAGTAAGTCAGAGTTCACGGGTACAGAGGCAGCCTGGGCAGAGGCCCTTGGAGTCAGAAGCCAGAAAAGAGGCTCGGTGGCAGAAATTCAGGGCCTACTCAGCTAGAGCTGAAAAACGTAGAAGTACACTACAAAAAGACGTTGGCATAGCATACTTAGGAACGGGCTATCCAACCCATTCAGGGTGGGTCTGAAAGAGGACATGTTGACGTTGGACGCAAATGTATTTGCGTCTTCATAGCTGGTACAGGAGGGAAGTTACATGCACTTTAACTCGTACATGGAGACGGTGGGGTACGCGCTAGGGAACACAACTTGACCATAAAATTTACATTTCCTCATTCCCTCCTTGTTCCCTACGGACCCTTCATGATATATCAATCATCATAAATTGATCAGTTTGTTCTTGCAGCATCATTTGCTCATCTTTCTTTCTTTGACGGTTTGAGAGGAAACTGGAATGTTCAATGCACGATGTGGCACACAGTCCACATATCGCCGGCCCACACTGTAGGCACAGGCAGCAGCTGAATACTATGACAAGGCCAAAACCTAGGAAGGATAGGATCTTCCATCCCCAAGCAGTTAACGTTGTCCAGAACCAACCGGACCAAGTCCAGGTGCCTGGATTCTGATGTATCTGATTTGCAATTTTATGCAGACGGGTAATAGCTTGATAGACAGATGGCGCGTTTTGTGGGATGAAAACGCAGCAACTTGACCCGATGACCTTACAGGCTCCACCTCTATCTGCCAAGATGACGTCAATAACAAGACGATTTTGAAGGACAACAACCCGCATAGCAGATTGCTCCTCTGTTAAGTTACCTAAGGCGGAGGCAGTTTCATGTACTACAGCTTCAAGTGTTCTAGTTAATCTACGTATTAATTTACTGTTTTGGACAGGTCCTAAAAAGAAAAAGAATCCCTTATTAAAATCGGTGTACTGTTCCCATGCCGTTTCTGTGTAGTCGACAAGTGGGATATCTCTTCTGGGTCTATTCTTTACTATATTTGTATTTCTATGGTAATCAGGGGGAGCTAGAAAAACAGGTGGCAGAAGGAATGCAATATAACAGGTACCATCCCAATCTGGAGGCAGACGTATGTATGCGGTATGACCACAAACAAAATAGGAGTGACTGATAGCTTTGAAGGACGATTTACCATGATCACTGAATTCGACCACAGTAGTGCATTTACTATGACCTAAGTGTACTGAACCTTTCTTTCGGACACATAATTCACCAGTGACTGGTAATACTAGCATATGGGGCAGGACTGGTGCAGCCTCGGATTCGACAGTAAGGATCATAAGGCTAATTGTGTAGTTACCTAATCCATATACTTCATTTTCTAGATCAGTTCCTATTCGAGTGGGGAGTCCCTCCTTATCAGGGTAACAGACGTCGAGCAGGACTAAGTTCAAGTTTCCCCAAACCCAGCCCCCATCGAAAACAGCAATATCAGGATCTAAGGAATTAATTATTTTAAACCATGCACCACAGGAGCCATTGTGAGTGAACGGGTACGGAAAAAGGGGCAGAGCTCCCTTGTAATTCTGGTAGGGAGGGAGTCGGCCACATATCCAGCAGTCTGTAGCATTGTTAGTCTGATGGGAATGGTGTAACATACTAATGAATGTATTGTTGCGCAGCGCAAGTCTGTAAGAGAGTTCGTGTGGCGGTAACTCACTAAAAGAATGTTCAGCAGAAACATTGTAAACAGATTGTTCACGCCTGAAAATAGGCCAGTAGATAGGTAGCAGAATGCTAGCAACAATAACTAAGATACTCAGAATAAACATTATTAATAGTGTCACTATACAGTGACTACGGAGTGATTTACAATATGCACTTTTCTTAACTTGTCTCTCTCTCTCTCTATCTCGATCTAGGGGATACATGTCAGAAACTATTTAACCGATTCACCTAGGGGAGGACTTAAACAATTAAACTGTCTGACTTGCTAGATCGGAGTTTGGACCTGTACTCCTCTTGGGGAGTTTTTTCTCGTTCGGTAACTGTAAAGTCTTTTGGCTCAACACAGTCTTTGGTGGGGGTGGACGAGTCTCGGTCTGGTTTCAGTTCATGAAATTTTTTCACATGACTCGTATGGACCCACCCCTTTCTCCCTTCGATCTTCACGGCGGTCCTCGTGGTGAGAAGGACGGTCTTCGGGGATTTCCAGCGGGGCTCCAGTGGACTCTTCCTGTCGAAATTTCGCACCAATACTAGGTCCCCAGGACGGACCTCGTGCGGCTTTACATCAGTGTTGTCAGGGAAGGCAGCGGCAACCTGTGAACGACATGATTGGAGTGCAGACATCAAGGAGGCAAGGTAATCTGTCAACATGTTACAATCAACATCAGTGATCTTTTTCGGAATGGGCGTCCCCCACATATTCTGTGGTCTGCCAAAAACCACTTCGTACGGGGATAGCCCTGATCTCGAGTGGGCGACCATCCTCATGTAGAATAGTGCCACTGGCAGGGCGACTATCCAGTCGACCCCTTTCTCCTGACATATTTTTGCAAGGCGTATCTTTAGTGTCTGGTTATGCCTCTCTACAAGGCCTGCGGCTTCAGGGTGTCGGACACAATGAAACTTCCACTGATATCCTAGCAGTAAAGAAACTTGTTTCATTAGCTCGGACGAGAAGGGTTGTCCGTTATCTGAGTACACGACACAAGGCAAACCGTATTGTGGGAAGAATTCACGAACCAACTGCTTGGCAGTGGTCGGAGCAGTATAGTCTGAGACTGGGTATGCTTCGGTCCAGCGGGACAGAGCACAAACAACTACAAGGACATACTTGAATCCTCGACAACGGTTCATCTGGATATAATCCATTTGGAGGACTTCAAAAGGGTGATCGGGGGGATGAAATCCACCTTGCTCTACAGGGACGCTTTTACCTGGATTGAACTGACAACAGATCATGCAAGTACGCACTTTCTGTTTTGAGGCCGCTCGTAAGTGTTTATTATTCCAAAGATTTTGTAAACTGTCTAACATCGCTTTCTCTCCTAGATGTGCTGGGCTATGTGCTGTATTAATCATGACTTGAACCATAGAGTCAGGGAGAAACCATGTAGATTTTCCCTTCGTCATCCAACCTTGATCTGTCTGGATCCCTCCTAGTTCAATCCATCTCTTTATTTCTTCTGGGGTAGCATGTGCCTGAATATCAATTACATCTAGAGCGGGATCCTTGACTGCCATACACTTTGTCGGTACTATTGTCTTTGTCACATCAGTTGTCTGGGTGTGAGTCAGTGCTGTATGTTTTGCTGTCTGGTCTGCCAGGTCGTTACCCTGGGAAACAGAATCTGTGACCTTAGTATGTGCTTTACACTTCATGACTGATATTCCTGAAGGCAAATGTATTGCTTCTAACAGTGCTTGAATGAGGGGACCGTGTTGTATCTTGGCACCGTGGGAGGTCAAAAAACCTCTTTCTTGCCATAACATGCCGAAGTCGTGTACGACTCCGAACGCATAACGGGAATCAGTGTATATGTTGACATTTCTGTTCTTGGCTAGTATACAAGCTCGGGTCAGAGCGATGAGCTCTGCTGCTTGAGCGGACAGTGTGTCAATACGATGTGTTTCTTTAACTCCAGTTTCAGTGGTCACTGCATACGCGGCCACTAATTCTCCTGTATTTGTTCTCAGGCATGAACCGTCCACATAAAGTGTCAGGTCTGGGTTTGTCAGTGGAACATCTGTTAAATCTCGTCTAATCTTTGTTACTGCATTAATGATTTCTATACAATCATGCGGGGCTGGATCTGTCATAATTGTAGGTAACAGTGTTGCGGGGTTCAGAATACTGCAGCGCCTGATTTCTATGTGTGGCTGGAATAACGTTAATTCATAACCTGTCAGTCGTGCTATAGTCAAGTGCTGAGTCTGGGTTCTGTTTAACAGAACCTCTACAGAGTGTGGAACTTGTACTGTTAATTGATGGCCTAAAACAATTGAATCGCTCTGTCTGATGGCTAGTGCTGTTGCTGCTACTGACTTCAAGCACGCAGGGAGTGCCTGGGCTACTGAATCCAATGTACTTGAGAAATAAGCGCAAGGTTTATGTGAACCTGCTTGATCTTGAGTGAGGACAGACAATGCTGTACCATCACGTTCTGTAACAAAAAGTGTAAACGGTTTGCTGTAACATGGTGTCGCTAAAACTGGTGCTTGGCATAAGGCTTTCTTTAATTCTTCAAAAGCTTGTGTGTGTTCCTGAGTCCAAGGGAGGGCAGTCGAAGTCGCTGCCTCCTGTGTCGTTAACTGGATGAGTGGTTTAGCTAGAAATGCATATTGAGGAATCCATTGTCTGCAGTATGAGGTGAGGCCTATGAAGGCCCGCACTTCCTTTTGTGTCTGGGGTTGTGGCATATTTACAATTAACTGAATGCGATCGGGAGTGAGCTGTCTCCCCACTTTGGACAGCAAGTGACCCAAGTACACAACTTGCTGAACACAGAATTGTAGCTTCGAAGGAGACACCTTGTGTCCCTTGTCGGCCAGAAAATGTAAAACTGTCAGTGATGCTTGTTCACATTCGGGCTCACTTCGTGCGGTGATCAGTAGATCATCGACGTATTGCAGTAAAGCGGTGTTAACTGGCATTTGAATACAATCTAGTTGTCTTTTCAGTGCTTGACTGTAGATGCTGGGGCTTTCTGTGAATCCTTGAGGTGCGCGTGAAAATTTGAAGCTGCGTCCATTTAAACTGAATCCGAAGAGATATTGGCTCTCTGGATCAATAGGCACGCTGAAGAAGGCGTTCTTGAGGTCAATTACAGTAAAGAACGTCGCTTCTGAATCAATAGCAGTCAATAGGGATGAGATGTCGGGAACCACAGGGTACTGTGGTATAATGCATTTATTCAGTTCTCGAAGATCAATCACCAGCCGATATACTGGCGGTGCATTGGGATCGGTACGTTTAAGAATCGGAATGATCGGTGAATTACAGACATTGGAGTCGGTCTCTACGACCACTCCTTGGGCAATGAGCTCTTCAATGATTTTCAGTAAAGCCACTACAGCATCGGGTGGTAACTTGTATTGTCTGATTCTCGGTAAAACAACACCTGCCTTGAGTGTAACGCGGTATGGGGTGATATGCATGCAACCTACATCAGTTGGGCCTTTTGCCCACAAGTAATCTGGCACATTTTTCAATCTGACATCGAATTCTCGCAAAACATAATGACCCTTGAAATCCCGTAGAAAGAGTCTAACTCCCTCCGGGGAACAGCAGATTATAGCTCCTAGAGCCTTCAATGTTTTAATTCCTAACAGATTTTCCGGACATGATTTTGTAAGTAACAAGTCTGTAACACGTGATAATGGACCCACAGCCAGGGGGACTGGTTCTGATACCTCATTTACAATAGGCTGTCCTGAAAAACCAAGGGAAACATTCTGTGAGCCTGAGAGGGGTACCCCTGGGACTTCATCATGGCTGATCGTAGTGCGACTTGCCCCTGTGTCAATTAAAAACTTTCTGTCTTTTCCCAATACGTGACTGTGTACATAAGGACCTTCTTGATCTACAGGAATTTCAATAAGAGGCAAGCCACCTTCCCTCTCTAGGCTGTTTCATGTATATCGGGGGTAATCTGGGTATGCGGACTGGGCATACTGGTACATCTGTTGCGAAACTTGCTGAGACGCGGCAATGGGCTGTGGCTGTGGTACCGCTACTGTCTGTGCTGGAGGTGAAGAAGCATGCATAGGCTGTGTATTCTGTGTATTCTGTGAAGACTGGTGCTGGTTATGGTCTTGTCTAGGCGGATGCGGTCTTTCTTTAGTTTTACCTGTTGCTATATTATGTTTCAGGACTGGGCATTCATGTACGTAATGACCTGGCTGCTTACAGTAATTGCATGTCCCTTTAACGGGAGCTGTAGTGTGACTTGTCTGGGTCCCACCCTTTCTCTGACCGTCGGCTGGGACCGTCTGAGGTACTAACATTTTCATCTTCGTGTCTTTCATGCGTTTCTGTTCCTGATCCTGCTCTTCTCTAATTCTGTTCTGATGATATTGGAGCATCTGTAACATCTGGGATGGTGTATTTGCCTGCCAAGTACTTTCAACTTTGTACACTCGGTTTTTAACTAATGGTAGGGAATTCTCGACTAGTTTTGATACAAAAAGGTGCGGATATGACTCGCTACTTGGTTTGAGGCCACTATTGATAATGAAACATTTCTCGAATCTTGAATAGAAGTCACTAGTATCTTCATCATGTTTCTGTTTACAGGACGAGATCGCGTCCCAATCTTCCTTTCTAGTTGTCAATAATCTTGGCAGGACCTGTACTATCAAACCGGGTAATGCTTTAGTCTTATCCCCAAGGCCTACCCCTGGGACACGTTTATTTTCTTCCTCTTCTATTTCTGCCCATGCAATCTTTGTGTCTCCCACCTCCCATTCCTTTTCCTTTAGTTTCTCGTAGATGCCCGTGGGCAACAGTACTTTTAACATTTTCATGATATCATCATATGTGTAATCCCCCATCAGTAACATGTCTTTAAGCTCTCTGTGAAAACCTGCGGGATCTTTATCATGACACGGTACTAGTTTCTTCATTTCTAACAGTTCTAACTTGGTCAGAGGCGTGTGTACATATACACGTTTCAAAAGGTGATCCGTACCCATAACAGGGTGTACTTCTCGTAAGGGGTTCTGACTTTCAATGCCACCCCCGCATTGCATGTGATACGTTTTTCTTTCTGGAGGCGGGGCGGGAACATATTCAGAGCTTATGAAAGTGTCATATCTACGGCGTTGTTCTAGAATTATTTGAATTAATTTGGTACTTAAGCCTCTCCATCTATCCATGAGTAGTGCTTCTAGTGTTTCGTGTAGGGGACCTGGATCAGAATGATGGTTTCTGTATTTGATGAGGAGGTGCTGAATCATGTATACACCTGCTAATTTCTGCTCGTCTGGGGAAAGGTTCAGAAATGTCTGCGCTACTGTGTCATCATTATATATGTCTGGATTTTCGGCCCATGATACGGCTGATCGGGCTAGTTCTTGTTCATCCATAGAATTGAGCACGTGGTACCCTACTCGATCTCGAAGCCTTTTATCAGTTTCCTGGAACTGATGTTCAGCAGAATTCGGGTTTGTCAAGGCAGAGAAAAAAACTCTCTTGCTTTCTGGACGGATGCCTTTCCTAAGGTAATTTCCCTTACCTACATATGCTATAGTATCTGCAGCTCTTTCTGGTTCTTCAAGTTCTTCTTCCTCCTCGGAGGAAGCTTTTTCTTTCTCTTTTTGGTGTACTGCTAGCACTGCTTTCCTAATTTTCCTGTACATAGTGGCTATGCAAGTCCCCTTATCATGTTTTCCTTCAGCTATATTTTGACCCCACTTGTTCAGTGCATCTAATTCACTCTGATCTGTTCCAGGCCTATCTCGTTCTCTTATTAGACAGTTTATGAAAAATCGTAGTATCTGTGCTTGAATGTCAACTTTCTGTTTCTCCATGGCCTCCTTAATACTGTCAGGGTCTTTCCCTGTCTGAACAAACTCATATATTCTATCCAGACGATCCTTCATTCCTACATAACATAGCAAGATATCAGTAGCAGATCTTAACCGTAGTGATGCCAATATCATTAGATCGTCTTTTCCGGGTACTGGATCGTATCTGCAAACTGAAAGGTTTTCTTTAAATGCGTCAAAGCGGGGTGACCTGAACGTGAGAGGACTCTGCATATCCCTGAGATTTAATCTGTGTGTCAATGGCGGGGTCTGAGGACCCGCGGTTGCACCTCCTGAAGCGGAGGCTTGTGCAGTATCTCCCTGTGGAGTCGGTATCTGAACTTGAATTTGTCGTTTAGTTAGATCAGGTAAACGTGGTTTCGGTAGGTCTATTTTGGGTGCGGGAAGTGGCGGGGCTGGCGGAACGGGGGAGGTCTGTCGCGGTACTGGCGGAACATGATCTGGGGGCGGGGTGCCCCCGCCCCCGTCAGTAGGCAAGGTGCGAACAGGCAGATTGGTGTAAGCCGGTGCTACATCCTCTAGATAAGAATTTAGGAATATATCTTTAGTAGTCTTATGCATTACTTTAGTTGGGATCAATGGTGGCGGTAAGTTTTTCGGTATTTCTGATAGGGCCTCAGGTGTACCCTCGGCCGCAAGATACATACCGTTTACAAGATTATGTCGTGCGCGGTCTATCTGTTCAGTTTTTACTCGGATCCCCTCGGTAACTAGTTCGTTTTCTTGGGCTTTCTCTGATTCTTTAAGTCTGTCTTCTCTACGGAGTGCTCTTTCAGCATGTTTATGTGATTCCTTACGCCAAAATTCTATGGCGTCTTTCTGAGATTGTCTGGCTTTCTTTTTCCATAGTGCTTCCTCTACCTTCATGATGCACTCGGCATCCCATGTTCCGTTAACGGGCCATCTGTGTCTTTCGTCTAGGTGTTTAGTATAGTCAGTCCATAAGTCTAGATACAATATGGCGTCTATGCCGTGCTTATGGTACATAAAGTTACCTGGAGTGTCCCTAGGGGGGATAGGAATTTCTTCCTCTAGTATCCCTTTCCTAGTTCCTATCTGCTTTAACTTGTTGAAAAACGGCATTTTGCTTACTTAGTACTGAATGCTCAATCCTTAGTTTACTTAATACTGGGTATAGCTAATTGTACAAGAAACACAATAATTCACATTAAAACGGTCACATTCACATTCATACCACGACATTAATCACATGAAAAGACATTTGAGACATAGATGACTACCCCCTATACTGGATGTACTGCTAAACAGTACAGATACACTGGTGTACAGTGCAGAAATTCAGAAATTCAGAATACTAGATATACTGCTAAACAGTACAGATACACTGCCTAAAAACAGTGCAGACCGGACTTGTGTACCCAAACCCGTCTAGATACGTCCCAGCAATGGTACTCACCGGGAAGCATGGAAACAGAAGGCCTCGGAAAACTCGACTGGACTCGATTCGACACTTCGGAAAAACTTCGGAAAACTTCGGAAAATTTCGGAAACCTGGTGGGCCTCTTGACACCTCGGACCTTGCTTCTTTCGGCTAGGCTCTGGTCGGGATCCTCCGCACTCCTCACCGCCTCGTCTGGGCACTGATCGCAGTCTTCGTCACCTCCGTGGGTCAGAGGGAGATGCAGGAAATCCTGCCGGTACGCGTAGTTTCCATCTAACTGATGGCAGGGGACATAGGTTGCAACGCACCAACCGGCGCGTGAGGTGGGGGAGGGGTCCCTGTTCGGGCGCCAAAATGACGTAAATAATTAATTTACTCTCTTAATTTCTATGCAGGTAAGTACTTAATCAATAATAACTCAATCGGAAAGAAAGAAAACAGAGTCCGTGGTGTTAGAGTTCTTAGGGGTTTTATTCCTCAAAAAGGAATGGTCTAGACCAGGATATCATGTTCTGACCACCACAGGGGTGTCAGAAGGGATAGAGCGCTACATTTTATTACATTACATAGCTTATATACTTAATTCATGTCATAGGAAACAGTCATAATGGGCGTAACAGCTGAGAGAAGACAAGATAACAGTATACACGTGTTACAAGTACGTGATCAGAAGGCGTGAACTAGAGGTGTGTGCTAGAAACGTCACAGGTAGGTGTCACAAAGGGGTGGCACTAACAGAAATGTTGCAATGTCAGCAGAAATCGGAAGCTTGGATGCGCGCGCAGCTGCATGACGTGTGATTGACGTGAAGCTGGAGGGTGCAGGGGGCTTGACATTTGCACCGACGGAAAGAGACAGAAGTCTGGCATGTCAGATCAACTTGTGCTTCTATCATATCTGATATCTGGTGTTTAGGAACTAAGCTATCTGGGCGGAAAGGTCTCGAGGGCAGAAGCTATTCTATACTGACTGTGAGTGCGTGCATAAGCGCCTGAGTGTCTGTATGAGAAGCGTGGGGGCATGGGCCTTCCATGGGAGCATGGCAACAAGGGCTATGAATTACTTGAATTAGTTGCATAGAGACAGGTCGGCCCCTTGGCTCTGCAGCTGAGGGGAATGTTTACTGAAGCTAGCAGGCAGGAATGTATTTTCGGGGAGCGGAACAGATAACTCGAAGGTTATAGTCAATCTTGGCAGACAGCAGGCTGAGCTGAGCGCGAGGGGCCGTGCTGAAAGTAAGTCAGAGTTCACGGGTACAGAGGCAGCCTGGGCAGAGGCCCTTGGAGTCAGAAGCCAGAAAAGAGGCTCGGTGGCAGAAATTCAGGGCCTACTCAGCTAGAGCTGAAAAACGTAGAAGTACACTACAAAAAGACGTTGGCATAGCATACTTAGGAACGGGCTATCCAACCCATTCAGGGTGGGTCTGAAAGAGGACATGTTGACGTTGGACGCAAATGTATTTGCGTCTTCATAGCTGGTACAGGAGGGAAGTTACATGCACTTTAACTCGTACATGGAGACGGTGGGGTACGCGCTAGGGAACACAACTTGACCATAAAATTTACATTTCCTCAGTTCAACAAAGCACAATTACCCTGTGATAGAACTGAACTAGAAATGATTCAGCAGGTTGTTTACGCTTTATTCTGAACACCAGTTAGATTCATCTTTGTTTGCAAATAACCTTTCTCAGCAAGGCGCTTGTGTTGCTTTCTAGTTCAGTTTGGCTCAGCCGTGCTGAGTAACGAGTCAAGACCCTTGTGTTTTGCGGTTCTTGTAGCGGGCAGATGCTCGCGAGGTCCTGTTAGACAGAAAAAGTCTGTCTCAGGGTAATTGTGCTTTGTTGAACTTGTGTTGTGCCCAGCTGTCGGGCTCTTGTGCTTGGTCACTTTCACTTCACTATTATTCCTTCACGCACTTCTTATTTATTCTCAAACTTTCTTTTTGTTATGGCCGAGAAAGATACAGTTTCCTTTAGCGAGGAACATATACAGAACTTAATGAGAGACCCCCCAGTGTTTGCCTCAGCAACCCTTAGCGTTACAGCCAATACACAAAACGAGTCGGACAAACTCACTCGGTTACGCAAAAAACAGATCCGGACGGATCTACACGGCCACTTTTTACTTCAACACCTTCGAGCCGGAACCATCCCAGCAGGACTAATTGTCCGTAACATTCCTGTCATTTTCACAGAAGACCCAGATTATAAAAAGGATTTCAGCGGAATTGAAACTAAGTGTAGCCGGGACCTTATGGTCCTAACCATCGAAACGGCACACAGGATTTCAGTCAAAGAACTGGAAGAAATATCCACCCTCCAGAGAGAGATTGAAAACAACCAACTAATCTCGGACTCAAAAACACTTCTGGAGAAAATAGATAAAGAAATTTCAGAATTTAAAGACGTTACAGTTGCTCAGAAAAGCAACAAATTTGAAATTGACAAAAAGAGTTTTTCGTTGGAATCTGCTTACCCTTACTTAAATAAGGATTTTTACACACGGGCCGACTCACGTCGATATTTACAGGGCAACCAAGGAAGATCTCGTCAAAAATTCATCACATTTTCTGACACAACTTCTTCATCCGGGAGTGAGCCTGATAATACTAATCGCCAATACCAAAACAGAACGGACAACCGACCAGGCCAATATCAACAGCAGCAAAATCAACAGCCTTTTTTAGGACGCGGTCAACCGAAACCCCGCGGCAGGACCCGCTTCACCCAACCATGGGAAATGAGAACACGCCAGAAGTTTTACAAGAACTAACCAAATCCCCCATCTTCAACCTTTCTAACAGAACTCTTACTCCAGCCGAAAGATCCATTTTAACAAAAGGCCTCAATTTTGTTCCATCACGCCCCACGGACTATGTTAAAATGAAATTGGAGACACTAGAATTTTGTCGAAAAATTCGCCTGAAAACCTTTTTTCAAGGATCTGAAGAAGTTCAAACAGAAGAGGCGACAGGACTAAGAAAGAAATCATTGTTCTGCCCAAAAGGACCAAATATCCCCAAGGAAGTTATTACATTTGAACGAACTGTACTTTCAGGAATTTCTGCCCTAGAAAAAAAGAAAACCTTTGTGAAATACAACCTCACAAAAGCAGAGAAGGAAGCCTTATCAACCATTAAGAATGATAATAACATCGTGGTTAAACAGGCCGATAAAGGCGGAGCAATTGTTGTATGGGATGTCAACAAATATAAGAATGAAGTCCTCCGTCAACTCAATGACCAAAACTGCTACAGGCGGATCGGCAAAGATCCCACTCTAGACATAAAAAACCAGATGTTTGACATAATCCAGAAAGGATTCGATCAAGGATTTGTAGGGCCCAAGGAACTCATATTTTTACAGAATAAAAGCCCCAGAACCCCGGTGTTCTATGTTCTCCCCAAAATGCATAAAGATGAGATCAACCCCCCGGGTCGGCCAATTATATCCGGCTGTGACTCACTTTTTGAACCGGTGGCGAAGTACATCGACTTCTTCCTCAAACCCTTTATTGAGACCATCCCAGCCCATTTGAAAGACACCACGGCGTTCCTTAACCGAATTGCGTCGATTAAATTCAACAGCGAGAATCAACTGCTAGTGACACTAGACGTAGTGTCCTTATACACTCAGATTCCGCAGGAACAGGCACTTGAAACCCTAACCTTTTTTCTGGAAAATCGTGAACGACCAATGAGAGTCCCAACCAATTTCATCCTCGACCTAGCTCGCCTGACACTACAAAAGAACTTTTTTACTTTTGATTCAGAGTTCTTTTTTCAAATAAAAGGGGTAGCGATGGGCTGTCCCTTTGCCCCCGAGCTGGCGATAATGTTCATGGGGCTATTCGAAGAAAAATTCATCTATAACAACAATCCATATGGCCATTATATTTCCAACTATATGCGCTATATAGATGATCTATTTTTAATCTGGACAGGAAACCAAGAAGATCTGAATAAGTTTGTGCAATGGCTTAACTCAAGAACAGCCGATATCCAATTTTCAGCCACATCATCAAAGGAATCTATCACATTTCTGGACGTGGAAATTCAACCACAAGCACAGGGACTCAGTACAACGTTATTTCGCAAACCACACTTCACCAGCAACCACCCGAGAAACCTTAAAGAGAACTTGCCCTATGGACAATTCCTTAGGATTCGACGGAATTGTTCCACCAAGGAGGAATATTTCAAACATGCAGGCCATTTAAAAGAACGCCTGACACTTAGAGGATACCCCAAAAAATTCCCTCAAAAGAGCATGGTGGACTCCCAGAGAGGTCCTACTTGAAAAGAAAGTGAAACAAGACCTCAGAAGAATGGTATGCGTCTCTACCTTTTGCCCAGCGGCGAACCAATACAAAAAACGAATTCTCTCCAATTGGCATCTACTCAAAAATCTGCATGAAGATCTGTCAGCCCCTCCGTTGTTTGCTTTCAAAAAAGAAAAAAGCATTGCTAATCATATCATAAGAGCTGCCCTCCCTCCGGCTAAACCACCCACCATACAAAGTCTGTTTGGACTACCTCCCACCAAAGGTCACCACAAATGCGGCACGTGCATATGCTGCGATGAAACCATTGAGGACTCTGTCTTCACATTTGAAAACATTTATTGGAAGCACGAAGCATTTACAAATTGCAAAACTAAAAATGTTGTCTACGCCATCATCTGCCCGTGCCCTTTGGTCTATATAGGTAAGACCACACAAGAAGTAAGGAGCAGGATCACTCAGCATAAATCTCAGATAAGGAGAGGCGTAGAAAACGCCCCACTTGTCAATCATTGGACAAACATGAAACATAAACAATCGGACTTAAGATGGACAGTATTGTCGAAAATTGAAAAAGATCCCAGGGGCGGAGATTTGGATGCCAAATTAGCCCAACGTGAGGCATTACTAATAATGAAGTTCAACACTGCCTTGCGAGGATTGAACGAGATGTCAGAGATATACAAAACCAACACTTGAACTACCCAGACCCGTAGACTCGCTATGAAGTGAACTACAAGTCCCAGAAGCCTCTGAGAGTCTTTTCAACCAGGAAGTACCAGTCTAAACAGCTCTGCAGCCCTGATCCACTCTGCAGCACGACTCCGAGGTCGAAGGACCCGTTGTCTCACCCGGTATGTAGCTTTCACGATGACCGCTCTCCTCTGGCTACGCAAATAGTATCTCAAACCTAACCTTAGGTCCCCCCTTTCATGCTTCATTTACAGTGAAGCAGAGGCGCAAATTATGCCCGCCGCGCGGAACACCAGAAGCATGGACTAAACGTCAAAACAACTGCTGACGTCAGTGCAGGTAAACATCCAACCCCGCACCCCGCAGTTAGGAAAGACACTTTAGGTTTGAAACTAAGCGCGCTTGTTTTATTTCTTTTATTCACAGCCCCTGTATGCACACCACGGTGAAATCTTTGAAAACTTTGACTTCCCTAGTCTTGAATTATGTGACTCTGGTTCAATTGCTTAAGGTAGGCTTTGGTTTGACTCAGGGCGAGTGTCTCTCTCTTCTAAAATAGCTCGCTAGACTAAGCACCCCATTTCTTGATTATTTCCACAGAACCAGTACAGGTCCTGAGGAGAACCCTATTATTCATACGGGTTCGAAACGCGTCGACCACCTTGCCTACGTACCTGGTCTACATCTTTTGCGTTATAAATCAGCCCATGTATCAACCTTTCTAAGAAGAATACTCCTTTTCAGAAATTCAGTTGAAAAGACGTTAGGATTATTTCTCTAAAAACACCAAGGGATTTATCCGACTGATTTTTGACCGATACGTGGTTTCATGTACTTTTGTATTTTTGTACCTAACTGTTGTTCGTATTGTTTTACTGATTTTTGTGTATGCAAGTGTTTCGTATGATTGGAAGGCCATGAATGTTGAGAGTGTGTAAATAATTTTTTCACTTGTAATTCCTGTTCACTGTACATATATATATAAAAAAACTGTCGTCCTTTCCATGCACTAAAAACATTGTGTCACGTATAAACAAAAATATTTTTTGAAAAGAGGAATACATTTTCAGTTGCTAAATGATTCAGCAGGTTGTTTACGCTTTATTCTGAACACCAGTTAGATTCATCTTTGTTTGCAAATAACCTTTCTCAGCAAGGCGCTTGGGAGAGGTAAAAGGGCCAGGAATGGGGCGGCAGGGGGGGGAGGCCCCAGTTCCCGAGTCACCCCCGGCGAGCCCGGTCAGTCCAGTGGAGGCCCCGGTTCCGATCCCGGATGCGGGACAACCGATCCCTGTAGTAGTTACGCCCAATAATGAGGGGGATATGCCTCCGGAATTGGCCGCCCAGTTAGCCGCATGGCTCGGCAAAAATCCCGAGGGTGCTACGACTCCAGGAGACACGGCCGAAGAGGCCGGGTTACTAATGAAGCAGTTGCGGCAGTCGAGAGATGCTGCAAAGGCGAATCTCCCTCTTGTTTCCCCTCAGGTTCCCTCGGAACGACCGGCGTCTGGCGTTGGAACAACAGCAGGACCAGCTACCGATTCGGGTAAGCAGCCGTTGCCAATGGCAAGGGAGGGATCGTTACCCTCAAGAAGGGAAAGGGTGGTCCAACATATCCCGCTGGCCACAAAAGAATTGATCTGGGCTGATAAATATGGGAATATGTTTTCTCTCTTGACCGACCACCACGAGGTGGAGCATGTTAAAAGTCAGAAGGATTTGTTGCACCCGAGTGTATGGCGTGCAAAAATGGCGGGATTCAGGGTGGATGAGACGATCGCAAATTGGGCCAGGGCATTTGCAATGTTCACTGCGATCATGGGGGAAAGTAGGCCCGAGGTATTGACTGAATTGGCTTGCTACCAGACACGTATAATGGATTTCTATGAAACGTATGAAGGCAATCAATGGTTGGGTTATGATAATAAGTTTCGTAAAGCCAAGGAGCACGACTCATCTCTGACGTGGGATTGTTTCGACTCCATCTCTTGGCAGAAGCAGATAATGCCGGGCACGACGAAGTCGTCTTCGCTTGGCGGGAATGGGGCGGAGCCCTCCCGCCATTATTCGGCGGCGCCCTTTCGAGCAGGCACCAATAGTGACCAACAACCAAGGAGTAGTGGGAACGCGGGTAGGAAAGGGGTCTGTTGGAGCTTTAACAGAGGCAAGTGCACGAGGCCACAAGGGACATGTAAGTTCAGGCATGAGTGTGCGGGGTGCGGGCAATCTTCTCACCCTGAGAGTTCGTGCAGAGCCAAGAATGGTGAGACAGGGGGTAGAGGAGGGGCCAAACAGGTCTAATGTCGACCAAGGGGCACCACTACCTACCCCCATAGACATCATGGCAATGATCCCTTGGCTGAATGAATACCCTGATCATGTTTCCGCTGGGGTGTTGCGAGACGGTTTCTCGTATGGTTTCCACATCCCGGCGGGGGATTTTCGGGGGGAATCACAGTGTAAGAACCAACTGTCGGTTCAGCAGAATACGGCGGTGGTGCAAGCTAAGATTGCAAAGGAGGTTGCCCGTGGCCGGGTTGCTGGCCCATATGGGCATCCACCAGTCGCTAACTTCATTTGTTCACCGCTGGGAGTAGTCCCCAAGAAGGACCCAGGTGAGTTCAGGTTAATTCATAACTTGTCGGCTCCTAGGGGTCTTTCGGTGAACGATGCGATTGACCCAGGGGTTTGTTCGGTGCGGTACGCATCCTTCGATGAGGCCGTCGCCATGTTGAATCGCCTGGGGCCCGGAGCGCTGATGGCTAAATCAGATATTGAATCAGCGTTCTGGTTGCTCCCGGTACACCCTCAGGATCAGCGTCTGTTAGGTTTTGTGTTTCAAGGACGCTACTACATGGATAAATGTATCCCAATGGGTTGCTCCATCTCTTGTGCTTATTTTGAGAAATTCAGTTGTTTTTTGCAATGGGCGTTCACCAGAGTTACGGGCTATACACAGGTTATGCATTACCTAGATGATTTTTTGTTCTTGGGGGCAGCCGGTGACACGGAATGTGCACAGGCTTTACTTGAATTTTGCAATCTCATGAAACGATTCGGTGTGCCATTGGCACCAGGGAAGACTGTGGGCCCATCTACTTCTCTCGAGTTTCTTGGAATTGAGCTCGATTCAGTGGAGGGATGCTTCCGTTTGCCCAGGGAAAAAGTAATGAAATTTAGGGCCTCTCTGGAATTGTGCATCAGCAAAGATAAAGTGACTCTCCATCAGTTGCAACAAGCAGTGGGCCAGCTTAACTTTGCCCTTAGAGTGATACCAATGGCTCGCCCCTTTTCCCGCTCTATTGCACAAGCCATGGTCGGTCTCAAGGAAGGGCACCACCGCACAAGACTGTCTGCAGAGGTTCGCCAGGATATGCGCATATGGTTGGCATTTCTGGCGGATTTCAACAGTCGCGTCGTGTGGAACAAGCCACCAGCTTCCTCCGAGGAGCTGGGTTTATGGACCGACTCAGCGGGGAGTGTGGGATTTGGCGCCATCTTCGGTAATCAATGGTCGGCAAAAACATGGCCGATGTGGTGGCACGACAGTGGGCTCACAGGTAACATTGGGTTTCTGGAGCTGTTCCCCATTTTTGTGGCCTTGAAGACATGGCCGGATGGGTTTCGTGATCGTACAGTGGTGTTTTGGTCCGACAACATGACCATGGTCGAATGTATCAATAATCAGGCAGCACGCTGCAAGTGGATTTTGAGGTTACTGAAGGAAATTGTTCTACTGTGTATGAGACTAAACGTCCAGTTTAGGGCAAGACACGTGCCGGGTGTACTGAACCAGGCGGCTGATGCGCTCTCTCGTTCCCACATGCAGGCCTTCAGGCGTTATCTACCTTCCGCGGACTTGGTGGCGGCACCATTTCCCGAAGCTCTCTGGTCACTAGGTGCCCCGGATTACAGGACCTCGTGGGAGCAAGTCTAGCACCCAGGACAAGGAAGGCATACGAAGGAGCGTTCCGTTCCTATTGGTCATTTTTGGGTCCAGCTAGGGGGGATCATTGGGGGCAGGAGGAGTATGTCCTGAAGTTTCTAGTGTCACTCCACCAGGCAGGCCGATCAGCGGCAACGGCCAATAGGCATCGGGCCGCCATTGCCTTCATGGCGCAGGTGCATGGCATCAAGGATCCCACATCGTCCTTTCTGGTAAAGAAGGCACTGCGTGGGTGGCAACACCTCGAGGGTCGCAGAATGGACGAGAGGCGCCCGATTGGGCTAGAAAGGTTGTCCCTGTTGATGTCCGTACTCCCTGCGACATGTTCATCCCAGTCAGAGACAGTGCTGTTCCGGGCTGCTTTTGCATTAGCATTCCATGGGGCTATGCGGGTAAGCGAGCTGGTGGCGAAGAATAAGCAGGATACGGGGGGAGGTCTGTGTCGAGAACACATTCTGATCAAGGGTGATTCAATGGTAGTCACAATAGCCAGGTCCAAAACCGATCAGGGAGCTATCGGGGACAGTATTGTTGTCCAGCGCATTCAAGGATCCCCCATGTGCCCAGTGAAATGCGTGGAGGAATATTTAGCGCAAAGGGCAGTATCATGGGGGGGAAGCTTGCTGAGACACACCGATGCCACCCCACTGACTAGGTTTCAGTTTCAGCGGGTGCTAACAATGGCAATTGCGGCAGCGGGCTTGGACCCGAGCGATTTTGGGACCCATTCCTTCCGGATAGGGGCTGCTACGGAGGCTACAGCCAGGGGTCTGAGTGTTGAAGAAGTGAAACAATTGGGACGTTGGTCCTCGAACTGTTATAAAAGGTATGTGCGGTTGCACATGTTGTGAAGCCAATGTCATGCACTCATGCTTCTTGTTTTCTGTTTGGTTTACAGTTTCGCGAGCAGGCTTTGCGGGGCGGACTGTGCAGTTGACCCGACACCTGGGGACCAGCGGTCAAAGATCACCGGCTGAGGGAAGAGTGGTGTGGGTCGTTGGCCACTCATAGGTGAGGCGTGCCGGGGACGTATTCAAAGCAGGTGACATGATTCACGTGGCTGGGGAATACGGGTACAGGGTGACCTTCCACGGAAGGGGCGGGCTCTGTATTGACCAATTTCAATGTTTTATTGAGGGACTGTTAGGGCGGACAAGGTCACCGCCGTCTGTAATCATAGTACACCTGGGTGGCAATGATTTGGTGACCGTTGGTCGACGAGTACTACTCGAGCGAATTCTATCCACTGTTAGTTGGTTGGCGAGAAGGGTTCCAGGGTGCACGATAGCATGGTCACACATGATCCCCAGGAAGGTGTGGCGGGGGGCCCTCTCTGTGGCAGCTTTGAATCATTCAGTAAAGAAAGTCAATAACAAACTTAGTAGGTTGTTTCGCTCAGGACAGTTGCATTGTATTCCACATGGATGTATTCGGGGGGACCACATGTATCTCGAAGATGGGGTCCATTTGTCCCGGGAGGGGAATGTCTTACTCATAGGAGACTGCATAGCATGGTTAAGGGGTTTGTGAATTCATGACCTTTAGTAGGAGTTTGTGGGGGGTCCGGATAGCCGGTCAACTATCCGGCCTGTGGCGGTAAGGTCATGATCGGTGAGCAGTAATTTGAAGATCCCTAGAGGTGGGGCGCCACCCATTATGGATGGGAGCGCCCGGGGGGAGGCGGCCATTGGCCCCTCACACGGGGAGGCGGCACCCTCTAAGTATGGGGTCGCCTAAAGGGAAGGCGGTCATAGGCCCCTCCCAGGGGAGGAGGCGGCTACGGGCCCCTCCTACGAATTTCCCGGGGCCAGGACATCCGCGACGGCGGATGTGGTAAGCAGTGTGGGGTGGGAGGGGGGTCTACGCTACCTTCTAGACACCTCACACGAGTCCTCGGACGACCACTAAGATGGCGTTGAGTTAAATAAGGGGCCCCCGCTAAGACAAGGGAAATTGGAAGTTGGCACAGAGGTACAGTCCTCTGTGCGCCCGCCCCTCACAAGTGAAGGGGGGAGTTCTGGTATTAGGGATCTGACACCGGTTACGACCTTGCCGTTGGCCCGTAATGTTAGGATGTACAATTTTATTTAGAGAGTATGCATTTGCAGGATGTTTAGACTCGGCTAGGAGAACCTTTGTATTAGAGATTTGTTAAGGTTAGCCAATAAACATCGTAATGTATAAAGGAAAAATTGTACATGATATGAAACTGTTAATTTAATGTTTTAATTTTGTTTCATATTTTAATAAATACGGCCGGGAGGGTAACTCCCTCCTGCCTTCCAAAAGTTCAAGAACTGTGTCCGTCTTCCCATCCTTGGGGATTGTGTTGGGAGGGGGTGATAGGCATCCCGGCCATAGGAATACACACAATAGTACATGAACTTAAACCAAGAGTTCCCGGTTCTACCTCCTTCGGATGATGGTTAAACGATGGGTTAGGTGATGAAATCAAGGAGACGCTCTTATTAGAAGTAGTATTTTCCTGGGGTACCCTATCTACCGCTTTCTCCCAGAGCTGGAAAATCTGGTTTTGGCCTTTCAACTGAATGGTTGAAGCATTCCTATTTCGGAGTGGGTTAGATCTGGTCTTAGCTGTTGATCTTCCCCCCAATAGTCTTCCAGATCTTAGCTTTTTAGCAGTCATATTGCAACTAATATCAAAATATGTGGAGTAGAGAAATATATAATACCCGTAAACAAGTTAAGATATATAAATCAAATACTCTCCAATCACAGTGTCAATCAATCGGAGGCATATAAAAGTCACTGAATAAGCAGCAATCGCCAACGTCTACATACAGTCAATGGATTGTAAAAGAAGAATATCTCTGTGTAAACAGAAATTAATAAGAGGGCCCAGCCCAGCCTACTTTAGCCACTGAGGGCCACAGAGGGCCCGCTCTTTGTCTGGTCTTCGTCCGGGTCTCGTCCCGCTCGCGTTCCGCTCCGCGTTGTGCTCTAACTACTTATGGGGCTTCCAACAATTGAGAGGGCGGAGCTGCTGCGGGAAGAGGCAACCTCTGATTCAAAGCCTCGCAGTCCCGCAGCGGTGAAGTAGCAGGCTGTAGCACTCTGGATAAGCGAGTGCAGTGCTACTATCGTCCCTCTTCAGCCCCAACGTCAGCACAGCCTGTAGAGCTCTAAATCCTCCACAGTAGCAGCAGCAAAGTTCAGCGCCGGTCAGCAAAGTTCAGCACCGGTAAGCAATTCAATGAGTGGCACCCGCGAAGCGGGTGCCGCGAAAAGTTATCTGCTCCGTGAGTAGGGGGGCGGGGCCGCTGCGGGAAGAGGCAACAGCTGATTCAAAGCCTCGCAGTCCCGCAGCGGTGAAGTAGCAGGCTGTAGCACTCTGGATAAGCGAGTGCAGTGCTACTATCGTCCCTCTTCAGCCCCAACGTCAGCACAGCCTGTAGAGCTCTAAATCCTCCACAGTAGCAGCAGCAAAGTTCAGCGCCGGCCAGCAAAGTTCAGCGCCGGTAAGCAATTCAATGAGTGGCACCCCTCTACCTCTCTATTGTCGATCTTATGCATATGGAGATTAAAATCACCTAGAACAATGAATTGATAGTATCTCAGTGCTAGATCTGCTATTGTATTTCCCAGGGATTTAAAAAAAGGGCCAGCGGGCCCAGGAGGTCTATATAATAGCAGTCATGACAGGGAGTGTTGGTGAGACAGGGTAATTAAAAAAAATCCCTCAACTCTCCTTAGAATCTCAATTTCGAAAATCCGGCAATCTGGGTTGTCCCTGAGGATTACAGCTATGCCATCTCCCCTTCCCAACAGACGATCCTTTCTATGAACTTTATAACCACTTGGAATAGCCGATGTAATGGCTGGATTAGAGGACTCTGAAAGCCAAGTTTCTGTCAAAAAGAGTAAGTCAGGCTTAACTTCACTTTGACGGTTGTGAATATTATCAGAGTGTTTGTACATAGAGCAGCATTATTCATGCCTACTGAAAACTACACCTTAGCATTTTTCTGCAATGGAGCTACGGCATAATTTCCAAGTGAAGATGTGGACTGAAAATTACAGTGGGAGCATGGATTGTTACTGGCAAATAGGTTCAAAGGATCTGTCCTCATACAAACTGACTTTGGTGCAAAACTCATGAGTAAATCTTTACCATATTGAATAGTTGTGTTACTTAGGGCCATATGTATCAAGCCAAATTGACTTCGCAAATGCAATTTGGACAAATGGTATGTATGAAGGAAATGTGCTTTAAAATTAAGGAATTGCAAAATGTGTGATTCCTTATTTTGCGATTGCATTTAAGGAATTGCAAATTTTGCGATTCCTTAAATGCAATGTAAGAAGCCAAAAAAATTCGCAAATTGGCCTTAAGGAATCGCAAATTACCGCCAACTTCTAGTTGGTGGTAAGTTGCGAATTCCTTTCAAAATGCATATTTTTTCATGCCTTAGGGCATGTATGTGCGCCACATGTGCACCCATGCAGATTTCAGGGGTGCAACAGGGTGTACTTTGGACACCCCTGCACCCTTGAAAATATTCCCAATTTGCGATTAGCAAATTGCGAATCGCAAATTTCCCCTTCATTCCTATGGGCCTCCTGGCCCATAGAAATGAATGGGAAATTATTCCTTAATTGCGATTAGCAATTTGCTAATCACAATTAAGGAATTTTAAGGAATCGCTAAAAAGAAGCAAATTTCTACATACATACCATTTTGCGATTTCTAAATAGCGATTCCTTAAAAAATCGCTATTTAGAAATCGCAAAACGGAATGTTTATACATATGGCCCTTACTGAGATTCGTAGGGGCAGCATGGCTGGTGCTGGCTGCTATCGGGACACAGAATGGCACAGATAGGCTTGCCTTTGGCATGCCTGCTGCACGTATCTGCGCAAGGTGCCCTATTATATACATATGATCGAAAACAGAAAGCACGCTACCAAAAATGGCACCTCTAGTTGTCCTAATACACAAAAGAAATGTTTTTAGCTGATCCCTCGTCCCTTTGATTTAAGTGCAATTCAGGTTCAAGTTCAAGCGTTTTAAAGTGAAGTCCAATTCAGCAGTATGTACAATGAAAATGATAAAAAATTGAAAAGCGGTTCTTCAAACAGATCTAGATGAACAAGGTTTTGTGCAAAAAGCGGATAACTGACTTAGGCTGTCCCAACCATGAAGTGTGGTGTTGGAGATAGTAGTCAAAGGAGATGCAGGGTGTCTTATTGCAGGCTGATTTGGCTTTCCATATTCAGAACTAGAAGAGGAAACAATCTGAGTTGTTGCCCCTGTAGGTGAGGGATTGTTTCATATGTGGTCAAGAGGCACAATTGCAGAAAATAGGATATGGTTTCTTTGAGTAACTGAAAAGTAGAATGAAAAGTGTGGAGGGGCATAATCAGAGGGGAGGGAGATGAATAAAGATGTGGGTATCCAGAACACCTGTAACTCCAGGAAGGAAGAGACAGAAAAAAGGGTGTTGTGTGATGGTTGAGAGCAGTGGTTTTTAATCTGTGGCCTGGGGAACCCTAGGGGTCCCCGAAACCTTCTAAGGGGGTCCGCGACTAGCTAGAAAATTAAATAATAAAAGATTAATAATATATATATATATATAAATAAAAAAACAAATGTATAATTATTTTTTTTAAGCATTCTGTAAATCCAAAGTAATTTGAAAATGGAGGCAAAAAAAATAATTTTTTATTTGTGGAGCAGTGCAAATGTGTCAAACAGAATATGATGATAGATGATGAGTGGCCTCAATTGGATTTAGAAAAGCTCCAACCTTCCCATTCAAATTAAAAAAGTTACATCTTTTTATTTTTGTTTGTAAATTAAATATTTAATCATTTGTGTATTTGTTTGATGAAAACTTGTTTCTGTATTTTTGTTTATTGTTTTGCGTTTCAAATCATCAAAATGTCTCCCCTCACTATAATGAAGCAGTAGGGGTCCCCGGATTCCAATAATAATTCCGTGGGGGTCCCCGGGTTCCAGAAATGATTGAGTGGGGGTCCTCAGTAGTCGAAAAGTTAAGAACCCCTGGTTTAGAGCACCCAGGAAGGTTGATTGTGGGGTGATTCAGGGCACTGCTAGAAATAAACGGATCTTGTGTGACCCAAAACAGTACTTGAGATGAGTAGGATCCAATCACGGAACTGTGCAATTAGTTACAGGAAATGCAGAGGGTCGTGAAAGTGGATTTCTTTAAGAATCTGCTGAGATACAAATCCTGATGCTAGAGTGTTACCCCTCCCATGATTTAGGGTGTGGAGGGAGAGACAATTTATTTTCAACGCAATCCACTGAGGATTCCAGTATATGTGAGGAGATGGGCACTCCTCAATTTATCCTTCAGTCACACAGTGATTGTTTGATCAGTGAATAGCCATCAACCTGAATGTAGCAAGGGAAGGATGATTGTGGGATGCACAGCCCCTAAAAAGAGTTACAGAGCATGAACTGGTCTTCATGGGAAACAAAAAAACACAGCTGGAATTTACCTTTGCAGATCGCTCTCTCAACTGTCTCCTCGTTAGGAGATTTCATTGTTGACCATTTGCCAGCACGGTTGCATGTCCTGCTAAGTACAGGGTAAGGGTACATTCCGTCTGGGCAGTTGTACTTCAGTCTTTTCGTATGTTGAGGTCCCTGGGATAAGACTATAGTGAAGTTGCCACCTTTAATCTCAATGCCGGTCAGACTGCATGGTGTAGCAGGAAGCCCTTCTGCCCCTGAGGAATTAAAACCATGTTAGTGTAAGAATGCTGGAGAAATCAATGCATGTGGCTAAAAACTCATTACTTGGGTCTTCATGCCAAAGAGGACTCTAAAGCCTAATCTAAGCAAGAGCCAGATCCTCACCATCTGCCTGCATTAAAACTTGTTTTGTAGTGGTTATCCTTGTCGTAAGTAAGATCTAAAGTTATGTCCATGTTAATTTTAGCCTATTTTCCCAAACAGATCATTAAAGATTGTACACATAAGTCAAATAAATTCAGTTTTTTTAATTTATATTTTTGCTTCAAATGTATTATTTATTTTAGTAAACATGTATCTTCCTATCTACGCCTTGCAATGTTGTGGTGTTTGGTAACCTTCCCCATACTTTTACCAGACCTCTATGGTCTTTTCAGGTTTCATAACCTCTGCACGAATGATATCATGTGCAGCAAGAAAAATCATTGCTTTCTGGCTGTCAGCCATCTTGTATCTTTATGTTGTCGTGAAACATGAGTGGTGTAGAATTGTACAAGGTTATCAACTTACTATTTTATTGACGTCATTGCTTTGGTCGCCTGTTATGGCGCTTGGTCTCCCACCCACTGGATCAATTACCAACATATTTTCAATGCAAACTGATGTGTGGAGTGAAGAATTGTAAATCTACACGTACCTATGTATGCTTATGTTGACAATATGCTAGTAGCTGATATATGTCAATATTATTGACCTTGATATTATGACACAGAGTGGATCCTATGAATCCATGAATACTAAAGATGTATTTTCGTTATCAACATCTTAAACATTTTTCAGATCTGACACCCTCCCTCTTATCCTCTTGAGCTCTACAGTTAGTAAATATCCCCCAAGTGTGATTCCAATTTCTGCATGTACCAGTAGCACATGTACTGTCTGCGTAATGTGAGGAGTGTAAACTATTAAAATCTTTTTATGCTAGAGTCCAGTCTCGAAGATGTAACAAAGAACTTTTAGAATTTGATGTTCCGACTTTATAATCTGGGAAGTGGATTAGAGTTAATTATTAAATACTAATATGAGGCCTTCCATGCTATTGAAATGGAACGTCTGTCTGCTGAAAACATCACAGTTTATTGTATCTATTGTGATATTGATCTCAACTAAGATAAACATAACAACACAAACCATACTTTTAAATAGAAAGATATAAAAACCACATAATTTAACTCATATAAACATCAACAGTGCCTTTGTTAATATATCATCCATACAGAAGTAAAACTCTCTTAAAAATGTAAATATACTGTAGCATATTTGACCATTTGCAAGTGACAGTATAAAAGACAGGGAACGAAATTCAGAAGTTACATTATGTTTTAAAAACAGGGGACAAAGGAGAGATCAACGTTTAATTTTACAGACAAATATTACACGAATCAATTCCTTAACATCATTTTTGCAAAGTGGGTATTGTTGTTCCAGTGAAGGATACTTGACCAAATACCTGTATTTACAAATAACGGCAGGTCAGTGACTCTCAGAAGCCGAACCATATGTTCCAAAGCAGATTCTAAACGGCAATGCATTGTTATTGACTATGCCAGTTCAGGTAGATATGCAGTTGCACCATATTTAGTTAGCTTGAGATATTCCAAATCAAAACTAACTTGCAGCACTCGGTCTTTCTCTTAATTGTTTTGGCATTATAATATGTCCTGGTAACACTAAATTGACATGGATGAATGACATTTGCAAGAAATAAACCAGGCAATTGGGCTCAACTAAAGTGTGACAAACAGCTGCCTGTCTTCCTTCTTGGCCCTACAAAGTATGTTGTATTAACACAGAACATGCCTAACCGTGGGCTAGGTACCTTTTCAGCTCATGTCCAAACATCACAGAACATTCAACATGGGTATGCATTCGCATTTCTATAGCAAATAAACACAAAGGTACTTCTAGCATAAAAGAATTTGAAGTAGTAACCTGAATATGTAATGGGAAGAGATAGGGCACACAAGATGATTCATGGAGATTTACAAACCAACGTCACTTCACAACAATGCACCAGGCTTCCCTGGTGTATGTATCCTGGTTCCTGGGGTATACACGGGTGAGGTGACTCTCCAACCTTCCATCTTCCACTGGGCTCTAAGAAGGGTCCTTCTTCTTGTAAACTGCAACCGTCGATAGCCCTTTGACTTGTATTGAGCATGTGGTCATGTTTCCACTCTGCACACGGCCTTCTTGGGGTTCCTCGGTACTTACCATGGGTCCCCAACCATTCTAAGTCTTTTGGGTCTAGTCTCGACTTTGGGCGTGGTTCGCATTCCACTTTATTAGTATATGGTTTCAATCAATCTGGGAAATTGTAAGCGCATTACTCACCTGTGAGCGTATCAAGGCGCTGGGGGTGGCCGGGGGGTTAGCAGATCCTTTCAGTCAAAGAGCCAGGTCTTCAGGGCTTCCTGAAGGTGTTCAGGGAAGGGGCGCTTCTGATGTCTGTGGGGAGCTCGTTCCAGGTCTTGGCCGCAATGTAGGAGAAGGATCTTCTGCCTGCTCTGGCTCTGTGGATGTGTAGGGTCTCGGCAAGGAAGAGGTTGCTAGAACGGAGGTTTCTATTAGGTGCGTGAAGGGTGATTATCTGTCATTGAGGTATTAGGGTCCGGTGTTGTGTAGGCATTTGTAGGCATGGATGAGTATCTTGGAGGTGACTCATTTCTCTATGGGGAGCCAGTGGAGCTTGAGTAGGTGTGGGCTGATGTGCTTGTTTCGAGGGATACCGAGGACGAGTCTGGCGGCGGTGCTCTGTATCATCTGGAGTTTGCGGGAAGGGACTTGTTGATGCCGGTGTAGAGGGCGCTCCCGTAATCCAGCATGCTGGTAATGAGTGCGTGAGTGACTGTCTTCCTTGCTTCATGGGGGATCCATTTGAAAGTCTTACGGAGGATGCAGAGGGTGTTGTAGCAGCTGGAGGCTACAGCGTTGACCTGTTGGTTCGTGGAGAGGGAGGAGTCGAGTATGATGCCGAGGTATTTGGCATGGTCTGTAGGGGTCAGGGGATGCCGAGAGTGGTGGGCCACTGGGTGTTGTTCCATGCTGATGGGGTGGGTCCGAGGATGAGAGCTTCTGTCTTTTCTGAGTTGAGTTTCAGGCAGCTGTTACTCATCCAGGCTGGGACGTCCTGCATTCCTTCCTGGAATGTTGAGTCTGGTGTTGGTGGTGGGGACCTTGGTAAGGGAGAGGATGAGCTGGGTGTCGTCAGCATAGGAGACTGCTGAGGCCGTGCTGTTGGACGATGGCGGCGAGAGGGGCCATATAGATGTTGAAGAGGGTTGGGCTCAGTAATGATCCCTGTGGGACTCCTAAGGTGATTTCCGTGGGTTCAGAGAGGAAAGGTGACAGTCTGATCCTTTGGCTTCTGGCGGTGAGGAACGATCGGATCCAATCGAGGGCGGTGTCTTGTATGCTGTGTTTTGTATGCTACCAGACAAGTAGCAAAACGGGTCTGGCGTGTAGCACAGTAAGGCTGCGCCCAATCTAAAAGTAAACAAAACAGTTTGCCAGTACTGTGCAATGATTTACAAAATCTTTTTGTTGAAGAGCTATTAATTACTCTCTCAAAATGACCACTCTTTCAGTCAAGGAAAGTTTAAAAAGATTTTTTGTTAATCTTTATTTATTAGTTTTTTCTTTCTTTAATCGAAGTTGCTTTTTAGTTTGTATTTTTCAGTGTTTTAATTTTCAGCTATACACAACAATATGCAATAATACGGAGGAGAAACAAATTCGTGGACAAGGAAATTGGTCAATAAAATGCATTGAACAACATTTAGACACTAGACATACAACATGGACACTAGACACAAAGTGAACACTAAATAGTACCTAAAGGGGTGGGGGCGGTGGAAGTTGGTGGCGTTATTTCTGACTGTTTGTCAAAGAAAAGGTAATTAGTCTTTGTCCTATGTGAAGTTCAGCCTATTTACAATCAAGAATAAGTTGAGACCAACTTAATGGGTATTTATCTTCACCAAGAAACGAAACAATCGATTTTAAATAAAGTTTTACAATTTCAAATTGTTACAAACGTTTGGCCACAACACTGGCCAAACAGCCACCACAGTGGCGCCAACTGACAACTAACACCTCAATCGGTCGACGCGTTTCGAATCCTAGTTTGTTCAATAGGATTCTCTTCAGGACCACACAAAATAAATCTGTGGAAAACAATAAATAAAAAACAGTCTGTCAGTGAAAACGAAAGAAAGACTCTCAACTTTCACTTAGCATCCATACGCACTCAGTATGTTACCTGTCAGTGATATTACTGCGGCTTGAACATGATGATGAACTGAAAAGAAGTAAGAAATGTATATTCAGCATCAATCAGAAGAAAAATAATCTCGTGCTCAAAGGGGACGAGAGTCTGAGATACTCACTAGAAGGTGATTACATCCAAAACCTCATGCGGGCATCCAAAAGAGCAAATCATCCAATGGTTCTGTGGTTTTTTAAGGACTGGCCTCGAGACTCGATCTAGAAATCAAGAAACAGCAGCTATAAGTGTGCCGTTGTGGGCTCCTCATTGCGTGCATCAAAGATTAAGTGAAAACGAAAAGTGGCGTTGCCGGGCGAGTTGCGTGAACCGCTAGCCTCCTCAATTGGCGGTATCTAGTTGTACGTTCTATGCCCGCCCAGTGTACAGAGGATCTGTTTACCTGAGGCTATGCGTCTTTCTCCTCCAGGCTGGGTCGCGGTTGACTGGAAACGCGATACGAGTACAACCAGGTCGTCTCACTTTTAGTCTGGGCTACTTCCGGGTTCATGCAATATGAATCATGGGACTTGTTGTTTTGAAGTGATCCGCAAGTGGCAAGTTGGACACTTCCGGGTTCCATTTGAAGGATTGCTTGGGAATGGTAATTGCATAGATACTTAAATAGAACAATCTTTGGGGACCAAAGGATGCATTTGTATACAAAAAAGGGATGTTAAATGTTGAGGCAAGGAGGTGAAAGATAAATTTGATCTCACAGACTATATAGTTCGGACATTTCATTTAAGCCTTGCGTGGTCGTGTTGAATTTCAGAATCAGCATGGCTTCGCGTTGACGTAGTTTGGCCTCTACATCTCCGCCTCTTGGGTCAGGGTCAATTTTAGATATTATAGTCCACTTGAGATCTTGTTCCCCATGTAGCTCGTCGAGCCAATGTTGGACCAGTGGGGCAGTGACGACTTTTTTCTTTATTCGAGACTTATGTTGGGACATCCTTTGTCGTACTTCTTGAGCTGTTTTTCCTATGTACAATTTGTCACAAGGACAAAGAATGCCATACACCACATTTTTAGATTTACAATTGGTGAATTGTTCGTGCTTCCAGGATATCCCTGCATGTTGAAACAGGTTACCTTCTAGGGTAGACGCACAGCAAAGGCATGTGCCGCATTTACGGTGGCCAGTGATAGGTGGAAGATTCACATAGTCCCGTAATGTCAAAGTCTTTGGTTTAGGGATTGCTGCTCGTACAATGTAATTGGCGATGCTCTTATCCTTTTTGTATGCAAACAAGGGGCTTTCCGTAAATTGAGTATTCAGATCTTTAAGTAAATGCCAATTCTGATGGATCAACTTTTTTAGAAGATTAGATGACGGACAGTATGTTGACACGCACACAATGCGTTGTTGTTGTTGTTTTCTTCTCCTCGCGAGTAATGGGTGAGGGAGGTAAGGGAGAGGATGAGCTGGGTGTCGTCAGCATAGGAGACTGCTGAGGCCGTGCTGTTGGACGATGGCGGCGAGAGGGGCCATATAGATGTTGAAGAGGGTTGGGCTCAGTAATGATCTCTGTGGGACTCCTAAGGTGATTTCCGTGGGTTCAGAGAGGAAAGGTGACAGTCTGATCCTTTGGCTTCTGGCGGTGAGGAACGATCGGATCCAATCGAGGGCGGTGTCTTGTATGCTGTGTTTTGTATGCTGGCATTGTGTAGTCTGGCCGCGAGAGCACGGTGGGAGACAGTGTCGTAGGCTGCTGACAGGTCGAGTAAAATAAGGGCTGCAGCATGGCCTTGGTCGAGGAGGGTGAAGATGTTGTCGGTGGCGGCGAGTAGGGTGGTCTCGGTGCTGTGGTTGCTGCGGAATCTGGATTGAGAAGGGTCGAGGATGGCGTTGTCTTCGATGAACCTTGTCAGTTCTGCGTTGACGGTCTTCTTTGCGACTTTCGCCGCGAAGGGGAGGAGCGAGATGGGTCGGTCGTTCTTGAGGTCCATCGGGTCTGCTGAGGGCCTGACTTCTGCGCGTTTCCAGTCATTGGGGAAGGTGTGCGCGTTTCCAGTCATTGGGGAAGGTGGTGTTGATGGTCTGTTGTAATACCGATGCAATGGCGGCTCTGTGGTAGAGGTTTGATGAGCGGGGGTCTGTGGGGCCTCAGAGTGAATGCCTTTCATGGTCGCCGCGGTCTTTTCGGTCGTGATCGGTGTCCGGGCAGAGATGGTGGGCAGATAGGCATGGCCAGATGGCGGGCTGACTGCAGGGGTGTCACGTTTAAGCATAGGTAGAGTGGGGAATGCGCTATATAAAGCCCACATGAGTGTATGAGAAGCTTTTGGAACTGTGTATGACTTGTGACTGCATCTCCCATAAGGCCAAGGGGGTCCTTACTTGTCCTATCTCTTTTTTCTGTACTTAAGCTCAGCCCACAAACAACCCGGTGCTTGTCACTTGTATTCTATCGTCTGGCTGGAAGGTTGCATTCCGCTTCGCCTGCCGTTTAACGGCTGCCTGGATTTTCAAAAGCCCACGTCTTCTAAAGCTGCAGGGAGCCTTTCCTGGAATAGGAGGGATTCCGCCCTGACAGCAGGCTCCGATCTATAAAACGCGCTGAAGAGCAAGAACCATAAAGTTAATGACTTGCGTTCGCGCTGAAGCGTGATCTTTTTTTTTTACCTCCTGCCGGCAGAACCCGATCTGAGGACTCGCGCTGTAGCGCATTACTTTGTGCATACCCTGGTGGGGGGGACATCCTTTACAACGAGGATGTTACCCTGCAGTGCTGTTACGACGCATCTTTTACAGCGCAAGTCGTTACTATGACTTGCGCTGGATGGAGCTGTGGGATAAGGAATCTTGTAATTTTATATTCCAACACCTTCCCTACTGTTACGGGGACTGGTGTTGGAATATAAAATTATAAGATTCCAAAATCCGCACCCTCCAACGCAAGTCGTTGTAACAACTTGCGTTGTAAAATCTGCGATGGAAAGTACCGCGTTGAAAACAACCGCGTTGTACTGACATACATCCCCCTGGGGCCAAGTTGAGTTCATGTACACGCACTGGAGTGCGATTACGAGTCAAGTTAGGCTCAGTTATTTCCAAGAGCTGTTGAGAGGCTAGGAGTGCTCTTCCGCTTTTATTTGGTTTCCTTCTTTTTTGGCTGCATGCCCACAAACGCTGGAATTGTGTGTTACAAGAGAAAGACTCCCCTTGGACCCAAACAGGAATACTCACCACTACCAGAGGACTATGTGGATTAAGGTAAGTACTCATACACTGGCTTCTTGCTGAATCTTTGCTATAGTGTGTCCACTACCACTTAGAGAGCTTTCTATGGTTGTCTCAGACCACTAAAATCACCATAAGGGTTGTCAGGATTAGTGCAGGGTGCTTTTCTTAAATAAATGTGCACCGTATTATTATATTATTGATCGACCAATAGCATGATCATAACCAGCATAAAATCTCAAATACACACATTATCAAATAATACATTTAAAAACATTTCTTAAAACAATCAATTAGACATAAAAAGTTAGATTTTTTAAATTCTAAAAATAGAGATACAGATATGAAAACACATATATTAAAACCAATCTAACCCCAGCGCTTATTGCAATAAAACTTTTGATCTGTGCCACCAGGCATAGAACAGGTATCTAGTTATTACAAAGACAAGCCATTTTGTTGTGTCTGACCGGAATATGCGTAAAGCTTTGGAGGGGAGTGAGAAAAAAAGCGTTTGGCAGGCTGGAATAATCCATGTTTTCCTTATGCTTCCATACGCAGGGCACAGAAAAATAAAGTGCTCAATAGTCTCTTGCGCAGTATGACAGAATGGGCACAGGGGAGATATAATAGCATTTGCCCAACTGTTTTTCCCTGCATTTAACGGAAGAGTCCCTAACCTGAACTGAATATAAAGTGCTCGTGCCTGGGGTGGTTCCATTTCGTCCATATACATGTCAAAGTTAAAGCAGCTTTTAACATTTAAAAATTGCATGGTTAAACTGCCACGTGCTACAGTATCATTACAGGAAGAGTTTATAAAATCCCAATATCTCTTCTTTAGAAAAGGGGTCTTTTTTTGTAATAGAATGTGGGGCCTCCCACATAATAGCCAAGCCCAGCCGATACAACCACTTCCTGACCCTATTTAACCAGGGCAATTGGCCTTTCTGGCTTTGGAGAGTTAATAATTCCACCACTGCTTCCTTTATGGGGATCTCTGTATTGTTAGTCCAAATTCTAACCCCTTTGAGAACAGCAAAATGTGAAATGGATTTGAGCCCTAAATCGAGGCGTAGTTGTAATATTGGTGTATTGTTAGGGACATTGAGGATTGCCCTTAAAAAATAATTTTCACTACCTCTAACTGTTTTGTATTCTCCAGGCCCCACTGTTCGGCCCCATAAAGGGCTGCACCTAAGACTTTTGCCCTGTGTATTTCAAGTGTGGGGAAATTGGGCGAAGGTTTGAGCATCTTACCCTCCTTGCTATTGCGCAGTCCACATGTTGTAATGCCAATTCGCTCTTCTGGATTTGGGGAGTCCATGCTAAGTTATCACAAATGCTGACTCCAATGTAATTGTAAACCCTAACCTGTTCTAGATGTTGGGTACCCAGCATCAGTTTCCCCCTGGTGGATTTGTAAAGGTTAAACCCCATATATTTTGTTTTAGAGCAATCAATCTCAAGGCCCCGATCTTTACAAGCTTCAACAAACTTGTTTAGAATATTCTGGATACCCATTGGGGTCTTAGAGATGAGCAAAGTGTCATCTGCGGGATGGAATCCCCTAACAGTAGCAACGGGCTGGTGTGGCTGGACGAAAGAAGAACAACCAGAGTGGGCTCAATATACTAAGCCAGCCTCCTACACCCTGCCACTGACAGGGTCAGCTACAGCTTTCAAAAGCCATATTTCAGAACGTTTTGGCGCTGTCACCATACAGGTATCGATCCTCATGTGTTCCCTGTTATACACCTATTTATTCACCTGCTCCCCAACAATTTTTTTCTCTTTAGCTCACAAAGCCCTTTAAGATACTTGCCAACTGACCCGATTCAGGGAGAAAACTCCCAAATTTGAAGAAAAGAATTGCTTTATTTTGGCTGTATCCTGCCAGAAATTGCCTCTGCTTCAATAGAATTCAATGGGGGGGAGGGACTACATTCCCATGTTTATTTTTTTTTTAAATACCACTTTCCTCTTCTGAAATGTTGGCATGTATATCTTTAAAAACTGCCTAGACCCAATCATATGGATTCAGATCATGAATTTTGTACAAGTAGTGTGCATCTAACACTAACCCTCAATCTTACTAGGTGTAGTAACAGGGCACAATCGTGCAGTAGCCTCCCCCACCCCCCTGAGTCTGCTAGTCCGGTGTGTGATCACGGCTGACACCCCTACCCACAAAAGATGTTTGTCTTCATTTTAGGGGAGAAGTCGACGAGAATGGGAAATTAAACGGAGCACCTGTTCGGTCATTGAAGAAGGGATGCACCGTATATGCCTGGTTCCCTCGCGCTCAGGTAAAGTTAACCCTCATCGGCCAAAACACCTCTAACTGAAGCACTCAAGGACATTAACCTTCCTTATTGCCCTCTAACGACTTCGGCTTTGACAGTTTGCTTCCGGTGGAGGGTGACCACTTCCTGCTCCTTCACGATGCCGCCATGTTCCTGTGCTGGGAGTGGCAGGCCTTTCCATCTGGACTCGCGCCCCGTCCGTGCCGATGAGAGCAGTCTCCAAAGACGTCGCGGACCCCTTGGTTCACAGTCCGAATGGTGTTCTTGGCTGGTGTGCTTGGCGCGTCTGCACCGAATGTAAGCACTTTACAATTAGGCCAAAATAGGCCACAAAACTCTTTGCCGTTATCTACCAAATTAATTCTATAGGAAATAATGTAAAGTATTTTGAATACAGGGTTGTCACCTTTCCCAGATAACAATACCCGCAGTTAATCTTTTAGAATTCTGCAAAGGACCAGACTTGATTCCTTAGTAGAAGTTACGTAACTGTCTGAATTCATTTTTAGTAAACTCTTTCTTGGTTTGCTAACAATATCAGCCAGTCAGTAGGGCAGCTCCAGAACACATTTTAAAGTGTTTTCTTCAAACATTTACCGTTTCATGTATGCACTGATCAGGAGAAAAAGATACCTGCTTTTGGTGATTTTGTCTTATTTTTGTACCTTCAGGGATATTCAAATTTCAGCCACTTTCAAGTTGACCCGATTTATGCGGGCGACTCACGATTTTTTAGGGCAAAAATGACTTCATTTTTGCAGTCTTCCCCTTGCAATTGTCCCAGCTTCAGTAGAAGTCAGTGGGGGAAATGTATTCTCCCATTCCCCAATCTACGATTTCTCTCTTCTAAAATGTTGGCATATGTACAGGGCCGTGCATATAAAACTAAGGGTGGCAGCCCTATTTTAGCAGGAAGGTTTCCATACGTTTTACTTCAAATCCTCTGTTTAACACTGTTTTGAGATGTTTTATCTTACACGTTTTTAATAAATAAAAAAAATAACTCAAATGTTGTAGTTTTATGATTGGAGGAGAACTGTCTGAGGTCGGCGGATTTATACTCCGCCTCCGAGAAGTGCTTATGCTGAAATCTGCACTTGGATATTTGCTTGCCTTACTGTTATTACCGCTCAGCAGAATGCAGGGATGAGGCCAGGGGTTGTAGAACACTTAGATCAAATAGTGTTGTTGATGTTTGTGGAGGCGGTTTGTCAGTCAAGGACAGTTCTTCTGTTTGTCTGGGCAAAGATCACTCAGTGTGCATAACAGGTATCAGTCACCACTAAATGTTCTAAACTGTGGTCAACCTAACACAGTCTTGCAGCACATACAACCGTGAATGAGTGTGACGTGGGCTTGGGCTGCACAGTGATTCATAAAGAAGTGGCTTGAAAGACGTCCACTTGAGGGTAATAGACCTCTGGAGCTTCAGGCCGCCTTGCTCAGTACAGACCAAAACATTCCCTTAATAGATACAAAGAACATGAGCATCCAGGGGCCGGAAGGGGCAGTACTAAGGAGATTAGGACCCCTTTCCCCCACTTACTCATCGCAGTAGGTTTTGGTGAGTGGATTGGTGGATCAGTGTAGCAGGTGACAATCACAAAAGAACAGGAAGAGAACATAAGTGATCAGACATGGGCAAAGAAGCCACAAACATACAGGAGGTTCAGGTGTATTCTCCTAGAAACTGACAAAATGTCCATTTTAGGTAGAAGTCTACCAGCCAGTGCAGCAGTCTGGTTTGCTAAAGACTTCTTGATGACATTCTGAAATCTTTCCCAGGAATGCATTCCACCATTTGCTTACCATTGGCTATGTATTTTGTAACTCACAGTTGCTTGCTTTCTATTCGTTGCATTTTCTTTTAGGCTGCCCATTTTGAGTTAGTCCCTTCCATGGAGCATAGCCTATTTACTGTGTTCTACCACAAGTGTACACTTTCTGTAAACAGGCCTTAAATCTTTAAATCATCACTCAGCCCCACCCTCTTCAACGTCTACATGAGACCTCTTGCAGCCATCGCACGCCAACACAACCTCAACATCATCTCCTACGCCGATGACACCCAACTGATCCTCTCCCTCACCAGAGACCCCGCCACCTCCCAGAACAAGCCTACACGAAGGGATGAAAGACGTCGCCGAGTGGATGAAGAACAGCCGCCTGAAACTGAACTCAGACAAGACGGAAGTCCTCATCCTGGGACCATCGCCCTCCGCCTGGGACGACTCCTGGTGGCCTCCCGCCCTGGGCACCGCTCCCAAGCCAAAAAGACCACGCACGCAATCTGGGCTTCATCCTGGACTCTTCCCTCTCGATGACCAGACAAGTCAGCGCCGTCTCCTCATCGTGCTTCAACACCCTGCGTATGCTCCGAAAGAGCTTCCGATGGATCCCAACCGAAACCAGGAAGACGGTCACCCATGCACTCGTCACCAGCCGACTGGCCTACGGAAACACCCTCTACGCGGGAACTACAGCCAAACTACAGAAAAGACTCCAGCGCATGCAGAACGCCTCCGCCCGACTCATTTTGGACATCCCCCGACGCAGCCACATCTCCGGCCATCTGAGGGACCTGCACTGGCTCCCCGTCAGCAAAAGGATCACGTTCAGGCTCCGTACCCACGCACACAAGTCTCTCCACGACCTGGGGCCCAAGTACCTCAACGACCGCCTAACCTTCTACACGCCCACCCGCCAGCTACGTTCTACGAGCCTCGCCCTCGCCGCCGTACCACGCATCCGAAGAGCCACCGCCGGAGGAAGATCCTTCTCCTACCTGGCAGCCAAGACATGGATCTCCCTCCCCATCCACCTCCGGCTTACACAGGACCTTCTCGCCTTCAGGAAACAACTCAAGACCTGGCTGTTCGAGCAGTAGCGGACCCCTCCCCCAAGCGCCTTGAGACCCTTCCGGGTGAGTAGCGTGCTATACAAATGTTATGATTGATTGATTGATTGATTGGTTCTTATCTTGTCACATTAGCTGTGCATTTATTGAAGGAGGTGAAATGTGAGGCTCTATCTTCCAAAGGAGATTGGTATTTTCTTTTCTTTTTCTGACTTCTTAATCAGAGAATTTATGTGACAAACTTGTTGTGAAAGGGAAGGCTTTTTTTCCAGCTCACAACAACATTTTAATATCTGTAAATGAACTGCAGATATTTCACAATATATCAGAATTACAAAAGCATGAATGGAGCACATTTTTTGTAATTCTGATGTGTGATGGAAACAAATATTTTGATTAGAATCAAATAAATAAATACACTAGGAGAAGACATTTCCATACATAATAGTATCTGTAAAACTGTATGTCTGTACAAATGTAATGGTCATTCCAATTGAAAAAGTGTTGTCTGTAATGGCAGTGCGCTACGAGTCCATGCTTGTTCCACACTATGCCACTCCACAACATTCTACTCCACTATATGCCTCTCCACTCTATGCCACTACATCACACTTCATGTGACTCCACTCTTCGCTACTCCACTTTGCGCAGTGTCACTGCACTATACAATACGCCACTCCACTCTGACGGGCCACTCCACTACCACATGCCACCCTACTCTACACTGATAAATGATAATGATAATTACGCACTTGTATAGTGCACGACTACCCGGAGGCATCTCGGCGCTTGTACGAATACCGCTGAGGAACCCTTCCTGGCCTTTCCCTGTGAGGAGCCCACTCCTGGGCACCCCCAAGATGAAGTCAGGCATCCTCAGCGTTGTTGGGGCCGTTGTAGAGATTAAGCAAGCTCTTGCTCAGAGGTGCAGAGTGAGGCTCATGATCAGAATAGGCACCGAGACGAGAATTATCAGGTCCGAGGAAATTGAGCCCAAGACCCGCCGAGGCGGGAATTGAACCCTGGTCCCGGCGAGACTACAGCATCAGGGTCTGCCGCTCTAACCCTTGAGCCACACTTCTCTACACTCGCCACTTTACTCAACAGCATTCTACTCTCTCCACAACAAATGACACTCCACTTCAGTCTACAACACTTTAGTCCACTCTGAACCACTCCACTCTATGCCACTTCACACCTCTCAGCGACACTCTACTCAAGTCTACAACACTCCACAACACTGAAATCCACTCTATGCAACTCCCCCAATGCCACTCCACTCTACACCACTCCTTGCCACTCTGCGCCACTCTACTCTACTGTACGCATGTCTCTCTACGCCACTCCACTCTACCCCCTCCACAACACTCCACAACACTCTACACCACGCCACTCTACTCCATTGCACCATATGTCCCTTCATGAAACTCTGCGACACTCCGCAACACACCACTCAAGTCTACGGCACTATCTATTACTCATGTTCAACAGCAGCAACATCTGTGTACAACATGGCTGAAACACATTGGCAAATCCAATAGCTGTTGCATAGGTGAGACCTTTTGGCTTTGCCAATACTTGTTTTATCTTATTTTCTTATGTTAATATATTTTGGCATTAACAGTCAGTACTCTAAAAGTGCCTATATCATATTCTTGTGGGAAGAGAGCCACCTGGTGAGTTGTACAGAACATGCATTAAAGATGCAAAAGAAGAGAACTCAAAAGGTGAATGTATGAAAAAAAGTCATGTGTTTTTAATGGCCGTTTCCAGACATTCTGCAGATGACTAAATGAGACACAACCTTAGCTTCTCTACAAGACGCCTTAAAATGTACGATTGAAAGCTAAAGTGTCAGCATTTCTCTGCAGGACGTTGTTAAGGAGGTATCATGGCACTTCTGCAGCAACTCCTAAAGGGATACTATCACTGCCTATTGAGACTGTATTTTAAAAGGATCGATTTTTCAGCACCCGAGGGGTCTCAAAGACAAAGGTCTATCCTGGAGGGTAGGAAAGGCATCCCATAGTGTTCCGGGTATGTAAGGCTTTTAAAGGGACAGTTATCCTGAGCAACATGGCTGATGCCCGGTGGAGCTGCTAGACAACGATTGAGGAGATTGGCCCTGGTTTCCCCCTTGACCGTCACCTACCCAGATGGGCATTGGGCACAGTTCCTCCTCGTCTCCCCGCTATGACTCCTTCCTCCTACGAATTCCTGCAACATTGTTTTTGTGTACTGTACCTTACTATGCTCTGGTAACTGATGTAACTTTTAACACAACAACCCTAAATGTAAAGCACTCTGATACCCTCTTGGGTCTAGTTGCGCTATATAATACTTTATAAATAAAATAAATAAATACTACTTCTCTGTAGGGCTCAGAGTCTACAGTGCAACTATTGCCAACTGAGTGCTTAAAATGATTAAGTACTAAAGCTTCTCTTCAGGACAGAGGTTTTTAGGTCTCGCCTGTCAATGCGCATGCGCATTGAGCTTGCGAGACTATGGGGGCTTAAACAGACTTTAACCAAATTGCGATTTCATGGCGATTCCTTGCAGTGCCCGTGAAATTTAACCTCAATGCGCAAGCGCATTGACATTAAAAGCGCGTGCACATGAAAGCGTCAAGGCTCCCTCCCACGGCTATCCCCAGCATGCGCTGTGCCTCAGGCATTTCTCCTCCCCTAATTTATTCACTGCCACGGCTTTCGCTTTGACGGGCGCCGGTCCGTCTCTCCCCTCCTGGCCCCCTCTCCCCTTTCTCTAGCACGCTCATATAGTCCACAATAAACAAACGACTTGAAACTGAAATCGCCGCCGGTCCGTCTCTCCCCTCCTGGCCCCCTCTCCCCTTTCTTTCTAGCACGCTCATACAGTCCACAAAAACAAACGACTTCAACGCTCATACAGTCCACAATAAACAAACGACTTGAAACTGAAATCGCCGCCGGTCCGTCTCTCCCCTCCTGGCCCCCTCTCCCCTTTCTTTCTAGCACGCTCATACAGTCCACAAAAACAAACGACTTCAACGCTCATACAGTCCACAATAAACAAACGACTTGAAACTGAAATCGCCACCGGTCCGTCTCTCCCCTCCTGGTCCCCTTTCTTTCTAGCACGCTCATACAGTCCACAAAAGCAAACGACTTCAAACTGAAATCGTAGCCTAAAGAATTAAAAGAAGACGTGCAAACTCCTTTCTGAAATCGCCGCCGGTCCGTCTCTCCCCTCCTGGCCCCCTCTCCCCTTTCTTTCTAGCACGCTCATACAGTCCACAAAAACAAAGGACTTCAAACTGAAATCGCAGCCTAAAGAATTAAAAGAAGACGTGCAAACTCCTTTCTGAAATCGCCGCCGGTCCGTCTCTCCCCTCCTGGCCCCCTCTCCCCTTTCTTTCTAGCACGCTCATACAATCCTCAAAAACAAACGACTTCAAACTGAAATCCCCGCCGGGCCGTCTCTCCCCTCCTGGCCACCTCTCAGCATACATTGGATACATTCATACTCTAGCCTCGCATCACAACTTCGAGTCACTGTAGGGGTGTATAACTTTCAGTACAAAATACTTGTGCACAAATTATTTTATTTATTTAAAACATTTATTAAGCGCAACTGTCACCTTGCAGGTATCCTGGCGCTGGTGGCTACTCCTGGGTTTATAGACAGGGAGGTTGAACTTTAACTAGCAGGCTAAAGGGGTGAAGGAAAGAGCCAAGTTTTGATTCGTTTCCTAAAGGGTAGGAGATGAGTGATTTGGCGGACATCGGCCGGCAAACTGTTCCACAGCTTAGCTGCAGCCACTCTGAAAGATCTGCCTCCGATCCTGGACTTCTTATATTTGGGAACTTTCACCAGGCAGGCAGTTGTAGACCTAAGTGTTCTGGTGGGTGTGTACCACGAGAACAGGCGTTGGAGAGGTCTAGGTCCTGCACCATGTAGTGCCTTGAAGACCAGACAGAGGGCCTTGAAGGCAATACGCTGCTTCAGCGGTAGCCAGTGCAGCTCGGCCAGCGCAGCGGTGGCAGAGGATCTTCTGGTCCAACCAAGAGCCAGTTTGGCTGCTGCCGACTGAACTCGTTGGAGTCTGTCCAGTAGTGTCACAGGGGATTCAAACAGGAGAGCATTGCAGTAGTCAAGGCGACTGAGAATAGTACACCTGACTATCAATGCTCGGGCCGGGGGTGGTAAGAGAGGCAGAACCTTGCGCAGTGAGCGCATGAGGGCTGAGCAGGTAGCAACTGTTCTTGAGACCTGCGTTTCCATGCTCAGCTGGTGGTTTAGCATGACGCCCAGATTGCGAACACTGGTGACGGGTGGTGGGTTGTTAGAGTTTTCCGGGGGCCAGAACTCAGCAGGCAGAGGGCGGGGAATGCGGCTCGCCGGACAGAACAACACCTCGGTTTTCGCGGAGTTGAACTGGAGGGAATTCCGGTGCAACCAGCTAGCGGTGTCTCTTAGACAGTTGTGAAAAGCTTCTAAGGGGATGGATTCTTCGCCCTCCCAAGAAAGCAACAGCTGAGTATCGTCTGCATAATTTACTGTGGTCACCTTGTGCGATTTAATTAGCAGAACCAGTGGTTTCAGGTAAACATTAAAAAGAATCGGGCTAATAGAGGAGCCCTGAGGAACACCGTGAGGGACAGGGGAAAAGGCCGATTGGTATGGGGGAAGGGATACAGCCTGTTGTCTGTCACTGAGATATGAATGAAACCAAAGCAGGGCCGTACCAGCGATCCCTGCCTCTCTTAACCTCTCAAGCAAAATCCCATGATTGACCGTATCGAATGCGGCAGACAGATCCAATAAAATCAAGGCCACGGCTTGGCCCCTGTCTGCACGCATTCGAAGCTCCTCCATGGCAGTGAGCACAGCAGTTTCAGTGCCATGGGCCGGGCGAAACCCGAATTGGAATTCGTCTAAGACGTGGTGCTGCTCGAGATGGTTTGAGAGGCAGTTGCTGACCCAACGTTCGAGTACCTTCACCGGGAATGGCAAAAGTGATATAGGACGAAAGTTGGACAGACATTCTGGATTCAGCGTGGGTTTCTTTAATAGCGGGGTGATGAGCGCTTGCTTCCAGGAAATGGGGACGATACCACACCTGAGGGATTGATTGCAAATCATCCGTAAAGTATGAAATAGTTCGTGCCCACAAGCTTTCCAGATTTTCGGAGGCAGAGGGTCAAGGGGGGATCCAGAGGTGATGGCCAATGCAACTTTCTCAAACTCTACTTGAGAGATAGGAGGGAAGTCCAGGAGCTCATTCAGGGGAGGACAGGCTAACCTTGGACAGTCAGGATTGGTGAAGCCAACTTCAGGAGGAGTCAAGTGAAGATGTGCCGGAGACATTGCCAGATTATTGATGATAGTCTCAATTTTATCAGTAAAAAACTGAGCGAGACTGTCACAAAGGGTCTGAGATGGGGTAATAGAGTTTTTAACACAGTCAGGATGCATGATATTGTCCAGGATCTGAAATATACTTTTAGAACTATTGGCCGCATTGGCTATAGTAGAGCAGTAGTAGTTCGCCTTACTTTCTGCAATGGCAGTTTTGTAGTCCTGGAGTGACTTTTTCCAGCGGGCTTTGTTGATATTGCAGTAACAAACAGGCACTGCAATACAGCCGTGCTCACATTCAGCTGCATACATCAACTCATACCATTTCCCCACAACTTTGACAACCTTTACGTCTTTCAACAGAAATCAACCATCCTCTCTCCCATTCATCAGCATACATTGGATACATTCAGACTCTAGCCTCAAACATACAGCCTAAAGAATTAAAAGAAGACGTGCAAACTCCTTTAATTCCTCATCAGCCAGGCTCTCTCCCATTGAGCTGCATACACTCAAATATACAGCCCAAAGAAATGAAAGAAGACGTGCAAACTCCATTAATTCCTCTTCAGCCAGCCTCTCTCCCATTGAGCAGCATACATCAGCTCATACCATTTCGCAACACCTTTGTATAAATTTCCCTATTTACACAAAAATCAACCAGCATCTCTCTCATTCAACATCATATATTGGATACATTCACATACATCGGCTCAAAACAAAGAAAAAAAAACGTGCACATTATTTTAAATCCTAAGCATCCACCCTCTGTCCCATTCAGCAGCATACATCAGCTCATACCACTTCGCCACACCACAAACACAAAATTGAGAGCAAGTTCGAAGCACAGGAGGGATGGCTAGCTTTACTTTAAACGTACTTGTGTACAAACTTAATAAAAGACACAGACTCACCCCCATTCAGCAGGCTTACTATTTCCCCCCCTCCCTCTACAGCGTGCTATGGAAATTTAGGGGATTGTATCTCTAGGCTTGCACCTAATAAAGATTTCCTATGTTGCCATCATTGGAATAACGCATCAGCTCATACCATTTCGCCACACCTGTGGCTAGGTTTCGGTATTTATACAAAAAACATCCAGCATCTCTATCATTCAACAGCATACATTCTCAACACATACATACATTAGCTCATACCATTTAGCCACACCTCGATCTAGATTTAGGTATTTATAAACAAATCATCCAAGTTCGCTCACATTCAACATCATATATTGGGTGCATTCACACTCTACATTCCATGCTTGCATCATAAGGGAACAACTTTAAGTTACAGTAGGGAAGTATAAGTTTCAGTACAAAATACTTGTGCACAAACAGCCACTGGAATACAGCCTTGATCACATTCAGATGCATACATCAGCTCATACCATTTCGCCACACCTTTGTATAAATTTTGCTATTTACACACAAATCAACCAGCATCTCTCTCATTCAACATCATATATTGGATACATTATTTTAAATCCTAATCATCCCGCCTCGGTCCCATTCAGCAGCATACATCAGCTCATACCATTTCGCCACACCTGTGTCTAGATTTCGGTATTTACACACAAATCATCCAGCATCTCTCTCATTCAACATCATATATTGGATACATTCACATACATCGGCTCAAAACAAAGAAAAAAAAAGTGCACATTATTTTAAATCCTAAGCATCCACCCTCTGTCCTATTCAGCAGCATACATCAGCTCATACCACTTTGCCACACCACAAACACAAAATTGAGAGCAAGTTCGAGTCACAGGAGGGATGGCTAGCTTTACTTAAAACATACTTGTGTACAAACTTAATAAAAGACACAGACTAACCCCCATTCAGCAGGCCTACTATTCCCCCCCCTCCCTCTACAGCGCCGGTCCGTCTCTCCCCTCCTGGCCCCCTCTCCCCTTTCTTTCTAGCACGCTCATACAGTCCACAGAAACAAACGACTTCAAAATGAAATCGCAGCCTAAAGAATTAAAAGAAGACGTGCAAACTCCTTTCTGAAATCGCCGCCGGTCCGTCTCTCCCCTCCTGGCCCCCTCTCCCCTTTCTTTCTAGCACGCTCATACAGTCCACAAAAACAAACGATTTCAAACTGAAATCCCCGCCGGGCCGTCTCTCCCCTCCTGGCCACCTCTCAGCATACATTGGATACATTCATACTCTAGGCTCGCATCACAACTTCGAGTCACTGTAGGGGTGTATAACTTTCAGTACAAAATACTTGTGCACAAACAGGCACTGCAATACAGCCGTGCTCACATTCAGCTGCATACATCAGCTCTTACCATTTCCCCACAACTTTGACAACCTTTACGTCTTTCAACAGAAATCAACCATCCTCTCTCCCATTCATCAGCATACATTGGATACATTCAGACTCTAGCCGCAAACATACAGCCTAAAGAATTAAAAGAAGACGTGCAAACTCCTTTAATTCCTCATCAGCCAGCCTCTCTCCCATTGAGCAGCATACATCAAGTCATACCATTTCGCAACACCTTTGTATAAATTTCCCTATTTACACACAAATCAACCAGCATCTCCCTCATTCAACATCATATATTGGATACATTCACATACATCGGCTCAAAACAAAGAAAAAAAACGTGCACATTATTTTAAATCCTAAGCATCCACCCTCTGTCCCATTCAGCAGCATACATCAGCTCATACCACTTCGCCACACCACAAACACAAAACTGAGAGCAAGTTCGAGGCACAGGAGGGATGGCTAGCTTTACTTTAAACATACTTGTGTACAAACTTAATAAAAGACACAGACTCACCCCCATTCAGCAGGCCTACTATTTCCCCCCCCCTCCCTCTACAGCGTGCTATGGATCTCTAGGCTTGCACCTAATAAAGATTTCCTATGTTGCCATCATTGGAATAACGCATCAGCTCATACCATTTCGCCACACCTGTGGCTAGGTTTCGGTATTTATACAAAAAACTTCCAGTATCTCTATCATTCAACAGCATACATTCTCAACACATACATACATTAGCTCATACCATTTAGCCACACCTCGATCTAGATTTAGGTATTTATACACAAAACATCCAAGTTCTCTCACATTCAACATCATATATTGGGTGCATTCACACTCTACATTCCATGCTTGCATCATAAGGGAACAACTTTAAGTCACAGTAGGGAAGTATAAGTTTCAGTACAAAATACTTGTGCACAAACAGCCACTGCAATACAGCCTTGATCACATTCAGATGCATACATCAGCTCATACCATTTCGCCACACCTTTGTATAAATTTTGCTATTTACACACAAATCAACCAGCATCTCTCTCATTCAACATCATATATTGGATACAATATTTTAAATCCTAATCATCCCGCCTCGGTCACATTCAGCAGCATACATCAGCTCATACCATTTCGCCACACCTGTGTCTAGATTTCGGTATTTACACACAAATCATCCAGCACCTCTCTCATTCAACATCATATATTGGATACATTCACATACATCGGGTCAAAACAAAGAAAAAAAAACGTGCACATTATTTTAAATCCTAAGCATCCACCCTCTGTCCCATTCAGCAGCATACATCAGCTCATACCACTTCGCCACACCACAAACACAAAATTGAGAGCAAGTTCGAGTCACAGGAGGGATGGCTAGCTTTAATTAAAACATACTTGTGTACAAACTTAAGAAAAGACACAGACTCACCCCCATTCAGCAGGCCTACTATTTCCCCCCCTCTCTCTACAGCGTGCTATGGAAATTTTGGGGATTGTATCTCTAGGCTTGCACCTAATGAAGATTTCCTATGTTGCCATCATTGGAATAACGTTATTATAACATTTACAATGCTTGGGAACAATAAATACATGCGAAAAATTACAGTATGTCTTTTGGGGCATAATTACATCATACCTCAAATAATAACACATTTTCATCAAAAACTAAAACGCTACAACAATAAATGCTACACATCGCGTACGCCATTTTTTACAACAAAAACAATATTAAATAGCATTACAATATTATACATTAACACACTGTGCAAACACGTACTCTAAAAAATACACAAAAACGTTCGAAATCATACAACAAAGCAACACGCTCACACTGACATGTCTATTACGAGTCCATCTGTTCCTAATTTATACTACAATAGGTGGGTTTTATCACAAACACAAGTGCGCATTACAAGGTAGGATTGTCACAAACACATGCTGGAAGTCACCCTCAATCACTCTAACACATCATCACACACCCTCAAACTCCAAAACCCTCACATGCACTCACACTCACACTGTCAAAGTTCACCCTCCAACTACACCCTATAACTACAATACCACCCTACAACTCTACCCTCCAAATACAACTCCACACATAAATAGCGTTAAGCAACCATTTTATAAATACGTAAAACGCGGATTACACACTTGCAGCTATTCCAAAATGCAAACTTAAAGCAACGCAAGCAGAGTGCAGCAATTAATACACAAATATGCAAACAGGGATTGGAAAATATAACATTTCTTTTACAAGACGCATAAAATACACACAGTACATCACTGTGCATCCTCTTAATACATTGAAATGGAAAATAAAATCAGCAAATAAAAAAAATGTCCTTTAATACATCGATTAGCTCAATAACATATAATCCGGCAACTTCAGCATCACAGGAAAAAAACAATGCAAACACAACATACATAAATATACTCGAAACAAAATAGCCCTTCAAAGTTCAAAAAACAGTTCATGTACGTCAAATAACAAACACCAGCTAAAAAACATTACATTAGAGTTTTCGAAAACATATACATTACATATCGACGATTAAAAACAGACTTTATTTTGATTGAAATAAAAAAAAATTGAAATATTACAATCGATAACAAACAATGTCACCAGTTATAAAAAAACACTCCTATTCATTCGTTAATTTAAACATACTATAGATACTACATTACATCACATTAAAAATCACTTAGGAATAAAATCTTACCTGTCAAACGACGCAGCAACAGCACATGAACAAAAACACGCCTTCCGCGCACCAACATTCTCGATCTTCTGAGGAATTCCACCGTTGACGTAAGCAAATCGGAACGCCACGTCAAAAACGTCGCGCTCCGATTGGCTACAAATAAACGTCAAAAAAACGTAAACAGTGACAACAACAAAAATAATAGGACGCTGACGTAGGTGGCGTCAAAGTGACTCATTCCGCCGGCCATTTTAAAAATAACACATTTAAAACGGGAGTCAACAAACACAAAACACACACAGAACACAACACATATTTAAATACACACACACACTTTCATTACATATAAATAATACACATAAGGCAGGACAATTTAAATGGGAAGCTATATCACTTTTAATTTAATACAACACATCTAAAAAAAAAAAGTGACCATCAAACTGGCTCAGTTGGCAGGTGGCACTATGCGTCTGGCGAATAAATCCCCCTATCGCCCACTAACCCCAATCATTCATATTTACAAAACTCAAGCATGTGCGGGTGTCACATATGGGGGTGAACTGTGGGGACACTGTCAACTCCCTAAAGTACAGTCAACTGAAAACAAATTTCTGAGACAGGTTGTTGCCCTCCCTCAGAGCACTCCACTACTTCCCCTCAGATTAGACTTGGGAATTCGACCTATAACGGAAGAGCTTGGACTTAAACCCCTAACATTTTGGAGGCGTCTGTGGTGTAGCCCAGATCTTATAAACTATAGAGAGGAACTTCAAGAATTCCTGGAGTTACGTAATGCCAAGAGGATCCCGTGGATGATGTACGTCAAGGGAATGCTAGAGGAAATGGGCCACCCGGAGCTATGGACGGATCCTCTAAACACCTGCCTAAAGACTCCAAAAAAGGTTCTTGTGAGAGCATACCAAGAACTGATGCTTATAAAAGCTATTGATGCCACTCGAGAAGGATCCTTGACACACTTGTTCCTAAAAGCGAAAGACTCCTACTGTCTCGAAAGTACTCTAGACCCCATTTCTCCTGTACTAACGAGGAAACTATTTCTACAGTGGAGATATGGAAACCTCCCCCTAGCTTCATCTACAGCGCCCTGGTCATCCCGCTCCACCATAGAAACCTGTCCGAAGGAGGATGATGTCCACGTTGTTTTCTTCTGTAAGGGATATGAGAGGAGCAGGAAATACTGGTTAGTCCCGTTACTCAGGAACTTGGGTTTTAGATCCTTTCAACCTGCTTATAGAGTTTTAAAGACAGACCTCTCTCCCATTGTAGTTTTTGCCCTCTCGAAATTTTTAACCGCCATGTGGTTCACTCGAAGCCGAGTGGTCAATAGACTTGTATAATAGCCTCCTCGAAAGTTATATTCTATTTTTACAATACCTCTTGTTTTTTAAATGTTTTAGCCATTGGATCACATTGTGTTTAATCCGTTTTTAATTGTGTATAAATGCTATGTCTCTTTTATGATCTGTGATCGAAATAAAGATTTTTGAAATGAAATGAAAAAAAAAACACATTTTAATTACATATCACTATACACACCCTCACAGCATTACCCTCAAACACCCTACCTCTCACAATCACCCCCTCACACACCATAACACACCCACAAGCACCCTCACACTACATCACCCTCACACAACATCAAGCACCCACAACATCACACCCCCTCACTCACCCTCACACACCCTCACACACACTCAGACCCCTCACCCTCACACCCTCTCACCATCAACACCCCTCACTCACACACACTTACCCTCATCCACTCACCCTCACACACCCACAATCACACTCACATCCTCACACACCCTATCACCCTCACCCACTCACACACCCTCAGACTGCTTCACTCACACACCCTCACCCTCACACACCCACACCCTCACACCCCCTCACTCACCCTCACTCACTCACACTCACCCTCACACACCCTCACACACCGTCACACACCCTCAGCCTAACACGCCCTCATTCACCCTCACTCACCCTCTGTAGGAAGGGGGAGTCTCTAGTTGGCGCAGTGCGGCACTGGCGACAAGCAGGGACTCTCTCTTCCTCGTCAGGGCTGAGGGTTACCTTCAAGACAACCTCTGCTTACCCTCTAGGTAGTGTGGCTTAAGCAGTCTCAGGCTAATCTCTGGGGCACATAGGGTTAAACATTTGCAATATTACACCATCACAACCAACCCACCACACAATGACACCAAACTGTATTTGTAAAAATATATATATCTTTATATAAATCTCAAGCAGGTTTGTAAATACAGTTGTCAAACTTTCAATAGCGGTTCCAGTTTACTTAGTTTCAAGTTGCCACAGTTCTTTCTAGCAATTAAGCAATCTTTTGGGCCTTCTGCCCAGGTTCAACAAGGTTCAGTTTCTCGTAGCGCCTCAATGCGCGTTCCGCTGTCTCCGCTTGCTTCAGAGAGGAGATCGGGCCCGGCCGGCCAAAGCTCACGCTTCCCGCGTGGGCCTCGAGGACCAGGAGCAGTGCGAGCCTCGGTTTCAGAGGCGGCTCTGGTTGAGGAACAGGCAGCGCGGTGCGAGCTCAGGTCGCAGGACGCTCGCACCGGGAGGACAAAGAACACAGTACCTTGTGGGAGATTTGGTGAGGCGCAGGTCAATGCGGCAGTCCGCGTCGCGTTGTCTTCCGTCCGGTGCTTGGAGCGAGCGGCGGCTCGGCTCTGGCTCGTGGGTCCACGTTGCTGTGCGGGCCGGGTTGCAAAGGGCCAGCGCCTCGGGGTTTCCTGATCAGGAGGGCGCACTCAGGGGACAGCGCTCCTCGGCGCAGGCCTCTATTGATCCAGGCGACGTTCAGGCACCCCACGCAACAGCTCTTTCTCGGACAGCGGCGGCGCGTTCAGGGGCACAAGACACGAAGGGGGCAAGCAGGCATCGGGCGCCCCTTCTCTTCACGTTGCGAGCTGCAGCTCGGGGTCAGTCACTGGGCTCGGATCAGCTGGGTTGATCTTTACGATGCTTCTGGGCCAGGCAGGCGGCAGTCACTTTGTTTAGAGGGAGGGGAGCTCCCAGAGCGTTGCTGAAGAGCGCGATGGTCACAGCGCGCTCCGCTTTTCCTGGAGGGGCTTGCAGAGGGGAGACAGCGTCTCGCAGTGGTTCCTCTGTCAGGGGGTAGCGCCCACTGTTCCTGGGGCGCTGGTCAGGGGGCAAGTTCACAGGCAAGCCCTTGGAGATCTCTCAGCAAAGTTTGGCACAAAGTTTTACAAAGCAAAAGTCTTCTCGTAGTCTTTTCTTTCCCTCTCCTTCTGCAGCAAGGCACCAGACACAGGCCAGAGACAGCACTCCTCCTTGTCCTTCCAAGTTCTTCTCTTCGGGCAGAGTTTCTTCTGTAGCACAAACAGGATCTAATTTACAAGGAGCAGGGCTCCTACTTTTATACCCAGTTTCTTTTGTTCTTACAGGCCAGGGGGGGGCCTTTGCATAGCCACTTTCAGTCTCTGAGTACTTTGTTGGGTGCAATCCGGCTGCTGCTTTCAGTGTGAGGGGCAGGCACATCAGACGCTCCACAGGAGGTGGAGCCAGCATTGTGTGGACAGGGGCAGCCAGAAGTACCTTGTTGATGGGGCTTCGCCCTTCCTGGGCCAGGTGTCGGCTGAGTCATCAGTCGCTCCCCAGGAGGGTGGAGCCAGCATTGTGGTGGCAGAGCACAGCTAGATTCAGAGTCAAGAGCCACTCCTACCTCCCACTAAGGTGTAATCTTCGCATTCACCACCTGTCATCCCCCAGCCCTGTCACTCACACATCCCAGACAGTCAGATACACATACCAGCAGAGGCGGGCTGAAATGGTTAGGCAAGCAAATGCTAACTTTCTAAAAGTAGCATTTGTAAACACAGGATATTAAAATAAACTTTACTAAAAGAAATATTTTATTATTCTGAGTTCAGGCATACTAAACATGACTCTCTACCATGCTCCCTGAGCCTGCTGGGATTATAGAGTGTAATAATTCCAGCAGCCCATTCTGGCCTAAGGGAAGCAGGTAGCCTTACAATAGTGAAATACGAATTTAGTTGTAATTCACTACTAGGACATGCCACGCACATCAGGGCTTGTCCTACCTCACACTTACAATGCACCCTGCCCTCAGGCCTACCAGAGGGGTGACTGATATGAAGTTAAGGGAAGGTTTTAGAGGCTGGCAAGTGGGTGCACTTGCCCAGCCAGCATGACAGTACGAGACTGCACGCAGGTTCTGCAATGGCAGACCCTAGACACATCTTACGGCTGCTTCTGTGGGTGGCGCAACCAGCGCTGCAGGCCCACTAGCAGTATTGGCATTCACAAGCCCTGGCACTCCTAGTGCACTTTACTAGGGACTAACAGTAAATCCAATGAACCAATCATGGACATCAATCACATGTACAATTTACAGTAGGGAGCACTTGCACTGCGGCACGGGTTGGCTGTGGCGCAGTGCCCTGAGTAGCGGAAAACCAGCAAAACATCGGAGGCACACCAGCAAAAAGTGGAAGGGAAACTCACGCCAAGGTGCCAGGTCTAACACGTGTCCCCTCCAGCTGAAATGTGGGGGGAACTACCCTTCCCCAGGGAGTTCCACATCACTAAGGCGGAAAAATCTGGACAGACCATCAGCATTGGCGTGATCTGTGCCAGGGCGGTGTTCCACCGTAAAGTCCATACTCTGTAGAGAAATGGACCACCTCAACAGTTTCGGGTTCTCACCCCTCATTTGCATCAACCATCTGAGGGGCCTGTGGTCCGTCTGAACTCGGAAGTGAGACCCAAACAAGTAGGGTCTTAGCTTCTTTAGCGCCCAGACCACAGCAAATGCTTCTCGCTCTATTGCACTCCACCTACTTTCCCGTGGAAGTAACCTCCTACTGATGAAGGCTACGGGTTGGTCAAAGCCCTCCTCAGTCATCTGTGAAAGAACAGCCCCTACACCATGCTCTGAAGCGTCTGTTTGCACTATGAATTCCTTGGAGAAATCAGGAGCACGGGCGCCGTGCACATGGCAGTCTTCAGGGTGTCAAAAGCCTTCTGACAGGTGTCAGTCCAAATCACATTCCTGGGCTGCTTCTTCGAAGTCAGCTCTGTCAAGGGGGTCACAATCGTGCCATAGCCCTTGACAAACCTCCTGTAATACCCAGTGAGCCCCAGGAAGGCTCTCACTGCAGTCTGGGTCTTGGGGGGTTCCCAAGCCAGGATGGTCTTTATTTTGGGTTGCAAGGGTGCCACCTTGCCACTCCCCACTTGGTGTCCCAAGTACACCACGGAACCCTGCCCAATCTGGCACTTGCTTGCCTTGATTGTGAGGCCTGCTCTGCGCAGGGCCATCAACACTTCCCAGAGGTGTCGCAGGTGTTCTGGCCAGGTGCCACTGAACACGGCGATGTCGTCCAGGTAGGGGGCACTGAACTCATCCAGCCCAGCCAACACCTGGTTGACCAATCTCTGAAAGGTGGCAGGGGCATTCTTCATTCCAAATGGCATAACCCGGAACTGGAAATGCCCATCTGGGGTAGAGAATGCTGACATCTCCTTTGCCCCATCGGTCAAGGCGATCTGCCAGTACCCAGACGTTAAATCAAACGTACTGAGGAACCAGGCAGCCCCTAGCCGATCAATGAGCTCATCAGCTCTGGGGATGGGGTGTGCGTCAGTCTTGGTGACTGAATTGAGTCCTCTGTAGTCCACACAGAACCGGAGTTCAGGTGTGGCTCCCGGCGCAGCAGCCTTTGGGATCATGACCACGGGGCTGGACCAAGGACTGCTGGAAGACTCAACCACCCCAAGGGCAAGCATCTTGGAGACCTCCTCCTTGATGCAGGCCCTGACCCTGTCAGTCACTCTGTAAGCCTTATGCTACACAGGTAAGCTGTCTCCTGTGTCCACATCATGGACGCACCAATCTGTGACACTAGGAACCAGGGAGAACAGACCTGGAAACTGCCCCAGCAACTGGCGGCAGTCTTCCTGTTGTTCGGGGGTCAGGGTGGGTGAGAGGTTAACTCCATCCACTGACCCATCTTTCTCACAGGCCACTAAGAGGTCAGGAAGAGGCTCCGACTCCTCCTCCATTCCATCATCAGTTGCCAACAACATGCCCACTTCGGACCTTCTTAAGTGGGGCTTGAGGCGGTTGACATGTAGGACCCTCAAAGGGTTCCTGGGCGTCTTCATGTCCACCAAGTACGTCACTGGGCTCTTGCGCTCCACAACCTCATATGGACCTGTCCACTTATCCTGAAGGGCACAGGGTTCCACTGGGGCCAGGACATACACCTCTTGTCCAGGCTGAAGCTCGACCAGAGTGGCATTCTGGTCGTACCACCGCTTCATCTCCTCCTGGCTGGCTTCCAGATTTGCCTCGGCAAGTTGTCTGAAGCGCCTGGTTTGGTTTCTGAAGGCCAGCATGTAGCTATATACATTCTGGGGAGGTTTCCTGGGAGATTGCTCCCAGCCTTCCTTTACCAAACTCAGTGGTCCTCTCATGGGGTGACCGTACAGCAGTTCAAAGGGGCTGAACCCTAGGGACTTCTGTGGTACCTCGCGATATGCAAAGAGCAGGCATGGTAAGAGGACGTCCCACTTACGCCTCATTGGACCTTCCAGGCCCATGATCATGCCTTTCAGGGTTCGGTTGAATCTCTCAACCAACCCGTTACCTTGGGGATGGTAAGGCGTGGTGAACTTGTAGGTTACACCACACTCTTGCCAAAGGGACTTCATATACTTGGATATGAAGTTGGTCCCCCTGTCGCTCACCACCTCTAGAGGGAATCCTACTCGTGAGAAAATTCCCATCAGTGCACGTCCCACCACGGGGGCCGTCACTGTCCTCAGAGGGATGGCTTCAGGGTACCGGGTGGCATGGTCCACCAAGACCAGGATGAACCTGTTGCCCATGGCTGTCTTGGGGTCCAGGGGCCCAACAATGTCAATACCCACTCGCTGGAATGGCGTACCGACCACAGGGAAGGGTTGGAGGGGAGCCTTGTTCTTCCCTCCGCTCTTCCCACTTGCCTGGCAAGTCGGACAGGTTCTACAATGAGCATCTGAGCTCTTGTGCATTTGGGGCCAGTAAAAGTGGGTGACAAGCCTGTCATAGGTCTTGTCCATCCCCAAATGTCCTGCTAATGGCACATCGTGAGCCAGCCTCAGTAGGAAGGCTCGGAACTTCTGGGGTACCACCAGCACACGGGCTGACCCAGGTTCGGCAGCCTTAGGCTCTGAATACAGGAGGTCGTTCTCCCAGTACACATAATGTGTTTTGGCCTGAACACCATTGGCCTAGTCTGCAGCCTGCTGCCGCATACCCACGAGAGAAGGGCATTCTTTCTGCACCCTGCAGAATTCCTCCCTGGAGGGTCCTCCTTCTTGCTGCCAATGGGTCAGCTCAGGCAGGTCCCCCAGTTCAGCAATCTGTTCCCCTGTAGGCTCCAGGGCATCCCCCTCAAGGTCTGCTTCCTCCTGGACCGTGGGAACTTCAGGGGCCGGTTTCCCGCGCCCCCTGCGCCTTCTCCCTAAGGCCGGTTCCTGGGCCTCTCCTTCAGGCCCCAGGACCTCTTGATCACCCCTACTGGCTGCCATCGACCGGGTGGTCACGCACGCCCAGTCAGGTAGACCCACCATCTTCAGGTGAGTCGTCTTCTCCACCTTTTCCCAAGGGGAGTGCTCCAAGTCATTCCCTAGCAAACAGTCAACAGGCATGGTTTTCCTCACACAGACCTGCAGAGTACCAGAGACCCCCCCCCCCACTCGAAGGGAACTTGAGCCATCGGACACTGACTCTCTGAATTATCAGCGTTGATAACCCTACAGTAGGCATGGGGTACAACCTGCTCTTGAGACACCAGGTGCTGCCTCACTGCAGTCACACTGGCTCCTGTATCTCTAAGAGCCTCAGCTTCCCTACCATTGATGATCACCACCTGCCCATATCTCTTAGTGTTAGAGGGCAGGTAGTTTGTAGGGACCATCTCACTGTCTCCTAGCGAGACTAGGGTCATCTGAACGGGATCTCCAGCCCCCCGGGACCATCACTTCTTCTCCTAAGTGAACACTAGTCACTTGACGGGGCGGAGCACCAGTGGGTGCTGGTTTTCCAAACAGGCGACACTTGGGGTCACTGGATATGTGCCCCGGCTCACCACATTTGAAACAATTGAAGGGCCCCTTTGGAACAGGTCTACCTGTCGGGCCCCATTCTGTTTTGGGGGTGGGGGAGGCTGAGAACCTTTCTGCTGGTCCCCTTGGGGATTACTTTGGGGGCCTTTTTGAAACCCTTTCTGTTTTCCCTTGTCCCCCCCACTCTTCTGCTGGGGACCCTGCCCACCCTTGGCGGAGTCTCCCACTGGACCCTTGTGGACCCTGGTGCTGAGCCAGCGGTCCGCCTCCTCAGCAAGCTTCCTCGGGTTGGACAGCTTGCTATCAATCAGGTGCTGGCGTAGCTCAGGAAAACAGTGATCAGACAAGTGCTCCCATGCAATTAAATCAAAGAGACCTTGAAAATCATTCACTTTGCTACCCTTCACCCAACCATCCAGTGCTCTGCAAAAAAAGGTCACATACTCCACATACGTATTCCCAGGCCGCTTAGTACAAATAGCTGCCTTCCCCTGGAAGCGCCGTGACTCGCTCCTTCCCCACGAGCTGAGGAGTCGCTCCCACTGTCCCTGCAGACAGCTGGTTTCTCCGCGCTGCTTTGCCTCGTTTGCCATAATTATTGACTTGGTTCATCTCGCCTGCTGCATAGCTAAGTAGCGCTTTGCTTGATCTGCGCTGTTTAGCTGCTCAAAGTGTACTTTGCATTGGCGCTCTGTGGCTTGTGAAATTGTGCCGCTTTATTGACATTGTGCTTGCTTTGTGCCTCATTTGCGCTCTGTAACATTACAACTGCTTCCCCTACGCTCTCAGCGCATTTACCTGTAGCGCTACGCTGTGCCTCCCCCCTCCGCCTCCATTTTGTTTGTTGTCCTCGTCGTCCTCGTGCACCCGCCCCGCCTCCCAGCTGATACGCCCTCCCACTGTCCTCAAATAGCTCCCTGCCCCTGGAAGCGCCGTGACTCGCTCCTTCCCCACGAGCTGAGGAGTCGCTCCCACTGTCCCTGCAGACAGCTGGTTTCTCCGCGCTGCTTTGCCTCGTTTGCCATAATTATTGACTTGGTTCATCTCGCCTGCTGCATAGCTAAGTAGCGCTTTGCTTGATCTGCGCTGTTTAGCTGCTCAAAGTGTACTTTGCATTGGCGCTCTGTGGCTTGTGAAATTGTGCCGCTTTATTGACATTGTGCTTGCTTTGTGCCTCATTTGCGCTCTGTAACATTACAACTGCTTCCCCTACGCTCTCAGCGCATTTACCTGTAGCGCTACGCTGTGCCTCCCCCCTCCGCCTCCATTTTGTTTGTTGTCCTCGTCGTCCTCGTGCACCCGCCCCGCCTCCCAGCTGATACGCCCTCCCACTGTCCTCAAATAGCTCCCTGCCCCTGGAAGCGCCGTGACTCGCTCCTTCCCCACGAGCTGAGGAGTCGCTCCCACTGTCCCTGCAGACAGCTGGTTTCTCCGCGCTGCTTTGCCTCGTTTGCCATAATTATTGACTTGGTTCATCTCGCCTGCTGCATAGCTAAGTAGCGCTTTGCTTGATCTGCGCTGTTTAGCTGCTCAAAGTGTACTTTGCATTGGCGCTCTGTGGCTTGTGAAATTGTGCCGCTTTATTGACATTGTGCTTGCTTTGTGCCTCATTTGCGCTCTGTAACATTACAACTGCTTCCCCTACGCTCTCAGCGCATTTACCTGTAGCGCTACGCTGTGCCTCCCCCCTCCGCCTCCATTTTGTTTGTTGTCCTCGTCGTCCTCGTGCACCCGCCCCGCCTCCCAGCTGTTACGCCCTCGCCCCTCCCCCTCCACTATCCATATATGACAGTAGCTCCCGCGCGCAGCGTTCACGCGCAGCGTCCGCGCCCAATCCGCGCCGAAGGTGCGCCAAAGGTAAGCCCGTCTACGCCCGTCCGCGCCTGGACCGCGCCCAGCGCCAGTCCCCCTGCCCCTCGCGCTGCCCAGCCCTCCCGCATTACCTACGATGCCGCCACCCTCCTAGCCCTTAACCCCGGTCGCGCCCCCAACTGCGTCCATGCCGCCCCTGGACAAACCCATGGTCCTTTCTCCTGCTACTCCTGCAAATTCTCCGGCACCGTCAACACCTCCGCTACGACCACACCACGGATTCCCGACCCCAACTACCTAGAATGCATCCTTCTCAACACCCGCTCGGTCCACAGGCACGCCATCGACCTCTGGAACCTACTAGACACCATCTCTCCTGACGTCGCCTTCCTAACGGAAACATGGATGAACACTTCCTCCGCCCCTGACATCGCCATCGCTATCCCTGAAGACTATAAGATCACACACAAGGACCGCACCAACCATACAGGAGGTGGAATCGCTATCGTCCATAAGAAATCCATCCGCATTTCCACCAACTCCGACGCCAACCTCGCTAACTCCGAACACCTTCACTTCCAGATCCACATCGACCCCAAGACAACCCTTAGAGGCACCCTCCTCTACAGACCACCTGGACCCCGCGCAAATTTCAGTGAAGACATCACGGACTTCATCACCCCACACGCGCTCCCCTCCAAAGACTACATCCTCCTGGGAGACCTCAACTTCCACCTCGAAAAGCTCAACGACCGCAACACCGCCACCCTCTTGGACAACCTCGCCAACCTCGGACTTAAACAACTGGTCACTTCCCCCACCCACATCGCAGGTCACACACTCGACCCCATCTTCACCTCCAGCAACCATGTCTCCTTCAGCCACACTACGGAGCTCCTCTGGACTGACCACAGCTGCGTTCACTTCACCTACAACAAACCAAAACCCATCAACCTCCACCAACCAACTCTACAAAGAAACTGGAACAAAATCACCATCGACCAGATCTCCTCATCGCTCCTTCTAAACCCCCCAGCCCTCTCTTCTAATGCCAACGAAGCCGCCTCCAACCTCACCCTTTGGCTGTCCAACACCGTCGACACCTTAGCACCACTGAAAAAACGTCATCACAAACTTGGCAACAAGAAGGCCTCATGGTTCAACGATGACCTCAAGAAATCCAAGAAACTGTGCCGCTCCCTTGAAAAAGCCTGGAAAAAAGACCCATCCACCAGCAACAAGGATGCCTTCAAAAGCGCCATTCGTACTCCCCACCAACTGATCCGAAAAGCCAAGAAAACATCATTCAAGGATCGACTTGACAACAACGCCCACAACAGCAAGGAACTTTTCAACATCGTCAAGGAATTTTCCAACCCCTCGGCCAACTCCAACGACATCACCCCCTCTCAAACCCTCTGCGACTCCCTAGCCTCTTTCTTCCACAACAAGATTGCTGACATCCACAACAGCTTCGACAACCAACCAGGAAGCCAACCCACCCTACCATCTGCAGACCATCTTCCCCCCGCTAACACCCTTAACGCCTGGAACCCAATCTCCACCGAGGACACCATCCGCCTGATGAACTCCATCCACTCTGGATCCCCCACAGACCCATGCCCTCACCACATCTTCAACAAAGCAGACTCCGTCATAGCTCCGCACCTCCGAGACGTCATCAACTGCTCCTTCAACTCCGCCACCTTCCCGGATGGCTGGAAACACGCTGAACTCACCGCCCTTCTGAAAAAACCAACAGCAGACCCCACCGAACTCAAAAACTACCGCCCCATCTCGCTTCTTCCATTCCCGGCCAAAGTCATCGAGAAAGCAGTCAACAACCAGCTCGCCGCCTTCCTCGAATCCAACAAATCCCTCGACCCCTCACAATCTGGCTTCCGAGCAAAACACAGCACTGAGACCGCCCTCATCGCAGCAACAGACGACATTCGAACTCTACTGGACAATGGAGACACAGTCGCCCTCATCCTCCTCGACCTCTCTGCAGCATTCGATACAGTCTGCCACAGCACCCTTCTACAACGCCTCAACAACATCGGAATCCAAGGAAAAGCACTTGATTGGATCACCTCGTTCCTCACTGGAAGAACCCAGAGAGTCCGCCTCCCACCATTCAAGTCCGAGGCCTCTGAAATCATCTGCGGCGTACCACAAGGATCCTCACTCAGCCCCACCCTCTTCAACGTATACATGAGCCCCCTTGCGGCCATCGCTCGCCAACACAATCTCAACATCATCTCCTACGCGGATGACACTCAACTGATCCTTTCTCTCACCAGGGACCCCAGCACCGCCAAAACTAACCTACACGAAGGAATGAAAGAAGTCGCAGAATGGATGAAACAAAGCCGTCTGAAACTGAACTCAGACAAAACAGAAGTCCTCATCTTAGGTACATCCCCCTCGGCTTGGGACGACTCCTGGTGGCCGGAAGCCCTCGGAAAAGCACCCACCCCTACAGACCACGCACGGAACCTAGGCGTCATCCTAGATTCTTCACTCTCTATGAACAAACAAGTCAGCGCCGTATCCTCCTCCTGCTTTAACATTCTTCGCATGCTCAGAAAAACATTTCGCTGGATCCCCTCCGAAACAAGGAAAACAGTCACCCATGCTCTGGTCACGAGCCGACTGGACTACGGAAACACCCTCTACGCAGGCACCACCGCTAAACTCCAGAAGAAACTCCAACGAATCCAAAACGCATCAGCCAGGCTCATATTAGGCATCCCACGCAACGAACACATCTCTGGTCACCTTAGAGACCTCCACTGGCTACCCGTCAATAAGAGGATCACTTTCAGACTGCTTACCCACGCACACAAATCACTCTACGACATCGGACCAGATTGCCTCAACTCTCGGCTGTCCTTCTACACCCCCGCCCGCCAACTTCGCTCTTCCAGCCAAGCCTTTGCCACTGTACCTCGCATCAACAAGACCACCATGGGAGGCAGATCCTTTTCATACCTGGCTGCCAAAACATGGAACTCACTCCCCGCTTACCTTCGCCTCACCCAGAATCACCTAGCGTTCAGAAAGCAGCTTAAAACGTGGATATTTGACAAATAATCCTCATCCCCTTTCCTAAGCGCCTTGAAACCCTCTGGGTATGTAGTGCGCTATACAAATTTCATGACTTGACTTGACTTGACTAAACTTCTGTCTATACATTTCAGGGGTAAGCCCATACCTGTTCATTAAAGCTTCTTTCATGTGGTGGGAATAGGATCTTTGGTTTTCAGTGGGCAAATCTAGCAGGGTGTCCCGCCCTTCGCTAAGGAACCTTCCCCACAACCCCGCTCCCCAATCCTTGTCAGGGACCCGGTGGGAGGACATGGCTACCTCATATGCCCTAAACCACTGTCCTATGTCATCCCCCTTAAAGAACTCTTTAACTACGTCTTTGGGGATGTGCACTCTTGACTCTACCTGCACCAGCGTTGTGCTGCCACCAGAGGGAGGATTATCCAAGTTTCTCTCTTTTAGACTCATCTCCCTCATTTTCAATTCATAATCCATTTGGTGCTTTCGCTCTTCCAGCGCCATTCTTTTGGTCTCAAGCTCCAGTTGGATTTTTAATTCTGCCAGCTTCCTTTCATGATCCCTGGTTTCCTTCCTGTCTGCCAGCTCCTCTGGCGACAGGCCTCTACCAAAGCTGTGCACGCTGTCTGGTTTTTCCAGATCCACCAGATCCACAGGTGCATTCTGATCCTCAAGTGCATTCTGATCCTCAGGTGCATTCTGATCCTCAGGGGCCTTTCTGGACTCTATCCAGGCTTTCAGGGCTTTGTAGAGTTCTGGTTTGTTTCTACACCCTGCGTGTGGAACCTTGAGCTTTTTGCAAAAAAACTTCAGTTCATTTCTTGTGTAATTATCCAGCTTTGCTGCATCCCATTCCACCTCCAACATCTCAGAGGTCGTGGATTCCGCTCCATCAAGGCTCTTTGTGCCCGGCATGGTTTCTGCACTAGGGATCTTCTCTTGGCAAAATTAAAAACAAAACCTGTGGCCAAGTAACTGGACTTAAATCACTGTGCAATGGTCAGAAGCTAAGGTATAGACACTGCAAATGTAAATTCGAGATTCCCACCGCTGCCACCAATGTAGGAAGGGGGAGTCTCTAGTTGGCGCAGTGCGGCACTGGCGACAAGCAGGGACTCTCTCTTCCTCGTCAGGGCTGAGGGTTACCTTCAAGACAACCTCTGCTTACCCTCTAGGTAGTGTGGCTTAAGCAGTCTCAGGCTAATCTCTGGGGCACATAGGGTTAAACATTTGCAATATTACACCATCACAACCAACCCACCACACAATGACACCAAACTGTATTTGTAAAAATATATATATCTTTATATAAATCTCAAGCAGGTTTGTAAATACAGTTGTCAAACTTTCAATAGCGGTTCCAGTTTACTTAGTTTCAAGTTGCCACAGTTCTTTCTAGCAATTAAGCAATCTTTTGGGCCTTCTGCCCAGGTTCAACAAGGTTCAGTTTCTCGTAGCGCCTCGATGCGCGTTCCGCTGTCTCCGCTCGCTTCAGAGAGGAGATCGGGCCCGGCCGGCCAAAGCTCACGCTTCCCGCGTGGGCCTCGAGGACCAGGAGCAGTGCGAGCCTCGGTTTCAGAGGCGGCTCGCGTTGAGGAACAGGCAGCGCGGTGCGAGCTCAGGTCGCAGGACGTTCGCACCGGGAGGACAAAGAACACAGTACCTTGTGGGAGATTTGGTGAGGCGCAGGTCAATGCGGCAGTCCGCGTCGCGTTGTCTTCCGTCCGGTGCTTGGAGCGAGCGGCGGCTCGGCTCTGGCTCGTGGGTCGACGTTGCTGTGCGGGCCGGGTTGCACGGGGCCAGCGCCTCGGGGTTTCCTGATCAGGAGGGCGCACTCAGGGGACAGCGCTCCTCGGCGCAGGCCTCTATTGATCCAGGCGACGTTCAGGCACCCCACGCAACAGCTGTTTCTCGGACAGCGGCGGCGCGTTCAGGGGCACAAGACACGAAGGGGGCAAGCAGGCACCGGGCGCCCCTTCTCTTCACGTTGCGAGCTGCAGCTCGGGGTCAGTCACTGGGCTCGAATCAGCTGGGCTGATCTTTACGATGCTTCTGGGCCAGGCAGGCGGCAGTCACTTTGTTTAGAGGGAGGGCAGCTCCCAGAGCGTTGCTGAAGAGCGCGATGGTCACAGCGCGCTCCGCTTTTCCTGGAGGGGCTTGCAGAGGGGAGACAGCGTCTCGCAGTGGTTCCTCTGTCAGGGGGTAGCGCCCACTGTTCCTGGGGCGCTGGTCAGGGGGCAAGTTCACAGGCAAGCCCTTGGAGATCTCTCAGCAAAGTTTGGCACAAAGTTTTACAAAGCAAAAGTCTTCTCGTAGTCTTTTCTTTCCCTCTCCTTCTGCAGCAAGGCACCAGACACAGGCCAGAGACAGCACTCCTCCTTGTCCTTGCAGGTCCTTCTCTTCGGGCAGAGTTTCTTCTGTAGCACAAACAGGATCTAATTTACAAGGAGCTGGGCTCCTACTTTTATACCCAGTTTCTTTTGTTCTTACAGGCCAGGGGGGGCCTTTGCATAGCCACTTTCAGTCTCTGAGTACTTTGTTGGGTGCAATCCGGCTGCTGCTTTCAGTGTGAGGGGCAGGCACATCAGACGCTCCACAGGAGGTGGAGCCAGCATTGTGTGGACAGGGGCAGCCAGAAGTACCTTGTTGATGGGGCTTCGCCCTTCCTGGGCCAGGTGTCGGCTGAGTCATCAGTCGCTCCCCAGGAGGGTGGAGCCAGCATTGTGGTGGCAGAGCACAGCTAGATTCAGAGTCAAGAGCCACTCCGTCCTCCCACTAAGGTGTAATCTTCGCATTCACCACCTGTCATCCCCCAGCCCTGTCACTCACACATCCCAGACAGTCAGATACACATACCAACAGAGGCGGGCTGAAATGGTTAGGCAAGCAAATGCTAACTTTCTAAAAGTAGCATTTGCAAACACAGGATATTAAAATAAACTTTACTAAAAGAAATATTTTATTATTCTGAGTTCAGGCATACTAAACATGACTCTCTACCATGCTCCCTGAGCCTGCTGGGATTATAGAGTGTAATAATTCCAGCAGCCCATTCTGGCCTAAGGGAAGCAGGTAGCCTTACAATAGTGAAATACGAATTTAGTTGTAATTCACTACTAGGACATGCCACGCACATCAGGGCTTGTCCTACCTTACACTTACAATGCACCCTGCCCTCAGGCCTACCAGAGGGGTGACTGATATGAAGTTAAGGGAAGGTTTTAGAGGCTGGCAAGTGGGTGCACTTGCCCAGCCAGCATGACAGTACGAGACTGCATGCAGGTTCTGCAATGGCAGACCCTAGACACATCTTACGGCTGCTTCTGTGGGTGGCGCAACCAGCGCTGCAGGCCCACTAGCAGTATTGGCATTCACAAGCCCTGGCACTCCTAGTGCACTTTACTAGGGACTAAGAGTAAATCCAATGAACCAATCATGGACATCAATCACATGTACAATTTACAGTAGGGAGCACTTGCACTGCGGCACGGGTTGGCTGTGGCGCAGTGCCCTGAGTAGCGGAAAACCAGCAAAACATCGGAGGCACACCAGCAAAAAGTCGAAGGGAAACTCACGCCAAGGTGCCAGGTCTAACACCCTCACACACCCTCACCCACAGTCACACACCCTCAGCCTCACACCCCCTCACTCACCCTCACCCTCACACACACTCACACACCCTCACCCTCACACCTCCTCACACACCCTGCCTCCCCTCACACCCTCACAACACTCTCACATTCACTACACCGCACACCCTCACCCACACACACTCACCCCCCTCACCCTCTCAACATCAACACCCCTCAGCCTCACACACCCTTACCCTCATCCCCTCACCCTCACACACCCTCAGTCACCCTCACACCCTAACTCTCACCCTCACCCACTCACACACCCACACACTCCCTCACCCTCACACACCCTCACCCTCACACACCGTCACACACCCACACCCTCACACCCCCTCACTCGCCCTCACTCACCCTCACTCACACTCACTCACACTCACACACCCTCACCCTCACACACCGTCACACACCCTAAGCATCGCACCCCCTCACCCTCACACACCCTCGCTCCCCTCACAACACTCAACCACCCTCAGCCTCACAACATCTCACCATCAACACACCTCACCCTCACACAACCTTACCCTCATCCCCTCCCCCTCATTCCCCTCAGTCACCCTCACACCCCCTAACTCTCAGACTCACCCACTCGCACACCCTCACACTCCGTAACTCACCCTCACACACCCTCACCCTCACACACCCACACAGTCACACTCCCTCACTCACCATCAAACACCCTCACTCACCCACCCTCACACACCCTCAGCCTCACACCACCTCACTCACCCTCACGCTCACACCCCCTCACCCTCATACACCCTCGCTCCACTCACGACCTCACACCCCTCACAACACTCTCCCCCTCACTACACCTCACACACTCTCAGCCTCACACCCCCTCACTCACCCTCACCCTCACACACACTCAGACCCCCTCATACTCACACCCCCTCACCCTCACACACCCTCGCTCCCCTCACAACACTCTCACCCTCAATACACCTCACACCCTCACACTCACACACCCTCACACACACTCAACCACCCTCAGCCTCACAACATCTCACCATCAACACACCTCACCCTCCCACAACCTTACCCTCATCCCCTCCCCCTCATTCACCCTCAGTCACCCTCACACCCCCTAACTCTCAGACTCACCCACTCACACACCCTCACACTCCGTAACTCACCCTCACACACCCTCACCCTCACACCGTCACACACCCACACACTCACACTCAACATCAAACACCCTCACTCACCCTCACACACCCTCACCCTCACACCGTCACACACCCACACACTCACACTCCCTCACTCAACATCAAACACCCTCACTCACCCTCACACACCCTCAGCCTCACACCACCCCACTCACCCTCACCCTCACACACGCTCACACCCCCTCACCCTCACACCCCCTCACACACTTGCTCCACTCACAACCTCACACCCCTCACAACACTCTCACACTCACTACACTGCACACCCTCACCCTCACACACTCACCCCCCTCACCCTCTCTCACCACCAACACCCCTCAGCCTCACACACCCTTACCCTCATCCCCTCACCCTCACACACCCTCACCCTCACACACCCTAACTCTCACCCTCACCCACTCACAAACCCTCACATCCCTCACCCTCACACACCCTCACCCTCACACCGTCACACACCCACACACTCACACTCCCTCACTCAACATCAAACACCCTCACACACCCTCACCAACACACACCGTCACACACACTCAGCCTCACAACCCCTCACTCAACCTCACCATCACACACACTCACACCCCCTCACCCTCACACCCCCTCACGCTCACACCCCTCACCCTCACATCCCTCACCCTCACATCCCTCACCCTCACACCCCTCACCCTCACACCACTCAAGCCACAAATGGGTGTGCGATGGGAGGACACTCAGCTTGCAGGGCTGTGCTTCTCTCCCCTGCTGCACTCTCCTGCTCTCTAGAGATGTGGCATAACAACAAAAGCTGCCATCAAAGTCACGTAAATACAAATCATGTTGCATTCCAAATGCTATAGGTGTCACATTCACAAAAGTTAAAAATATTGCCATTGTGAATGACAAAGCTATCAATTTAGCTATTTCAAAAAACTACACACAAAAAAAATCATCATTTACAAGACCAATAGCTCCTACTTTTCTAATGCGAGACCTATTGCATTTCCAATGCTTGTTTAATTTCTCCAGCTCTCCCCATTTTATTGAACGTAATGTAATGTGTAGACTCATGATTGACTGACAGGTCTAGCATGACTTCTCGGTTACTATCACCCATCCATTACCTCATGTTATTCCTTAAGTTACATCAATTGCACGTTACAGCCTCAAGTGCAGACACCATGTCAGATTTCCAGCTTAGTCAGTAATTCAAATGGGACTCTTTTATAGACTCAGAGGTTGTAGTCGTTATTGTGGTTCTCATTAGTCATCGAAGGCTGGCACCAAGTTATATTTTAAGGATAACCTCAAGATACATTTTGCATTGAATGAATCTAAATGAGACCTATGTACGTGGACAGAGGTTATGCTGAACATATATTTATTTTGTTTCAGGTTAGAGCTCCCATTTAACACATTTTTCAACCAACTCATTTTTTTGGTGAGTAGGTTTGTACAGAAGCGCCATTTAATGTTCTGCTGACAGCAGAAGGTTTTCAAGTAAAGCTTCTGCATTCTTCCCTGAGCTCAACTGGACTGATTTATGGCCAGGTTAAGTTTTTCTATGGCTTTAAAACTGCTTGAATGGCACAAGGTTTAATTCTTCTAAGCTGTTGGGCATCAAAAGTAACTAGGTAGCTGAATTATATCTTGTAAAGCCTTTGTACCATTACCTTTGCATTAATGAAGTTCTATCCAAACAGTAAGTTCAGTGTTTCAGTTGCAGTGTAAGTTGGGGTGGTCACTGTCTGGTTTAAGCCTAGGGCAACAATGTTTTTATTACATTTTGATGCAGGCTTCGTCTCAGCTCAGCCCGAGCTTCACGGCTACAATAGGTAGTCATGAGATATTGTGCATCACGCAACCACAGATTACTAGCATATATATCTCTAGACTCTTTTTAACAAGTTGTTGGGACGAAGGCCCTTCCACTCTCCAGATAGTAATACCATCCCTGCTATCTGATTTCCATTGACCTTTTTTGACCTCAAAGAAAGTCTGTTAATTCCCCCATGATCAGGGTCCTGCACTTCACTGTGTGCTTTGTAGCAGATGCAGAGACTGAGGAGCTGATGCACATAAGCATTTAAGAGTAGTGGAAGTAGTTCTCCTGTAGTACACTTTTACGTACTATAACAATCCTTTGTGAATCAGCCCCAACATGTCTCACTTCCTATAAGTAGAATTACAAAGAGGGCACAGTCCTTTCTATTTGCACTGACGTATATAAATAAACTCTTAATATTCTCATTTTATTACCATTTCAGATGTCGTGGAGTCAATTTACAAAGATGTGTAAGAGTACATGAGAGAACTACTGTAGTACTACTTCCAGTACTAGTTTTTGTTTTTGAATAGACCCTTTTGTGTTATATGCATTGTATTCTGTTTGAGACACAGTAGATGTAGCGTGCGATTCTCTGCATCTGTGTATTGGAAGCACCTAAGTCTCCTGGAGAAACAATGGAGGCAAGCGCCCTCCACCGATAATTTGGCCATGCTTCGTTCAGCAAGATCCAGGTACCACAAGCACATCTTCCTTGGGAAAGCATCACACTTCAGTACCCTCCTAGACTCAGCCAAAAATAGAGCCAAAAAACTATTTGATCTCTTCAAGAATACCAACTGCTCTCCCCCAACCTCCAAGTTGGAGGATTCTCCAAAGAAAGCAGCGGATTTTGCTGTATTCTTTGACGTAAAAGTGATATCACTTGTGGATCAGTTGCTCATCCCTCCCCTCCAGAGGAGCGCAAATCACTAGCCATTTGGCAGAACTTCGACCCCATCACTGAAGATGTCCTCCTCAAGTGCATCCTCGAAACAAAGCCCTCCAACCATTCTCTTGACCCCATCCCTAGTGCATTGCCATTGACTTCTATACCCATTCTCTTCCCTATTGGACCACTCTGGTCAACCTCTCCCTCTGTCAAGGCTCGCTTCCTGTTCCCTTCAAAACTGGGCAGGTCACCCCTCTGCTTAAAAAATCCACTGCTGAAGCGAATGACCTCAACATCTTCCGCCCCATCACTAACCTACCCTTTCTTGCTAAGATCACAGAAAGATGTGTAGCGAAACAACTCTCTTGTCATATCAAGGACAATGATCTTCTTGACAATTTTCAGTCCAGCGTCATCCAAAACTGCAGCACTAAAACAGCCCTGCTGCAAGTGATTGATGACGCGCTGCGGATATTCGATTCAGGGGGGGTCTTGTCTTCTAATTCTCCTTGACCTTCCTGCAGGCTTTGACACTGTCAATCACAACACCCTCCTCAACAATCTTCAACAGAGAATGGGCATGGAGCGCACTGTGCTTAAATGGTTTGCTTCCTTCCTCTCTGATAGATCCCAAATAATCAAAATAGCGGACAGTCTTTCATCTCCTTTGGCGGTAGGTCAAGGTGTTCCTCAAGGCTCTTTACTTGCACCCACATTGTCCAATCTCTATTTAGAACCACTGGGATATCTCCTAAGTAAATCTGAGGTCCACTATCATCTCTACGCAGACGACACTCAAATCTACCTCAAGGTTGCCTCCACTCACGATCTCTCAGTGCTAAGCTCTACTCTAGACTCCATTCAAAACTGGATGCCATCACATCAAACTGATTCTGAATCCCTCCAAAACTGAATTCCTCCTCCTCTCCTCCTCACTTTCTCCTTCCCCGGTTCAATCATGGATGGACCAGATGAATCTACTGAACAATAAACCCATCATTGTCGACAGCGCAAAATCCCTTGGTGTCATACTCGACACCAAACTCAATTTACTCTCCCACATTAATTCAATTGCAAAGTCTGATCGATACCAACCGCGCCTTCTTTGGGAGATTCATCGCTTCTTCCCGGAGCATGACCTTAAAACCCTGGTCCAATCGCTGGTTCTCTTCAGACTGGACTACTGCAATTCTCTTCTTACTGGCCTCCCCAAATCCCACTTCTCCATTCAGCTGCTCGTTTCATTTATGGGGCCAAAAGAAGCGACCACATCACACCCACGTTATCCACCCTCCGCTGGCTTCCCATCGAGGCAAGATCAATCTACAAGACTTTACCCACTGGATACTGTCGTTATCTGACTGTTAATAACTTTAGGTGAGTTTTGAACAACTGTCAGCTAACCACATCCAATTTGGTATTTTTATTCTCTCTGATTTTAGTTGTTTATTCCGTACGACTCTCACTGAGTTTTCACATTTGAGAGTGCATGTTACACTTGTACAATGGTGTGGTGATTCGCCTGATATCTACTGGCATGCGAACCACACAAGGATTACAGTCACCGATGCAAATGTTTTTAATCTGTTTGTGATATGCTCGCCCTCTTTCCTTAACAGGTATTGGCAGTCACAATAGAAGAAGGGTAATATAGTATTGTTTTTCCTTCACCCTTTAGTGTTGTAGCCACATCAGCATACATACATTACACTTTAGGGTATTAGAGTAGACAGTTTTTTTCACCTTTAGATACTTGCTAAATAGTCATCTGGGTCCTGAAGAATCGCTTGTTAAATTTACTTTAGCGAGAAACAGGTTGACCGGACTATAAGAAATTCTGGAAACATAATTTTCCAGCACCCTCCTCTAGAAAATCGCTTTTTAATTAAAGCAGTGGACCTTCTGAATAAATCATTCCCGGTACCGCTAGATTTATTTTAATTCACTACTCCACGTCTACCCTCTATTCCGGCCCCATACCCGCACTTCATCCATACGGCTGTTGGAAAAAGATCTCCGCCAAAGAGCCCCTCTATGAGGTGTTGCCCGGTGGGTATTGCACCGCCGACCCAACGAGGAGCAGGCCCAAATGATGAAGCATGGCACCTGAAAAGGTGTGTGAGGGCATTAAATCCAACAAAATGGATTCCCAGGGTTACCTTGCAGTCACCCTGCCTTAATCATTTGCATCACAGACTGTACTAATCCCTCCTCTCTCTCTCTAGGAACAGCACGGCAATTTTTTGAAAAGACGTATCCTTTTGGGCACGCAGTGACTGGACCTTCTACTCGTAGCGAGTAGTAATAGCCCATTACTTCTCCTTCTTTGATACCACAATCTACAAGACTGCCTGCATCACCCACAAAGCCACTCTTCCTCTCCTCGCTACCTGGTGAATAAACTGAAACTCTCTGGAGGCTCTAAACCATCACGAAATTCGGAACATTTACTGCTTGAACCTCCCACTTTCAAGAAGGAAAGATCGATGTCCCAATCTTTTTCAGGCAACGCAGTGAGAATATGGAACTTACTTCCTCCTCAGCTCCAGACCACCTCCTCCTCCCAGGCCTTCAAAACTGACCTCAAAGTTCTCCTCCTTCAAAGACACTTCCAAATTTAATTCATGCCCTCTCTATTATCTGAAGGAAGACCTTTTATTATAGAAAATTCTATTCTCCATGACTATGGAAGTGCCTTCCCAGTGTGTTCTTGTGGTTTGAGAGTCTGCCATTTATTGCAGTACTACCCATTTACCTGTGTTTGGTACTCTTTTGTAACATGCACACGTCACTTTTCTCTTGAAACACAGTTTGCTACCGCTTACATTTTGTTTGCTTTCGATACTTGCACAAGTGCCACCATTGCCTACGTAATGTTTGTTCTTGTGTTTGAGTGTCTGCCATGTATTGCAGTATTATACCTCTACTTGTATTTTGTACGCTGTTGTAACCTGCACATATGTCACTTTTTCCTCCTGTAATGCACCGTTTGCTACCTCTTGTATTTGTTTGCTCACGATTATCACTTTTGCCTCATGTAACTTAGCGTTTGCTTTTGTAATTTGTTCACTTGTAATGTTCTCCTCATGTATCAGTTCTGTTCCTATTGTGAAGCGCTCTCACACCTTCGGGTAAAGTCCACGCTATTTAAAAACGCATAAATAAATAAATACATTTGGAATGCTATTACTATGCTTCTCACAGCAGCACACTTCGAAATGAATGGATGAGGGAGGCAATTAAGAAGGACCTGCAAGCAGGGGGTTGATGGACGGGAACATGCTCCCTGGGCTCCAGGGTGGCCCGCGAGAGCACCCTAAGTTGTGCGACAGACAGCAGCGGTGTGGCATAGGGTGATGTCGGTGTTGTTAAAGAGTGCTGCAGAGGTGCACATCGGGAAGAAGCCCCTTCCACTTATCGCAATAGTGAGAGTCCTCTGACGTAGGAATGCTGGACCAACCTGAATTTTACTTTGGCATGCGATGGACGGCAGGAAATGTGTGTGTCTGTGTGTGTTATTTTTTAACTGAAAATAACCTCTGGGACACTAACCCAACAGTGGTCTCTCAGAAGTAAGTTGCTTGTTAGATATTTGGTGGCTTCAGCACTTGCTTTTAAAAGTTTTGCGACCTGGTTTTCCACAGTTAGAGTTGCTTGTAACGAGATGGGTGTTTCTTTTCTGTGCATGTTTCAGTCGATTCAGCTGGTTCGACGTTTACGAGCAATTGTGTAATCCCCGTTCACTTGCTTTCCATTCACACAAAAACTCACCTTAAATTATTACTGCAGGGCAGATGCATTGGTATGTTTACTGTACTCTCTCGCTTGTCTGGCATTTTTCCATGTGTTTCGCCCTCACTTCCCAGGCTCGCCAATTACAGAATCGCCGCGGCCGTGAAGTACGACAATTGTTTTACGCCCACCCCTTTCAAATGTCACCAGCCGCCTGTAAACTGCCCATGCTTCTGGGTATCCGGGCACAGGTGCCCGAGCACACCCTACGCGCTCCCAAGATCTTGGCCCCCAAAGTACAGGCTTCTGAGCACACGGCCGTTTAAAGGGAGCCCCGAGGTAACAAAATAGAGACCCGGTACAGAAAGACGAGGCCACAGGAGACACGGGGTGAGGTAGAATAAGCAAAGCACAATCACAAAGAATTACCGACCTAGATGACAAATTAAAAATATATTCTCCAGCATTATATAAATTAACCTAACCTGTCAAGTGCTGGTAAGGACGCCTCGAGGCGGCCCGATACTCACTTTGAGCTACATTGCGATCTCACCGCCATTTAGAAAGTGCCTTTATTTAGGGCGTAGTATATACATCATAAGGGGGTACGTATAACGCCAGCCACGGTGATATTCATGTGCATTATTTGCTGGACGTCAAAGTTGCTCTCCTTTGTTACGGGAGGAGGGGACTCTAGCCAGGGCTGGGGGGCAGCTGTTTGGTGTTTTTGGTCCCCCTTTAGAGAGCCAGCTCGACGGGGCAGGGGTGGGTGTCGGCGGCAGGCAAAGATACAATACTTACTGCCGAGGATGAAGAGCATCATCAGCCCCAGCGCCGCCCCCACGAGCGTCTTCATCATTCGGTGTCTTCAGTGCGCCGGGCTTCAGTGCGCTGTGCCTCTGCGCGTCTCTGTTGCTCTCTGGCCCTCCCGCCTGCTTCTGCGTCCCTCACTCGAAGGGGCTTGGAATTAGAGTGCCCGTGGAGAGAGGAGGGGTGGGCGGGGAGAGGCAAGGACACGCGTTTGCGTAATCGTTTCCCGGAGTTCGAAGCCCCGATTACCTGGTACCACATTTCAGGCTGTGATTTTCTAGGTTTAGGTAAGAAAAACAGAATTCGTGAGATTTGTCGATTTAGGGACTCAGATTCATCTAGCTCGCAAATAACCAACACATGCTTTCTCCGTGTAGTATTACCTTGCTATAAAAGAAGAATGCGTGCGTTAACTTCAGGTAAATTGTGATGGCTTCGAAGTAGACTGTGTTTTTTAACTATTGCTTAGAGTGACTATTCGGCGTCTCTTACAGCTGCAGCTTAAAGTGGGGGCGTGCATGTTAAGAGGCATAGTATGGGCACACGTCCTAAAATAATTGGGGGATTAACTAAATTAGGTAGTATGTGAGTGACATCATGGCGCGGGACATCACAAGAAGAGACATCAAAACTGGAGACCTCACACATATGTTTATCAGGTCTATCATGAGTACATTTAAGCATATTACGAGATTTAACAAATTAGATTTTTCACCAGGATTGTGCCAAAAAAGTACCCCACACAAAATCTGGTTCTGAACTTATACTTTTTTTTTTAACTGCAATAAAGAAACTGGCAACAAGGAAAAACGTGGCAGTAAATGTGTGCTTCTCAATTGGTTGTAAATTCTGCATTTTAAAATATCTTATGGGGTTAAGGCACCTGCTGCAAAGATCTTTGTGTGATTAGTACATTTCAGGGAATAAAATAACGGTAAAATAACTCTGGTGGTTAACACATTTGCTGGAGAGAACTGTGTTTCCCATTTTTGAATCAAAGTAGCATAGACGGGTAATATGTCTCCTGCAAAGCACGTCATGTAACCTGCAGATGACAGATTTGTATTATATGTAGATAGGTGAGTGGGTTACTGCTCTTAACACAGAGATCCTTTTTTTACTTACAGTTCATAAATTGTAATTCTTCTAAGACAGCACAGTGAGCTATGGACCTGTGCTATATTAGACTCCTACACCTTGTAACCCTCACCGTCCTATGTAACACACCCTGTACATTGATTTACACACTAATTTGATTAAGTGTCAAAGTATAATGTGCACATATAATGTAAAGCACTCTGACACCCTCTATTGTGATAAGTAGCAGTATCAATCAATCATTCAAGCAATTTGTAGAGCGCACCACATACCTGCAAGGGTTCCAAGGCACTGAGGGAGGGGAGAAGGTGGGTGCTGTTGCTACTGGTCGAACAGCCAGGTCTTGAGTTGTCTCCTGAAGGTTAGAAGGTCTTCGGTTTGTCGTAGGATGAGGGGGAGGGTGTTCCTGGTTGTGGCGGCGCGGTGGGAGAAGGATCTGCCTCCGGCTGTGGTTCTACGGATGCGTGGGACGGTGGCCAGGGAGAGGTCTGCGGAGTGGAGTTTCCTGTTGGGTACGTAGAAGGAGAGTCGACTGTTGAGGTACGCTGGGCCGGTTTTATGGAGTGCCTTGTGTGCGTGGATCAGGAGTTTGAAGGAGATTCTTTTGTCGACAGGGAGCCAGTGCAGGTTCCTGAGATAGGGGGTGATGTGGTCGCGGCACAGGACGTTGAGGATCAGGCCTGCAGAGGCATTCTGGATTCTTTGTAGTCTGTTGATGAGCTTGGTCAGGGCGCCGGCCTAGAGGGCATTTCCATAGTCGAGTCTGCTGCTGACTGGGGCCTGGGTGACTGTTTTCCCTGTGTCTGTCGGGATCCATCTGTAGATCTTGCGAGCATATGGAGGGTGTTGAAGCAGGTGGAGGAGACAGCGTTGACTTGTTTGGTCATGGTGAGTTTCGAGATGAGGATGACTCCCAGGTTGCGTGCGTGGTTGGTTGGTGCGGGGGTTGTCCCCAGTGACGCGGGCCACCAGGAGTCGTTCCATGCTGAGGAGTTGGACCTGAGGATGAGGATCTCCGTCTTGTCTGTGTTCAGCTTAAGGTGGCTATCCTCCATCCATTCGCCGATGACCTTCATTCCCTGGTGGAGGTTGGATTTGGGGGTGAGAGGGTCCTTGATGAGGAGAGGATCAGTTGCGTGTCGTCGGCGTAGGAGATTATGTTGAGGTCGTGATGCCGGGCGTTGCGTGCGAGGGGCACCATGTAGACGTTGAACAGCGTCGGGCTTAGGGGGGAGCCCTGCGGGACGCCGCAGATGATCTCAGAGGCTTCGGATCGGAACAGGGGGAGGCGGACTATCTGGGTTCTGCCGGAGAGGAAGGGGGAGGTCCAATCCAGGGTCTTGCCTCGGATCCCTGCGTCGTGGAGTCGTGTGCGCAGGGTGTGGTGGCAGACGGTGTCGAAGGCCGCGGAGAGGTCCAGAAGAATGAGGGCCGCCAAGGGAAATGGAAATATCACTATGTCGCATAAACAACCGAGGAACATTTGAATGGAAACAGAGGTCCCACTTGCACATCACTACAGCAGCTGCATTTTTATGCGGTGCGGAACTAGGACCAGACACCTACAACCAGCTGTCCCAGTCCGCAGCACTGTGGTTGTATCCAGGCCCTCGTGGCGGCGCACCGGTGGATAATAGATTGCTAGGGCCGTCTGTGTATGGACAGTGAGTGGGAGGCAGGCCTGGGGGCTGCAAGGTCATGCTGGACGGGCTTTGATTAAATCCTGAGTCGGCCCAGAGCAGCAGCCCCATAGTGTCCGGTTACAGAAATCGATACGTTCCCCATGTGTTCCTCTTAGCACTCCATGAACCGCCTCCATGTGGACGAGGATCTCGCTAGCACCCCTGGGGCAGCTCCCCCTACTGACCCCTGAGTCCCAGCGCTAGGCATCTAAGCATGCACCCCCTCACAGCATAAGTTGACCAAGATTAAACCGCGCCTTTCATAATGCACCAAATACACTTCTTTAAATATAGAAGAGAGGCACATGCCGGCCGAATTAGAGTCAAAATGTATAGGGACTTCCAGGCCAATCAAGATGGGCCACGACATTGAAAGCACCCAGCGTGTTTCTAAGCGCCGAGTTTTTATTGTCAGATAATAGACCCGAGGTACAGGGAGAACATGTTTTCCTGCTTCTATATATAGTATTTTATTTTGCTACGGAATCACAGCCTCCACACACCCACTGTTCCTCATCCTTTCACTGCTCTCAAAATGCCCGCCCCTTCTGTTTCAGGCTATAATGCTCTTTGAAGCCGAAGAGTCCCGCCCGGCGCACCTTACCAGAACCCAAAACATCATTACAAGCCTTGTGCAGGTGTGTGTTTGAGGAAACCGGAGGCGCCCCTCAGACACTTTGTCAGAAGGTTAAAAGTTGAGAGCAGAATGTGCCGAAGTTTTCAGCACCCCCTCCCGACGGCGGGTGCCCAGTTCACTGGAGCAGCCCGCCCTGGCGCAGAAGGCACAAAGAGGCTTTCTGTGTCCTAATGAGGGGCTGTCCCTGTATCAGCAAAGACCTGCTAATTGCCTAGGCACGGGGTGCGGTAATTGCCTTCCCTGCCAAAGTGGAGATTGTTGTCATAATAAACAAGCTGCAAGTGCGGCCGCGAAGGATTGTCAGGAATGCAGCTGGCACCCGGCCGCGCATTAAGTAAAAAGTGTGCGCGCGCCTCACGCGGCAGCAGATGGAAGGGAGAGAGGAGGGGGCCTGCCCCGCTTTCCCTTGCCAGAGCGGGCAGCAAGGCGCGATAATTGCTAACATATGGCGCCGCTGCTCGCTCCTGCAAGGGAATCACCAAACGTGCATGCGTTGCCATTGGAAGCAATGCAACGCGACCACGTTTTTGCCTGCAAAAGTGTAGCGATGGCTAAAGGTCTTTTTCCTATGTAGCGCATTCGCGCAGCATAGGCGAGACCTAAAAAGGAGCACCTTCAGTGAGTTTCCATGAATGCCAAGTTTACCTGAGACACAACTAGGGCCAAGCATGATCAGGCTGGCACAGCTTATCCAGACTATGCAGGTGGTTTATATCTCTCAGCATGCAGCAGCAGCTCAAAGTTTGGAGCTTAAACCCCTGCATGCTGCCTACTCCCAATAATGATACACATAGATCGTTTGTATATTGGAATTATTAGCAGCAGTTTATTTTAAACATTGATTTACAGCACTTGGCCGTTACCAATCTTTATCAGGGGCCTTAAATCATTTTGACAAGCTAATCCAAAATCATTTCAATATTTTTTTTGGTTAAATTTGTACTTTATTGCACCTTCGATGTAAGCACACAGCACTCATCGCCTACAACCCGGAGGCCGGCGGCAACAGTAAATAGCATCCAGCACAGTGGTCAGTAGCATCATACACAGCCTTAGTGCCAGCATCCCGGAGGCCTGGCGGCCCAGACAGAAAAAGCGTTCTACACGAATAGCTTTGCCGTGCAGTAAGGATGGAGTGGATAATCCGGGCATCGGCGCCCATGACCACGGAGTGATGTGCAAATACAATGCAGCTAGTGTGACTGTGCAGAAGAAGTCCCGAAACCATTTAAACCAGTTACCTAAAGAAAAGTGCAATAAACCCACATCCTGACAAACCCCCTACCCCCCAAACAACCAGCCTACCCGTACCTGTGTCCACCCACCCACCCACCTGCTATATCTACTGAGTCTGAACGTTAACAATGCACCTATAGCCAAGGACGCATAGGCCCAAGGGTACAAGGGACCCCACTAAGGCAGTCACCGAGTACCACCCTCCCTGTGTAACCACCCCGGGGACTCTCACCCCCCACATCACAACTAATTGCAACAAGGAACCAGGCGACCACCTCACAAAAAAGAACAGTCAAACGTGTAGCATGTCAATCTCTGACGCCGCCACCCCTTCCTCCTGTATCTCATCCAGCTCCTCCCCCTCAGGTTCTGACTCTCCGCCACTCTCTTGGCACACTGATATTCAAAGTCAAAGTCAAAAAGCTTTATTTCGATAAAATTTCATTATCATAAAAGCAAGTTAAAAAGAATTGGTAGTTAATAATAAAATTAGTAACACATTTCCAGTTAATAACAAAGAGTATAACATTTACTAGAATTAATATTTGTTTAAAAAGAAATTAAACAGAGTATTTAAGCTTTCTGGCTCGAATAGCCCAAGCCCAGAATAAAAAAATTTCTAGGGCACAGGCATAGGGTACATAGCTGTCCGAAACAAGTATCCTAATTGCCACATCATGGCTCCTGGTTCCCAGTTGCCGGCACAAGTTCTTCAGCCACGCCCTTCTTGGATTGGCATATTCCTTGCAGACAAATAAGAAATGGGCTAATGTCTCTGGGTGGGCTAAACATGATGGACACAAGTCAGTTTTGTCTGTGCAGGATTTCCATGTTTTGGTGAAAGTATTCAGTGGCAAGGTACCCGTTCTAAATTTAAAATACAAAGACCGGGCAAACGGTTTCCCGATTATGTCTAGGTAGGGTTCTCGCCTGGGACAGTCTTTAAACATCAAAAAATCCTCTGTAAGCCTGCCAATGGATGTGCTAGAGTGCCTTTGGGAGCAAATCCAATCCCGATAAAGGTTTTTAAGTACTTGTTTTGGAGGAGAGGTTCTGCTTGACCAGGAATCCAATAGGCCCAAGTTCGACAATAAGGTTTTCATGTCTGTTAGCCATTTGACTCTGGCCCAGTGTGGTGACGCCATTATTTCTTCCAGACCTCTGGCGTAGGCACTAAGTTCCTCTACCCGCCAAATACGGGCCCATAATAGAAGAGGACGGAATTTCGCAATTTCGCCAATCTGGGTACAGCCAAGGTCCATAAATAAGGGTAGAAGTGGGGTGCTTTGAGGGAGGGACATTATTTGTCTACAGAAATTGTTCTCAGATTTTTGTAAAGCTTGAGAAGATGCAAAGCCCCAAAGTTCAGCTCCATATAGTGCAGAGCTGACACCCTTGGCAGCGTAGATCTCTAGGACTGTTCCTATTGGTTTGAACGAACTGGAACGTTGTTCCCTCAATAGGGCACCTGTGATCCTTTTATGGTTCAGCAGCATCTTATCTAGATGGGGAGTCCAATCCATTTTGTCTGAGATGCGTATCCCTAAATAATCAAATACTTTAACCCTTTCCAGGGACTCGGTCTTTAAGGTAGGGGGACGCACTTGCTGTTTAGGGGGATTAAGGACAAGGTATTTTGTTTTATTGGTGTTTATAACCAAGCCCCGGTCAGTACAAAAGGATTGGAAATTGTCCAAGAGTTTCTGTAGTCCCATTGGGGTTTTAGAGATTAGGAGCGTGTCGTCCGCGAAGAGGAGGGTCGGTATGCGTACCCCCGCCAGGGATGGTTCGTCGGATGGTGATTTAAGTAAGTGCTCAACCACCCCATTGATGTACAAAGAGAAAAGGGTGGGAGCCAGAACACATCCCTGGCGGACCCCTCTCTCGACCGGAATACAGCCCGTTTTCTCCCCTCCAGGGCCCCACCTAATTTGGGCAAAGCTGTCCTGATGGAGCCTGACCAGTAGGGATAGAAGATACTCTGGAAGCCCCATGTTGGCCAGAACCTTCCACAGCAAGTCCCTGGGGACAAGGTCAAAGGCAGTCTTTAAATCGATGAATGCGAGATAAAGACTGCCCTTGCCTATCACTACCACCTTCCAGTAAATCATCATAAGCCTGAAGGCCTGCTCTATCGTTCCAGTGCCTACTCTAAAACCGGCCTGAAAGTCGGTAAGTATTTTGTTTTCATCTACCCAGTTGAGTATCCTGAGTAGAATAACTTTACCGACAACTTTTTGGCTTACGTCTAGCAAGCTAATCGGCCTATAATTGGACGGATCATCCCTAGGGCCTTTCTTGTGGATGGGAACCACCTCTGCCCCCTTCCAGGACACGGGAATGGGGGCACCCCTACAGATGGCAAGAAGGAGGGAGTGGATTAATTTGCCCCAATTAACACCATCGGATTTTAGCAGGTCCCCGGGGATGCCATCTGGTCCTGCAGCTTTTTGTGGAATGATGGAGTTAATAGCATATTCTACTTCCTTCAGTGTAAAGTCAGGGTCGCTAGGGAGAAGAATATAATTAGTGTAGGGAGAGGATTGGAAAGACCCTCTTCCATTCGGGTCGTTATGGCAGGAATAAAGTTTGGAAAAATGAGCCTCCCATACCTGGCCCGAAATATTGCAGGTTACAACGTCGCTATCCGGTCTGTTTCGTGCCCTTATGGTATCCCAAAAGGATTTAGAGTCTTTTTTCATACTGGCTTCCTTAAGGGTTAGCCAGTAGGTGTCCTCCCACTCCCTTTTAGCTACCTGTAGGGCCTTTTTATGGTCTCTTCTGGCAATTTGGATTAGTGGGGGGGACTTCCCTTTGACTGCCTCTATTAGGTGTGATTTGGCCTTCCTGCATATTGCCGAATACCAATCGTATTTGCCTTTAGGTTTAGGTTTCTGTTTCCCTGAGGGCAGTTGTACCCAAAAGAGGTCCCCAATAGTTTTTACGGCAGCTTCAAAAATAGCGGTGGCCTTGTCTGCTGCTAAAGTTAGATCAATAGAGCCAATTTCGACTTGCGTGCCCTTAACCACTTCGTCTATTGTGGATAGTTTGTCGGTGTTACACATAAACTTACTCCACTTTAGACGCCTGCCACAAGTGGCAACAGTAATCCCCTGTGGGCGGCTTAGAGAGACTGGCAATACTTCAATAGGCCAAGGATTTTTTAAGGATAAGGAGAGTGGATTATGGTCGCTCTCTATGGTATTGGTAATGACCATGTCGTTAACATGGCTCCAGAGGCCCCTATCCAGCAGAATATAGTCAATCCGTGTGCATTGACCAACTCTGTTAAATGTGGGAGCACCCAGGAGGTCAGATCGAGTGCGACCATTGGCAGCTCTTAATCCAAACTCCAATGTGAGTGCATTTAGATGGATTGCACTGCGAGTCCAGCGCTTGATGGGTGGGATAGAGAGGGTAGGGATACCCCATCTACTATCCTCTTCTCCTAGGTCTGGTATTCCTTCTAGGGGGAGTGGTTCATATGTACAATTAAAATCCCCTGCTACTAGGATATGTCCAGGTCCACTCTGCTCTCCCAGCTGAGCCTCAAGCTCCATCATTGTGGGTGAAATGCACCCATTTTTCGTTCCCCTAATATAAACATTATAGAGGTCAACAATTATACTTCCCCGTAGGCCCAATAGGGAGACACCAAGAATATCCGGGGTTCCTGCCTTCTTAGTGGTGATCCTGCAGTTGAGCAGGATACTTATCCAAATAATTAGCCCCCCCGATGGCCGCCCCTTCCCTGCCTTGGATTTTACTGCTGGTGTAGAAAAGGTGACAAACCCCACCCGGTGCAGTGGTTCAGTGGCCCATGTCTCTTGGAATATACAGATTTTATGGGCATCAACCAGGGCATTCCACTCCGGGAGGCCTAGTTTCCTTGAGATCCCAGCAAGGTTCCAACTAAGGATTTTTAACTCGCCATGTGCTGAGCTTCCATCTGGAATCACAGTACAGTGGGGGTTAGATGAATCTACACTGTCCCTAATTAGTGTAGGTGGTAACACTTCTAAGTTTGCAGGGAGAGATGTACCCAGCACTGCATCCCTCATAGTGATATTAGCATGAGGGAGGTTAGTATCTGAGCCTCCCTTAGGAGAAAGTCAATCAACCTCATCCAATACACAGTACCTATTTGGATGGGCAAACTGTGTGTAGGAGGGGTTAAAGGACAGGGATGAAGATGGATCCTGCCATGGCTGTTGCCATTGATGATTAGCAGTGAGTGGTGGCTGAGGAGGTTGTTGCCACTGCTGGGTAGGTTGGAAAAAAGGTGGTAAGGGGTGGAAAGGTTGTTGCCACTGGGGGCCAACATGGTGCGGGACAAAAGGTGGAAAGTTAGGCGGCTGCTGCCAGTGGTTAGGGGCATATTGAGGGGGACGTACAGGCCCTTGATTACTTGGAATAATTGGCCGGTGGAAGTTGGGTCTTGTCGAGTTGGGGAGGAAGTAAGACAAGGGGAGTGGTTTGATCTGGGTGGCAGGACCGCTGTTAGGTGCATTACAAATAAAAGTCGCAGCCCCCACATCCCTGAAATTAACAGTAATTACATCCCCTGGTATTGTTTTCTTACTCCTACCCACCCAATCCCCTCTACGCACAGTAAGGATTTCCCCACTCATGCTACTAGGTAGTGGTTTATGTATTTGGAGCCACTGGGCATATTTATTTCTTAACTCTACATAGGTCTCTTTAACTCCTTCCTTCAGTGGGGGGACAGCAGTCAACACAACCACAAAAGGAGAAACTTCTGGTGGCAGACTAATAGACTTATAGCGGGTCTGCCTTGGCTTAGGGGTTTCAGAGTTATTAGTAGAGTGAGAGGCTAGGATATTCGTAGGTTTCCCTTTGGGGTCCGTGGTTTGGGAGGTGTTAGATTTGGTACCAACGGCTGATTGCTGCACGGATGAACAATTGCTCACCGCTTTTGTATTGGAGATTGGTGGCGGCTGAGCAGGGTTGTTCCCTGAATGGGGAGAATGTAATGCAGCTTGGTCCTTGGAAGATGGGAAGATTTTCGCTTTATCAGTTGTGGGCTTGGTGACCTTAGCTGACGGTTGGGGATTGGGTGGTAGTTCTCTGTGCCCTTGTTGCTGGACAGGCCCAGGCTCATTAATCTTGTTGGACCATTTAGTATTAATGAGCGATGTTAGCCTATCGAGTTTAGAAATCAAGGGTTTGATTTGGGCCGCTATTGTAGCTTCAAGATCATGCTTGAGGTCCGTGACCATGTTTTCGACTAATGGTAATTTTTTATCATTTGTAGTGACCCCCGAAGAAGGGCCCTATAAGGGCCCGAAATGCATTGGGTTTTATTTTAAATAAAAACTGCCAGTGATGAACACCGCATCATTCATATTCTTTCAAGAGGCCAGGATCGGCACTGTTTGAATATAAGAAAACTGAAAATTGGCATATAAATGTGTTCCGTGGATTTGGATAAATTAACATGATAATGAAACTGATATATATAAAAAAAAGTGACAAAACTAGAACAAAAATCGGGATTACTACTGAAAAATGGTTAAAATACCTTCGAAACTGACATGCACGCCAGGGGCGGCATGACGCTGTGCAAATGGCTCATGGAGCTTAATGTAGCTCCACTTTACTTGTTGATGTTTCTAAATGGCAAAGGGGCAGGCCAGAACAACCGTTCTGCACGCGAACTTTACAAAGGCTGAATCAATTGCGAACACAAAATGAAAAAGAATGGGTGTGCATCCCTTCATCTATTGGACATTCATACTAAGGCCCCACCCTTAAGGAATGCACCCGCACTTAAAGATTTGATAAAGAAAAGAAAGATGAAAAAAGAACTCAATAAAGTCCACCTAACACATCGGAAGAACCTGTTCATCTCAAGCAGTATGGAACAAGCACGAAGTGATGTGAATACAGAACACAGAGTTGAGACACTGCTTTTAATCAATGATTATTCACCATGCAACAAGAAAAGATATAGCGCTTAACTAAGGACATGCATCTTGGGACTTGCAGTTGGTAATGATGGAAAGGCACAAGGGGGTGGGGATTAGTAACGTACGCGTGACTGGGAGGGGAATTCCTCTGGCAGGGTGATTTAAGAGGCAGGTGTTAACAGACAAGGGATCACAGCTTGGGGAAGAAAGGAGCGGACTGCAGCTTTTAAGCTTTATCACAGCAGGTACGGAATAGCGCTGCGTAGGAGACACGCTGTTTGACTTAACAAGCATATAAAAGTGAACGAGTAACTCTGCTGCTTTAACACCATGAGAATATTTGAAAATGATAAAAATATGCCTGTTTTACAAGCTTTAAACCTGCACATTAGCGGTAATATGGTAGTCAGCACGGGTTGAGAGAGGGATGTTTCACATATAACAGAAGGACTGGGGGAAGGGCACAGGAAAGTAAGACGTAGTGATTGGGACCACCTGGGAAGTGCAACAAGAGATATAGGAATGGAGAGCCACTGTGGGTGACGGTTACAACCCAAGGAAGGGAGCCTTTTGGGTAGATTAAATAAGGAAGGATATGCAAAGCAAGATGAAATATGTGCAATAACAAATGACTTAGAAAAAGCGTAACATTTATGAAATTCTGTATACATGTACTTGCAAAACATTGGTGCTAATGGTAATTTTTTATCAATTGTAGTGACCCCCGAAGAAGGGCCCTATACGGGCCCGAAATGCATTGGGTTTTATTTTAAATAAAAACTGCCTGTGATGAACACCGCATCATTCATATTCTTTCAAGAGGCCAGGATCGGCACTGTTTGAATATAAGAAAACTGAAAATTGGCATATAAATGTGTTCCGTGGATTTGGATAAATTAACATGATAATGAAACTGATATATATAAAAAAAAGTGACAAAACTAGAACAAAAATCGGGATTACTACTGAAAAATGGTTAAAATACCTTCGAAACTGACATGCACGCCAGGGGCGGCATGACGCTGTGCAAATGGCTCATGGAGCTTAATGTAGCTCCACTTTACTTGTTGATGTTTCTAAATGGCAAAGGGGCAGGCCAGAACAACCGTTCTGCACGCGAACTTTACAAAGGCTGAATCAATTGCGAACACAAAATGAAAAAGAATGGGTGTGCAGTCCTACCGATCCTAAAAAAACCAAATGCTGACCCTACCCTACTTAGTAATTACAGACCCATCTCCCTCCTTCCATATTTAGGAAAGATCCTGGAGACTTATGTCACCCGCTGCTTGAGCTCGTTTGTAGAGAAATCCTCTTTCTTGGATCCTCAACAAGCAGGCTTCCGACCCCTCCACTCCACCGAGGCGGTCATAGTAGCAGTCATGGACACTCTCAGGAAGGGTGCTGATAACAACATCTCTCAAGCCCTTGTCCTACTGGATCTCTCAGCAGCATTCGACACGGTCGATCATACTATTTTGATCGACCGTGTCCATAACGCTGGCATTCAGGGAGTGGCCCTTGACTGGCTCAAATCTTTCCTTCATCAGCGTTCTCAATCTGTTCATCTTTCCACTTTTTCCGCTCCTTACACTTCCCTTCCTTGTGGTGTACCCCAGGGTTCTGCACTTTCCCCTCTCCTGTTTAATTTGTATCTCCAGCCACTTTTAGCCTCCCTTCGAAACGCCCCAGTCACAATCCTTAATTATGCTGATGACCTTCAGTTAATTTTTCCCATCACTTCTCATTCGTCTTCCCGCATCGATTTTCAGTCCACTATGCTGTCCATTGCGGAGTGGATGTATCATAGTCATTTAAAGTTAAATCCTACAAAAACAGAGCTTGTCCTGGTAGGAGGACCCTCGCATCCTTGGAATGCCACCTTCTGGCCCATCACTTTGGGGTCAGCACCCACCCCGGTGAGCTCTGTCAAAAGCCTGGGGGTGATCATCTCCAATGATCTCTCCATGAAGCCGCACATTAACGCGTGACATCTGCCTGTTTTTTTCACCTCAGGCGAATTCGCAAGATCAGTCGTTTCCTTACTAAAGAAGCACTAATTCAAGTTGTCATCGCGCTCATAACTTCCAGGCTTGACTATGCTAATAGTCTGTATGCTGGAATCCCCGCCTGTCACCTCCACCGACTTCAGCTGGTGCAGAATCAGGCTGCCCGGCTGATCTTTCGTCTGCCCAAATATGAACATGTCACCCCCCTTCTCCGTTCTCTTCACTGGCTCCCCATTTCGAAGCGTTCCACTTTCAAACTGGCATGCACTACCTTTAAGGCACTTTCGAACGCAGCCCCTCTGTTTATATCCTCAACTCTGTCTCGTCACATCCCTTCTCGAGCTCTCCGCTCTGCGTCACTCAACCTTCTGGATGTCCCCCGATTTAAAAGGAAAAAACACGGTGGTCTGAGTTTTTCGGTCCTGGCCCCATCGACCTGGAATTCCTTGCCGCCTTTTCTCCGCTTTTGCCCTAAATATGAGCTGTTTCGAAAATCTTTAAAAACTTTGCTCTTTCAAGCTGCTTTCGACTAACTCCCCTCCCTAGGTCACTGGTTACTGTTTTAAGCGCCAAGAAACCTATGGTGATAGCGCGCGGTACAAATAATTTTAATAATAATTTAATAATAATCCCTTCATCTATTGGACATGTTTTCGACCCAACATGGAATGCCAGGCGCTGTGTGTGGAGTAGGTGTTACCAAATTATGGTTAGGAACTTTGGCTTTGGTCTTCTCCTTAGGTTTAGACTCCTTAGTTTTGGACTTAGTCACTACTTTTGTTGGGATAAAAGTAACCTTTCCCCTGGAATCACTAGGCACGTGAGGGGTCGATTTGGCAGTTAACCCATCCAGGCCCGGCTCCGTCTCTCCAGGTGTCCGACAGGCTTCTAGGTCTGGGGTCGCCTCCAGATCCACAAAGGACGGGTCCGACTCCGAACATGTAACTGACAAGTCGACAGCACTCGGTACTGTAACAGTGCCTATGGTGGTCAAGGGCAAGGGCAAAGAGCAATTGTTCGAAGCTTGCTGAGAGGGTGAATTTACATTTGCAAGGGAGCCCAGGGAAGAGCGCTTGGCATTCATGAGGTCCAGAGAGACTCTTTTCTCTAGGAGTACAATACTCTTGTCAATTGTCTCATTTACCCGTGAGATGAAAAGGTCAATGGGACCAGTCACTTGTGCTACCTCCGTAGCTTTTTTGGTACAGCTTCTTGTTTTGTGCCGCATGCTTGGCGTTGACCATGAAAATGCTATACCAGGTATTGAGTGGCTGTGGCCTCAAAGAAGGCTAAGTGACAATCGGCCTACCTGGATGGTGGTTTCAGGGCGATGAGACAGGGATTCGGGGCCTGGGCCGTCCTCTGCCGTCCTTGAACGGCCTTAAACGGCCCGCTCTTTGCCCGGTCTTCGCCCCGGCCGTTGCCCCGCGCGCGTCCCGCGTGCGCGTTGGACTGCCCGAAGTTATAGGAGGAACAGGTGAGGCGAAGGGGGCGGGAAGAGGACCAGCTGCGGCCGATCAGCGCCGCGCTGCACGCTGGTCCTCGCAGTCCCGCCTCGAACAGAAGGGTTGATGTTATCTCCCTGGAATCGCGTTGGTGCTCCTGTGCACTCCGAAGTATCCTTGGGCAGGTTGGTCAGCAAAAGTCTTGCCTTCGAGCGGCACCCGCGGAGCGGGGGCCGCGAGGCGTGGAGATTTAAGCAGGCGCTGGAAAATGGCTAAGAGGCAAGCAGGCAGCGCTCTCAGCGTCCCAAAGGCAGAACCCACACTGCTCACACACCGCTAGATCTTTATCGGTGGAGGGGGCGGGAAGAGGACCAGCTGCGGCCGATCAGCGCCGCGCTGCACGCTGGTCCTCGCAGTCCCGCCTCGAACAGAAGGGTTGATGTTATCTCCCTGGAATCGCGTTGGTGCTCCTGTGCACTCCGAAGTATCCTTGGGCAGGTTGGTCAGCAAAAGTCTTGCCTTCGAGCGGCACCCGCGGAGCGGGGGCCGCGAGGCGTGGAGATTTAAGCAAGCGCTGGAAAATGGCTAAGAGGCAAGCAGGCAGCGCTCTCAGTGTCCCAAAGGCAGAACCCACACTGCTCACACACCGCTAGATCTTTATCGGTGTAGGGGGCGGGAAGAGGACCAGCTGCGGCCGATCAGCGCCGCGCTGCACGCTGGTCCTCGCAGTCCCGCCTCGAACAGAAGGGTTGATGTTATCTCCCTGGAATCGCGTTGGTGCTCCTGTGCACTCCGAAGTATCCTTGGGCAGGTTGGTCAGCAAAAGTCTTGCCTTCGAGCGGCTCCCGCGGAGCGGGGGCCGCGAGGCGTGGAGATTTAAGCAGGCGCTGGAAAATGGCTAAGAGGCAAGCAGGCAGCGCTCTCAGCGTCCCAAAGGCAGAACCCACACTGCTCACACACCGCTAGATCTTTATCGGTGGAGGGGGCGGGAAGAGGACCAGCTGCGGCCGATCAGCGCCGCGCTGCACGCTGGTCCTCGCAGTCCCGCCTCGAACAGAAGGGTTGATGTTATCTCCCTGGAATCGCGTTGGTGCTCCTGTGCACTCCGAAGTATCCTTGGGCAGGTTGGTCAGCAAAAGTCTTGCCTTTGAGCGGCACCCGCGGAGCGGGGGCCGCGAGGCGTGGAGATTTAAGCAGGCGCTGGAAAATGGCTAAGAGGCAAGCAGGCAGCGCTCTCAGCGTCCCAAAGGCAGAACTGATATTCCCTATATAGCCCCCAGAAATTCTTAGGGCGACTCTTCGGGGGAAGCAGTTCATTATACACCTCCTACTGTGTACAGCAATACAGTAAATCTGTCTCCCAGCGCCTTTTAGTAGGAATTGGACCCCTCATCCAACACAACGCAACCAGGCGCTTGGCAGACAGCAGCGCAATATCCGCCAAGCGCTGCACTGCCACCGGCAGTGGTTTGGAAAAGCCCAGCAGCGCCAGAGCCGGGCACGGCAGGACCTCCGTCCCCAACATCACACTAAGTTCTGAGAATACCCCCTGCCAAAATGTATGAATACTAGGGCAAGTCCAGGACATGTGTAGGAAATCAGCCGAGGGAAAGTGGCACCGCTCGCACTCCACCGACTCCCGCAATCCGTACCTGTGCAATCTGTCCGGTGTGTAATAGACCCGCTGCAGATACTTAAAATGTATCAGACGATGTCTGTTATTAAGTGAAATCTTTCTAGTGTTCGTGCAACAGTAGTGCCACATCTCATCCGAGATCGTCAACTGGAGATCACACTGCCAAGCCAATCTGGCCTTGGAGAGTGGGTACTGCTTGTGCTGGTCCCCCAATTTCTTAAGGTTCGTAACCAACTTACTGGACGATGGGTTCTTGATAACATATGTAAGCTCCGGCACCTCCTGCGGCACGGTCAACAGGGCAGCATACTGTGGCCGGGAGCGGGGTGGGATCCGCGAAGAGGCGCTCAAGTTTCACGTGCGGGATGCCAGGGTCCCCATGGATCCAAGTGTGTAGATGAGCCCCCTGCGCTATTCTGTAATACCGCTCCAGATCTGGAGCCCCCAGGCCCCCACGTTCATAGGGGAGCATTAAAGTCTGCCATTGAACCCTCAGTTGTTTGCCCCCCCACGCAAGCCTGATGAGCGTCTGCGTGAGCTGCCGGAAAAAAGCTTTCGAAAGCACCACAGGGATATTAGCAAAGAGAAAGAGGAACCTGGGGAGGACCACCATCTTCATTATCGCTATTCTGCCCATCAGGGACAGTGGAAGCCTGCACCACACCTCCACATCATCCACCAGTCTAGAGTACGCAACACCATAGTTCTCGCGCACCAGTATCTCAGGATCAGTGTGGACACGGATCCCCAAGTAGCGGATAGAATCCGTGGTCCACTGCAGCAGGTACTCCGAGTCAAACGGGAGGGTCACCGGGGTCAGAGGCAATACCACAGACTTGTTCCAGTTGACCCGTAATCCAGACAGGGCTCCAAACCTCACCACTTCCCGCAAGACAGACGCCAAGTTCTCCTCTGGTTCTGGTTCACGAACATATAACAGGGTATCGTCAGCGTACGTCGAGATGCCAATCTGATAGGTAGGGAAGTTGATCCCTTCAAACCCATGGTATTCCCTAATAGCGCACGCCAGCGGTGCTGCCACTAAAGCATACAGAAGCGGGGAGAGGGGGCAACCCTGTCGGGTGCCCCTGCTGATCTCAATCGGGGCAGTGACCGAGTTCCCTATCTTCAATCGTGCAGTCGGCTTATAGTACAAGGCCCCTAGCACTGTAAAAAAGGTTCGCCCAGCCCATACTTACGCAGAACCCTGAGCAGGAACGGCCACTCCACTGAATCATAGGCTTTTTCCATGTCCAGGAAGATAGCAACAGCCTTATTCTCTTGCCGGACATGTTGAATGGTGCCTAGCACCGTACGGATGTTATACGTCAAGTTCCGAGCGGGGACAAACCCAGCCTGCTCCGGAGCAACCAAATCTGGGACAAGTAGAGCCAGACGCGCAGCCAGAACTTTTGCGTATAATTTGGCATCTACGTTAATCAGGGAGAGCGGCCTATACGAGCCACACTCGTTGGGGGGTTTCCCCGGCTTCGGGATGGTAATGAGAAGTGCCTCCCTCATAGATTTCGGCATACTACCCTGTTGGCAAATGTCATCAAAAAGCAGCATCAAGTGTGGCATAAGTTTGTCTTGGAAAGCCTTATAGAAGGCCACCGTAAGCCCATCAGCCCCCGGAGCGCTGCCTGACCTCATTCCCTCCAGCGCCTCCGAAATCTCCTCTTTCTGGAACGGTGCCATAAGAAATTCTCTCTGCCAATTGGCCAGGAAGGGCATCTGGATATAGCTCAGGTAGTCGTCTATTTCCTCCTCTAGGTGACCTGACCGTGTTTTGTACAGTTCGGTATAATAAGCATGAAATTCCGCCAGTACATCCCTTTCCTCCGTAACCACCTCACCACTAGATGTTAGTAACTCCTCAACCACCAATGGCGGTCTGCTATTACGCATCAGTTTAGCCTTCAGGGAGCCAGGGCGGTCCCGTTCCCCATATGTGCGTGCCGTGGCGTACTTCCCCATATGTTGTATCTCCCTATCCACCTCACCGTGGAATTTCGCCAGCAGGGATTTAAGCCTCTCATTCGAGTCAGTGTCCACTGCACCCCCCGTTTGTCGCTCCAGATCAGACAGCTGTGTTTCCAAGTATTTCAATCGCTGCCTGATAGCTTTGAGCACCCCTGAGTGTTTGGCCATCGTCATCCCACGTATGTACACCTTGAACGCATCCCAAAGAACCTGGACACTATCCACTGACCCCACATTAGTCGTGAAGTAAGTGTCTATATCCTCAGCTAATTCCCCTCTGAAAGCCTCATCCAAGAGTGAATATGGGGGGAACCTCCAAGTGAACGGGGGAATCCTTCTAGCCGGTGCCTCTAGCAGCAAAAGCAGTGGTGAATGGTCAGATAACGTGCAGGGCAATACTGCACATCCCTTCACTGAATTAAGGAGGGAGTGGGAGGCAAACCAATAATCAATTCTCTGGTGTATATTATGATAGGCTGAGTAATGAGTGAAACCACCCTTCCCCGGGTGTCTATGACGCCACACATCCAACAAATCAAGCTTCACCAATTCCGCCTGCAAGGGTAATGTAGAGGCCGCCGGGCTTTTGGAAGCGCCAGCTGACCTATCCAGCTCTGGATTCAACACAAAATTGAAATCGCCCCCCCACAGCAGCCTGGAACCCTCATACTGTCCGCATAGGTCCGCTAGCGAGGTATAAAAGGAAGGGGTGTCGTAATTGGGGTCATACACATTCACAACCAACAAGTCGTGGCCTTTCCCCACACAACGGGCAATGGTATATCGACCCTCCGGGTCCACAACAATCTTCTGTAGTTTCAGTTGCGATTTGGGATTAGCCCACGTAAGCACACCCCTTGCATGCGTAGTAAACCCTGCAGCAACACAATTGCCCCCAAGACCCCTGGACAACAGCATAGGACTAGATAGAGGCAAGTGGGTCTCCTGGAGCAGGGCGAGGTCAACCCGGTGGCGCTGTAAGTATGCCAGTACCTTCCGGAGTTTACGGAAATCATTCAGCCCCCTCACATTCCAAGTTAGCATTCTGATAGAGTTGGGGCCACTCTCCGACCCTAGAACCTCAACGTCCACCATTGCAGAGTAGTGAGTGAATCAACTTCGCACAGGTGGCACAGCAGACACAGTCCTGTAGTAGGCCGAACAAAACCCTCCCCCCAACAGTCCCCAATTGGCGTATGCAACCTGGTCAACAAAAGAAGAATAAAACAACCACCCACCCACCCACAGCCGACCAACCCCAACCCGGTCAGACAGGTCCCACCACCACCCACCATCCCCCCCCCGAAACCACCAGCTGACTCTACAGACCCAAGGGGCCCTCAAAAGAGCCAAAAGCCGAAAGCGCAGGGGCAGAGGTTCCCAGCCAGACAACAGTACGATTGGGTCTAGGACCTTAAACCTCAGCCACTCCACCACCCCGCCCCCCACCAGTATTCGGCGCCCTCACCAGCCCAAATCCTCACCATCAAAGAACGAAACTCCCGCGAGCAGGAGGGCCCTCCCCAGAGCAACCGGCAGACAGCAGAGCGTGCTGCCACCAAACCCCCAGTACACTCTTATTAGTTCAGTAAGTAACTAGAAAAATCTCACCCCATAATTGTGACACAGTAGGCTCACAGCGTCTGTACAAGAGTCAAAAATTCGGTAGGGCACAGTCGGCCCAGAAAGGAGACCATACACTCGGTTACCCCTGGCCGTCCATGTTAGAAGCAGCATCAGCGTCCTCTCGTTGACTCCTCGGACTGTTGCGTTGTTCCTTAGCCCATTCCTTCAGGGATTTTTTCAGTTCCGCAGGGTCGGTGAAGAAGTGTGAATGCCCCTGCCTGTTAATTCGGAGTCTCGCAGGGTACAACATGGCATAGTCCAGCCCAAGGTCTCTCAGTTGTTTCTTATATGGGGCGAAGCGCTTCCTTTCCTCCTGCACTCTCGCCGTGAAGTCCAGATAGAGGGAGATATTCATGCCCTCAAATTGCAAATCTCCTTTCTCCCTCGCCAGCCGAAGCGCCAGATCCCTGTCTCGATAGTTCAAGAGCTTCGCAATAATCGGCCGCGGGGGGAGTCCTGATTGCGGCTTCGGCCCCAGAGTGCGATGAGCCCTCTTAACGATGAACATAGGGGAGAAGACCTCCTCCCCTAACAGGGTCCGAAGCAGCTTCTCCACGAACAGCTCCATTTTACCGGTGTTGGTAGACTCCGCCACCCCAGTAATGCGAACGTTTGAGCGCCGTGAGCGCGCCTCCAAGTCCTCCGTCTTGTCTTGAATTACTTGAAGTAGCCTTCCGAACTGCTTGCGGTCTTTATCCCATTCCGTCTGGGCCTCCTCCGCCTCCGTCAGCCGCCTTTCCGCCATATCCAGCCGTTCAGCATGCTTATCGACTCTCTCGGACATGCGGTCCATCCGGTATGTCAATGCATCAATTTTAGTGCCAATCGCCGCCATGCTGTCTTGCAAGCCTTTCTCCATCGAAACCAGCATTTCGCGAATGTCCGCACACAGTGAGCTGTCGGAGGCAGTAGGTCGCGGCGAGGCATCCGGGGCCGGTCCTTCAGCACCCTTCGCTTTCCGCTGATTAAACGACAGTTTGGGCTGGGTTTTGTCGCCCTTCCCCATAGCGTTCCTGGTGGACATCCAGTCGAGGTGCCCAACCGCCAGCAATACACCACCAGCAAATGTTAGGAGGGTAGATAGGAGGCACTGAGGCCGCAGGCTCCAAAGGACAAGGAGTTGCGCAGCAAGAAATGCGTCCAAGATGGCGGCTAATCACACGGCAGTACGAGTAGGCCCGGCCGCCAGAGAGATACACCGTCGAACACTCCCCTGCAACCACACCACACCAAAGCCGGGCAGTTGGGTCATCACCACTCTAGAACACCTCACATCCACAGTCCCACAGCCTTCCGTAGGTCGCGCAGGGTCCAGGTACAGGCAGATAGAGCGATCTCCAAGCAGGTTGGCGGCCAGCTAGAAACTTCCTTCGGGGGCCAGTAGTACCGCAAACACCAGCACCTCTGCTCCCTCCGAATGCACAATCGAGTGCCAGTTCACCACAACTTCGCTTGAAAACAGGGCGTGATATCGCCAGGCAGGACCAGTTGTTCGGTCGCAGGATAGGTAGACCGGCACCACTTCAGTACCGCAAACCGCACGTAGCGTGATGCAGCACGGGCAGCCACTCAGGATAGACCGTGGATTATGGCCTGGTCCGCCACAGCGCCGTCCTCCAAGCAGCAAAGCACCACCACACCGGATTTCGACCGGGGAAAGGCCCCCCGCCAGGCCGGAGCGTAGATAGAGAGTTCGCCTCAACTTTTAGAGCTAGTTAGGTGCCAAAAGGATAATTTTGACGGAGTTTAACGGGACTCAGGCGAGGAGCTCAGCGCTCACACGTCTTTCATGGACGCCGGCAAGCTCCGCCCCTCCAATCATTTCAATATTTTATGACCCATTTATGGCCATAATTTCTTTGTGGCAGACCATCATAAATCACATTGGCATTTTTATGATGTCCCCAAATCTGAAAGACCATAACCACCTGTCAATCATAACCAGTTAGCCATAAATCAATCCAGTGTTTTTGTGAGGAACTATAGTCTTTGCGCTGGTGTTTCTCCTTTTGTGTGGGACGTACGCCTTTTAACCCCTATAGGCTTAACTCGCTGCCTTGGATGGTTTGTTAAATACTGCCCTCCCGTGGACCTGGGATGTGAGCGCCATGTTAAGTGTACCCACTCAATTGACCCTGCCGTCTGGCATCCCAAGTTAAGTAGTCCTGGCCTTGCATATTACACCAAATTGCCGATGACTATTAAAGCCCTACATAACAGGACACCATAAAACATATATAAGCATTCACAATCAGCAGTTACAGAGTTAATCAAGCCTAGATCTCATTGCTGCCCTTAAAAATAAACTATTTTAAAAATGTGTTAATCAGATAAAAGCTCTAGAAACCAGTCAATCTTGCAAAAAATTCCAGGATTATAACAGAGGGATAATCAACATTTTCCTAGGCAAACAAAAATAACCACAAAACATCACAAACTGTAGGGTATCTTGCGGAGACACATTTTTGCTGCTGCATGGTTCCAAAGAGCCAGGTGGACACCAACCTTTAGGAAAAGCCAATAAATAGTGCGACATATTTCATCTGAATCTGGTCATAAAAAAAATCTATCCTACTGTTTTTAACAGCAAATGTCCAGGTACAGAAGGTTTCTTCAGTTCAGTCTGCAACTTCTGTTCCAGGAAATGGTCCCTCACCCATTTCAACTTGGTTTTAAGTTGGGGACTAAGAAATAAATTCTTCATGCTCACAGAAAGCAGGAGTGCTTTGGGGAATGCTCAAAATGCTTTAAAACGTATATTCCACAGACTGAAAGATCTTCCCTCCTACAACCCCACCTATCACTACTATATATGTTCTTAGAGACACACTTTGCCTGGTAGACCTTAGTTCAAACTTGGTGCGGCCAACTCCCCAATCTATAAGCAAAGCTAGACACAGTTGCAATAACCTATAGAAGCTCTTGGAATCAAAGGCTTCCAATTCAAACTGGAGTCACACAAGACCCCAAGATAAGAAACGGATGAAACGTGGGCTAGGGTATGATTACCCACCTTAAAGATTTTGTTCTAGTTGATCATGGCCAACTATTATCATGACATAAGATTTATTAAATTAATGGAGAGATCCAGGCTTTCCATATAGGCTGCAAATGTATCTAATAACATCTGTAGGTCAACCGCAGTCCTGGTCATCAACCGTGTCATATGCATGTAGCAGCACCGGTGAGCGATCTCGCCCCTACCTTTGAACAGACAGCTCTCAGAGAGAGAAGGGCTTGCTCCAACCCATTTATATAAGGATAAACAAAAAGGGGTAAGTATACACCCCTGTCGAACACCCTTGCTTATTCTAAAAGATGTGGTACAGGCCAAACCCTGAGTATGCAGAACAGAAGCTGAGGTATTTGCGTTCAAAACACTTAAATAGTACACAATATCAGGTTTCACCCCTATCTAAAGAGCATACTCCATTGCTTATTTCAATTGACCCAGTCAAAGGCGGATTTAAGGTCCATAAAAGGCAGCTGAATCGACTCAGACCGGGCTACGGTGTACTTATGAGTAATCATATATAAATTCAGGCATTGATCAATTATGTATTTTCCTGGCCTAAAAGGATTATCCACCCACTGTATTAACCTCCCTAATAGCACTCTACCCAGGACCTTTACAACAGCATCAATCAAGGATATTCGCTGGTAGTATTGAAGATTATCTCTACCACTTATCTTAAATACAGGGACTATTACGGAGGCAAACCATGAGGGCGGGAGCCCTCTCTCACTGCTGCATTTAGAACAATTGTCAAGCTGGCCCCCAAATCTTAACATCATCAATAAACCAATCAGGGGGAATACCATCAGGCCCAGGGGCTTTATTTCCTGATAGAGCTAGAATACCCTGAATAACTTCAGCTAACGTAAAATCAAGGTTGGAGGACCTTGTCACAGGCCCTCCCACTACGCCCCTTGTTGAAACAGGCATGCAGTTATAGACCCCTTCAAAATGTTCTATCCATTTGTCCGCTGAAATATGATAGCATGAAGCAGGACTATTATCATTTATAAACAAGCATTGGCATAGCCAATAGGTCTCGCATTTGGGACCTTATAAGTGTTTAGTTAGTGGCGATTAAGTGCTTTGGGATGGGTAAAGCGTGCAGGTGAAAGGGGGAGAATAGTGTGCAAATTGAGAGATTAACAGGAAAATGGTGGGGATGACATATGGCTTAAGGGCTACAGCTGCCGCTTTTGGAACTATGTTGGAGTCCCAACGTTGGTTTAACACCCTATGATCCTGGGTAAGTCACGTAATCTCCATGGGCCTAAAGCAAAGTTAACGTGCTCGTCTATAATATAAGTATTGATCTTGTAAAGTGCTCCAAACCTTTCCAGTTGAGTTCGGGCTATATAGAAACTGAGAGAAAGTCAATCAATCATCAGATTTGTATAGCGCGCTACTCACCCGTGAGGATCTCGGGGGGGGGGGGGGGGGCAAATCCGTGGGACAGTGTCGAGAGCGAGGCTGGGGGTCGAAGCTGGCGGGTGGGTGTGTAGAAAGTGAGGCGGTTGTTGAGGTACTTGGGGCCCATGTCGTGGAGAGCCTTGTGTGCGTGGGTGAGGAGTCTGAACGTGATCCTTTTGCTGACGGGGAGCCAATGCAGGTCTTTCAGATGGGCAGAGACGTGGCTGTGGCGGGGGATGTCCAGGATGATTCGTGCCGATGCGTTCTGTATGCGCTGGAGTCGTTTCTGGAGTTTGGCTGTGGTTCCAGCGAAGAGGGTGTTCCCGTAGTCCAGGCGGCTGGTGACGAGGGCATAGGTGACAGTCTTTCTGGTTGCGGTGGGGATCCACCGGAAGATCTTTCGGAGCATGCGCAGGGTGTTGAAACAGAATGACGAGACGGTGTTGACTTGCTTGGTCATTGTGAGGGAGGAGTCCAGGTTGCGAGCATGGTCCGTTGTCTTGGGTGCGGTGCCCAGGGCAGGGGGCCACCAGGAGTCGTCCCAGGCGGAGGGGGATTGTCCCAGGATGAGGACTTCTGTCTTGTCTGAGTTCAGTTTCAGATGGCTGAGCTTCATCCATTCCGCGACGTCTTTCATTCCTTCCTGGAGGTTGGCTCTGGCGGTGGCGGGGTCGTTGGTGAGGGAGAGGATCAGCTGGGTGTCGTCGGCGTAGGAGATGATGTTAAGGTTGTGTTGGCGTGCGATGGCTGCAAGGGGGCTCATGTAGACGTTGAAGAGGGTGGGGCTGAGCGAGGATCCCTGTGGAATGCCGCAGATGACTTCGGTGGCCGCGGTTCGGAACGGTGGAAGGCGGACTCTCTGGGTTCTTCCGGCGAGGAACGAGATGATCCACTCCAAGGCTGTTCCTTGGATTCCGGTGTTGCTGAGGCGCTGTATCAGGGTGCAGTGGCATACCGTGTCGAAGGCAGCTGAGAGGTCCAGGAGGATGAGGGCAGCTGTTTCCCCGTTGTCGAGCAGGGCCCTGATGTCGTCGGTTGCTGCGATGAGGGCGGTCTCGGTGCTGTGGTTTGCTCGGAAACCGGACTGCGACGGGTCAAGGGATCTGTTTGTCTCGAGGAATTCGGAGAGTTGCTTGTTGACGGTCTTTTCGATGTCTTTGGCTGGAAAAGGGAGGAGCGAGATGGGGCGGAAGTTCTTGAGGTCAGTGGGGTCCGCGGTGGGTTTCTTCAGGAGGGCGCTGAGCTCGGCATGTTTCCAGCTCTCCGGGAAGGTGGCGGATGCAAAGGAGCTGTTGATGATGTCCCGGAGTTGGTGTGCGATGATGGAGCCGGCTTTGTTGAAGATGTGGTGTGGGCATGGGTCGGTAGGGGAGCCGGAGTGGATGGTCCTCATCGTGCGGGCGGTGTCTTCGGTGCTGACCGAGGTCCAGGTGCAGAGGTTGGTGGTTGGGTGCGCTGGTTCGGTGGTTGGGTGCGTGGTTTGTGCGCCGAAGCTGCTGTGTATGTCGGCAATCTCCCGGTGAAAGAACAAGGCGAGTGAGTCACAGAGGTCTTGCGAGGGTGTGTGAGGGTGTGAAGTAGTAAACATCACTAGAAACCGGACTGAAAATACAGAATAGTTTGACATACAGCTGTCACTTGCCTTGAAACACTGGCTCTCTAATTAGGTACTAATACATGTATGTGACTTAGAATAAATGAGACAGGAAAGAGAGCAAAATAAATTAAAGAGAGAAAAAGCGAGGCAGGCATGGAGCAAGAGAGGGAAGAAAAGCGGAAAGGACAGAGAATGGTTGAGCGAGGAAGAGGGGAGACAGATGGGAATGAGAAAAAAGAGAGGGGAAGGTGAGAATAAAAGAGAGAGTGAGATATAACAACAATTGATTAAAAAACGAGAAGAGGCCGAAAAGGAAAAAAGAGATAAGAGTGTGCAGAAGAAGATGGGAGCGATATGAGGAGAGAAAAGGTTAAAAAGGGGTAGCGGAGAAAATAAGAGAAAAGAGATTAAGAGAGAGGGAGGAAGAAACTGAGAGAAGAAGGCATGTAGCGAGAGGGGGGATTAAAGAGTGACTACAAAAAGAGTGAGACTGAATGACAGACCTGAGAGAAAGACTAGAGAGACACAAGGGAGAGAATAGAGAGAGAAGCGGCAGGTAGATAGACCAGAGAGAGAGGGCGAGCGAGAGAGTGTGAGAGAATAGAGCGACAGAAAGAGAGAGAGAGAGAGCATGGGGCTTTGGTTAACAGAGGGGCTGAAAAACATTTCAAACCGTTCATCAGCACTATCATTTATGGCGGGATTGAAGTGCCCTCCAGCGCAGACCTCTATTGTGGCTCAGTAAGCCTCAGAGTGGGCCATTTGGAGGGGATTAGTTTAGTGCGTCTCGTTAAAGCTGGAATAGAGTAGTTTATATATACCTGCATGGTAATAAAGCAGATGGCTTGTATTCCGGTGCTGTCCTTTGTTGCAATCTGAAAAATCTTTTCCATTCGCTTTTTATACAGATTATAGCTTTGAAGCTGATAAGCACATAATTCCTTTCTGTCCCTTGTCCACTTTTTTTGCATTTGTAAGGCGCCCTCCTTTGTTGGGAGGGTCTTCTGTGCTCAAGAGTACACGATTTATTTAAACATGTGCAACAGCCGCTATGTGGAGATGGGCCAGCTTGTTCACAGTGTGGGAGGTAACGCTCTTCTTACTGAGCACTGCCCGTTCCATTTTATAGTGAAAAAGCAATTGTAAACAAGTACTTGACAGTGGGAGGGGGGTGATTTATAAACAGAGGCTCAAAACCACGCCTGTGCTTAGCGTCATGCATAGACAATTTTAGAAATACAGTTTGCTTTTAGTGTTTACAGATTTTGGCATATCTGGTGGCAGATGCTAGCACATACTTGTTAAGCTGCTACATATAAAAAGAGCTCGCGGCCACGCTAAAGATATAGTGAAAAATAAAGCTCATTAGAACAAGCGCGGGCGCCTGCGCTGAAAGCAGGCAGCAAGGGGAGGGGAGAGAGGAGGGGGCCTGCGCTTCCCTTGTGGGAGTTAGAAAACATATGTTGCCAGCGGGAGCTAGCAAACATATGTTGCCAAAGCTCGCTCCCGCAAGGGAATGGCCAAACGTGCACTCGTTGCCATTGAAGGCAATGGAACGCGTGCACGTTTTTGGCTAAAAAGCTGTGCCGATGACTAAAGGTCTTTTGCCTATACAGCGCATGTGCTCTGCGTAGGCGAGACCTGAAAAGGGCTTATTAATCACCTGCCAGAAGAGGGAACTGGTTTGCCCGCGTTGCGGGGCAGATGAGGCTGGATTCCTCCACATGCTCTGGGCCTGTGCACACCTGCGGGGATATTGGGTAGAGATATGTCCGGTATTAAGGACCATTACTCAGTTGCCAGTACCTGAGGAGGCCCTGTACGGCTTAGTGGGATCTCGTAACAGACCTAAACAGCTGAAGGCCCAATTGAAATTCCTAGACCTGGCCCTACTATTAGCGGTCAGGGCACTAACGATGAGATGGAAATCCCCCAGGCCACCCAAAACGGCAGTGTGGCAGACGGACCTTGTGAAATGGGGCCGAGCGGAGGGGTCAGCTCTTAGAAGAGAGGAGGAGAAAGGTCAACGGAAGTATCCTATAGCACAGGAATGGGAGGTAATGTTGATGAATCTGGAGGGGATAGACCTTATACCGTCACAAGGAGATAGGGCATGATGCCTACACAGTGTATAGAGCCGGGTGGATAGGACATTATGACACCCCGGGCAGCGTACAGGCAATTTGTATACTTATATTACGGTCTACACATTTAAGATATAAATCAGAAGGCACTATATTGTAGCTACTTCGCTGCGACCAGGAGACGAGGGAGGGGACTGGGTGGGACTGTTGGGGAGGGAGGGAGGGAGGGAAAAGAGTTGCTTTATCCTGGTTATGTATGGAGGAGCTGGATGAACACTACTGGCTCTACCCACGATGGAGCTGGAATGACATGTCACTATTGGGCACAGACATGGGAATGTTAGACTTTATTCGTAGTTTCATATTTGTAGACAGTCTCTCCTGTTGCACGATGGGCTGTAGGCAATATGACGACCTATAATGTGTTTTCCTTAATTTTGGTTGGGGAGAAAAAAGAAAATGTGACTGATGAATAATACATGTACCAATTTGTAACAGTGATACATTGATTTAATCAGTCTTGAATAAAGAGTTTTATATAAAAAGAGGGAACTGTCTTTACTAGCACACACTTGTACTGGATCCTCCCAAGCTGTATATTTTAAGGTTGTTTTATGTTTTTTCAATTCCACTGGTCAGATCAATGGGGGAAGTATATGGCTGTTAAGGGCCTCCTGAATGGGGAACACCTGATGTTAGTCAATGTCTACGCCCCTTAATTTCTTAGTGCATCTTTTCTAGTAGCCTTAAAAAGACTGATGGAAGGTCTTCCTGGAGGTGAGGGGGCTGTGGTGATTGGGGGAGACTGAAAGAGGGTCGTAGACAAGCACGCAGCCACAACCTGGAGAGGGTACATAACTATCACTGGCTGTTCATTGATGGCGCACTTCATGAAAGCATTAGGCTTGCTGATGGCTGGCGACTCTACAACCTAAGGGAAAGAGACTACACATTTCACTCCAGTACGCACCACATTCCCATGCCTCAATTACTTCCTTCTGTCCAAAACTGAGATACAGAGGGCAACGGACACTTGGATCCTGGCCACAACCTTTTAGAGCATTCTCTAATGGAGCTGTGCAAACCGGCCAGCCACAAAGGCATCTGCTAAAGTGGAGGCTTGCCCCTTGGTCTATTTGGGTTAAGACATGCACAGCACATATAAGTAGGTGAGACAATTGACAAGTATTTTGCATGTAATCAGGAATCAGTAAACTCCTTAGGCATCATGTGGAAAACCTGCAAAGCTACCATCTGACTGACTATCATAACCTTCTCGACAGGCAAAAGCAGCAATTGGTCAATGCCCTGGAGTGTCAGATACCGGATCTTGAGATCCGTTGCCTAGGGAGCTCCAATAAGAGACTACATAGAAAACGGGTTCGTACAGAAACTGCTTTACAACACAGATTATTAGATGAGGCGAGGACCATTTGACTCGCCTTGAAAACATGTATTTACCAGTGGGGAAACAAGGGTAGCAAACTCCCCCATTGTGTGTGTTCCAATCTATGGCAGCACACCATAATCCTATACTTCTCGGACCAGGATAAGTCAGGAGTCACCAGGGACGGTGCCATCGCCTAGTCCTTTGCACAGTTTTATTCTCAGTTATATGCCCTGCAGGACGGTTTATCTGAGGCTTTGCAGGAAAAAGTTGTGACTGACCTGTCCCACTGGACCCTTCCTAACATAGAATGACAATCACTGGGGGTCATTCTCACAGCGGGGTAGCTGTCAGCGGTCTTGAGCCGGTGGAACTCAGATTTTCTTTTTCACGCTGTTCATGCATAAACTGAGTACCTCTCTGAAAGCAGTCATACTTGAAGCAGTGAAAACCACGGGGCAGATTTACGTTACCTGGCGCATCCCTGCAAATCAGCAGGGATGCGCCAAGAAATGTGCGACACACAATGCCTTGTTGCTCCACCACGGATGGGCCGCATTTACAATACGGTGGGCCATGGGACAAAGATAATTTAGAAAAGGGGGTGGTGATGAACAGAGTGTCTGAGTTAAACAGACCACTCTTACCCAGTCCAAAGATCAGGGCTTGATCCATCACCGTTATTTATCTCACTGCCCCATCCCAGCTCAGAACCTGGCTATATGCAAATCAGTCTGTCCCTGGCCCAGTGCATCATGGGAACAGGGCAGACTAAACTACCAAGCCAATTCTTCACCAGAAAGGAAACAAGCTACCGGGGACCGGTTTCTGGCATTTCAGCCTTCTTCGGCCCGGCTTGCTTGAATCCTGATGGAGCAGTGAGAAAGGGACTCATGTCTGAGTATACCCTGCCACACCTATAGTGGCCAAAAACGATTTAGAAAAGGGGGTGGTGATGAACAGAGTGTCTGAGTTAAACAGACCACTCTTACCCAGTCCAAAGATCAGGGCTTGATCCATCACCGTATTTTATCTCACTGCCCCATCCCAGCTCAGAACCTGGCTATATGCAAATCAGTCTGTCCCTGGCCCAGTGCATCATGGGAACAGGGCAGACTAAACTACCAAGCCAATTCTTCACCAGAAAGGAAACAAGCTACCGGGGACCGGTTTCTGGCATTTCAGCCTTCTTCGGCCCGGCTTGCTTGAATCCGGATGGAGCAGTGAGAAAGGGACTCATGTCTGAGTATACCCTGCCACACCTATAGTGGCCAAAAACGATTTAGAAAAGGGGGTGGTGATGAACAGAGTGTCTGAGTTAAACAGACCACTCTTACCCAGTCCAAAGATCAGGGCTTGATCCATCACCGTTATTTATCTCACTGCCCCATCCCAGCTCAGAACCTGGCTATATGCAAATCAGTCTGTCCCTGGCCCAGTGCATCATGGGAACAGGGCAGACTAAACTACCAAGCCAATTCTTCACCAGAAAGGAAACAAGCTACCGGGGACCGGTTTCTGGCATTTCAGCCTTCTTCGGCCCGGCTTGCTTGAATCCTGATGGAGCAGTGAGAAAGGGACTCATGTCTGAGTATACCCTGCCACACCTATAGTGGCCAAAAACGATTTAGAAAAGGGGGTGGTGATGAACAGAGTGTCTGAGTTAAACAGACCACTCTTACCCAGTCCAAAGATCAGGGCTTGATCCATCACCGTAATTTATCTCACTGCCCCATCCCAGCTCAGAACCTGGCTATATGCAAATCAGTCTGTCCCTGGCCCAGTGCATCATGGGAACAGGGCAGACTAAACTACCAAGCCAATTCTTCACCAGAAAGGAAACAAGCTACCGGGGACCGGTTTCTGGCATTTCAGCCTTCTTCGGCCCGGCTTGCTTGAATCCTGATGGAGCAGTGAGAAAGGGACTCATGTCTGAGTATACCCTGCCACACCTATAGTGGCCAAAAACGATTTAGAAAAGGGGGTGGTGATGAACAGAGTGTCTGAGTTAAACAGACCACTCTTACCCAGTCCAAAGATCAGGGCTTGATCCATCACCGTTATTTATCTCACTGCCCCATCCCAGCTCAGAACCTGGCTATATGCAAATCAGTCTGTCCCTGGCCCAGTGCATCATGGGAACAGGGCAGACTAAACTACCAAGCCAATTCTTCACCAGAAAGGAAACAAGCTACCGGGGACCGGTTTCTGGCATTTCAGCCTTCTTCGGCCCGGCTTGCTTGAATCCTGATGGAGCAGTGAGAAAGGGACTCATGTCTGAGTATACCCTGCCACACCTATAGTGGCCAAAAACGATTTAGAAAAGGGGGTGGTGATGAACAGAGTGTCTGAGTTAAACAGACCACTCTTACCCAGTCCAAAGATCAGGGCTTGATCCATCACCGTTATTTATCTCACTGCCCCATCCCAGCTCAGAACCTGGCTATATGCAAATCAGTCTGTCCCTGGCCCAGTGCATCATGGGAACAGGGCAGACTAAACTACCAAGCCAATTCTTCACCAGAAAGGAAACAAGCTACCGGGGACCGGTTTCTGGCATTTCAGCCTTCTTCGGCCCGGCTTGCTTGAATCCTGATGGAGCAGTGAGAAAGGGACTCATGTCTGAGTATACCCTGCCACACCTATAGTGGCCAAAAACGATTTAGAAAAGGGGGTGGTGATGAACAGAGTGTCTGAGTTAAACAGACCACTCTTACCCAGTCCAAAGATCAGGGCTTGATCCATCACCGTTATTTATCTCACTGCCCCATCCCAGCTCAGAACCTGGCTATATGCAAATCAGTCTGTCCCTGGCCCAGTGCATCATGGGAACAGGGCAGACTAAACTACCAAGCCAATTCTTCACCAGAAAGGAAACAAGCTACCGGGGACCGGTTTCTGGCATTTCAGCCTTCTTCGGCCCGGCTTGCTTGAATCCTGATGGAGCAGTGAGAAAGGGACTCATGTCTGAGTATACCCTGCCACACCTATAGTGGCCAAAAACGATTTAGAAAAGGGGGTGGTGATGAACAGAGTGTCTGAGTTAAACAGACCACTCTTACCCAGTCCAAAGATCAGGGCTTGATCCATCACCGTTATTTATCTCACTGCCCCATCCCAGCTCAGAACCTGGCTATATGCAAATCAGTCTGTCCCTGGCCCAGTGCATCATGGGAACAGGGCAGACTAAACTACCAAGCCAATTCTTCACCAGAAAGGAAACAAGCTACCGGGGACCGGTTTCTGGCATTTCAGCCTTCTTCGGCCCGGCTTGCTTGAATCCTGATGGAGCAGTGAGAAAGGGACTCATGTCTGAGTATACCCTGCCACACCTATAGTGGCCAAAAACGATTTAGAAAAGGGGGTGGTGATGAACAGAGTGTCTGAGTTAAACAGACCACTCTTACCCAGTCCAAAGATCAGGGCTTGATCCATCACCGTTATTTATCTCACTGCCCCATCCCAGCTCAGAACCTGGCTATATGCAAATCAGTCTGTCCCTGGCCCAGTGCATCATGGGAACAGGGCAGACTAAACTACCAAGCCAATTCTTCACCAGAAAGGAAACAAGCTACCGGGGACCGGTTTCTGGCATTTCAGCCTTCTTCGGCCCGGCTTGCTTGAATCCTGATGGAGCAGTGAGAAAGGGACTCATGTCTGAGTATACCCTGCCACACCTATAGTGGCCAAAAACGATTTAGAAAAGGGGGTGGTGATGAACAGAGTGTCTGAGTTAAACAGACCACTCTTACCCAGTCCAAAGATCAGGGCTTAATCCATCACCGTTATTTATCTCACTGCCCCATCCCAGCTCAGAACCTGGCTATATGCAAATCAGTCTGTCCCTGGCCCAGTGCATCATGGGAACAGGGCAGACTAAACTACCAAGCCAATTCTTCACCAGAAAGGAAACAAGCTACCGGGGACCGGTTTCTGGCATTTCAGCCTTCTTCGGCCCGGCTTGCTTGAATCCTGATGGAGCAGTGAGAAAGGGACTCATGTCTGAGTATACCCTGCCACACCTATAGTGGCCAAAAACGATTTAGAAAAGGGGGTGGTGATGAACAGAGTGTCTGAGTTAAACAGACCACTCTTACCCAGTCCAAAGATCAGGGCTTGATCCATCACCGTTATTTATCTCACTGCCCCATCCCAGCTCAGAACCTGGCTATATGCAAATCAGTCTGTCCCTGGCCCAGTGCATCATGGGAACAGGGCAGACTAAACTACCAAGCCAATTCTTCACCAGAAAGGAAACAAGCTACCGGGGACCGGTTTCTGGCATTTCAGCCTTCTTCGGCCCGGCTTGCTTGAATCCTGATGGAGCAGTGAGAAAGGGACTCATGTCTGAGTATACCCTGCCACACCTATAGTGGCCAAAAACGATTTAGAAAAAGATAGGCAGATGCGCATCGCATCTGCCGGCGTAAGGTTGGCACAGGGCTGGAGTTGTGTTGCGGGCGTGATGCAGTGCTGGAGTTGTGTTGCGGGCGTGATGCAACGTCAGTACTGTGCCAACCCGGCCTATCTTCCACATGGTGCGTCACACCATACGCCTGCTTCAAGCAGGCGCAAGGTTTTGACTCAGCGCCCCAGATTTACAACCTAGCGTAAATCTGGGGCAGTGCCAAAACTAACGCCTTCCCAAATCAGGCGTAATGAGGAGAAAGGTTTGCATTTCTTCTAGTTTTTTCCTCTTTCCATGTGTACTATATTCTGCAGCACACATAGAATGAGGAAAACCAATCCACCATGGTGTAAGGGTCCTTGCATTGGTGTCCGGTTGCAGTTTGTGAACTAGCAGAAAGGACAGGAATGCGCTATATCTTGTGGATGGAGCACATTCCTGCCCTATTGTTTTGATATAGGGCAGCGCAGCTAGATGGCTTGTGGTGCTGCCATATACCACCTCAGTGTTAACTCAGTAATTAACCCCTTCACCACGGGGCTAATTCCCCCGCGGCGCAGGGGGGAGGGTGCCGCGCACGGCGCCGCGGCGCTGATGACGAGCCCAGGCTCGTCATGCAGCACGGTGCTCGTGTGCTGGTGACAAGCCTGGGCTCGTCATGAGCCCGCCCGCGCAATGGAACGCTCAACACAGCGGGGGAATTATCCCCGCGTGTGAGCGTTCCACGGCTCATGACGAGCCCAGGCTCGTCACCAGCACACTAGCACAGTGCAGATGACGAGCCGAGCCTGGGCTCGTCATCAGCACTGAAGTGGTTAAGGTAACTCTCCATTTTATTTTTCATCTATTTAAAAGCATTCATAAGCATCATTTTGTTCACAACTCAAATTTTGAGTTGAAAAGGATTTTTTTTAGAGAGTCAAATACCCTAGTACTTCAGTTGACTCAACCCCAGCCTGGCCCACAAATCTGCCTGAACACTGTTCATTGTCAGCCCCTGCTATCTGTAGCCTTATGATCATGATGTCAGATGAACACAGCCTTCCCTTATCTTTGAAAAGAAAATATTACCTGGTGCTCTGAAAATGACCTCAAGGCTGTGAGCTACTCTGTAGGTGTCTGGGAGCTACTGGTTGCACCCAATCGACTGGTTGGAAACACCTGATCTAGGCTGATTGATAGAGCAAACATAATTTTTATTTGATATGTAAATAATTATATATGTTGTAAAGAAAAATTAATGTTTCCTGATGTGAAATTTCTACATTTTACATGAAATTCATACATATATATATCTCAAATTACACACCACATAAAATGTAGGCCTTAAAACACACAACACATACTAATGCTGTTGTTTTCTCTAAACATAAAGGGCTTGAAGATTCACACCATTGTTTTATGTAATGTGAAAAATAAATGACCCTTCACTTCAATCACTACACTTCACTCAGGAACTTAAAGAGTCATGCTAGCCTGTGCATTAAAACAAAACAGTTGGACAGATTTACAAATACATTTTAAACATGTACTTGTTCCTCTGGCGAGCCATAGAGGTTTGTGTAGAGAGACAAGACCTCCATTGTCAGCCAGCCGCTGTGACAAGAAGGCTGGGGCCCTGTCACCTGCTCCTTCTGGCATCGCTGCTCCCAGAGGTCGGAAACAGCAGCAAAAGTTGTGGATGTCTTGTTGACTGCAGTGTTAGGAGGCAACGACGTACGCTATCGTCAACGGAGATGGACACAACTATTAACTTTCGTACGTTGCTGTCACACACATTAGCCTATGTCCGATGTGTGGTTTTACACCCACTACCTGGTCAACTTCCACCATGGTCGTCTAATTTCAAATGTTCTCACGGCAAGGTCAGGCACCCGTCATTTTAGATGATCAGATCGTGTGTTTGCGACTGTTTAGTGTGTCGTCGCCACTCAAAATGGTTTGTTTACATATACAAAATGCTAATGTATCTTGTTAATTTAAATATAAACATTTATATTTAGTGCGTTACTGTGGTGAAATGCCATAGTTACGCAATGTTGTTTTCACTTCAGTTTAGACGGTATTTTGGCAGTAAAAAAATAATAATGTGTAAATACATTTAACATGTGTTATTTACACAAACTTGTCTTTTAAACAATAGACCGTTAAAATATTTTATTTTTTAAGAAAGGATGTCAATATTACAAGAAACCATATATATTTTTAACATAAACATTATATTTGTGTTATTTATTTAAAAAAATTCAAAATGTTTACAAATGTTGATAAATTTTCATTGCAGACATATAAACCCAGGGAGAGTGAGGAGATGACAACCTCAAGTGTACCAACTATCCCAGACCTTGCTACCATGACAGAATGGGATGTTATAAAAAAAACATGGAATAGGCAAACTACTCTGGATTTATGTCATCAGCTTGAGCCAGATCTTCTGCCTCACAATAGAAATCCAACAGCTATTACACCAATTGTCAAACTTATGGCAGTACTTCATTTTGTGGCCACAGGATCATTCGAATACAGTGTGGCAGTATTTGGTGGAATGTCACAACTAACTTAAGACACATCAGCATCTTCATCCAGTTTCCACGACATAGTGTGGGTCGTCTACCACATGTAATTGATGGCACACATATTGCCTTGGAGCCACCACATGCGAGGGAACAAGTCTACCGGTATTGAAAGAACATCCATTCAGTCAATGTGCAAGTTGTCTGCTTACCTGATTTCTACATCACAAATGCCTGTGCTTTTTTTCCCAAATCAACCCATGATTCCTTTGTACTACGGAACAGCAGCATACCCCAGTAAATGTCACAACTTGGACCTTAGAGGGCTTGTTGGTAAGTACAATCTGTCACAATATTGTTTGGGTAACTTCAAGTTGAATAATCTGAAATTGAGTTACATATTTTGTTTATCTTCCATATAGGTTATCCAGCTTATCCTAACCAACTATGGTTGTTAGTGTGAGAAGTTGGCCTGAATTGCAGTGCTCACTATTCTAGTGATCACTATGCATCAGTCCAAACGACCCTTATGGTGATTGGTTGTAAGTCAACCTTAGACCAGCTATCCTAGTAGCGTGGATACGAGCAGTCTTCGGGCTAAACTCTAGAGGGCGTGTTAAGCCAGCTGTTATACCATCACATACCCCTTGAACACCAAGTGAAAGGACACCACACAAGTGTTATGAAAATAAACAGTGTATTTATTAGAATCACAACAGCCCTGTACTCTTTATGAGGACAGGGTACTAAGCACACAACGAAACTCTTAAGAAAATACTTCAAGTGCACAATCAATACAAGTGCCCGAGGGCACGGAAAGTTTAGTGGTCTCGGGCGGACCCGATAAGGCAAGTCGGAAGCGGTAGGGACTCGGGACCCTTAAATAAGGAGGCTATGCGGGCACCGAAATGCCGAAGTTACCTAGCCCAAGGGCTGCGGCTGCACAAGTCTTTACAGACGTCGGGAGTCCTCGCTGACGAGCCAGGAGCCGGAAGGAAGGAGTTGCTGGCCGGCGACCAGTTCAGATAGTTCGTAGAGATCCAAGCCTGGATCAGGGATGGATGACACCTGAAAGCAGAGGGGACCAAGTTCGTACTACTAGCCAGTAGTCAGAGGGTACCAGGAGGGCACCGGATGATCGTCACCTCGACTAGGTGAGTGGGCGACGCTAGGCTCTGCAGTCTCACGGACCAGGAGGCGTTGTCGGCGACCAGGATGGAGGTGCGAGCTGTCCCACGAAGGTTGATGCTGTCGGCGTCTCTGGGCCCAGGATTGGGGCAACAAACCTTGGCAAATTCAGGGCCACGTGGTGTACCTAAAATGGCGTCTTGGGTGGACCAGGAGGGTCCGGGGTGCTCCTCTCTCAGAAGGGAGCAAAGGCCAGTCTGGAGCAACCAGACCAGCAGCGTTGGTTGTCGGGTGTTGTCAAGAAGGTCACAAGCCAGCGGCTAATAACCAGACAACGTGATGAGCGGCAAAAGCAGAAGGGTCCCACGCAGATCGTGGAGATGCTGGGAGGCTGCACTTCGGTGCTGGAGCTGCTCAGGGTCGGGGCTTCTCAGACCCCAAAGCACTCACCAGAGGATCCCTCGGCGGTCGTGCTGGTTAAGAAATCGTGCAGGTTTTGATGATGGCCGGTCCCTCGAGGTCTCGTCGCACCCACGGATCTCAGCTGGGCTGACGATGTGGGTAGAGGTCAGAGGTGCCAGGGAAGCCGGATCTCGTCGAGCTGGGCAGTCGGATTCCTGAGGAAGGACTTGCAGCAAACCGCAGAGTTCTTAGATGGTGCCTGCGGATGCAGGGTGACTACTCCTTAGCCACAAGGGAGAAATCTTGAGAAGAGTCTTGAATGTCCTTTCGTAGAAAGTAGTTCTTGATTCAAAGATGATCTAATTTGGAAGGGTCCCCGCTCCTGCCTTTTTCCTAAAGAAAGGGGTGGGTACGTGACCAGGTCCTGCCCTAGGGGTGGGGCCAGGAAGGGGGGTGGTTACACCCCTCTCCCATGTCGGACTTTCCCCAGGCCAGGGGCTGGTGTGCCCCTGGAACTGGTTCTAGCCGGCAGATGCGTAGTGAGCACCGGGGTGCCACTCCGCAGTCACCTTCCTGTAAAGCCCTGCCTTCCCAGGATACACAAAACCCTGTCTGGGATGGTGCGAGCACCGCCCCGGACAGGAAACCCTTTGTCCAAGCTCTCCTCGCTGGAAGGACTCCCAGCAGCAGGAGGTCAGACTCGTGTCTGTGGTGGCAGCGTCCATTTTGTGGAGCTGAGGCTTCAGTTAACTTTAACCGGGGTTCACAGTTACGTACATGTCGTGTCCCTCTAGAAGGGTGGAATGCTAACCCCGTCGCCAGCATTGGTGAGGGGTCAGTATCCCGATTCGTATGACACCTTACTCGACATGTCTTGATAACGCGATACCGAAGTTAGCGATATGGAATGCGTTATCATGGAACAGCCATTGGGTCTTGGTTCCGCAAGCTGCAACCGGGCTCGGCTCGTGCCAGAGCCCAATTCACACGATTCCACGCACTCTGCCTTCAGGATTGTCAAGGCCTGCCATAGGAGTGACTGATAGGAACTCGGGTGTCCATTTGAGGGTTAGATATAGGTATACTATATCTAAAGCAAAGGGCGAGTACGCCACCTTGCCCCAGCTGCCGTGCAGCCAGTTGTGTCAGATTTAGATGGCCATCCAGGGGTGGCATAATACATGCTTCAGCCCCTGGTAGGCCCTGGGTACGCCGATGCCCTGAGGGACAGGGTCTGACAAGGTGGCCCAGTTCTAATTGGGTAATGCACCTAAGGTACACATGTCAATTTAGCGAGAGAACAGCTAGGCTGTGGGTCTGATTGGCAGGCCCACAGCCAGGGAAAGTCGTAAACCAGTGAAACAAAAGCAAAAAATCTGGGTGATCATAGGGTTGCAGACCCTACTCTCCTACATGACCCCCCCCCCCCCCCCAAACGTTGGGACAATAAACTAACCTTGACCAGGTGAGTCTTCTTATTCTAAGTGGAAATACCTGGAAAGCCCATCTGCATTGCCATGATCAGTGCCAGGTCTATGCTCCACTGTGAAGTCCATCCCCTGTAGGGAAATGGACCACCTAAGCAGTTTGGGGTTTTCACCCTTCATCTGATTTAGCCATAAGAGGGGCTTATGGTCGGTCTGAATCTTGAAATGAGTGCCAAACAAGTATGGCCTCAGTTTCTTCAGGGCCCAAACCACAGCAAAGGCCTCCCTCTCAATAGCTGACCAATTTTTCTCTCTGGGGGTCAGCCGTCTGCTTATAAAAGCAATGGGCTGGTCATCACCATCAAAATTCAGTTGAGATAGAACAGCTCCCACACCCAACTCAGAAGCATCTGTTTGGACAATGAATGGTTTGGAGTAGTCTGGACTCTTGAGGATAGGTGCCGTGCACATGGCCTGTTTTAGGTCATCGAATGCTTTTTGACAGCTCGCTGTCCACTGAACCTTTTTTGGCATTTTCTTACTTGTCAGTTCATTAAGCGGAGTCACAATCGATCCGTAATTTCTGACAAACTTTTGGTAGTAACCAGTCAGGCCCAAGAAAGCTCGAACCTGAGTCTGGGTGGTTGGAGGAGCCCAGTCCCTGATTGACTGTATTTTGCTCTCCAGTGGTTGAACTTGGCCCCCACCTACAAGGTGGCCCAAGTATACAACCTGTGTCTGCCCTATCTGGCACTTGGTGGCCTTGATAGTGAGACCTGCTGCTTGCAGAGCCTCTAACACTTTCCGCAGGTGGACCAGGTGATCCTCCCAGGTGGAGCTAAAGACAGCAATATCGTCAAGATATGCCGCACAGAAATCGTCCAGCCCAGTGACAACGTGATTCACCAACCTTTGGAAGGTGGCAGGTGCATTTTTCAAACCAAAGGGCATCACCACAAATTGATAATGCCCACCAGGGGTAGAAAATGCTTTCTTAGGCTTGGCGTCCTCAGCTAACCTGATTTGCCAATACCCAGCTGTCAGGTCAAATGTACTTAAGTAGTTGGCAGAAGCCAATCTATCTATAAGCTCATCCGCCCTCGGTATTGGGTTCGCGTCAGTCTTAGTGACTGCATTGAGACCCCTGTAGTCTACGCAGAACCTCATCTCTTTCTTACCACCCTGGGTGTGAGGCTTCGGCACTAGAACTACGGGACTAGCCCAAGGGCTATCCGAGGGTTCAATGACTCCCAACTCCAACATTTTCTTGTTGGACAGGCCCCAGAAGGCGGCTCGCTCCCTCCCCGCAAGACAGAGCCCAGACACCGGCACTCCAGAAGCCACCCCCAGAAGTAACCCGTAACCCGTCCCACACGGGACACCTGGCCCAAACATCTCCGTAACACCGGCCTGGGCCTCCACCGACACCATCGCCCGGGCCCAGCCGCCATCTTGGACCATGCACCACGAGGCCGCGTGGCCTCAACTCGACCCTAACCCTGGGCCTGGCCAGGCCCCGACAGCCCGGCACCACCATCCACCCGGGAGTTGAGCGGACCACTTGGCAGGTCAATGGGAGAGAGGAGTTTCGATGGCTCTCCCCCTCCAGGTGCCGATCGCCCCCAGCTCCCCCGGGCGCTGGCTCCACCCCCCTGCTGGGTGTCTGGACTCCCTCATCCCGGACCTCCCGACCTCCAAGTGCGAGGGTCCGGACATCAAAGGGCACCAGCCCTATAACTGGGGCAGCTCCAGAGCAGGAAGGCAGTTGTATCCTGGAGTCGAGGGACACCGTGAAGAACTCATCCTTGACGGACTGCTGGCGCTGCCGCAGCCCTGCCTTGTGAACTGTCGTCCTGCCTGCTGGCGCTGCCACAGCCTTCTGCAACCTTCATCCTCGTCGGGACCTGCTGGCGCTGCCGCGGACCGTTGTAACTACCACCTTCGTCGGAACCTGCTGGCGCTGCCGCGGACCGTTGCTACCTACGATCATCACGGGACCTGCTGGCGCTGCCGCGGCCCGTCCTCCTAGAACGCCGAGCTCGAAGATTGTGAGCTAACCATCTTTTCATCGCATCTACCAGATTGGTAACAAGACTGTCCCGCTACCCCCTTTCCCATCCAAGAGACTAGAATCGAGGGGACCCCGGAGTCCTGACCTCCTTGTACCATTCTACCGTACTTCAAGATTGCTTATAAAGAACGTTAAACCTTATCTTTGTGTGGTGTCCATCTGTGGGGGGGAAGTTACTTGTCTGTACGATAGCTGGAGACGGCTCTCCCCGGAGACCTCTCCCCTTGTCCTCGGCCGACCCTCCAGGTCCCGTCTAACATTGGTGGCAGCGGTGGGATCCGAATCAACGCGTACGTACAGAGAGTGACTCACCCCACGACTAAACCACAATGACAACCAAAGAGAGCGGATCCACCGAAAAATTCCAGATGGAGAAATTGGAAGAATACAGCCATCGTGAGTTAAAACATTTTTGCATCGAACTAGGCATTGCTACCACCGGTCTGAGCACAAAAGACGATTTCAAGCACGCCATCGAATCTTGGGCGGAAACCGGGGCCGTCAGATCCCCGGACCAAAACATCGCAGCAGCGGAGATCAACACCCCTTCTCCCGAAGAACGGAGAGCGGGTCTCTCACAGGAAGAGATCCAAGAAAGAGAAAGAAACAGACTACACGAATTAGAGATGGCACGGCTCAAGATGGACGGCGAGCTAAAACTAGCGGAACAAAAACTGAACTTAGAACACCTACGGCTCCGAGAAGAGCGGGAAGAAAAGCAAAGACAAAGAGAACTCGAGGAAAAGAGACTGGCATACGAACACGAGCGCAAGCTAGCTGAAATCGAAATGCGGAAACAAAACAAAGAACTAGGGGTGCCCGAGCAACCGCGCACCCCAAGCGCTACGGAACAAAAAGTCCACATCCCCAAGGACGTCGTCCGAGAATACTATCGGAACGACGACATACAACAGTGGTTCAAGGCCTATGAGATCGCCATGGCTTCCCACCGGATCGATCGAAGTGACTGGGGCGCCGGTCTATGCGGGAGGTTCGTCAACGAGGGCCGCGATGCCCTGCTACAGCTCCCGGACCACCAGATGACGTCCTATGACCACATGAAGGCCGCCCTCCTCACTCGATATGGACTCACACCCGAAATGTACCGCCAGAGGTTCCGCGACTGCACCCGGATCCCGGGTACAACTTGGGTGGAATATGTGAACTATTTTAGCCGAGCATTCGAAGGGTGGATCAAAGGTAGCAGAGTCACCACCTACGAACAGCTCTACAATCTCATTGTATGGGAGCACCTCTCCAACAACTGCTTCGTCGAGCTCAGGCAGCACCTCCTCGACAGTAAAATGACTGACCCTCGGCAGCTCGCCGCTGAGGCTGACCGGTGGGAGAGCACCCGAGTGGCCCGGGGTGGACCAACCGAGCAGAACCGAAACAACCAAGGCCCTCATCGTCCCCGAGGAGGAGGAGGAGGCCAGGGCCGGGGCAGAGATGCCGCTCCGGCAGCTCCTGTCAACAACACCCCACCCCCGGCTGGGCGGGGGAACCCTCCGATGCGCACAGGGTTCCGAGCCAATGTCACGTGCCATCGGTGCCAGCGGGTCGGACACTATGCCAACGACCCGAACTGCCCCAAGAACCAGACTCCCGGGCCCCGCCAGGTCGCGGCTGCCGCCCTAGGAGAAGAACAAACGTACGAAGAGCAGGAAGAATATGAACAGGAACAGCCCGAGTGGGAACCTGCCGCCATGGTCCTGGCCTGCCTAGGGGGGGAGAGACATGGTTCCGCGGGTCCCCCTACCAGCGAACACCCGAAAATACAGCCAGTGGGTGAACGTCAACGGGCGCAAGGCCGAAGCCCTACGTGACACCGGGGCCAGTGTAACAGCCGTCCGCTGTCACCTGGTGACGCCCGAACAAATCCTGCCAAACGTCCTTTGCCCGGTCCATTCAGCTGACAATTCGGAGAGCCTATGTCGGATGGCCTGTGTCCCCTTTGAGTGGGGAGGAGTGTCCGGCATGCTGAAGGTGACTGTCCGCGATGATGCCCCCGTGGACTGCCTCCTGGGAAACGATCTCGAGAGTTCCCCGTGGGCGGCCGTCGAGAGAAGAGAACACCTGGGGATGCTGGGCCTCCCAGACTGGGCGTGCGTAACAACCCGGTCCATGGCCGCCCGTGCCGTCCCCAGACCCGAAGAGCCCGAATGGTCAGCGCCTCCTCCTCCGATCCTTCCAGAGGAAGACGCCGCCCACCCTGACCCCCCAGAACAAGCCCCGGAAGAGCCCGCTCAGCTTCAGGACCTTCCAGATCTGGCTCAGTGGCGTCAAGAAGGGGGGCCCACCCAAGAACAATTTCGGCAGGAGCAGAAGACCTGTCCCTCCCTTGAGGGACTCCGACAGCAAGCCCTCGCCCAGAGGGCGGGAGACACCGCAGGGGCGCACTGGATCTACTGGGACAACGACTTACTGTACAGCGAGCAAAGAATTGCAGAGTTGGGGGCCAGTCGGGTGCTGGTGGTCCCCCTCCGTTTCAGAGACTTCCTTTTAAACTGGGCCCACGATGTCCCCCTGGCTGGGCACCTGGGGCAAGACAAAACCTACAACCGTCTGGTGACTCATTTCTACTGGCCCAAGATGCGTAACGATGTCTCCAACCACTGCCGGGCCTGCCCCACCTGCCAAGCCAGCGGCAAGAGCGGCCGAAAACTCAAGGCGCCCCTGCAACCATTCCCGGTTGTCACCACCCCGTTCGAGCGAGTAGGAATAGACATTGTGGGGCCCCTGGACCCCCGAACAGCACAAGGGCATCGATTCATCCTGGTCCTGGTGGACCACGCCACCCGCTATCCCGAGGCCATCCCCCTTCGAACAGTGACAGCACCAGTGGTAGGCCGGGCCTTGATGGGAATCTTCTCGCGAGTGGGCTTCCCCCGAGAAGTCGTCAGTGACCGAGGCACAAACTTTATTTCGAAGTATATGAGATCCCTCTGGCAGCAGTGCGGGGTCACCTACCGTTTTACAACCCCCTATCACCCGCAAGGGAACGGACTGGTCGAGCGGTTCAACCGCACCCTCAAGGGAATGATCATGGGGCTGGAGGAGCCCCTACGCCGCCAGTGGGACGTGCTACTACCGTGCCTCCTCTTCGCCTACCGAGAAGTCCCCCAGAAGTCCCTCGGTTTCAGCCCCTTCGAGCTCCTGTACGGGCACCCTGTCCGAGGGCCCCTCAGCCTAGTGAAGGAAGAATGGGAGATGGCCCCCCTGAAGACCCCTCCGGATGTCTATAAGTACCTCCTGACCCTCCGCAACCAGACCCGGCGATTCAGGGAAATCGCTAAAGCCAATCTGGAGGCCAGTCAGGAGGACATGAAGAAATGGTACGACCAACATGCCTCCTCCATTGAGTTTGAACCTGGTCAGCAGGTGTGGGTGATGTCCCCCACCAAACCCTGTGCCCTGCAAGACAAATGGACAGGACCCTTCAAGGTGGTCGAACGCAAGGGCCCTGTCACCTATCTCATCGATATGGAGTCCTCCCGAAACCCCCTCCGGGTCCTCCACGCCAATAGACTCAAACCACACTTTGTGCGCTCAGAGCTCAGCCTCCTGATGGCTACAGACAGTGGGGTGGAAGAAGACTCCGAGCCCCTCCCGGACCTGCTGAGGACCCGTGAGAGAGATGGTTCCGTGGATGGGGTCCGACTCTCCAATGCCCTGCCCCCGGAGCAGCGCCAAGACTGTCGGACCCTCCTGTTGCAATTTGCAGACCTGTTTTCCCTCACCCCCGGGGTCACCCCCTGGTGCCTTCACGACGTAGACACTGGGGACAGCCCCCCTATCCGACACCGGGCGTACCGAGTGCCAGACCGGGTGCGCACCTGCATCCAAGAAGAAGTCACCAAGATGCTCGCACTCGGGGTCATCGAGCCCTCAGACAGCCCCTGGGCCAGCCCAGTCGTACTGGTACCCAAAGCGGCCGCCCCAGGCGCCACCCCCGAGCTCCGGTTCTGCGTCGACTATCGGGGTCTGAACGCTGTCACCAGAACCGACGCTCATCCTATCCCCCGAGCCGATGAGCTGGTCGACCGCATGGGAGCGGCCCGCTACCTAAGCATCTTCGACCTGACAGCGGGCTACTGGCAGATTGGCCTCACCCCCAGGGCTCAAGAACGATCCGCTTTCTCCACCTCGGATGGGCACTACCAGTTCACCGTGATGCCCTTCGGTATGAAAAACGCTCCAGCCACTTTTCAGAGACTTGTGAACCAGGTATTGGCGGGCCTCGAAGACTTCAGCGCCGCCTACCTGGACGATATCGCAGTATACAGCCGCCACTGGTCAGACCACCTCTGCCACCTTCGAGAGGTCCTGCAGGCCCTTCAGCGGGCTGGCCTCACAATCAAGGCCAGCAAATGCCAAATCGGCCAAGGGTCCGTGACCTACCTCGTACACCAAGTGGGGAGCGGTCTGGTGGCACCTCTCCAGCTCAAGATCGCTGCCATCCAGTCCTGGCAGCCCCCCGTCACACAAACCGAGGTACGAGCCTTCCTGGGGCTCACCGGATGCTATCGGAGGTTCGTGAAGGACTATGGCAGCATTGTGGGGCCCCTCACCGAGCTCACATCCAAAAAACATCCCAAGACGGTCAACTGGACTCCAGACTGCCAAGCGGCCTTTGAGAAACTGAAGGCCGCCATGTGCACCGCCCCGGTGCTCCAGGCCCCCGACTACAGCCGCGAGTTCATAGTCCAGACCGATGCCTCGGACCATGGCATTGGGGCCGTCCTCTCACAGCTCAACTCCGAGGGGATCGATCAGCCCGTGGCCTTCATCAGCCGACGCCTCCTGGCCAGAGAACAGCGCTGGAGTACCATTGAGCGGGAGGCCTTCGCAGTGGTGTGGGCCCTCAAGAAACTCCGGCCCTACCTCTTCGGTACCCACTTCCGGGTACGAACAGACCATCGCCCCCTGCAATGGTTAATGCAGATGCGGGGGAGAATCTCAAACTGCTGCGATGGTCCATCTCCCTGCAAGGGATGGACTTCACTGTGGAGCATCGCCCTGGTCAAGATCACGCCAACGCGGATGGCCTGTCCCGCTTTTTCCGCCTCAACGGAGAGAGTCCCCAAGAAGATGGGTAACTCTCCCCGCCTTCAGCTGGGGGGGACGCATGTTGGACAGGCCCCAGAAGGCGGCTCGCTCCCTCCCCGCATGACAGAGCCCAGACACCGGCACTCCAGAAGCCACCCCCAGAAGTAACCTGTAACCCGTCCCACACGGGACACCTGGCCCGAACATCTCTGTAACACCGGCCTGGGCCTCCACCGACACCATCGCCCGGGCCCAGCCGCCATCTTGGACCATGCACCACGAGGCCGCGTGGCCTCAACTCGACCCTAACCCTGGGCCTGGCCAGGCCCCGACAGCCCGGCACCACCATCCACCCGGGAGGTGAGCGGACCACTTGGCAGGTCAATGGGAGAGAGGAGTTTCGATGGCTCTCCCCCTCCAGGTGCCGATCGCCCCCAGCTCCCCCGGGCGCTGGCTCCACCCCCCTGCTGGGTGTCTAGACTCCCTCATCCCGGACCTCCCGACCTCCAAGTGCGAGGGTCCGGACATCAAAGGGCACCAGCCGTATAACTGGGGCAGCTCCAGAGCAGGAAGGCAGTTGTATCCTGGAGTCGAGAGACACCGTGAAGAACTCATCCTTGACGGACTGCTGGCGCTGCCGCAGCCCTGCCTTGTGAACTGTCGTCCTGCCTGCTGGCGCTGCCGCAGCCTTCTGCAACCTTCATCCTCGTCGGGACCTGCTGGCGCTGCCGCGGACCGTTGTAACTACCACCTTCGTCGGAACCTGCTGGCGCCGCCGCGGACCGTTGCTACCTACGATCATCACGGGACCTTCTGGCGCTGCCGCGGCCCGTCCTCCTAGAACGCCGAGCTCGAGGATTGTGAGCTAACCATCTTTTCATCGCATCTACCAGATTGGTAACAAGACTGTCCCGCTACCCCCTTTCCCATCCAAGAGACTAGAATCGAGGGGACCCCGGAGTCCTGACCTCCTTGTACCATTCTACCGTACTTCAAGATTGCTTATAAAGAACGTTAAACCTTATCTTTGTGTGGTGTCCATCTGTGGGGGGGAAGTTACTTGTCTGTACGATCGCTGGAGACGGCTCTCCCCGGAGACCTCTCCCCTTGTCCTCGGCCGACCCTCCAGGTCCCGTCTAACATTTCTGCACTTTAGTTTTGATGCAGTCTCTAACGTGATCGGGCTGCCTGTAGATTTTACTCTTGACGGGCAAGCTGTCACCAGTGTCAACCTCATGGGTACACCAATTGGTCTGACTGGGGGTTAGAGAGAACATATGTCGGAAGGATTGAAGAACCTGTTTACAATCCTCCTGTTGATGTTCAGAGAGGCTGCCACAAAAGACAACACCGTCTACTGATCCATCGTCAGGATTCTGAGTGAGCAGGTCTGGGAGAGGGTCACTCTCTTCCTCCTGTCCCTCATCTATGGCCATGAGTAAGCTCATGTCCTTCCTGTCGACATATGCTTTGAGCCAGTTAACATGGAGCACCCTGTGGGGGCTCCGGGGAGTTCCAAGGTCCACCAGGTAGGTGACCTCTCCCTTCTGCTCAAGAATCGTGTGGGGCCCAGACCATTTGTCTTTGAGTGCTGCTGGGGCCACTGGCTCCAACACCCACACCTTCTGTCCAGGCTGGTAAACAGTCAGGACAGCCTTTTGGTCATGCCAAGCTTTTTGGAGTTCTTGGCTGGCCTTAAGGTTTTCCGATGCCTTTTCCATGTACTCAGCCATCCGCGAGCGGAGACCAAGCACATAGTCCACTATGTTGGTTGCAGGCTTTTTGAGAGGTCTCTCCCATCCTTCCTTCACCAAACACAGGGGTCCTCTCACAGGATGCCCGTACAAAAGTTCAAAAGGGATGTAGCCAACCCCCTTCTGTGGGACTTCTCTATAAGCGAATAAAAGGCAGGGAATCAGGACGTCCCATCTACGCCGGAGCTTTTCAGGTAGTCCATGAATCATCCCTTTTAGGGTCCTGTTGAACCGCTCAACAAGCCCATTGCATTGTGGATGATAGGGTGTGGTGAACATGTAGTTGACACCACATTCCTTCCACATAGCAGTCAAGTAGCTTGACATGAAGTTTGCACCTCAGTCAGAGACAACCTCCTTAGGGAAGCCCACTCTGGAGAACACTCCAACTAGGGCTCTTGCCACAACAGGTGCTGTAGTGGTCCTAAGGGGAATAGCTTCAGGATACCTGGTGGCATGATCCACTACCACCAGTATAAACTTGTGCCCTGATGCTGTTTGGGGTTCCATTGGACCGACAATGTCAATCCCCACTCGTTCAAAGGGCACCCCCACCACAGGCATTGGTATAAGGGGGGCCTTTGTCGTGCCACCTGACTTACCACTGGCTTGGCAAGTGACACAGGAGCGACAAAACTCCTTGGTATCTTCGTTCATGCGAGGCCAGTGAAAGTGTGAGACAAGCCTGTCCCACGTTTTTGTCTGGCCTAAGTGTCCTGCTAAGGGAATCTCGTGGGCCAAGGTAAGAAGGAAACCACGCTGAGACAAGGGGATAACCAGCCTCCTGGTCATGCCAGGCTTGGGGTCTCTTGCCTCAGTGTACAGGAGACCATCCTCCCAGTATACCTTGTGGGTACCTGTGGCGTTCCCAGCAGCCTCAGCAGCAGCCTGCTGTCTGAGGGGTTCAAGAGAAGGGCAGTCTAACTGGTCCTTCCCCAGGTCTTCTCGTGAGGGTCCCCCTGAGGCCAGAAACTCAACTTGATCAAGTTCGAGTTCTTTAGGTTCAGTTTCCCGCAATTCCTGGAGGTCAGCCTCCTTTGAGACTTGATCCTCGACCTGGGGCAAGGGGGAAGGCGATGCCTTAACCCGACTGCTCTTCTTCTTGGGAGGTGTCTGGTCCATTGTTCCAGGATCCAGCACCAGTTCAGTGGGGCATCTTCTGACCTGTGACCTAGTCACAGCAAGCACGTGTGCTGGCAAGCCTAACATCTCCATGTGAGTCCTGTGCTCCACTTCTGACCATTGTGATGACTCCAAATCATTGCCCAACAAACAATCCACTGGGAGGTCTGAACTAACAACAACCTTTTTCTGGCCATTTACCCCTCCCCAGGAGAAAGCAACAATCGCCATACTATGACTGGTAGTGACGTTGCTGGCATTGGTCACCAGGAAATCTGTACCTGGCATGATCTGTCCAGGGTCCACAAAGTTAGGCGTCACCATGGTGACACTGGCACAAGTGTCCCTATAGGCCTGAGCCATTTTTCCATTTATTAATGGCGTCTGTCGGTATTTGCCCAAGGTATTGGGACTGACATCAGTGGACATATCCACATCCCCTGTACAGACAAGGACAGCCTGAGTGAGTGTGCCAACTAAGTTGTCACACCCCTCAGAACCCAAGGTTAACCCAACTAGTCCCTTGGGAGGTGCACTACTACTGCTGGCTGTACTAGGGGGCACAGGTGCCTTAGGGGTTGCAGTAGCAGGAGTCTGCCCTCCTTTCTTGGTGCACTCACTAAACCAGTGAGTTTTACTCTTACAGTATTGGCACCACCTTTTCGATTGGCCTTCTTGATTCTTCTTTTTCTGGGAAGCCTGACCCCCCCCCTCTTTGGGTTGTTGGGGACCTGTCGAAGACTTCTGGTCATTTTGTTCCCCTTTAGAATTTTTACCCTTCTGGTCTGCTTTCTTCTGACCACCCTGGTTCTGGCCCTGGTTTTGCTTGACCCTTGTTCTGACCCATCTGTCTGCCTTCTTTCCCAATTCTTGGGGAGAGGTCAGATCCGAGTCGACAAGGTGCTGATGCAACAACTGGTTCTGACAATTGTTTAAAATCTGTTCTCGTATGATCAAATTATACAATTCTGTGTAATCAGTAACCTTACTGCCCAGCAACCAGCCCTCCAAAGCCTTAGTGGCACAATCGACAAAATCAGACCAGTCCTGAGACTGAGTTTTCTGGGTATCCCTGAACAGCAACCTGTACTGCTCAGTGGTTAGGCCGAACCCATCAATCAGTGTGTTCTTCAGGACCTGGTAATCGTTAGCGTCCTCAGCTCTAGTAGTGAGGAGCTTATCTCTACCTTTACCTTCAAAGGAGAGCCACAAGATAGCTGCCCACTGACTTTGGGGGACGCACTGTACAGTGCAGGCCCGCTCCAAAGCAGTAATCCATTTGTGGATGTCATCCCCTTGCTTAAAGGGGGGCACTATCTTACTCAGGTGTCTAGTGTCTAAACTCCTGTTTTCCCGTGGGGGAATGCTGCCACCAGTGGGATTTTTCCCACTCAATTCTTGCTCCCTAGCAAAGACGAGTCTTTCTTTGGCCAGGGCAAGTTCTTCCCTTTCGATCCGCAGATTGACTTCCCGCTCTTTAGCTTCGTACACTCTCCTCTGAGGGGATGTCATCCCTCTTCGAGAAGAGCCTCGAGAGCCATTGTTTCGAACGGATCTATTAGAGCCTCTCGACAGAGACCTAACTCGTCCATTCCCAATGTTAAGCGGGCCTGAGAGGGGCCCCAGGGGTCTCCTAGTACCATTCTCGTGCCGGCTTAAGTTGTCCCTAATTAGCTGGCTAACTATTACTGGACCTTTGTCTGCCTCGTCCCCAGATGTCTCTGGCTCCTCGTCCTCCTCTTCACCTTCTGCGGAGAGATGGATAAGGTCAGGGTCACCTCGGGTTCCCTCGGGGGGGCATATCCCCTTCTGGATGAGAAGGGTCGGTGTTACCAGCCCTCCTTGCATCATAAGTCTCCAAGAGACCAATCAGAAATGGAATGGTAGGGTTTGGACCCTGTTTTAGCTTCCGAGATGTACAGATTTGTCGCATCTCTTGGAAGCTAAGTGCAGCATATCTGGAAGTGACCTGTGGAAGGTCGACTGACACAAGGGGAGACTCAGTGTTTCCTCCTTTGTCTGACATGCTACTTCTAGTGTGGTGTAAGTGATGCACCTACCTACACTATATGTTTACCTACTGATCCCTTGCTAAGAGTTGCAGCCAAATTGTGCTAAGCCTTGAGGAGCTACAACAGCTGGTTCAGTAGAACTCAGAGTATTCTAATCTAAGTTATATGTACCTGAAGTACTTATGCGATCTTTCACAAGATATTCTTAGGATACGCGTGGTAGAACAACAGCAAGCTCAAATCCCAACTGCTGCTCACCAATGTGAGAAGTTGGCCTGATATGCAGTGCTCACTATTCTAGTGATCACTATGCATCAGTCCAAACGACCCTTATGGTGATTGGTTGTAAGTCAACCTTAGACCAGCTATCCTAGTAGCATGGATACGAGCAGTCTTCGGGCTAAACTCTAGAGGGCGTGTTAAGCCAGCTGTTATACCATCACATACCCCTTGAACACCAAGTGAAAGGACACCACACAAGTGTTATGAAAATAAACAGTGTATTTATTAGAATCACAACAGCCCTGTACTCTTTATGAGGACAGGGTACTAAGCACACAACGAAACTCTTAAGAAAATACTTCAAGTGCACAATTTACACAAATGCCCGAGGGGCACGAAAAACCATATACTATGAAAGTGGAATGCGAAATACTAGCAGGTAAGTAACTATTCTCAGAGGCTTTGGGATCGCTAGGACGAGACTACTGAACCTTTAGATTACGAGCAGGAGGCCTAGGGAGATCGGGTGCAGAGTGTGCACTCTCACGCGGGATGCGGAACAAAGTCTATGGATACTAGATTTCGTAAAGTTAGTGTTATCGGACGAATCCGACTAGGTAGAGCTGAAACGAAAAAGGATCTGGACACTTAGATAGTTAAGCTATGCTGGAGCACCGAAATGCTCAGGTTACCTGCTCTTGTCCATGCTACTAGGATAGCTGGTCTATAAGGTTGACTTACAACCAATCATCAATAAGGGTTGTTGGAATGATAAACAGTGATCACTAGAATAGTGAGCACTATATATCAGGCCACCTTCTCACAACCACCATGCGTTATCACTAGATCTAAAACCTTTGAACCCGACCAATGTGTCCCCCACAACCCCATGTGATTCGAGGCTGACTATCACCAACTGCAGGAGGAAAGTTCGGTGGACTGACTTCCTTCAATCACAGGATAGGATGAGCAGTCTCTATCATGTGCTCATTCCTGTGCTTGAAGAGATGTCTGATATGAATATGCACCCTAGAGATGCCGCTACCTTGGAAGCGGTAGAGACGAACTACGCAAAGTTAAGAGAAGTCGCTCTGACTTTTTTTTACCCAAACAAAACCATGAGATCCTTTAAGTCATCATCTCATCCATGGTTCAATAACTCATGTCGCAAGGCCAAAAGAACACTCATATCCTCAATCAAAGCCAATAATCGTGAGCTAACCAAAAACTCAAGGAAGGCATATAAATTAGCACTTAGAGAAGCTAAACAAAGATGGGAAAGGGAAACATGGGATTTGCTGAAAACAGCTCTCGGGGAGATATGAGGGTGATTTGGGGCATTGTAAATATTGTCTCATCTGCTCCGAAAGAGGCAGTTGAACTGAACCGGGCTGAAGAGGTATGGAGGGAGCATTTTGAATCCCTCTATGCGGAAGAAAATAGTCCTGAACAAGACCCTTCTGTCAGTTGCCAGGTGGGAGTGGTCTCACCCGAAAGTACTGGGATATCCACATCCTACCAAGTAGATGACACATCCTTAAGTATAAGTTCAAAGGAAATCGAGTCCGCGCTGGCAAAAATTGCACCCGGCAAAGCCCCAGGCTTGGACAAGATTCCAGGGGACTTATATAGGAGTGACGCATCTATATGGACTCCGTACCTTTGTGTCCTCTTCAATGCCATACTGGGTGGTATGAAGATACCCCCTAGTTGGTTGGGAGCAGAGATAATTCCCATCTTTAAAAAAGGTTCCCCACTCCTTCCAACCAACTACAGGCCAATCAGCCTTATAGACATACCCCAAAAATGTTTTCCAAGTGTATTGTTAGCCAGGCTGCAATCCTGGATGGGGGAAAATGAGGTATTATCTTGTCTACAGGCTGAATTTAGGGAAAATCTGTCGACCATTGACCAAGTCTTAAGACTACAAGTACTATATTGGAAAACTGTTAGCCTAGAGGGGGGAAGCTTATAATTAATTTTCGTCGACCTAAGGTCGGCATTCGATCTGGTGCCGCGGGAAAAAATGTGGTTAGTTCTTGGATCAATGGGTGTCCCGCCATATCTAGTCGAACTCTTTAGGAGTCTTCACCAAGACAATTTTGCCCAAATAAGACATGGCAGAGAGGGAAAACTCACCGCCCCCATACCAGTCAAACGCGGCGTACGACAGGGCTGTGTCCTGGCTCCTACGCTTTTTTGCCTCTATATTAACAGCCTGATTAATGCCTTACAAACAGCAAAAGACCTAGATGCCCCTAAATTAGCCTCCCGAAGTATATCAGCAATGATGTTTGCCGACGACACTCTGTTGATCTCAAAATCCCTAATGGGGATCCAAAGGGTTTTAGACAGATTAAAACTTTTCTGTAAGGATAGCGGTTTAGAAATAAACCTCCAGAAAACAAAATGTATGGCGTTTAACAGTCCTAGAAGTATACGCCCAAACCCTGTTCTAAACAGCAAACCTTTGGAGAGAGTCGCATCATTTATATACTTAGGCATCACCATAACTGAAGATATGGATTGGGGGGCCCATATTAAAAAGTCAACATTAAAACTAGCTCAATCTACAGGGGCGATCATGAAGGTTTACAGTAGGTCTGATAAGAGAGCAGTTAGCCCGCGCTAGAAATATACAAGATACAAGCACGAGGCTGAGCAATATACGGTACCAAGCTATGGGGCCACTCAAAATTTAAGTCCTTGGTAAAGGTGGAAAACCAATACTTTAGACAACTATTTAGGTTGCCCATAAGCACCCCATTGGTCCCGCTGCGCTTGGATGTAGGAGTGGTGGCAATCACAGACTTACTAGGTTTGAAACCGCTAATGTTCTGGCGGCCTATGTGGACCACCTCAGAACTCATAGTCTATAGAGAGGAATTAAGGGAAGTTATGCTGCTACCGGGTGCCGCAAAAATCCCCTGGTTTGCTTACATTAAACACACCTTAATCAACATGGGGATGGGTGACTGGTGGCTTGAACCTGCCCAAGCCTGCTTCGAATTGTTGAGGAAAGAGTTGAAGACTAGATATGAGGATTCTAGAATGCTCAACTCAGCTCCAGCCCCAATACTGGCAAGCTCACTTTAGCCACCTTAGAAATAAAAGAGAAATCCTGCTATGAGGCAGTTCTAGATTTAATTACTCCTGTGGAGGCAAGAAAGCTCTTTCTACAATTTAGGTATGGGGTCTTACCGCTCAAATGTTTTACAGTCAAATGGAAAAATCAGACCATGACCCACTGCTCCGCATGAGATTTTCCTGTGGAAACGGTGCTACACGTTTTCTTTGCCTGTACTGGCTACCAAAAAGCCAGGAAAAGGTGGCTAGCACCGATCTGTAGGAATATAGGTAGTAGGCATTATATGGACGCCTTTCGGATACTGAAGTCAGATTTAAGCATTCCGATTGTCTTCTCTGTAGCAGGATTTTTGCTCTCTATGTAGAATACTAGAAGGTCCCTCTTGAAACTTGTCAGGGAGGCAGATGGGCCCCTCAGGAACAATGTTATCTCATAATATGTATAACCTGCCGTGATTAAGGGTTGTGTTATTAGCACATGGAAGGGATCTATTTCCTTTTTTCTCAGGAACTTTTTAACTTACAATATTTATTTATTATACCATTGCACTAGGCACCAAGCACTTTATGAAACCTATTGTGGAATCACTTTTTTGAAAAAATCAACTCCTATCTCCTAATTTTTGAGTATGTTCTTATGAAATGTTTTTATAACTATGCTTTTCCTCTGCACGGGGTTAGCATTCCACCCTTCTAGAGGGACACGACATGTACGTAACTGTGAACCCCGGTTACAGTTAACTGAAGCCTCAGCTCCACAAAATGGACGCTGCCACCACAGACACGAGTCTGACCTCCTGCTGCTGGGAGTCCTTCCAGCGAGGAGAGCTTGGACAAAGGGTTTCCTGTCCGGGGCGGTGCTCGCACCATCCCAGACAGGGTTTTGTGTATCCTGGGTAGGCAGGGCTTTACAGGAAGGTGACTGCGGAGTGGCACCCCGGCGCTCACTACGCATCTGCCGGCTAGAACCAGTTCCAGGGGCACACCAGCCCCTGGCCTGGGGAAAGTCCGACATGGGAGAGGGGTGTAACCACCCCCCTTCCTGGTCCCACCCCTAGGGCAGGACCTGGTCACGTACCCACCCCTTTCTTTAGGATAAAGGCAGGAGCGGGGACCCTTCCAAAGTAGATCATCTTTGAATCAAGAACTACTTTCTACGAAAGGACATTCAAGACTCTTCTCAAGATTTCTCCCTTGTGGCTAAGGAGTAGTCACCCTGCATCCGCAGGCACCATCTAAGAACTCTGCGGTTTGTAGCAAGTCCTTCCTCAGGAATCCGACTGCCCAGCTCGACGAGAACCGGCTTCCCTGGCACCTCTGACCTCTACCTACATCATCAGCCCAGCTGAGATTCGTGGGTGTGACGAGATCTCGAGGGACCGGCCATCTTCAGGACTGCACGACGCTTGCCCAGCACGACCGCCGAGGGATCCTCTGGTGAGGATTATAATGCACTTAAGAGTATATGGTACGCGTTATCATGGAACAGCTATTAGGACTTGGTTCCGAAAGCTGCAGACGGGCTCAGCTCATGCCAGAGCACCATCTCACATAATTCCAAGCACTCTGCCTTCAGGATTGATAAGGCCTGCCATAGGAGTGACTGATAGGAATATATGTGTCCATTTTAGGGTTAGATATAGGAATACTATATCTAAAGCAAAGGGTGATTACACCACCTTGCCCCAGCTGTCAAGCAGCCAGTTGTGTCAGATTTGGATGGCCATCCAGGGGTGGCATAATACATGCTGCAGCCCTGGTAGGCCCTGGGTGCACCTATGCCCTGGGTACCTAAGGTACACTGTACAGGGACTGATAAGGTGACTCAGTATCCAATTAGATATGTACCTAAGGTACATGGAGTCCATTTTACAGAGAGAGCAGTGGGCCTGGGGTCCTGAATAGCAGGGCCCCAGGTCAACTAAGTCGAGAAACCAGCAAAACACCAGGCAAAAAGTTGGGGGCAACCATAGTCAGGTATCCACCTTCCTACAGTGGTCACTAGCTGTTCGTGTTATTATTTTAAAATCAATCATCATATTCCAAAAGTTACAGTTAATTAGAATCTAATCTAATAAAAAAACCCTATCCTTGCTATGAAATGTGTAATCGTTTGATGTGTCAGAAACTGACCGTCCGTTACACGCTCTTAGGGAATGTTTTAAGGCCAAACAATTCAGCTGTATCACAAGGGGGTTCCACTTTTTAACTTCAGGACATCTAGACTCAGGTATTTCCAGTGATTTACCCTCATCATATGAATCTACTGAGTGCAGACCCTCAAGTGGTTCATAGTGGCAGTTTAAGTCCCCGCCAATTAACACCAAATGATTCGGTTCAATAGAGCATAAAAATGTAGACAAGTCATCTATCGTACTAGATTCTTTCCCTCGTGAAGTGGGTCTGGAGTATAAATTTATTAAGACAACTGGTGGCTTATTAGGGAACCGCAGTTGGACACACAGAATATCTAAGGAGCCAGTATCAACTTGTACGGCCCAGCATCCAAGATGTACCCCTATCCATATAATAAGGCCCCCTGATGGTCTCCCCAGACCCCCAGTTGTTGCAGGAATACAAAAAGATGCGTAGCCCAGGTTTCTTGAAACATACAGACCTCAAATTGATTAATAAAAAGTACCCAATCTGGGTCGTCCAATTTATTACATATACCTGCTATGTTCCATGACAAAACCCGGGTTGTCTGACTTCTGCAAGTGTTCTTTGAGAAGGGGAGGTTGGTCAATACTTGTTGTTGTCCATTATCCTCGCTCCCCATGGGCACTATAGATGTTGAAGAGTTGGGGTTTCCATGTTGGGCATACTCGCTTACGGGTTGTGGATTAGTACTACCACTAGAGCCGCTCATGCATCCAGTAGTTACATCTTCCTCTCTACAGAGATCTGCCTCTTTGCCCTCGATCTTCAGTTTTAAAGAAACTTCACGTGCACCCTCTTCATTACATGATGTTGGTTCTTTTAGTCAGTCAACTCCTGCTAGGGGGCTGAATCTATTTGCGATAGGGATATTAAAATGAAATTCGTTAGGCTAATGTGGACTTTGGTTAAATGGTTCACAGTTGTTAGAGCTGTTAGTGAGCCGTCGCCACCCCATCCCTTGTAATTGGTCATACAGTTGCGGCCTATTTGGTGGATAAAAGTAGCCCTGTGGAAGCAATTGAATTCCGCCCCTGGTTCTCCCAAGCTCTGGGCTAAGGACTCTCTGGGATATTTATGAATTTCTAAAATTAACTATTATGCAATCACCTTGTATACTCTTGTTACATCCTCCTATCAATCCCACCCTTCTTGTTGTAAGGATCTCCGATAAATCTTCATAAACAATGTTGGTGTTATTCACAAGCCAATGTACAGTTTTATTCTTCAGATCTTGGTGAGATTCCATTAAACCTTTTCTTAGGCGGACCCCAGCTAAGATCGCTACATACGGGGTTGCTGCAGGGGGTAAATTTACAGCAGGGGGACACAGGTCCTTTCTTTGCGTTCCAGTGGCAAGCAGGTGCTTGTACCTCAGTGCTGGCATTTTTCTTCGTAGCCTCTTTGTTTTTTGACTGAGGAGAACTAATGTTTATGGCCAGGGCGGGCTCAGTAAGAGGTCTAATTCCGGCCTGCTCCCTTACTGACTGGATGCTGCTGCAATTTCCTGCCTATTAATTTTCTTTAGATCTTAAATGGGAAGTTGCCACAGGATTAGCCCTTTCATCCTGCTGGCATGGGATGTTATTGGAACTATTTTTATCCATGGTTGACTCCCTGGATTTTACCTATTGTTTCAGGTTAAGTGCTAACCCATCTAATTTCTAAATTAGAAAACCCATCTCTTCTCTTACAATAGTTCTCATTTGAGCATGAAGGTTGGACACTAAGGTTGTAACCCAACCAGGCTGTTCAATTGTGGGACCTGTAGGGTCCTCTATACAAATAAGATCGCTAGCACCTCCCTCTGGGTTGAATAGTCTGGGGTTGTTTTTTCCGAATAACTGGCTGTTTGGTTGTCAGCTTTTACATTTCTGACCAGCTGTTTTTTAGACCTGGCTTTGGATGATCTGTGTACCCCTTCTATCGATGCAGGTGAGACGTGAGAGTGCTCCGAGGCTCGAGTCCTAAACTCAGGAGTGGGAGTAGTGCCCGGAATTGAAATTTCCAGATTAGAGGTAATAGATTAGACGCCTCTCGGTCCGCTCTATTTCTGTTGCCACTGGCCCCAACGCTTTCTCCAGCATTCTCCAGCATCCTATCTATTGAGGTGGGTTTAGAGTTGCTTTAGGCGGGACTGCTACTTGTTTGTTGCCCACAAATACGCGTTTCCCCATTATCTCTATACAATAGGAAAATGTATATAAGCCTTTTTGAGTTAACCTTCCTCCTTTGACCTTGTGCTTAGAATAAAACACCCACAAAAATGGCAAGAGTCAGCCAAAGTCGGCTCAATGTTAAACAACAGTACATTGTGAGCAGAGTTTGTAAGGGAGAAGTTAGAGAGGTTGCCCAGCCCAGCTTATTCCGGACTCTGACGGGCGCGGACGGGCCTGCCCTTGGCCCGGGCCTCGCCCGCGCGCGTCCCGTAAACAACCGGGCAAGCAGGAAGAAAAGCAGCAAGTGGTGAGTGTTCTACTGGCGCGTCCCGTGCTGCGTGAAGTCTTGCTGGGCTTTATGCGCCTCCTGGCGCAGGTCAATGATGCCTCAAACCGCCGGAACTTCTGGGTCATGTAGTCCTCCCTTGTCGCGGCGTTGAGGATGGCGGCAAGTGGCGGCTTCCAGCTACCGCGTGAGCGCCCCTCCATAAGTGTGCAGCAAAGGGCTATGGCCAGAAACACCCGCAAACAACCGGGCAAGCAGGAAGAAAAGCAGCAAGTGGTGAGTGTTCTACTGGCGCGTCCCCCAGGTCATACCACCTTTTCCTAATTTCCTCCTGTGTGCGCACATTGTTCACTACATCATTCAATCTAACTACTCTGGTACACATTTGCCTTTTCTGTGCTATGTTTATATTTTGGGCTTAGGATACAAACAATTGGTGCTCTACCCTAATTTCATCCACCATGACGGACCATTCTTCTCCCAGCCATTATAATGTACTACAATAAATGAATTTGTGAACCCACAAGTAAAACATAGGGAGAAAAAAAAAACCAGAATAATCTGAAAAAACTTTTCCAGGACAAATTGGAGTGTGTTTTATAGTGTGGTATGCAGCCCCCTCGGAACGATCTTCCATTTATGCAGTAGAACTTGACCATCGGGTCCTGGTGATGTGGCCCCCGTGTGCTAATCCCCCTCAGCCAACAGTCATCAGGATACTGACCTATCAAGATCGTGACTGCATACTGCAAAAAAGCACATCTGATGGTCCCATCACAGTGGACTCTTCTAGAGTGATGGTGTGCCCAGACTTCACTCTGGCAATGCAACAGCGCAGAATCTCCATACTGAATGTGAAAAAGACTGTTCAAGACCTAGGTCTACAATATGCTGTACTCTTTCTGACCCGACCATAAGTGATTTCAGATAAGCAAATACACTTTTTCGTGGATCCTTCTAAGGCCTTATGTTGGTAAGATCAGTATCAAAACTAACAGGAGCCTGCCCAACAGCAAACCCTGCCAGACACAGCACCTTCACGACAGTGACACAGACGAGTGAGAAGTGGAACCAAGAGAAGAGCAGTGAGCATGACACCCACCTTATGACAAGTTTGAGAAGCCTGTAAGAGCCGGCCTTCTGACAGCATTGCGAAATTCCATCTGCGGTACAAGGACTGTCTCCTCTGATTCTGATGACCCAGTGACCTCTCAGGGGAATGCCCGAGTGACTACTCCAGACAATGGTTGAACTCATCTAATAGCTATGGACAGGCAGTTTGTAACTAACGCGACCTCACCACCCCCACAGGTGTTAACCCTGTTTCCAATGATAACACTTTTCAGGCTTGCTCACCACAGATCTCCCACACAACCCTCCCACCCTACATAGTTGAACTCCCCAAATAACACTTACTACGCACTAAGGGTTTTGCCCAGGTGCACATAGCCATGCTCATTGAGTAGACCCCTTCATAATCTACCCAGTACACATCAGAGTTTATTAGTCCAGTGAGGCATGACTACTGCTCATAATAACCCTTTATGGTGATTGGATTGGCCGAACGGTTTTTCAACCACTTACCTATGTGATTGTGAGGTATATTCTATTGTTCAGGAAAGCCTGTTGGCCCCAGGTAAGGGGCATCTGCCTTACTAAAGCTTATCCTACACCCCTATGCAGTGAGCCAGGTCTCGAAATGGCATGCCAGCACTTACTATCATCATGCCATTCCCTTCATAAGTACTCAGAAATATGTTGTCATAGCTAAAGCATTCATTCTTGACCTGAAACATAAGGGGCATGGGATCCGCTAATAAGCGCTACTAGATCCAAGCACAATTGAAAAGGCTGACAGTCCAAATGGTTTACCTCCAAGAAATGCTCTTGACACCACTGAAGAACTACTTTGCCATAAATGAAGGGTCCAATTTTCGAACCCTTCATCTTACTCAAGAGGATCAGTAATTAGGGTTAAAACTGGCACCCTCTTTATGACCAAGAACTATTCAACACTGAAGTCCTCTTCGTTCTGGTCAGGGATAGGTTGGGCGGCTTTCCTTGATTCTGGGAGCGTATACGCACCCAATTTGGACCACCCTCAAGTCCTAGACTTATCCGTTACATTTGTGGCATGGGATCATATTCAGTGGGTGTTCGAGGGTGCCTTAAATTGTGCCCTGCATACTCCCTTGACATGTACCACATCCTCTCTCCAGGGCGCCTCTGTCGTTCTCCACATGATGCTACTCAGTTGACACCTAGCGTACTTGGAACACCCATCACAGAGATGATTCCTTTCTCTCCCTCCGCATGCCCTACACATCTGGCTAGATCACGTCGTCTGCAAAGCCAAATTCTGGCCAGATTTACATTTAGGCGGGTGGCCCGCCAGTCCGCAATGCGGACTGAGTAAATGACCCTGTCCCTATGGAGGAGAGGCCGCCCACATAATTTATAAGTAACCGCCAAACGGCGGTTCCAGCCAATGTATTTTACTGTTTGCTACAGGTAAAACCTGACTGTAAGGAAGAGTAAAAAAATGACTACATGTACGCCCATCCAGATTGGGTGTGCAGATATGTAGCTCTTTTTCAGGCAGCCCTTACCCTTATTGGCGGGGAGGGAACTCCGTCGCTGATGTGACGGAGTGCTCTCTCCACCAATATATAAATGAGGCCCTTAGTTTCCTCAGTTACCCACACTGAGTACCAGAGCAAAACCATATCAGATCAGAACTCCTTTCCTGGTGAAATGTCATGGGGGAAAACAACCACCCTCATTATGACCTGGCACATCTAGCCCCTGTGGCTTGATGATCAGATCAATGAATACACAGCCTTCACCCCTAGAAACTGCGGCAATATTAAACAAAGGTGCATGAGAAACCTGCACCATGGCCCCAAACGCATGTGACTTTAATAGAGCTCTTGATCCTCATAAATGCATAAAGAAGCTCATAAACCTGGCAGACTGTTGGTGTGGCTTAACTGCCTGCAACATTGTGGAGTCTCGAGACAATGCTTTAAAATATCTACTTGTGTAGCAGTTCACACCTAAAGTGAGATCAATTTCTCCTTCCGCACATACAATGGCTCCCTATAGAAGGGTGGTGAGGCCCCAGGATAACAAGCTCCAAAGTTTTCTTGAAGAAACTACCTTACCCTAAGTGCCTGAAAATGATAGACATCCTCTAGTTCCCAATCTCAGTGCAAGTAATTTGAAACAACATTTTCTCCCTCCCTAAGGATCGTACTCCTGGGTCTGACATCTGCCAATGGAATTTGACGCTTCATACGAGTTCAGCTTACTCCCCAACTTGAAACGACTCAGTGTGGAGCCTATGTACCCTTCCCGTGTATACCAGGGATGCACTAGTCATTGCCACATTGAAACCTGGACGTGATTCAGAGGTGCTATCCTCATGTAGGCCGGTTTTACTATTGCCATCTGAATATAAAATCTTAAGCTGAATAATAGTGGATTGCTTAATGTCCCTTATCGGACTTATTACACCCTGATCAAAACGGGTCAACTCCCAAGCATAACAAGTCATTGAATATCAGATGCTTTTACTCTGTATTAAGAGGGGTCCCCATACCTGACCTCAATCTGCATGTAATTTCCTGGACCTTAAGCAAGCGTTTGACACACAAAGCTGGGAATATATGTTGCAGGTTTTGCAACGGTTTGGACCGCAGCTAATGGGATGGATGCAACTATTATACACCAACCTCACGGCAAGGGTAAAGACTGAACAGCACCTCTCCGACCTATACCCCGTGACAAGAGACACAAGGCTAGATTGCCCGGCCTCCCTATTGTTTCACTTGGCCATTGTGTCCCTTGCTACCAAGATTAAATCACAGGGCCTGGAATGGGGTGTCCCTGTGGGGGAACGCATGCTTGCCATCTGCCTATACCTGAATGACATGCTTCCATGAAACCCTCTACACACTTTCACTCACTATTCACAAATTCCGCTCTCCATTGGGTTTTACGGTCAATCACACTAAGTTTCAGGTGTTCACCTTTCAAAAAGACTTGTCAGAATGAGCACTATACCTGGGTACCAGAGCCTTAAAGAGGGCACCTACTTCCTTCAAGTCCCTTGACATCCAATTTTATCATGAACAGGCAGATGTCCTGGAGGGCAATATAGGGAGCTCTCCCTGATGACTCAGTTCACAAGTCATCTACTGGACCTCCCACCCATTATCTGCAGCTGGCCGAACTGGTCTGTCAAAAATAGTAATGCTACTCCTGCTTCTCCATTACTTTGCCAACCTCTCAACCATAATCCCTCTCCAAACATTCAGTGAACTAGACACCCTACTAGGAGACTTTATCTGGGGGGAAGGGCAGGTGCAGAGTTGCACTCTCTAAACTAAGGATACCAACAGCAGGAGGTAACATTGTTGTATAGCATTTTAGGACCCTAGTGTAATTTTCCCAATGCATGCCCTTATATAGGTATAAATCACCATATCCTTATATAGGCATAGAAATCATAACCATATTTAGACATAGCCCATGCAGTCCAACTACGGCATGGCTACTTCCACTAGTTCGATTTCTTGGAAAACTCAGCTTCAGCATTTAGGGACTTCCCCTTACTTGAATATTGATTTGTCCAAGAACTCATGGAGTTTTCAAAGAACTGAGACTCTTTGATGACGTCATTATGTCTAACTGGACGTCAAACTCGGCACCTTCAAGGTATAAATATGCCCACACTTGCCCTAGCAAACACACGGTGGTTTGGAGCAGTTCGACTCTCTACTTGCCCGACGCATCTAGCTACAGCAAGTGCCGAAGGACGCTGACCCTCCAGCAGACGCACTGAGAGAGAGACGCTGTCTTTTCTCTTGCCGAGAAATCCAGCTCCAGTGTTTCCAAGCTTCCCTTGCACGGGGTATTGGGAAATCGAGTCCTGAGACAGAGAGATACCAGACCTCCTTCATTCTAAACCAAGGTACGGAGCTGATTAGACCCTAAGAGAAATCTTGGATAGATTCTTTGCAAAAAGAAACTAAACTTATGCTACACCACACTTACTTCTTCCCTCGTACTAGACTTAGGTTAGGTACATTAGGGTAGGCGTATTTTAGAAGCACCAGTTGAGTACTTTTAGTCTTTATTTATTAATGTATGTATTTTATGGCTTAGAAACCATACCATGCTTTTACAGTATTATTTCATAATAGTCTTTTTGCTGTACGCATCATACTTTACAGCCAGTATTACGATTATAGCAGTTCATTTCTTCTGCATGAGAAAGAAGACTGATCAATAAATACTTTTTATTGAAAACGCCCGTCTCTCTATTTCTCTACACCTCTGGTGAAACAAAGCATGCACGATTGACTGAGTAAAATATCTATCTATTGTTTCCACAACTGAAGATACATTTTATCTTGGGGAAACAAAGTTGTCATGTTTATGCGGTTGTCAGAAACGATCGCTTCTTGTTTATTCGAGAAAGTTTCTAGTGACCTCTGAGCTAGCTGGCACTCACAATTAAGTCTAATATATTCGATAGAGACCTAGTAGACATAAGTCCTGCGCCACATCTATAGGATATATTATTCCAATGCGCAGAGCCTATTGGGAATATAGGAACTACACTACATGGCGCCCAACGTTTGGTAAGGCACTAATTTAACTCTAGATACTAGAGTAACTCAGTCGTGCTTTTCACAGAGACCCCTCTTTCCCGTACAATACTCCAAGAGAGGTCTGGAGTGGGTTAAAGGATAAAAAATCTGCCATAACTGAGTAGGACGAAAAATCCTATGTATTAGTTTTTGGTTTTGTTCAACGTGGAAGGATACAGTGTTCCAAAATATTGTGCACCTTATCTTTGTTTCCTTGAAACTTGCTCTGCAACTTTCATTAAACAATGTTGGTTAACGGCGACAACAACGCAACTGGTGGAGCTGCAGTGAATGCAAACCAACCGGGTTTAGACGTTACAGGGTTTAATGAAAAGACGACGATGATACTATCATCATCCCGGAAAACATAAGGAAAACTATAGCTATAAAGCTTATAGAAAATGGCCTATCACCAAGAGGTGGTAGGGTAATATTTGTCATAGAGGCACATGAATATCGGCAGACAGAGGTATTCTATTCATGGATTATCTTCCCTGAAGCAAATCCAAGAACACATGTGTTTCACTTCTACAAAATAGAGGAACATCCAGCGGAATACACTCCTTTCGAGGATGTTGAACTTCCATTAACATACCAAGAGCACCAGCTCTGGTTTAAAGGCGCCCTACAACACCAAAATCACATTACCAGGTTCGGTCCACTAGGTAGACCAGGAGCAAAATGGCAGGTACTAGCCAGCTATACACCACATTCTGCCATTGAACAAATGACAGGTCCAGAACTGTTAGCTCAGCTAAAACAATTAATTAAAATACATAGAAAATTGTTACAATATGTCATGCAGACTCTAACAGTCCAACCTGCTATAAGGATTCCACCAGCACACCCCTCATCAGGGGAACACAAACAAAATTACACCACAGAATATACAATCAGTCATTGGTAAATTACCCACAAAAAGGGAACAAATTCCATTCTGGTTAGCTCAAAAAATTACTCAGATCGAGCCAGTATTTCCCGATAGTACACCTCATGAGAACCACAGGATTCTAACAATCTGTTTACCAATGGGGATCGCACCACACCTGGAGGGCTGTGACACTTGGGGTACAGTCTTTGCTGTAATCTACCCAAAAACACATGGTGTACCGTCCATGGCGGTAATACCAGACGTCCTGAAACAGATTCAAAATGAATATGGGGCAGAGCCTGCTTTAAATCTCGGTATGAAGTTACTGAAGGACTTCAAACAGGTCTCAGCTATAATATTAGCTAATATTAAAGGTGAAGCAGCATCAGTGGCAATCCGCCAAAAACTAAAAGAACTTGATGTAACTGAGCAACCATATGAACTGCCCAGAATAATAGAAAAATCCTATGAAGAACTAGGTAGAGATAGTTTGGGAGGGAAACCAGTAAAACCTGAACTGACAGAAAATCCTGAAAAAGTTTTTATCAAAAACACCCTCACTACTCCTAAAAAGAAGTGGGAAAATACTAGACAGGCATTCCTAAAGAGAAGCGTTCTCAATCCAGAGGTAAGTCTCCTCAAAAGGAGCACTCGGAAAAGAGATATAACCTCAGAAATAGGGATAATTTGAGAAAATCTGATAGATATCAAGATACTGATACACGTTCTTGTACCTTTCAGACGTCCTTGCAGAAATCCGAAAGAAGAGGACGATCAGAACACGAGGAAGAACGCGTGAAGTCCATAGACGATCAACGCGTTCCAAAAAATAAGAAAACTCTATTCAACAAAAAGAAGGTAGCAAGTCTTAAAATCAGACATGCCGAGGATCTTGAGGACACAACTCAAGAGCGGGGAGTTTGCACAGACAATGCTGGACAGCGCAGCAGAAGTTACTATAGCCCCCAGGATCCTGAAGGATCATCTGGAGACAGTGGACCTGAATGAATGCATTCAGGTGGAAACTGCAGATACCAGGGTTAGCGTACCCCATAAGTTATATGAAGTAACACTCCGGATAGAGGGGGACAGAAGTAGAAAAATAAAAGCACTCTTTTGGGAAAAACTATCAAAGGGATATGACATCCTTCTAGCTAAAAAAGAATGGCCACCTGAATTTGTCAGGGAGTGCCCACATGGCGAAGAGATCATTATTTTACCGAATCGGAGCGTATTTGTGTTCCTTGCACGGGCGCACAGCGTTTCTTTGATTTAACACTTATTCTCCAGATTTTCAAAAATTAATTCATGTACTCCATAAACTTTTGAAGTTTTCATTTATTTCCGATGGTAAATCACACGTAAGCCATAATGTATTCAACTGCTTCTCATGCCGCAGATATGCTTATCAAAGCCTTTTTCTGGGCACGCCGGAAAACATTAAACATCCTCAGAAGTGACTCATCTTATACCCAATGCATTTCAAGCTTTAATTAGGTCTTCTTCGGGGTTTCACTATAAATAAAAAACATAAGTCTATAAATTGTCTTTCCAGACCATTAAAACATACATAGTGCGTCTTTTTTAAAACAATGTTACATATATAAGATCCAAGTAACATTGTTTATAGAGTACATGGATTAATTTTTGAAAATTTGGAGAATGAGTGTTAAATCAAAGAAAACGCTGTGCGCCCGTGCAAGGAACGCAAATACTCTCCGATTCTGTAAAATACTTGAAGCGTGAACCTGGGCGGATCACGCAGCCCGGGCTGCACGCTCAACAGTTTAGTTGCGAGTACATGGAACAAAAAAGAAAATATAGGTGTGCACTGTAGCACTTGACTGGAAGAGATCATTATGCCAGCCTTCTCCAATCATATTCCTATTCATAAAAAATACACCTATGCCAGAAAATGGGCTGTAGCCCAGGCTCCAGCATTATATACAAATCATGTGGGATGGGATGAGGACTCTCCTCACCATAAGATCCAGTTAAAATATCAACCTACTGCTCAGAGGCAAAATCCAGTTAAGCAAGAAGCTAAAAACAGGTCAGGGAGATCTTAGATCAACTTGAATACCAAGGGGTAATTGAAACACGCACCTCGTCAATAAACAATCCTTTGTTTCCTGTTTCCAAACCAGACAATACATATCGTCTCGTTTTGGATTACAGACATTTAAACTCTTGTTGCAAAACCTTTGCAGTACAATATGCACACAGTGCAGCACTGATGAATAACATCGTTCGCAAGAAATCTAAAACGACATTAGATATTTCAAACGGTTTCTTCTGTCAAAATATTGCACCTGAAGCAGGAATTTGACCGCTTTCTCAATTATGGAGACACAGCATCACTTCTGTCGTCTCCACCAGGGATTCAAGAATAGTCCAGGGTTATTTTCAGCCAGAGTAACAGAGTTACTACAAACGTATGATGATGAGGCATTATCTTATGTCGATTACATCTATCTTACAGACGATGATTTGGAAAGGCACTTTAAACAGGGTGAACACCATAATCCTTGGTTTCGCCTCTGAAGTGTACAAATTCAATTTTAAGAAATCAAGAATTGCCCACCTCAACGTCCTATTCTTAGGATACGAACTTTCAAGTGAAGACAAAAGCCTGGCAGCAAACTTTTTAGAAAAGCGTGCACTGCTCCAACCTCCAAAAACGCTGAAAAACTTAGTCAATTCTAGGTTTCCTGAATTTCAGAAGAACTTACATTCTAAACTACGCAGAAAGGGTTAAACCTCTACGAATTAATCAAACCTGATTTCAAAACAACTTATTGGACTCAAAAACACACAGGAATTTTGCTTTCAGTGCAAGCAGACATGTTAGCAACAACACATTTACAGACTCGCGTAAATGAACGCAACCTTGTAATCCGAATCATCCCAGGAAGATGTGGATACACATAACTAACCTTTAATGAAGGTGAAAAGGTACCAATAGCTTATAAATCACACTTGTACACCTATGGTGCTGCGTGCGCGATTGTTAAAGGTCGCTGGCGCGATGGTAAATTCAGACCTATGGTCACAAAACTCAATCACTAGGAGACTGTACAGCTCAGCGTGCTGAACTACAGGCTTTCAAGATGGCGCTTGAAAATAACGATCGCGAATTTCCCACACTCATAGTGTGTGATTCGTATTACTGCATCCAGTCTTACAATGAATACTTGCAGAACTGGGTTCAAAATGGTTTCAAAGATGCAATAGGTGGCACAATCAAGCACAAAAAGCTTTGGGAACACGTAGTTCTTTTACAGAAAGAACTACAAAAGACTCACGTGATCCATACAGTGAGTCATCAGCGTGATGGCGTTCACGTTGCAGGGAATTCATTGGCTGATGAAGCCGCGAAGGCAGCTGTGCAAATGTCTTCCGTAGCTGCAATCACTCGTTCAAAAACAAAAATAGATAGCGAAATAATGCAAGCTGTCACTGCCTCAGTAAAAGACAGTGGTAAAACACTTCCAAAAGGCTTTCCACTCAAGTACTCATATATTACTGATGCGAATAATGTTCCTTTTGCTCGAATCCCTGGAGTGGGGAATAGAGTAATTCCAAACATGGAACACACATTAGGACTAATTTTAGCAGCACATGAAGGGCTTGCCTCTGCACACGCAGGTGTTTCCGCCACAGTGTTGTTACTAAAACAAAGATACTGGTGTCAGCGCATGAGGAAGCAGACCAGAAACTATTTTTTGGAAAGTGAAATATGCCTAAAAATGAAGGTTTCAACAGTGAAACGTCCTGCACAGACGCCCTTTCTAATTTCAGATAAACCATTAGCGTGTGTTTACCTGGACCACAGTGGTCCCTTACAGAGGGATGGCAACTATAAATATATAATGGTCGCAGTGGAATCATGCTCAAGATTCATTTGGATGTGGCCTCAGCGCTCGGCTGACGCCCGAACTGTTATAAAAGATTTGTGAGTCTTTATCGGTACATACGCAATTGGCACACTACACTCTGACCAGGGTCCTGCGTTTAGCTATCGAGCTAACAAGGAGGCTGGCCAGTCTGGGTGTTGCATTGCTGTTTTCGAGTCCATTCCATCCTGAGGGAAACTCTGTAGTGGAAAGAAAAAACGTGACGTAAAGCAATCTATAACAGCTAGGGTATTAGGCTCGGGTGACGGGTGGGTCAAACATCTAATAAGTGTCCAACGTAGTCTTAACAATCTGCAAAGAAATTCTCTGGGTGGAATCACTCCATATGAAATACTTTTTGGTACTAGAATGCTTGTACAGGATCTTGATCGTCACACTTCAGTGGTAGAACAAAAACCCTTTGATATCAAAGACCGTTTGGCTGTTTTGCAGGACTTAAATGAAACACAAAGAAGTCTAAGCAACACATTACAGAAGCCAACGACCACTGAAGAAAATCCACCTGTCCGAGCAAGATCTGTCTGGATTCCAAAGTTTGGGGATCTAGTCAGAGAGAAAATAGCGGATAAGTAGGAATTTGGGCCTTCTTACAGAAAACCAGTACCTGTACTAGCTGTCCACGGATCAAGAACAGTGTTACTGTCGCCCCTTGCTGGAAGATAGGAGAACCGGTCCGTATCAATAGACCTGATAAAACCACATCATGTGGCCGATAATGAGTAGTAAGCCCAGTGGACTCCAAAGATGTAGCAGACAACCAAATCTTGCTACTATCCAAGAGGCTCAAACTGAAAGACTCATCACCTTTGAGGAATCTGCAGTGAGAAAAGAAGGACTATGCAACAAAGCCATGGAACTTGTGCCTCTTGAAACCCAAGTAACAGTTCTCAAGAAACTCCCGTCTACAATGATGTAGCATCTGACACTACTAATATGTCAAGGGACCAAGCAGCTCCAGCGATTTCAAGTAATCCGGATGCAATACCAACAATTGACAGAACTGCCTCTGGATATTTCATCAACTTTGATACCTTTACTGAGGATCCCAGTGAGCCTGAAATAACGCCAACAAATAAAACTTTCAAGGAACAAGTAACTGGACGTTTTCACCACCTTGCAAATACATATCTGGTTTCACCATGGGTTGAATTTTGGATTGTGTTAGGTGTACTTTTTCTCCTACTTTTGCTCATTCTTGTTTTAAGTTTGGGAAAGCTGATAGATGGAAAATATAGTAAAATGGACACAGCAAGTAAGAACATCAACTTGCTCCTGAAGCCACACAAATCATTTCATCGTGAACAAAGAGACCTGTCATCAGTAAACATCACAGCCATTCCCCTACCTGGTGATATACCATGGGACAGAACTGATTATGAAATTTATGGTCCGGTCAAGCTGTTGAAGATTCCACACCAATTTAAAGTTTTCTTGAGTGATTTTGTTTCACCCGGTACATTTTCTGATGATTGGGACTTTGAGACTGTTAATAACATGATGGTAGACTTAGAAATGTCAGCAAAATTTGCAAAATGTGAATACTTAGAAGGTTCATCAAATTATGAAGAAATGTATTGTTTTAATCATTTTGGTCACCACTATTTGCACAAATCTGAAAACCCTAGAAATGTTTTAACTTCTAATCAATGGGAACATTGTCCGACGCCACGAAAGGGTAGCTCTAAAACAGTTTATGAAAAATTTCCATACTTCTCAGGTTTTTTTTTTTTTTTAAAACCTTTATTTCGATAAAAGCAGTACAGTTGCAGGGCTACAACCACAGGGGCGGGCCGTTGCTAAAACGAAACGGAAAAACCAATATTGCATCGTTACACAGCTATTTAGCCGACAACCCGAGGGTCCGGCAGCAATTCCACATATTATTCTGAGCAGTTCTGTGGTGGTAACCAGGATAAATTAAAGGTCTCACATTTTATTTCTATATGACAATAAAAAATAAACTAAAATAACTAGTGAGGCAGATTGAAACTAAATGGTGGGTGTCTGTCCCGGAGGGGGGGGGGGAGCCGTATCGGAAAATGATATATGCAATGTATAGAGATGAAGTCTCGGGAAGGGGGGGGCCGGGAGAGGGTGGTCAAAGCATCAGCAAAAGTATTACCAAACAAGGAACGTGCGGTTACGGAGACAGAGGTATTTCAGGGACGTCCGCCAGAGGAGGAGTACAAATCTCCCCACGGTATAGGTTCCATTGGTTCCATATTCTCCCCCACTTCTTGGGTCTACCGGGAGCGATGTACACAGTTTTTTCCCTAAACATGCACCAGTCCATGTTTTCTTTCCAAGCTGAAATCAGAGGTGCACTTTGGGATCCCCATAGTTGAGCTATGTCCCTTTTGGCTACCATATTGCCAAGGGTAGCCCATTGCATATGTGCCACATTATAATCGTTAGGTTCCCATACATTCAGTAAACAGCGTCTGGCCTCCGGCAAGAGCGAAACTCCCGTAACTTCTTCCATGTCGGCATGCACACGATTCCAAAACACCACAACATCCGGGCACTCCCAAATGATATGAAGGAAGGTAGCAATCAAACCACATCCACGCTTGCACAACCCATCCACAGAATAACCCATACGCTGCAGCCACGGACCCGTGATATAGATACGGTGCAGGATTTTTAATTGCACCAGCCGGAGACGGGCTGGAATCGCAACCTCTTTAGGAGAAGATATCGCAGCCTGCCAATCTTCATCGTCCAACTCCAGTCCATCGCCGGTCCAAGCAACCCGAAGCTGCGAAAGCAAATCCGATCGATCGTTTATAAGTTTTTTGTAGCTTAGGGAGATAGTGCTATCCGGGACGTGTCCATCAAGCACTCTATCCTGGAGAGGGGAAGACTCCGGGATAGCAGTCCCGGCCAGGAAAATCGAACCAAGCGCATGGCGGATCTGCATGTAACAAAAATGCTCCTTATCACTAAGCGCGTATTCCGCTTTAAGCTCGTCAAAAGTCTTGACCCTATTCTTGACCCATAGATCCCCGACCCTGCTGATACCAATAAGGTCCCACTTCTCGAAGCCTTTCGTGGTCCAAAGACTGCCCAATCTCTCCGAAGCATAGAGCGGAGTCGCTCTAGTCAATATGTCCGACCACCCCATAGCTGCGTTTGCGCTGCGCTACACCCGTACCGCGACCCCGGTGGGCCCAGTCAGTGTCCTCCCAGACGATTTAGAATACAGCATGTGAGAAGTTGGCCTGATATATAGTGCTCACCATTCTAATGATCACTGTGTATCATTCCAAACGACCCTTATTGATGATTGGTTGTAAGTCAACCTTATAGACCAACTATCCTAGTGGCATCGTCAAGAGCAGTCTTTAGGCTAAACTCTAGAGGGCGTGTTAAGCCAGCTGTTTTACCATCACATATACCCCTTGAACACCAAGTGAAAGGACACCACACAAGTTATTATGAAAATAAAAGGATATTTATTTATAACAAGTCTACCCTGATCTCTTTATGAGTCAGGGAGCTAAGCACAATACAAAACTCTTAAGAAAATACTTCAAGTTGCACAATTTACACAAATGCCCGAGGGGCACGAAAAACCATATACTCTAAAAGTGGAATGCGAAATACTAGCAGGTAAGTAACAAGATCCAGAGGCTTCAGGATCGCTAGGACTGCACTACTGAACCCTAAGGTTAGGAGTAGGAGACCTAGGGAGATCGGGTGCAGAGTGTGCACTCTCACGCGGGATGCGGGAAGAAGACTATGGATGCTAGCGTTTCTAAAGTTACTGTTTCCGGACGAATCCGACTAGGTAGACTAAAAACGAAAGAGGATCTGGACACTTGGATAGTGAACCTGTGCTGGAGCACCGAAATGCTCGAGTTACCTAGCCCAGGGGCTGCGGCTGCATAGGGTTCAAAAGACGTCGGGAATCCTCGTTGAAGTCTATGGAGCCTGAAAGAAGAAGTTGCTGGCAGGCGACCAGTGAAGAAGTTCGGGGTGATCCAAGCCTGGATCGGAGTTGAAGACGACCTGAAAGCAGAGGGGACTTAGTTCTTAATCACTAGCCAGTGATTATGTGGGCACCAGGATGGCACCGGACGGAGTCACCGCAGTCAGGTGAGTGAGCGACGCTGGACTTGGTAGCCACACGGGCCAGGAGGCGTTGTCGGCGACCAGGCTGGAGGTACGAGCTGTCCCACGAAGGTGTCGGCTGTCGGCGATGCTGGATCCAAGATTGGAGCAACAAGCCTTGGCAAAGGCAAGCCCATGCGGTGGAGTCAAGATGGCGTCTGGAGTGGACCAGGAGGGTCCAGGGTACTTCTCGTCTGGCAAGAAGCAAGGGCCAGTCTAGGGGATCTAGACCAGCGGTGTAGAACGTCGGGGTGCGTCGTCAGAAGGGCCACTAGCCAACGGGCAAGTGACCGGACAACGCGGTTAGCAGCAAAGAGCAGATGGGCCCCACGCAGATCTCAGGTAGAGGTCAGAGATGGCGGGGAATCCGGGTCTCGTCCAGCTGGGCAGTCTTGATCCGGAGGATAGACAACAGCAAACCGCAAGCGCTTAGATGGTGCCTGCTGGTGCAGGGTGGCTACTCCTTAGCCACAAGGGAGAGTCTTCAGAAAAGTCAAGAGTTCCTTTCGTGGAAAGTAGATCAAGATTTAGAATGATCTCATTTGGGAAGGGGGCCTGCTCCTACCTTTATCCTAAGAAAAGGGGTCGGCACGCGACTAGGTCCTGCCCATGGGTGGGACCAGGAGGGGGGTGGTTAAACCCCTCTCCTTTGTCCAGTCTCTCCCCAGCTCAGGGGCTGGTGTGCCCCTGGAACTGGTTTGAGCCAGCATATGCACAGTGAGCACCAGGGTGCCACTTGCAGTCACGTTCCTCTCAGCCCTGCCTACCTGGGATACACAAAACCCTGTCTGGGATGGTGCTAGCACCGCCCCTGACAGGAAACCCTTTGTCCGAGCTCTCCTCGCTGGAAGGACTCCCAGCAGCAGGAGGTCAGACTTGTGTCTGTGGTGGCAGCATCCATTTTGTGATGCTGAGGCTCGAGTTAGCTTTAACCGGGGTTCACAGTTACACACATGTCGTGTCCCTCTAGAAGGGTGGAATGCTAACCCCGTCGCCAGAATTGGCGAGGGGTTAGTATTCCAATTCGTATGACACCTTACTCGACATGTTTTGATAATGTTATACCAAAGTTAGCATTTGACCGCGAGGTACATAATGCACTTAAGAGTATATGGTATAGCGTTATCATGGAACAGCTATTAGGACTTGGTTCCGCAAGCTGCAAACTGGCTCAGCTCATGCCAGAGCACCATTTCACATTATTCCAAGCACTCTGCCTTTAGGATTGATAAGGCCTGCCATAGGAGTGACTGATAGGAATATATGTGTCCATTTTAGGGTTAGATATAGGAATACCATATCTAAAGCAAAGGGTGTGTACACCACCTTGCCCCAGTTGTCTAGCAGCCAGTTGTGTCTGTTTAGTTAGTCGACCCAGGGGTGGCATAATACATGCTTCAGCCCCTGGGAGACCTCTGGGTACACCTCTGCCCTGGTTACAGGGACTCAAGAGAGGGCCCAGTGCCAATTCAGTACCTGGGTACAATTTGGAATAGAGAGAACAGCTAGGCTGTGGGTCTGATTAGCAGGCCCACAGCCAGGGAAAGTCGTAAACCAGTGAAGCAAAAAGCTAAAATCTGGGGTGATCATAGGTTGCAGACCCTACTCTCCTACATGACCCCCCCCAAACTTTGGGACAATAAGCTAACCTTGACCAGGTGAGTCTTCTTGCTCTAAGTGGAAATACCTGGAGAGCCCATCTGCATTGCCATGATCAGTGCCAGGTCTATGCTCCACTGTAAAATCCATCCCCTGTAGGGAAATGGACCACCTAAGTAGTTTGGGGTTTTCATCCTTCATCTGATTTAGTCACAAGAGGGGCTTATGGTCGGTCTGAATCTTGAAGTGAGTGCCAAACAAGTATGGCCTCAACTTCTTCAGGGCCCAAACCACAGCAAAGGCCTCCCTCTCAATAGCTGACCAATTTTTCTCTCTGGGGGTCAGCCTTCTGCTAATAAAAGCAATGGGCTGGTCGTTGCCATCAAAATTCAGCTGAGATGGAACAGCTCCCACACCCAACTCAGAAGCATCTGTTTGGACAATGAATGATTTGGAGAAGTCTGGACTCTTTAGGATAGGTGCTGTGCACATGGCCTGCTTTAGGTCATCGAATGCTTTTTGACAGCTTGCTGTCCACTGAACTTTCTTTGGCATCTTTTTACTTGTCAGGTCATTAAGTGGAGTCACAATGGATCCATAATTTCTGACAAATTTCCTGTAATATCCAGTCAGGCCCAAGAAAGCTCGAACCTGAGTCTGGGTGGTTGGAGGAGCCCAGTCCTTGATGGTCTGTATCTTGCTCTCCAATGGCTGAACCTGGCCTCCACCTACAAGGTGGCCCAGGTATACAACCTGTGTCTGCCCTATCTGGCACTTAGTGGCCTTGATAGTGAGGCCTGCCTTCTGCAGAGCCTCTAACACTTTCCTCAGGTGGACCAGGTGATCCTCCCAGGTGGAGCTAAAGACAGCTATATCATCAAGAAATGCTGCACAGAAGTCATCCAGCCCAGTGAGAACTTGATTCACCAGCCTTTGGAAGGTGGCAGGTGCATTTTTCAAACCAAAGGGCATTACCACAAACTGATAATGCCCACCAGGGGTAGAAAATGCTGTTTTGGGCTTGGCCTCCTCAGCTAACCTGATTTGCCAATACCCAGCTACCAGGTCAAATGTACTTAAGTAGTTGGCAGAAGCCAATCTATCTATAAGTTCATCCGCCCTTCGTATTGGGTGGGCATCAGTCTTAGTGACTGCATTGAGACCCCTGTAGTCTACGCAAAACCTCATATCTTTCTTACCACCCTGGGTGTGAGGCTTTGGCACTAGAACTACTGGACTAGCCCAAGGGCTATCTGAGGGTTCAATGACTCCCAACTCCAACATTTTCTGCACTTCTGTCTTGATGCAGTCTCTGACATGATCAGGCTGTCTGTAGATTTTACTCTTGACAGGCAGACTGTCTCCAGTGTCAACCTCATGGGTACACCAATTAGTTTGACTGGGTGTCAGAGAGAACATATGTCTGAAGGATTGAAGAACTTGTTTGCAATCCTTCTGTTGATGTTCAGAGAGGCTGCCACAAACACCATCTACTGACCCATCATCAGGATTCTGAGTGAGCAGGTCTGGGAGAGGGTCACTCTCCTCCTCCTGTCCCTCATCTGTGGCCATGAGCAAGCCCATGTCCTTCCTGTCAACATATGCTTTGAGCCTGTTTACATGGAGCATCCTGAGGGGGCTCCTGGGAGTTCCAAGGTCCACCAGGTAGATGACCTCTCCCTTTTGCTCAATGATTGTGTGGGGCCCAGCCCATTTGTCTTTGAGTGCTGCTGGGGCCACTGGCTCTAGCACCCACACCTTCTGTCCAGGCTTGTACACAGTCAGGACAGCCTTTTGGTCATGCCAAGCTTTTTGTAATTCTTGGCTTGCCTCAAGGTTTTTAGATGCCTTTTCCATGTACTCAGCCATCCTGGAGCGGAGACCAAGTACATAGTCCACAATGTTTGATGCAGGCTTTTTGAGAGGTCTCTCCCATCCTTCCTTTACCAAACAAAGGGGTCCTCTTACAAAATGCCCAAACAGAAGCTCAAAAGGGCTGTAGTCAACCCCCTTCTGTGGGACCTCTCTGTAAGCAAACAAGAGGCAGGGTATCAGGACATCCCATCTACGCCTGAGCTTTTCCGGTAGTCCATGAATCATCCCTTTTAGGGTCCTGTTGAATCTTTCAACAAGCCCATTGCACTGTGGGTGATAGGTTGTAGTGAACTTATAGTTGACACCACATTCCTTCCACATTGCAGTCAGATATCCTGACAAGAAGTTTGCACCTCTGTCAGAAACAACCTCCTTAGGGAAGCCCACTCTGGAGAACACTCCAACTAGGGCCCTTGCCACTACAGGTGCTGTAGTGGTCCTAAGGGGAATAGCTTCAGGATACCTGGTGGCATGGTCCACCACCACCAGTATAAACTTGTGCCCTGATGCTGTCTGGGGTTCCATTGGACCAACAATGTCAATCCCCACTCTCTCAAAGGGTACCCCCACCACAGGTAGTGGTATGAGGGGGGCCTTTGGTATGCCACCTGACTTACCACTGGCTTGGCAAGTGACACAGGAGCGACAAAACTCCTTGGAGCGACAAAACTCCTTGGTATCTTCATTCATGTGAGGCCAGTGAAAGTGTGTGACAAGTCTGTCCCACGTCTTTGTCTGGCCTAAGTGTCCTGCAAGGGGAATCTCATGGGCCAAGGTGAGAAGGAAACCCCTCTGAGACAAGGGAATGACCAGCCTCCTGGTTGCACCAGGCTTGGGGTCTCTTGACTCAGAGTACAGGAGTCCATCATCCCGGTATACCCTGTGGGCACCTGTGGCGTTCCCTGCAGCCTCAGCAGCAGCCTGCTGTCTGAGGGATTCAAGTGAGGGGCAGTCTAACTGTGCCTTCCCCAGGTCTTCCCTGGAGGGTCCCCCTGAGCCCAGAAACTCAACCTGATCAGGTTCAAGCTCTTTAGGCTCAGTTTCCCTCAGTTCCTTAAGGTCAGCCTCCTCAGAGACTTGATCCACAACCTGGGGCAAGGGGGAAGGCGATGCCTTAACCCTACTGCTCCTCTTCTTGGAAGGTGTCTGGTCCATTGTTCCAGGATCCAGCACCTGTTCAGTGGGGCATCTTCTGGCCTGTGACCTAGTCACAGCAAGGACATGTGCTGGCAAGCCTAACATTTCCATGTGAGTCCTCTGCTCCACTTCTGACCATAGTGATGTTTCCAAATCATTGCCCAACAGGCATTCTACTGGGAGGTCTGAACTAACCACAACTTTCTTTGGGCCACTTACCCCTCCCCAGGAGAAATCAACAATTGCCATACTATGGTGGGTAGTGACATTGCTGGCATTGGTCACCAGGTAATCTGTACCTGGCATGATCTGTCCAGGGTCCACAAAGCTAGGTGTCACCATTGTGACACTGGCACAAGTGTCCCTGTAGGCCTGAGCCACTTTTCCATTTATTAAAGGTGTCTGCCTGTATTTGCCCAAAGTATTGGGACTGGCATGAGGGGATATATCCACATCCCCTGTACAGACAAGGACAGCCTGAGTGAGTGTGCTAACTAAGTTGTCATACCCCTCAGTTCCCAAGGTTAACCCAACTAGTCCCTTGGGAGGTACACTACCACTACTGACTGTACTTGGAGTTGCAGGTGCCTTAGGGGCTGTAGTGGTAGGAGTTTGTCCTCCTTTCTTGGTGCACTCACTAAACCAGTGAGTTTTACTTTTACAGTATTGGCACCACCTTTTTGACTGGCCTTCTTGAGTCTTCTTTTTATGCTGTGAAGCCTGACCCCCACCCTCTTTGTTCTGTTGGGGACCTGTTGAAGACTTCTGGTCATTTTGTTCACTCTTGTTACTACCCTTTTGGTCTGCTTTCTTCTGACCACCCTGGTTCTGAGTCTGGTTCTGCTTGACCCTTGTTCTGACCCATCTGTCTGCCTTCTTTCCCAATTCTTGGGGAGAGGTCAGGTCCGAGTCAACAAGGTGCTGATGCAACAACTGGTTCTGACAGTTATTTAAAATCTGTTCTCTCATGATCAGATTATACAACCCTGTATAATCAGTAACCTTGCTACCCAGCAACCAGCCTTCCAAAGCCTTAGTGGCACAATCAACAAAGTCAGCCCAATCCTGAGACTGAATTTTCTGGGTGTCTCTGAGCAGCAACCTGTACTGCTCAGTTGTTAAGCCAAACCCATCAATCAGTGTATTCTTCAGGACTTGGTAATTGTTAGCATCCTCAGCTCTAGTAGTGAGGAGCTTATCTCTACCTTTGCCTTCAAAGGAGAGCCACAATATAGCTGCCCACTGACTCTGGGGGACGCACTGGACAGTGCAGGCCTCTCCAAAGCAGTCATCCATTTGTGGATGTCATCCCCTTGTTTATTTATTTATTTATTTATTTATTTAAGGATTTTTAGAGCGCCTGGTGACCCGAAGGCCTCCCCGCGCTATAAAACCAGTAAGGTTGGCTAAGAGGGGAGAGAGGGGAGCGAAACTATTTATTTAGGGAAAAGCAGCGTTTTGAGTTGCTTGCGAAAGCGAAGGTAGCAGGGTTCCAATCGCAAAGTGCGGGGGAGCAGGTTCCAGCGGGAGGATGCCTTTACTGAGAAGCGACGACCTCCGGTGCGTGCTCTCCTAAACTTGGGGACAATCGCCAGTCGCTCACTGTCCGATCGCAGGGATCTCGAGGCTTTGTACGGTGTAACCATTTCTCCTAGAATAGAGGGGCCTTGTCCATTTAGGAGCTTGTGGGCGATGCACATAGCCTTGAACTCGATCCTCTCTCGTACTGGCAACCAGTGGAGTGCTTTGAGGGCAGGTCTTGCGGAAGATCTGGAGGGGAGGCCAAACAGCATCCGAGCAGCTGCATTTTGTGTTCGTTGCAGCTTACCCAAGATGGACTCGGGGCATTGCTGTAATCCAGTCGTGCAAGAACCAGTCCTTGAATCAGTAATTTCCTGGAGAGAGGGGGGAGTAGGGGAAGGATCTTGCGGACTGACCGCATGAGACCAAAGCAGGTACCGGCTGTTTTGGTAGCCTGGGTTTTCATGGATAGGTCAGGTTCAAGCCAGACCCCCAGACTCTTAATTTCTTCTCTGGGGGAGGGCACCTCACCCATGGAGTCGGGCCAAACAGATGGTGGAATTGTTGTCCATTTCTTGCCCATCAGCATAACCTCTGTTTTGGACCCATTAAGCTTGAGCGAAGATTCGCACATCCAGTGGTGGATCTTCTGGAGGCAGCGCAGCAGACTATCTGGGCGCTGGTCTAGATGTCAGAGCGAGATGACCAGTTGCGTGTCGTCCGCGTAACTCACAATCTTGATGTCAAAGGGGGCAACTACATCTTCCAAAGGGGCCATGTAGGCATTAAAAAGGGTGGGGCTCAGTGAAGAGCCCTGGGGAACCCCATTTATCAGAGGAAGGGAGTCAGAACGGGAGCAGCCATCCCAGACCTGAAATGAGCAGCCCGAGAGGAAAGACTCTAACCAGGCCAGCGCTGTGCCCCCGAGTCCCGCCCTAGCCAGTCGATGGAGCAGGACACGGTGGTTCACCGTGTCAAAGGCTGCACTAAGGTCCAGGAGGATCACTGCCACTGATCCCCCTGAATCCAAAATGCACCTTGCCTCCTCGATGACGGCGAGGAGGGCGGTGTCCGTGCCCTGGCCAGGGCGAAACCCCGTTTGGGACCGACGCAGCAGATTATTTGATTCCAAAAACTGGGACAACTGAGCGTTGACCAGTTTTTCGGCAATTTTGCTGATGCCCGGAAGGAGCGAAATAGGTCTATAATTGGCTAGGTCGGAAGGGTCCAGTTGTTTTTTTTTTTAGCAGGGCTTTGACTACCGCTCCCTTCCAGCTAGGAGGGACGATGCCTTGAGACAGAGAGGCATTGATCAGCTCCACTAAAGGGGGGCACTATCTTACTCAGGTGTCTAGTGTCTAAACTCCTGTCCTTATCTCTAGGTAAAATGCTGCCACCAGTGGGGTCTGCCCCACTCAATCTCTGCTCTCTGGCAAAGGCAAGTCTTTCTTTGGCAAGGGCAAGTTCTTCCCTCTCAATCCTCAGATTGACTTCCCTCATCTTAGCTTCATGCTCTCTTCTCTGAGGGGATGTCATCCCTCTCTGAGAAGATGCCTGAGAGACATGGGTGTGAACAGATCTGTTAGAGCCTCTGGAGAGAGACCTAACTCGTCCATTCCCAATGTTAAGCCTGCCTGAGAGTGGGCCTGGGCGTGCCCCAGTTCCATTCTCATGCCTGCTTAAGTTGGCCCTTGTGAGTCTACTGACTACTACTGGACCTTTGTCTGCCTCGTCCCCAGATGACTCTTCCTCTTCCTCCACTTCACCTTCTGCTTCAAGGAGGTTAAGGTCAGGGTCACCTGTGGTTCCCTCTAAGGGAGGCATGTTCTCATCTGGGTTAGAGGGGCCTGTGTTAGAAGCCCTTCTAGCATCATCAGAAAAGGAATGGTAGGGTTAGAACCCTGTTTTAGTTTCCTGGAGGTACACACTTGTCTCTTCTCCTGGAAGCTAAGGGCTGCATATCTGGAAGGGACCTGTGGAGGGTCCACAACCACAAGAGGGGTCTCTGCAGACTCTCCGTGGTTAGACATGCTTCTAGTGTGGTGTAAGTGATGCACCTACCTACACTATGGGTTTACCTACTGATCCCTTGCTAGAGTTGTAGTCAGGGTGTGCTAGGCCCTGTTGCACTACAACAGCTGGTTTAGTAGAACTCAGAGTATTCTAAGCTAAGTTATATGTACCTTGGTACTTATGTGATCTTTCAAATGATATTCTTAGGATACGTGTGGTAAAACAACAGCAAGCTCAAATCCCAGCCGCTGCTCACCAATGTGAGAAGTTGGCCTGATATATAGTGCTCACTATTCTAGTGATCACTGTGTATCATTCCAAACGAACCTTATTGATGATTGGTTGTAAGTCAACCTTATAGACCAGCTATCCTAGTAGCATGGACAAGAGCAGTCTTTAGGCTAAACTCTAGAGGGCGTGTTAAACCAGCTGTTTTACCATCACATATAACCCTTGAACACCAAGTGAAAGGACACCACACAAGTTGTTATGAAAATAAAAGGATATTTATTTATAACAAGTCTACCCTGATCTCTTTATGAGTCAGGGAGCTAAGCACAATACAAAACTCTTAAGAAAATACTTCAAGTTGCACAATTTACACAAATGCCCGAGGGGCACGAAAAACCATATACTCTAAAAGTGGAATGCGAAATACTAGCAGGTAAGTAACAAGATCCAGAGGCTTCAGGATCGCTAGGACTGCACTACTGAACCCTAAGGTTAGGAGTAGGAGACCTAGGGAGATCGGGTGCAGAGTGTGCACTCTCACGCGGGATGCGGGAAGAAGACTATGGATGCTAGCGTTTCTAAAGTTACTGTTTCCGGACGAATCCGACTAGGTAGACTAAAAACGAAAGAGGATCTGGACACTTGGATAGTGAACCTGTGCTGGAGCACCGAAATGCTCGAGTTACCTAGCCCAGGGGCTGCGGCTGCATAGGGTTCAAAAGACGTCGGGAATCCTCGTTGAAGTCTATGGAGCCTGAAAGAAGAAGTTGCTGGCAGGCGACCAGTGAAGAAGTTCGGGGTGATCCAAGCCTGGATCGGAGTTGAAGACGACCTGAAAGCAGAGGGGACTTAGTTCTTAATCACTAGCCAGTGATTATGTGGGCACCAGGATGGCACCGGACGGAGTCACCGCAGTCAGGTGAGTGAGCGACGCTGGACTTGGTAGCCACACGGGCCAGGAGGCGTTGTCGGCGACCAGGCTGGAGGTATGAGCTGTCCCACGAAGGTGTCGGCTGTCGGCGATGCTGGATCCAAGATTGGAGCAACAAGCCTTGGCAAAGGCAAGCCCATGCGGTGGAGTCAAGATGGCGTCTGGAGTGGACCAGGAGGGTCCAGGGTACTTCTCGTCTGGCAAGAAGCAAGGGCCAGTCTAGGGGATCTAGACCAGCGGTGTAGAACGTCGGGGTGCGTCGTCAGGAGGGCCACTAGCCAACGGGCAAGTGACCGGACAACGCGGTTAGCAGCAAAGAGCAGAAGGGCCCCACGCAGATCTCAGGTAGAGGTCAGAGATGGCGGGGAATCCGGGTCTCGTCCAGCTGGGCAGTCTTGATCCGGAGGATAGACAACAGCAAACCGCAAGCGCTTAGATGGTGCCTGCTGGTGCAGGGTGGCTACTCCTTAGCCACAAGGGAGAGTCTTCAGAAAAGTCAAGAGTTCCTTTCGTGGAAAGTAGATCAAGATTTAGAATGATCTCATTTGGGAAGGGGGCCTGCTCCTACCTTTATCCTAAGAAAAGGGGTCGGCACGCAACTAGGTCCTGCCCATGGGTGGGACCAAGAGGGGGGTGGTTAAACCCCTCTCCTTTGTCCAGTCTCTCCCCAGCTCAGGGGCTGGTGTGCCCCTGGAACTGGTTTGAGCCAGCATATGCACAGTGAGCACCAGGGTGCCACTTGCAGTCACGTTCCTCTCAGCCCTGCCTACCTGGGATACACAAAACCCTGTCTGGGATGGTGCTAGCACCGCCCCTGACAGGAAACCCTTTGTCCGAGCTCTCCTCGCTGGAAGGACTCCCAGCAGCAGGAGGTCAGACTTGTGTCTGTGGTGGCAGCATCCATTTTGTGATGCTGAGGCTCGAGTTAGCTTTAACCGGGGTTCACAGTTACACACATGTCGTGTCCCTCTAGAAGGGTGGAATGCTAACCCCGTCGCCAGAATTGGCGAGGGGTTAGTATTCCAATTCGTATGACACCTTACTCGACATGTTTTGATAATGTTATACCAAAGTTAGCATTTGACCGCGAGGTACATAATGCACTTAAGAGTATATGGTATAGCGTTATCATGGAACAGCTATTAGGACTTGGTTCCGCAAGCTGCAAACGGGCTCAGCTCATGCCAGAGCACCATTTCACATTATTCCAAGCACTCTGCCTTTAGGATTGATAAGGCCTGCCATAGGAGTGACTGATAGGAATATATGTGTCCATTTTAGGGTTAGATATAGGAATACCATATCTAAAGCAAAGGGTGTGTACACCACCTTGCCCCAGCTGTCTAGCAGCCAGTTGTGTCTGTTTAGTTAGTCGACCCAGGGGTGGCATAATACATGCTGCAGCCCCTGGGAGACCTCTGGGTACACCTCTGCCCTGGTTACAGGGACTCAAGAGAGGGCCCAGTGCCAATTCAGTACCTGGGTACAATTTGGAATAGAGAGAACAGCTAGGCTGTGGGTCTGATTAGCAGGCCCACAGCCAGGGAAAGTCGTAAACCAGTGAAGCAAAAAGCTAAAATCTGGGGTGATCATAGGTTGCAGACCCTACTCTCCTACATGACCCCCCCCAAACTTTGGGACAATAAGCTAACCTTGACCAGGTGAGTCTTCTTGCTCTAAGTGGAAATACCTGGAGAGCCCATCTGCATTGCCATGATCAGTGCCAGGTCTATGCTCCACTGTAAAATCCATCCCCTGTAGGGAAATGGACCACCTAAGTAGTTTGGGGTTTTCATCCTTCATCTGATTTAGTCACAAGAGGGGCTTATGGTCGGTCTGAATCTTGAAGTGAGTGCCAAACAAGTATGGCCTCAACTTCTTCAGGGCCCAAACCACAGCAAAGGCCTCCCTCTCAATAGCTGACCAATTTTTCTCTCTGGGGGTCAGCCTTCTGCTAATAAAAGCAATGGGCTGGTCGTTGCCATCAAAATTCAGCTGAGATGGAACAGCTCCCACACCCAACTCAGAAGCATCTGTTTGGACAATGAATGATTTGGAGAAGTCTGGACTCTTTAGGATAGGTGCTGTGCACATGGCCTGCTTTAGGTCATCGAATGCTTTTTGACAGCTTGCTGTCCACTGAACTTTCTTTGGCATCTTTTTACTTGTCAGGTCATTAAGTGGAGTCACAATGGATCCATAATTTCTGACAAATTTCCTGTAATATCCAGTCAGGCCCAAGAAAGCTCGAACCTGAGTCTGGGTGGTTGGAGGAGCCCAGTCCTTGATGGTCTGTATCTTGCTCTCCAATGGCTGAACCTGGCCTCCACCTACAAGGTGGCCCAGGTATACAACCTGTGTCTGCCCTATCTGGCACTTAGTGGCCTTGATAGTGAGGCCTGCCTTCTGCAGAGCCTCTAACACTTTCCTCAGGTGGACCAGGTGATCCTCCCAGGTGGAGCTAAAGACAGTTATATCATCAAGATATGCTGCACAGAAGTCATCCAGCCCAGTGAGAACTTGATTCACCAGCCTTTGGAAGGTGGCAGGTGCATTTTTCAAACCAAAGGGCATTACCACAAACTGATAATGCCCACCAGGGGTAGAAAATGCTGTTTTGGGCTTGGCCTCCTCAGCTAACCTGATTTGCCAATACCCAGCTACCAGGTCAAATGTACTTAAGTAGTTGGCAGAAGCCAATCTATCTATAAGTTCATCTGCCCTTCGTATTGGGTGGGCATCAGTCTTAGTGACTGCATTGAGACGCCTGTAGTCTACGCAAAACCTCATATCTTTCTTACCACCCTGGGTGTGAGGCTTTGGCACTAGAACTACTGGACTAGCCCAAGGGCTATCTGAGGGTTCAATGACTCCCAACTCCAACATTTTCTGCACTTCTGTCTTGATGCAGTCTCTGACATGATCAGGCTGTCTGTAGATTTTACTCTTGACAGGCAGACTGTCTCCAGTGTCAACCTCATGGGTACACCAATTAGTTTGACTGGGTGTCAGAGAGAACATATGTCTGAAGGATTGAAGAACTTGTTTGCAATCCTTCTGTTGATGTTCAGAGAGGCTGCCACAAACACCATCTACTGACCCATCATCAGGATTCTGAGTGAGCAGGTCTGGGAGAGGGTCACTCTCCTCCTCCTGTCCCTCATCTGTGGCCATGAGCAAGCCCATGTCCTTCCTGTCAACATATGCTTTGAGCCTGTTTACATGGAGCACCCTGAGGGGAGTTCCAAGGTCCACCAGGTAGGTGACCTCTCCCTTTTGCTCAATGATTGTGTGGGGCCCAGCCCATTTGTCTTTGAGTGCTGCTGGGGCCACTGGCTCTAGCACCCACACCTTCTGTCCAGGCTTGTACACAGTCAGGACAGCCTTTTGGTCATGCCAAGCTTTTTGTAATTCTTGGCTTGCCTCAAGGTTTTTAGATGCCTTTTCCATGTACTCAGCCATCCTGGAGCGGAGACCAAGTACATAGTCCACAATGTTTGATGCAGGCTTTTTGAGAGGTCTCTCCCATCCTTCCTTTACCAAACAAAGGGGTCCTCTTACAAAATGCCCAAACAGAAGCTCAAAAGGGCTGTAGTCAACCCCCTTCTGTGGGACCTCTCTGTAAGCAAACAAGAGGCAGGGTATCAGGACATCCCATCTACGCCTGAGCTTTTCCGGTAGTCCATGAATCATCCCTTTTAGGGTCCTGTTGAATCTTTCAACAAGCCCATTGCACTGTGGGTGATAGGTTGTAGTGAACTTATAGTTGACACCACATTCCTTCCACATTGCAGTCAGATATCCTGACAAGAAGTTTGCACCTCTGTCAGAAACAACCTCCTTAGGGAAGCCCACTCTGGAGAACACTCCAACTAGGGCCCTTGCCACTACAGGTGCTGTAGTGGTCCTAAGGGGAATAGCTTCAGGATACCTGGTGGCATGGTCCACCACCACCAGTATAAACTTGTGCCCTGATGCTGTCTGGGGTTCCATTGGACCAACAATGTCAATCCCCACTCTCTCAAAGGGTACCCCCACCACAGGTAGTGGTATGAGGGGGGCCTTTGGTATGCCACCTGACTTACCACTGGCTTGGCAAGTGACACAGGAGCGACAAAACTCCTTGGAGCGACAAAACTCCTTGGTATCTTCATTCATGTGAGGCCAGTGAAAGTGTGTGACAAGTCTGTCCCACGTCTTTGTCTGGCCTAAGTGTCCTGCAAGGGGAATCTCATGGGCCAAGGTGAGAAGGAAACCCCTCTGAGACAAGGGAATGACCAGCCTCCTGGTTGCACCAGGCTTGGGGTCTCTTGACTCAGAGTACAGGAGTCCATCATCCCGGTATACCCTGTGGGCACCTGTGGCGTTCCCTGCAGCCTCAGCAGCAGCCTGCTGTCTGAGGGATTCAAGTGAGGGGCAGTCTAACTGTGCCTTCCCCAGGTCTTCCCTGGAGGGTCCCCCTGAGCCCAGAAACTCAACCTGATCAGGTTCAAGCTCTTTAGGCTCAGTTTCCCTCAGTTCCTTAAGGTCAGCCTCCTCAGAGACTTGATCCACAACCTGGGGCAAGGGGGAAGGCGATGCCTTAACCCTACTGCTCCTCTTCTTGGAAGGTGTCTGGTCCATTGTTCCAGGATCCAGCACCTGTTCAGTGGGGCATCTTCTGGCTAGGCGTGGGCGGAAAATCCGTTCCGCTCGCGGATTTTGCGGATTTTCGGGAAATCCGCAATCCGCGAGATTTGCGAATTTCCCGCAAAATCCGCAAATCCGCGAGCAGCGGATTTTGCTCGCACTGCTCGCACTGTTAGCGTGAGTTCGCGCCCCGCGAATAAGTGCGAAATTGCAGAAATACGATCTTGGCAAAACTGAAAGTAACTACTTACCAGGTTCAAAAGTTCAGGCACATCATTAGTAGCCATTTCCTGCAGTGCTTCCTGAGGGGCCCCTCCAGAGTTCAGTTGCCAGTTGAAACTATTATGTGACCCTGCTCTGAACCTCAGAATAGTTACACATATGCCACAAAGGTCCTGAATTACAGCTAAGGGAGACAAGCAGGAGCCAGGCTGGAAGTTAAAATCCATTAATCAGCCCCTAATTCATTATTGTCAGTTGGGGCAGGGCAGGTGTTGTAACTAATTTTGCAACAATGAAAGCACTTAGCAAGTGCAAAAGATCACTAATCAGGGCGCACTAAGGAAGCAGGTGCCAGCTAAAAAAATATTCTGTGACACATTAATCAGCCCCAAATTAATTCAGGTCACTTGAGGCAGGGAAGGTGTGCTTTGCTTTGCCGAAAATAATGTACACTGGACAACCAGAGGGTGTAGTGATGAAACAGAGGGTGGCATGGGTGGGCCAGAGGGTGGCATGAGTAGTCAGAGAGTGGCAGTGGTGACAGAGAGTGGCAGTGATGAAGAAGAGTGTCCCAAACAGGCTGGACACGTAGAAACAACAAGTTCGCAAAACTTGCGACCCGACAGGTAAGTTCGCAAATTGCGAAATTGTAAAAACCCTCGCGAACTGGCAGAAACACGGGCGAACACAAAAAAAAAAAAAATCCGCAAATTCGCGGGAATTCGCGGATTTTGCGGATTGCGAATCCGCAAATCCGCAAAATTCGCGGATTGCCAATCCGCAAAATCCGCTCATGCTTACTTCTGGCCTGTGACCTAGTCACAGCAAGGACATGTGCTGGCAAGCCTAACATTTCCATGTGAGTCCTCTGCTCCACTTCTGACCATAGTGATGTTTCCAAATCATTGCCCAACAGGCATTCTACTGGGAGGTCTGAACTAACCACAACTTTCTTTGGGCCACTTACCCCTCCCCAGGAGAAATCAACAATTGCCATACTATGGTGGGTAGTGACATTGCTGGCATTGGTCACCAGGTAATCTGTACCTGGCATGATCTGTCCAGGGTCCACAAAGCTAGGTGTCACCATTGTGACACTGGCACAAGTGTCCCTGTAGGCCTGAGCCACTTTTCCATTTATTAAAGGTGTCTGCCTGTATTTGCCCAAAGTATTGGGACTGGCATGAGGGGATATATCCACATCCCCTGTACAGACAAGGACAGCCTGAGTGAGTGTGCTAACTAAGTTGTCATACCCCTCAGTTCCCAAGGTTAACCCAACTAGTCCCTTGGGAGGTACACTACCACTACTGACTGTACTTGGAGTTGCAGGTGCCTTAGGGGCTGTAGTGGTAGGAGTTTGTCCTCCTTTCTTGGTGCACTCACTAAACCAGTGAGTTTTACTTTTACAGTATTGGCACCACCTTTTTGACTGGCCTTCTTGAGTCTTCTTTTTATGCTGTGAAGCCTGACCCCCACCCTCTTTGTTCTGTTGGGGACCTGTTGAAGACTTCTGGTCATTTTGTTCACTCTTGTTACTACCCTTTTGGTCTGCTTTCTTCTGACCACCCTGGTTCTGAGTCTGGTTCTGCTTGACCCTTGTTCTGACCCATCTGTCTGCCTTCTTTCCCAATTCTTGGGGAGAGGTCAGGTCCGAGTCAACAAGGTGCTGATGCAACAACTGGTTCTGACAGTTATTTAAAATCTGTTCTCTCATGATCAGATTATACAACCCTGTATAATCAGTAACCTTGCTACCCAGCAACCAGCCTTCCAAAGCCTTAGTGGCACAATCAACAAAGTCAGCCCAATCCTGAGACTGAATTTTCTGGGTGTCTCTGAGCAGCAACCTGTACTGCTCAGTTGTTAAGCCAAACCCATCAATCAGTGTATTCTTCAGGACTTGGTAATTGTTAGCATCCTCAGCTCTAGTAGTGAGGAGCTTATCTCTACCTTTGCCTTCAAAGGAGAGCCACAATATAGCTGCCCACTGACTCTGGGGGACGCACTGGACAGTGCAGGCCTCTCCAAAGCAGTCATCCATTTGTGGATGTCATCCCCTTGTTTATTTATTTATTTATTTATTTATTTAAGGATTTGTAGAGCGCCTGGTGACCCGAAGGCCTCCCCGCGCTATAAAACCAGTAAGGTTGGCTAAGAGGGGAGAGAGGGGAGCGAAACTATTTATTTAGGGAAAAGCAGCGTTTTGAGTTGCTTGCGAAAGCGAAGGTAGCAGGGTTCCAATCGCAAACTGCGGGGGAGCAGGTTCCAGCGGGAGGATGCCTTTACTGAGAAGCGACGACCTCCGGTGCGTGCTCTCCTAAACTTGGGGACAATCGCCAGTCGCTCACTGTCCGATCGCAGGGATCTCGAGGCTTTGTACGGTGTAACCATTTCTCCTAGAATAGAGGGGCCTTGTCCATTTAGGAGCTTGTGGGCGATGCACATAGCCTTGAACTCGATCCTCTCTCGTACTGGCAACCAGTGGAGTGCTTTGAGGGCAGGTCTTGCGGAAGATCTGGAGGGGAGGCCAAACAGCATCCGAGCAGCTGCATTTTGTGTTCGTTGCAGCTTACCCAAGATGGACTCGGGGCATTGCTGTAATCCAGTCGTGCAAGAACCAGTCCTTGAATCAGTAATTTCCTGGAGAGAGGGGGGAGTAGGGGAAGGATCTTGCGGACTGACCGCATGAGACCAAAGCAGGTACCGGCTGTTTTGGTAGCCTGGGTTTTCATGGATAGGTCAGGTTCAAGCCAGACCCCCAGACTCTTAATTTCTTCTCTGGGGGAGGGCACCTCACCCATGGAGTCGGGCCAAACAGATGGTGGAATTGTTGTCCATTTCTTGCCCATCAGCATAACCTCTGTTTTGGACCCATTAAGCTTGAGCGAAGATTCGCACATCCAGTGGTGGATCTTCTGGAGGCAGTGCAGCAGACTATCTGGGCGCTGGTCTAGATGTCAGAGCGAGATGACCAGTTGCGTGTCGTCCGCGTAACTCACAATCTTGATGTCAAAGGGGGCAACTACATCTTCCAAAGGGGCCATGTAGGCATTAAAAAGGGTGGGGCTCAGTGAAGAGCCCTGGGGAACCCCATTTATCAGAGGAAGGGAGTCAGAACGGGAGCAGCCATCCCAGACCTGAAATGAGCAGCCCGAGAGGAAAGACTCTAACCAGGCCAGCGCTGTGCCCCCGAGTCCCGCCCTAGCCAGTCGATGGAGCAGGACACGGTGGTTCACCGTGTCAAAGGCTGCACTAAGGTCCAGGAGGATCACTGCCACTGATCCCCCTGAATCCAAAATGCACCTTGCCTCCTCGATGACGGCGAGGAGGGCGGTGTCCGTGCCCTGGCCAGGGCGAAACCCCGTTTGGGACCGACGCAGCAGATTATTTGATTCCAAAAACTGGGACAACTGAGCGTTGACCAGTTTTTCGGCAATTTTGCTGATGCCCGGAAGGAGCGAAATAGGTCTATAATTGGCTAGGTCGGAAGGGTCCAGTTGTTTTTTTTTTTAGCAGGGCTTTGACTACCGCTCCCTTCCAGCTAGGAGGGACGATGCCTTGAGACAGAGAGGCATTGATCAGCTCCACTAAAGGGGGGCACTATCTTACTCAGGTGTCTAGTGTCTAAACTCCTGTCCTTATCTCTAGGTAAAATGCTGCCACCAGTGGGGTCTGCCCCACTCAATCTCTGCTCTCTGGCAAAGGCAAGTCTTTCTTTGGCAAGGGCAAGTTCTTCCCTCTCAATCCTCAGATTGACTTCCCTCATCTTAGCTTCATGCTCTCTTCTCTGAGGGGATGTCATCCCTCTCTGAGAAGATGCCTGAGAGACATGGGTGTGAACAGATCTGTTAGAGCCTCTGGAGAGAGACCTAACTCGTCCATTCCCAATGTTAAGCCTGCCTGAGAGTGGGCCTGGGCGTGCCCCAGTTCCATTCTCATGCCTGCTTAAGTTGGCCCTTGTGAGTCTACTGACTACTACTGGACCTTTGTCTGCCTCGTCCCCAGATGACTCTTCCTCTTCCTCCACTTCACCTTCTGCTTCAAGGAGGTTAAGGTCAGGGTCACCTGTGGTTCCCTCTAAGGGAGGCATGTTCTCATCTGGGTTAGAGGGGCCTGTGTTAGAAGCCCTTCTAGCATCATCAGAAAAGGAATGGTAGGGTTAGAACCCTGTTTTAGTTTCCTGGAGGTACACACTTGTCTCTTCTCCTGGAAGCTAAGGGCTGCATATCTGGAAGGGACCTGTGGAGGGTCCACAACCACAAGAGGGGTCTCTGCAGACTCTCCGTGGTTAGACATGCTTCTAGTGTGGTGTAAGTGATGCACCTACCTACACTATGGGTTTACCTACTGATCCCTTGCTAGAGTTGTAGTCAGGGTGTGCTAGGCCCTGTTGCACTACAACAGCTGGTTTAGTAGAACTCAGAGTATTCTAAGCTAAGTTATATGTACCTTGGTACTTATGTGATCTTTCAAATGATATTCTTAGGATACGTGTGGTAAAACAACAGCAAGCTCAAATCCCAGCCGCTGCTCACCAATGTGAGAAGTTGGCCTGATATATAGTGCTCACTATTCTAGTGATCACTGTGTATCATTCCAAACGAACCTTATTGATGATTGGTTGTAAGTCAACCTTATAGACCAGCTATCCTAGTAGCATGGACAAGAGCAGTCTTTAGGCTAAACTCTAGAGGGCGTGTTAAACCAGCTGTTTTACCATCACATATAACCCTTGAACACCAAGTGAAAGGACACCACACAAGTTGTTATGAAAATAAAAGGATATTTATTTATAACAAGTCTACCCTGATCTCTTTATGAGTCAGGGAGCTAAGCACAATACAAAACTCTTAAGAAAATACTTCAAGTTGCACAATTTACACAAATGCCCGAGGGGCACGAAAAACCATATACTCTAAAAGTGGAATGCGAAATACTAGCAGGTAAGTAACAAGATCCAGAGGCTTCAGGATCGCTAGGACTACAGTACTGAACCCTAAGGTTAGGAGCAGGAGACCTAGGGAGATCGGGTGCAGAGTGTGCACTCTCACGCGGGATGCGGGAAGAAGACTAAGTCAAGTCAAGTCAAGTCAGAGAATTTATATAGCGCACTACCTACCCAGAGGGTCTCAAGGCGCTTAGAAATGGGAGGAGGATTACTTGTCAAATATCCACGTTTTAAGTTGCTTTCTGAATGCTAGGTGGTTCTGGGTGAGGCGAAGGTAAGCGGGGAGTGAGTTCCATGTTTTAGCAGCCAGGTAAGAGAATGATCTGCCTCCAATGGTGGTCTTGTTGAAGCGAGGTACAGTGGCGAGGGCTTGGCTGGAAGAGCGAAGTTGGCGGGAGGGGGTGTAGAAGGATAGTCGTGAGTTGAGGCATTCTGGTCCGATGTCGTAGAGTGATTTGTGTGCGTGGGTTAGCAGTCGGAAGGTGATTCTCTTATTGACGGGTAGCCAGTGGAGGTCTTTCAGGTGACCAGAGATGTGTTCGTTGCGCGGAATGTCTAATATGATCCTGGCTGAGGCGTTTTGGATTCGTTGGAGTTTCTTCTGGAGTTTAGCGGACGTACCTGCGTAGAGGGTGTTTCCGTAGTCCAGACGGCTCGTGACTAGAGCATGGGTGACTGTTTTCCTTGTTTCGGTGGGGATCCAGCGAAATGTTTTTCTGAGCATGCGAAGAATGTTGAAGCAGGATGAGGTAACGGCGCTGACTTGTTTGTTCATTGAGAGTGAAGAATCCAGGATGATACTCAAAAATGGGTTCCTTTCTGTGGTTCCTAAATAAAAGCGTCAAAGCTTTTATGAGTAAGACACCTAAAACATTTCTGATCCCAATTGTGCATATCCTAACAAGTTCAACAATATATCCAGAAAACAAAATTATTCATTAAAATCAAATTTATTAAAAGCTTAATCAAAAAGCAGCGTATAGTCAACAGTTTTGCATATAAAAATCATCACATTACATTAACATTGTATACACATAAATTCACAATAAATAAAATTAGCCAAGTTGTCGACGCGTTTCGGTGTTAAGATTGATGATACACCTTCCTCAGGACTACATTCAAATGTCTTCAATCTAAAAAAATATATGAATATATGGAACACTCAATTAGTATACACTTATTATGGGATTTTATTTACAGAAAGTTTTTTTAAACAATTATGCCGGTGTCCAGAATAAATTAAAACAATTTCTTACTCAATTTGCAGTATTCAATTTGCATTCTCAGTATCAATCCTGGGGATAGATAAATCGTATCCACTCCTATGTATAGGCTTTGTTCCTTTAAACGACCTGTGTGCACATGATATTATGTTGTATTCAGTTACTGAGTTAATTTTAAACCACAAGACTATTACTGCGTCATCAATACCCTTTGGATGATATAATGCTTACTTTGTATTATATAGTTGGAGGCTTGGGGTTTTATTCTCTTGTCTTGATATTGACCCAATGGAATTCTTTTCCCTTGTCCACTGGTAATAGCCAAGATCGTTGATAAAAATAACCTATATTCACATAATGATACCAGGTGTATAGTCAGTGTACTTCCTCTAGGGCACAAACATTTCAAGTGCTATACAAGACTTTTGGAGAATAAGCTTACTTTATAACTGGTAACGTTCGATGTCATTCGTTGTATGAAAGACCTAGGATCAACCTTGAAATGGCGTCTTTTCCAATTATCCAGCTTTTATTTTATGGCCGGATGGCGTTCTTCTTTTTAAAATTGAAGATTCACTGTATCTAAATAAACAAAAATGGAGTGCACCTTTAGCGCTTTGTCATATGTCCGCTAATTAGAGGTGATACTGTTACTGCGTGTCACAATTTACATACACGCTATCAGGTGCAGTGCGCCCTATTATCATCTGGCGGTAAGGTTGTAGAGTATAGGTAGCTACCTCTACCTTTAATTGCCCAACAGCACATAGTTTATTAGTATGCAGCAGGGATCAATCGATCCTCGTGGCGAAGAGGCTGAAGGCGTATGATTAAAAAAGATCTACATTAAGCCCTCTTGGGTTCCCCTTAGTTCTATAAAGGTTTATAAAACATTATACTGCGTGTCTGCATCTCCATACACGCTATTAGATATGGTGCGCCCTGTTGCCCCTGTCCTCTTACCTCCGTAATTAGTGCTCCTCGCCTCCTGCCTGGTGTCCCGGTCTCCAGCGTCAGTCAGTGCGCTTAGGGAACCGGCACCTTTTATACTTTTACGGCGGTGTATCGTAATGGATTAATTGATCACACCTGTGTGGTTAGTTTCCAGGCGGTAAATGTCCGCCATTTTGGTAGTTTGTTTTACTCATCTCCTTATAGAATGGTGCCTATAAGTGAGGAAGGACTTAGTCAGGCGGTCATGGCTCGTATACAAAAGTCGAGTCGTTTGTTTATCTTAAACTGTGCCGTTTTTTCTATTAAACTTTCCTGTTTGTGTTGGCCCCAATTTTTCACTACCAGTTGGCCAATAAAATATATGATCGTGGGAGTAAATGCCTCGGCGTGCTACTTGTTTTTAGTTTCAATATTTTGTCGCCATTTTAGTAGTTTACATCGTATTCCTTCGTGGGTTTTGGTACTGTAGGGCTTAATAGTGCCTACAAACGAAAAGGGACTAACGGCTGCCGCTATGATATTGTTTCTATAGCCCCTAAATTAATGTTATACACTTAGTTAGGTTCTTGATAGACTTCCATATTATAAGTTTGTATTTTCAAGTTTATACGGAGTTTCAATACTAGAAATTAGGCGATCTATAGCGGGGCATATTATCATTATTATCACACCAAAACCGCCCGCCATTTTAGTAGTTTACTTTTATATACCTTAAAGTTATTTAATAAAAATTTGCTATATTGTGGTATCTAGTGAGCTCGGTGACTAGCGGTACAGCTCAGTTTGATCCAAAGATTAATTTTAAGTAATCCACACATTCCTTTGTTTCTATCTTACGTGGTACAGCCTAATGTGATCAACAGTTAAACATTGTCTTGTCGATTATTTCTATACACCTAATTCTGTAGTTGGCCATGCTCACATGTTGTCCCTGGGGTTTCAATATGTATGGAAATCGGAGCATATTGGACCAATACAGGGAACATATGTACAATTTATACTGCCCAAATCGATTTATGGGAACATTATTAATCACTGCATGGATAAGGGGCTTGTAATTAGGGGGGCTTCCGATTGTCATCATATGGTCACCCCTTACAATCTCGTATATCCTCACATATACACTCAATTTTATTGGGAAGGAGAATATCTCTAGACAAATAGGTTTGTTCGATATTATGCCTATCACAACAGAAAATTAATATTCTTATTCAGCAATATACTTTTTCTGGGCACATCATAAATTAGTGTTATGAAAGGTTGGCATTTTACATATAGATACAGCCAAAATCATTTCCAAAGTAAGTGTTACTATGTACATCTTGCCACTTAACATGGTGCTGAGTTCATTATCGTACTAATCTTTCCCATTCCTCCCTACTGTTGAGGCCCTGGGTGTAGGTACGAAATTTCGACATAAAGAACTGTTCTCTTTGTTTACGTTTAACGTCCAAATTTCCTCCCCTCATAGTGGTTTTTATCTTTTCCACTATACACCATTTTAACTCATCTTCTCTATGCGGAAGGTTATCTGTCTGCACACAATGCCTTTATCGTGGAGTGCATAGAAACCGTTCTCCTTAACAATATCTTTCTATTCAATAGTGATTTCTTTTGTCAGATAAAAGGCACGAGCATGGGGGCTACCTGTGCGCCGAGCCTGGCCTGTTTCTATGTGGGCAATTTTGAAAAACTCCACATATATAACGAGCTATGTCCCTTCTATGAGAACATCAAACATTGGTCTAGGTTTATAGACGATGTCTTCTTTATATGGGAAGGGACAGAGGAGGATCTAGCTATATTCTTGGACTGGCTCAACTGTGGGGATGTGAACCTTAAGTTTACAGCCAATAAAAGTCAGACTACAGTTGACTTCCTAGACATCAAAATAAAGTCGGATAACGGAAAGTTATGTGTGGAACTATATGTAAAACCCTCAGACCGCAACACTTTGCTCCACCATGAAAGCTACCATCCTAAAAATCAGAAGGATGGGATCCCTTACAGTCAGTTTGTGAGAATAAGAAGAAACTGTACAGATAAAAACTCGTTTGAGAAACATGCTGACAACTTGAAAACTAAACTACTAGAACGAGGCTACCCCAAGAGACTCATAAGAGAGAGCTACAAAAGAGCTAAATACCAGAGTAGAGAATCCCTATTCGAACCTGGAAATAAAAAGAAAGAACCTGAAAATAAGATTGTCATGGTCTCGAATTTCAATGGATTGAGCAACAAGGTAAAAAATCTCATCAACAAAAATTGGTCTATTTTAAACAAAGAAGGCATGATCCCTCTACCAAAACCCATTTTCTCCTATAGGAGAAACAGGACCATCCGTAATTGTGTAGTGCAGACATATAGAGAGCCCAAAAAGAAGAAACAACTAAGCATTGATCAAGGCAAACCCATCAGAGGTAACCAACCGTGTGGGTCATGTACTCATTGCAAGTCCATCATTCAATCCGATAAAATCGAATTGAGAGGCACATCACACTGGGTAAATGAACATGTCAATTGTAGAACCCAGAATGTCATCTACTTAATAATTTGCCCCTGTCAAAAGGGATATATCGGTGAAACTGGGCGAGAAATTAGAGTACGACTATCCGAACATCGATCTGCCCTAAAAAACCTTAAGAAAAACGCCCCACTAGTAGATCATTGGATCACTGAAAAACATAGAGAAGATGAGTTAAAATGGTGTATAGTGGAAAAGATAAAAACCACTATGAGGGGAGGAAATTTGGACGTTAAACGTAAACAAAGAGAACAGTTCTTTATGTCGAAATTTCGTACCTACACCCAGGGCCTCAACAGTAGGGAGGAATGGGAAAGATTAGTACGATAATGAACTCAGCACCATGTTAAGTGGCAAGATGTACATAGTAACACTTACTTTGGAAATGATTTTGGCTGTATCTATATGTAAAATGCCAACCTTTCATAACACTAATTTATGATGTGCCCAGAAAAAGTATATTGCTGAATAAGAATATTAATTTTCTGTTGTGATAGGCATAATATCGAACAAACCTATTTGTCTAGAGATATTCTCCTTCCCAATAAAATTGAGTGTATATGTGAGGATATACGAGATTGTAAGGGGTGACCATATGATGACAATCGGAAGCCCCCCTAATTACAAGCCCCTTATCCATGCAGCGATTAATAATGTTCCCATGAATCGATTTGGGCAGTATAAATTGTACATATGTTCCCTGTATTGGTCCAATATGCTCCGATTTCCATACATATTGAAACCCCAGGGACAACATGTGAGCATGGCCAACTACAGAATTAGGTGTATAGAAATAATCGACAAGACAATGTTTAACTGTTGATCACATTAGGCTGTACCACGTAAGATAGAAACAAAGGAATGTGTGGATTACTTAAAATTAATCTTTGGATCAAACTGAGCTGTACCGCTAGTCACCGAGCTCACTAGATACCACAATATAGCAAATTTTTATTAAATAACTTTAAGGTATATAAAAGTAAACTACTAAAATGGCGGGCGGTTTTGGTGTGATAATAATGATAATATGGCCCGCTATAGATCGCCTAATTTCTAGTATTGAAACTCCGTATAAACTTGAAAATACAAACTTATAATATGGAAGTCTATCAAGAACCTAACTAAGTGTATAACATTAATTTAGGGGCTATAGAAACAATATCATAGCGGCAGCCGTTAGTCCCTTTTCGTTTGTAGGCACTATTAAGCCCTACAGTACCAAAACCCACGAAGGAATACGATGTAAACTACTAAAATGGCGACAAAATATTGAAACTAAAAACAAGTAGCACGCCGAGGCATTTACTCCCACGATCATATATTTTATTGGCCAACTGGTAGTGAAAAATTGGGGCCAACACAAACAGGAAAGTTTAATAGAAAAAACGGCACAGTTTAAGATAAACAAACGACTCGACTTTTGTATACGAGCCATGACCGCCTGACTAAGTCCTTCCTCACTTATAGGCACCATTCTATAAGGAGATGAGTAAAACAAACTACCAAAATGGCGGACATTTACCGCCTGGAAACTAACCACACAGGTGTGATCAATTAATCCATTACGATACACCGCCGTAAAAGTATAAAAGGTGCCGGTTCCCTAAGCGCACTGACTGACGCTGGAGACCGGGACACCAGGCAGGAGGCGAGGAGCACTAATTACGGAGGTAAGAGGACAGGGGCAACAGGGCGCACCATATCTAATAGCGTGTATGGAGATGCAGACACGCAGTATAATGTTTTATAAACCTTTATAGAACTAAGGGGAACCCAAGAGGGCTTAATGTAGATCTTTTTTAATCATACGCCTTCAGCCTCTTCGCCACGAGGATCGATTGATCCCTGCTGCATACTAATAAACTATGTGCTGTTGGGCAATTAAAGGTAGAGGTAGCTACCTATACTCTACAACCTTACCGCCAGATGATAATAGGGCGCACTGCACCTGATAGCGTGTATGTAAATTGTGACACGCAGTAACAGTATCACCTCTAATTAGCGGACATATGACAAAGCGCTAAAGGTGCACTCCATTTTTGTTTATTTAGATACAGTGAATCTTCAATTTTAAAAAGAAGAACGCCATCCGGCCATAAAATAAAAGCTGGATAATTGGAAAAGACGCCATTTCAAGGTTGATCCTAGGTCTTTCATACAACGAATGACATCGAACGTTACCAGTTATAAAGTAAGCTTATTCTCCAAAAGTCTTGTATAGCACTTGAAATGTTTGTGCCCTAGAGGAAGTACACTGACTATACACCTGGTATCATTATGTGAATATAGGTTATTTTTATCAACGATCTTGGCTATTACCAGTGGACAAGGGAAAAGAATTCCATTGGGTCAATATCAAGACAAGAGAATAAAACCCCAAGCCTCCAACTATATAATACAAAGTAAGCATTATATCATCCAAAGGGTATTGATGACGCAGTAATAGTCTTGTGGTTTAAAATTAACTCAGTAACTGAATACAACATAATATCATGTGCACACAGGTCGTTTAAAGGAACAAAGCCTATACATAGGAGTGGATACGATTTATCTATCCCCAGGATTGATACTGAGAATGCAAATTGAATACTGCAAATTGAGTAAGAAATTGTTTTAATTTATTCTGGACACCGGCATAATTGTTTAAAAAAACTTTCTGTAAATAAAATCCCATAATAAGTGTATACTAATTGAGTGTTCCATATATTCATATATTTTTTTAGATTGAAGACATTTGAATGTAGTCCTGAGGAAGGTGTATCATCAATCTTAACACCGAAACGCGTCGACAACTTGGCTAATTTTATTTATTGTGAATTTATGTGTATACAATGTTAATGTAATGTGATGATTTTTATATGCAAAACTGTTGACTATACGCTGCTTTTTGATTAAGCTTTTAATAAATTTGATTTTAATGAATAATTTTGTTTTCTGGATATATTGTTGAACTTGTTAGGATATGCACAATTGGGATCAGAAATGTTTTAGGTGTCTTACTCATAAAAGCTTTGACGCTTTTATTTAGGAACCACAGAAAGGAACCCCTTTTTGAGTGTTGTTACATTTCCCAGTCCTTTCTGGGTGTGCTAGGGAAAACTCTCTCTTTTTTCTTGAATCCAGGATGATGCCTAGGTTCCGTGCGTGGTCTGTCGGGATGGGTGCTTTTCCAAGGGCTTCCGGCCACCAAGAGTCGTCCCATGCAGATGGGGATGTACCTAAGATGAGGACTTCTGTTTTGTCTGAGTTCAGTTTCAGACGGCTTTGTTTCATCCATTCGGCAACTTCTTTCATTCCTTCGTGTAGGTTAGTTTTGGCGGTGCTGGGGTCATTGGTGAGAGAAAGGATTAGTTGAGTGTCATCCGCGTAAGAGATGATGTTGAGGTTGTGTTGGCGGGCGATGGCCGCGAGGGGGCTCATGTAGACGTTGAAGAGGGTGGGGCTGAGTGAGGATCCTTGAGGTACGCCACAGATGACTTCAGTGGCCTCGGACTTGAATGGTGGGAGGCGGACTCTCTGGGTTCTTCTGGTGAGGAACGAGGTGATCCATTCAAGTGCTTTTCCTTGTATTCCGATGTTATTGAGGCGTTGTAACAGGGTGCTGTGACAAACTGTGTCGAATGCTGCCGAGAGGTCGAGGAGGATGAGGGCGACTGTGTCTCCATTGTCCAATAGAGTTCGAATGTCGTCTGTTGCTGCGATGAGGGCGGTCTCAGTGCTGTGTTTTGCTCGGAAGCCAGACTGTGAGGGGTCGAGGGATTTGTTGGCTTCGAGGAAAGCGGCGAGCTGGTTGTTGACGGCTTTCTCGATGACTTTGGCCGGGAATGGAAGGAGCGAAATGAGGCGGTAATTTTTGAGTTCGGTGGGGTCCGCTGTGGATTTTTTCAGAAGGGCGGTGAGTTCAGCGTGTTTCCAGCTTTCCGGGAAGGTGGCGGAGTTGAAGGAGCAGTTGATGACGTCTCGTAGGTGCGGTGCTATGACTATGGATGCTAGCGTTTCTAAAGTTACTGTTTCCGGACGAATCCGACTAGGTAGACTAAAAACGAAAAAGGATCTGGACACTTGGATAGTAAACCTGTGCTGGAGCACCGAAATGCTTGGGTTACCTAGCCCAGGGGCTGCGGCTGCATAGGGTTCAAAAGACGTCGGGAATCCTCGTTGAAGTCTATGGAGCCTGAAAGAAGAAGTTGCTGGCAGGCGACCAGTGAAGAAGTTCGGGGTGATCCAAGCCTGGATCGGAGTTGAAGATGACCTGAAAGCAGAGGGGACTTAGTTCTTAATCACTAGCCAGTGATTATGTGGGCACCAGGATGGCACCGGACGGAGTCACCGCAGTCAGGTGAGTGGGCGACGCTGGACTTGGTAGCCACAAGGGCCAGGAGGCGTTGACGGCGACCAGGCTGGAGGTGCGAGCTGTCCCATGAAGGTGTCGGCTGTCGGCGATGCTGGATCCAAGATTGGAGCAACAAGCCTTGGCAAAGGCAAGCCCACACGGTGGAGTCAAGATGGCGTCTGGAGTGGACCAGGAGGGTCCAGGGTACTTCTCGTCTGGCAAGAAGCAAGGGCCAGTCTAGGGGATCTAGACCAGCGGTGTAGAACGTCGGGGTGCGTCATCAGGAGGGCCACTAGCCAACGGGCAAGTGACCGGACAACGCGGTTAGCAGCAAAGAGCAGAAGGGCCCCACGCAGATCTCGTGGATGCTGGGGGGCTGGACTTCGGTGCTGGAGCTGCTCAGGGTTGGGGCTTCTCAAACTCCAGGGCACTCACTCGAGGATCCCTCGGCGGTCGTGCTGGGCAAGCGTCGTGCAGGTCTTGATGATAGCCGGTCCCTCAGGTCTCGTCGCAACAAACGAATCTCAGCTGAGCTGTAGAGGCAGGTAGAGGTCAGAGATGGCGGGGAATCCGGGTCTCGTCGAGCTGGGCAGTCTTGATCCGGAGGATAGACAACAGCAAACCGCAAGCGCTTAGATGGTGCCTGCTGATGCAGGGTGGCTACTCCTTAGCCACAAGGGAGAGTCTTCAGAAAAGTCAAGAGTTCCTTTCGTGGAAAGTAGTTCAAGATTTAGAATGATCTCATTTGGGAAGGGGGCCTGCTCCTACCTTTATCCTAAGAAAAGGGTCTGGCACGCGACTAGGTCCTGCCCATGGGTGGGACCAGGAGGGGGGTGGTTACACCCCTCTCCTTTGTCCAGTCTCTCCCCAGCTCAGGGGCTGGTGTGCCCCTGGAACTGGTTTGAGCCGGCATATGCACAGTGAGCACCGGGGTGCCACTTGCAGTCACCTTCCTCTCAGCCCTGCCTACCTGGGATAAACAAAACCCTGTCTGGGATGGTGCTAGCACCGCCCCTGACAGGAAACCCTTTGTCCGAGCTCTCCTTGCTTGAAGGACTCCCAGCAGCAGGAGGTCAGACTTGTGTCTGTGGTGGCAGCATCCATTTTGTGATGCTGAGGCTCGAGTTAGCTTTAACCGGGGTTCACAGTTACACACATGTCGTGTCCCTCTAGAAGGGTGGAATGCTAACTCCGTCGCCAGAATTGGCGAGGGGTTAGTATTCCAATTCGTATGACACCTTACTCGACATGTTTTGATAATGTTATACCAAAGTTAGCATTTGACCGCGAGGTACATAATGCACTTAAGAGTATATGGTATAGCGTTATCATGGAACAGCTATTAAGACTTGGTTCCGCAAGCTGCAAACGGGCTCAGCTCATGCCAGAGCACCATTTCACATTATTCCAAGCACTCTGCCTTCCGGATTGATAAGGCCTGCCATAGGAGTGACTGATAGGAATATATGTGTCCATTTTAGGGTTAGATATAGGAATACCATATCTAAAGCAAAGGGTGTGTACACCACCTTGCCCCAGCTGTCTAGCAGCCAGTTGTGTCTGTTTAGTTAGTCGACCCAGGGGTGGCATAATACATGCTGCAGCCCCTGGGAGACCTCTGGGTACACCTCTGCCCTGGTTACAGGGACTCAAGAGAGGGCCCAGTGCCAATTCAGTACCTGGGTACAATTTGGAATAGAGAGAACAGCTAGGCTGTGGGTCTGATTAGCAGGCCCACAGCCAGGGAAAGTCGTAAACCAGTGAAGCAAAAAGCAAAAATCTGGGGTGATCATAGGATTGCAGACCCTACTCTCCTACACAGCACTCTATTATAGTTCCCTCCTGGCAGCTGCCATTTGTCCATTTCAAATGCAGGATTAGGAACAGGACCGTACATTGCATGGTTAATTGCACTTAATTGGGACGTCCAGTAGTAACGTTTAATGTTAGGCAACGCGATGCCCCCATCATACCATGGCAAAGTCAGCCTCGCTAGGTCAATGCGAGGACGCCCCCCCCCCATATCATCTTCCTCTGTAGGCTCTCAATCTTGCGAAAGTAACTGGCAGGCACAAGATCAAGCGTATTTTGGACAGCATACAGGAATCGGGGAAGGGACATCATCTTGAAAAGAGCAGCCCTTCCAACCGGGGACAGCGGTAGACCGCACCAAGCCGTCACGTCGGATTTGAGCCGGAGAAGCGGGGGAAGCAGGTTCCGTTCATACCGAGCTGCGGGGTCTAATGATATGAAGATCCCCAGATACTTAAAACCAGTGTGTGAAATCGGTATCGGGCAGACACGTGGCAAGGGGGGTACTTCTCCGGTGAGTGAATAAATACAGGATTTAGCCCAATTGATCACCAGACCGGAGTTCTTCCCGAACGAGCTGAGTACATCAAACAGTACCCCCAGTGACTTCCGAGGGGAAGTGAGATATAGCAGGATGTCGTCTGCGTATAGCGATATGCGGTCTTCGAAGTCCAGGGACCACCTAATGCCTTTAAGTCACGGTTCCCACCGCAGCCAAGCAGCAAGGGGTTCTAAGGCAAGCGCGAAGAGCAATGGAGATAGAGGGCAACCCTGTCGCGTACCCCTCCCAAGAACAAAGGATCCAGAGACTCTGCCGTTAACCACCACCTGAGCCAACGGTTCCTCGTATAGGAGTTTAACCCAACCGATGAACCCGGGGCCAAAACTGAATTTCACGAGGGGCGCCCATAAATATGGCCATTCCACCGTATCAAAGGCCATCGTGGCATCCAAGGAGGCAAAGATGGCCGGCTCGCACAGTGACTCCGCTCTCGCCAAGACGCCGTGAAGACGACGCAGGTTGAGCGCGGTGTTGCGGTGGGGGATAAACCCGGACCGGGTGTATCAGGTCGCCGATCACTTTAATCAGCCGATTTGCCAGAAGTTTTGCCAAGATCTTAGGTTCGGCGTTCAAGAGAGATATAGGCCTATACGATGTACATAGGTCCCGGGGTTTCCCTCCTTTATGAATAACAACAATGGACGCCGGGGAAGGGATCCGACATCTCACGATTCTAGAAACATCTGACGAAGGTACGGCGCCATTTTGTCGGGACACAACTTATACAGTTTGATGGGGATGCCATTCGGGCCCGTTGCTTTCCCCGAGCGGATGGAGCGGATAGCGAGCGCTATTTCATCGTTAGAAAATTTCGCCTCCATAAGCTCTTTGTCCGAATCAGACAAGCTGGGCAATGCGATATCTCTAAGCAACAAGTGCGAGTCCTCCTCCGGTCTATCTGAGACCGGCGCATACACCTTTTGGAAGTGGTGTGCAAAACCCTCCACTATATCAACAGGGTCCACAACCCGAACTCCATCCGCTCTCTCAATAACAGGCACAACACGATTCAGTCTTTCCCTTTTATCTAACCAGGCGATCAGTTTCCCCGCTTTATCTCCAACATCATACAGACGCCCCTGTTGCTCACGACTTATAGCCTTGGCCGCATCAGTCACCAGTGCTCTATAATCAAGCTGTTTAAGGGCTAAAACGTGCAACCCCTCCTGTGTGACACCAGATTGCAACTCTTCTTCCAAGCCAGTAATTTCAGTCTCCAGTCGTACAACCTCCTCATTCTTACTTTTTTTTGCACTAGCAATCAATGACAGAGTTTAGCCACAGATTACCGTCTTGAAGGCTTCCCATAATGAGATGGAGGTGGAGGAGGACACCGACCCAACATTGTCAGCGAAATAATGGTCCATAGACTGAACCACACTAGCCCTAGTTTTGGGATTGTGCAGGTGCCAGGGATTAATCGGAGCCACTCGACCCTCCTCTCCCAGCTGGATATCAATAGAGACCCAAAGTGGGGAGTGGTCCGAGATACCCCTGGCTAGGTGTCTAATTTCTCTCACTGAAACAGCCTGCACTGCCGGTACCAGGACATAATCAAGCCTAGAAAGGCTCCCGTGTGCGCCCGAATGAAAGGTGTATTGTGCCTGTCCGGGGTGCAGCAGCCTCCAACAGTCCACCAGACCCAGTGTTTCCAGGAAGTTACCCAGCCAAGATTGCGATTTCGCCAGGTCCCTGGGGGGGCTACGGTCCTCCCTACCACAGACAACATAATTAAAGTCTCCACCCACTACCAAAATACCCTTGGGGAGCCCCAACACCACTTTTCCCAAATCAGAAAACGTCGTAGTTTGTAATCTGGCGGGACATAAACAGAAAGTATGGAGATCGTCTTCCCCTCCCACCTGCCCGTAATAGCTGCATATCGTCCCCTATCGTCGAGTATAGTATCATCTATTTTCATGGGGAGGGAGTTCCTGACTAGAACGCCAGCCCCCCTTAACCCAGTAGTGAATCCAGAGTGCGCTACCAGACGATAGCCTCGCCTATTCATTGCGTGGCATGTGTTCCCTATCAAATGCGTTTCCTGTAACAATACTACATCAGGGGAAAGACGTTTCAAATACTGCAATACTATCCCCCGCTTTATCCTGTCCCCCAGACCGTTAACATTCCAACTTAGCACCCTCAACCCCTTACCCCATCCCAGTAATAAAAACGGATTCCCTCCCATAACGAGACATACACCAAAGTCAAAATATGCAGTAGAACGTAGCCTCGAAACAAACGAATGTGAAACAAAGTTCCGCCACCCCCCCAAAGAAATTCCCCGAACACTCCCCCCCCACCCTGCATCCCTGCCTTAGACCAAAAAGCCACCCCAACTTGCAGTGTGCCTGTCGCCCCAGTGTGAACCTAATCTACAAAAAGAGAAAGAACCCCCAGGAGGAGGAAGAGTCCTGGTTCCCCACCGCCTCTGGGTATTTACCAATATTCATACAATACAAAAAATCATCGAACCACTGCTGCAATGTCTATAGTATATATAGAACACAGTGTCCCAATAGGTACCAGTAAATGAGGCAATTTAAAATATGCATGCAAAAAGCATTACAAATGAAGGAAAACAAGGAGGCTCAATTCATTAGTGTAAGGCTTGTTATTCACCGTTTTTGCATATGGGAATACAGTTGTAAAGCAGCACTGTACATGAAAGCATTCATGTGGCAACACAAATGGCACTTGGTGACAAGGTGATAATTACAAGTGAAGGTGACGACGCAAGTGAACGGGGTGAACAGCGTGGACGGCGCAGAGTGACAAAAATATATACAGTGTAGGCTCAAGAATAAATTGAAATTGTTTCAAATTGCAAGTAGGACACAGTCGTGAGCCAAAGGTAGTGCGCCAGAAAATTGCGCTGCAGTGTCAATTTTCTGGCGCACTACCTTTGACGTCGTCACCTTCACTTGTAATTATCACCTTGTCACCAAGTGCCATACACTAATGAATTGAGCCTCCTTGTTTTCCTTCATTTGTAATGCTTTTTGCATGCATATTTTAAATTGCCTCATTTACTGGTACCTATTGGGACACTGTGTTCTATATATACCTTATACCCAGTCCCAGTTTGGTCTATGGGTCACACTCCTGTTCTTTTTCACGCAATGTCTATAGAGCACGCATGCCGGTCAGCACTCACTCCTCCTGCTCCGATGGGCCTCCGTCAGCGCCCCCCGATTGCTCCGGGTGATCCCGATGCGTTGGTAGAGTATCAAGGCAGTCACTGACGACCTCGGGTCGGTCAAAGAAGAGCGCACATTCCTTATATTCAATGCGTAGTCGGGCAGGGAAGAGCATAGCATATTTCAAGCCCATGTCCCTAAGGCGCCGTTTTACCCCCATGAATCCCATCCGCTGTTTTTGTACAGTCTGCGTGAAATCCGGGTAGAACCCGATGGTCGCATTCTCGAATTTCGTGGGGCCATTGGCCCGCGACGCCAGCAGGATAGCGTCCCTGTCCCTAAAATTGAAAATCCTGGCTATGATGGGCTGTGGAGGGGCGTCCAGTTTATGCTTGTTCCCTTGGGGGCCAGATGGTTCAATATTAGGTCCTCTACAAGGAGATCCGTTGTTGATTCAGTGGGCTTCTCCGGAACCCCAATGATACGCACATTGTTGCGCCTAGCCCGACTGTCGAAGTCATCCAGCCGACGGGCAAACAAGTCATTAGAAGACCGCAGAGTACGAACCTCTGTCTGAAGATCGGACACGTCGGTCGTAAGACTGGTGGTCTTAATGTCTAGAGACTTGACCCGCTCGTTGGTCTTCGCCAAATCAGTCCTGATCAGGTTGACGTCGATAGCTACCGTGTCAATCTTCGAAGCCAATGTTTTGTACTGCTGGCCCATGGAGGTCTTCACGCTTGCAATGGCGCCCATGACGTCTCGCAATGTCAATTCTTCAGTCGCTGGGGAGCCATCCCCGGTCTCGTCCAAAGTTTTACCAACACCACTGGGGGACCCTTTTGGATGGGTGTAGCGGTCCATATTGTTGGATTGGGTGGCACCCCCTCGGTGAGTAACCTTGGTGGTCCGCTTCTCGCTGTCTGACTTGCTCGCCATATTGAGCGACGCGCCCCAGGGGGGCCTTTGGGACCTGGTTTGAATGGCTCCTCACAAGGCTGACTTGCAGAGTCCAGAGACGAGGGGCAGAGGGCAAGCGTGCGACCTGTGGTAGACCATGGGCCAACAAAGTCAAACGGCCGCAGGTTAAGATAGACAAAGACCAAAAACGAAAACGAAAGTAATTCAGGGGCACTGGTCGACGTCCACTGGCCGTTGTTGTTCAATTGCCACCAGAGTATCTCGGGGACTCAAGTCCTGGGCTGCTCATCGGTGTAGGCCGCAAAGTTTCGAAATGGAGTAAGTCCGGTTCCCGGCAGCCGATTCAATTTCCGAAAAGAGCTCCTATGTCAGCAGGGTGATATCCATAAGGACCCGTCGTCTGTATCAGGATCTGTGACAGGATAGATGCGGGAGGCGGCGAGAGTCTCGGGAGCCCTATGCTCACGCGACCATCTTGGATGCGCGCTAAGCTCCTCCCCACTTCTCAGGTTTTAATGTCACAAATCCAGACATTTTTTACTTTAGAAATGTTAATCAGACAGGAATGAAAAGTATGTTGACTAATACTAAGCACATTTATTCTGCGGCCTTTTATGCTCAATTGTCCACATTAGGTTTTGACTTTTGGAAAGACAACATTGAGACAAAAACTGTCTGGGGCACAAAAGACTGGAAGGTGCAAGGTTTATAAGCCTTCTTTAGAGACTGCATCATCCCAGAACAAATAATGTTTTTAAATGAAACTGTTCAACAGACATCTTGTCTTGGCATGGCTAAGATCAAAGATTTAAACAAACCGTCCATACCAAAATCCACACCTGATAGTAATGGAACTACAGATGAGGAGGTAGATATAAACTTTATTTTAAAACAGAACAGAACTAATCCTGATTGGAAAAAATGGTTAATCTGGCCCACAGACACGAATAATAATCTGTCAAGATAGATTCCTGAACAAGATGCAAGGGTTTACAGTAACTAGGCCAGATCCAAGATATGCCCAGAGACAACATTCAGGGATAATAACAACTTACAGTGTAGGAAAACTATGCCTTGAGTGGCTACAGAAATCCACACTTCCGGATATAAAACAACACTTAACTTTACTTAAAGATGGTGTTGATTTGAGAGACTTCTTACTAGGACCTCGCAAACCACGTCATAAACGGTTCATATACGCTGGTATATACGCTGCTTATAATGAAGCATGGAAAGTCACGCAAATGCAAACTGCAGAACGAATACGAGAAATTGATCGTATTAATTTAGAGAAAGCTCTCTCTGTAGTTGACAATGGTTTAACAACTCTGTTGTCCAGAATTTATTCTTTGGACATCATTGTATCCTCTGCCATAGACATAATGGAACAGGACTTGCTCATGTTACAACATGGCCAGTCTCAATTACGTTCTATAATGCTGCTAGGTTGGACATTACAAAATCTTCGTTCAGGCGATGTGCCTTGGCGTCTAATCAACACTACGTCATTGTTTACTGGATTTAACCTTACAGATAAACAAATCTCCTTGGCACAGAGAGGAGCAGACTATACGGTGCTGAGCATAGAAAAACTGGAAAGATTACCATTAACCGTTTCTGAGAAACCAGACGTTGAATGGATAATACATGGTGCCATCACGATACCAGTGACGATTTTCCAGTTTCAGTATTGCTTAAAACACATACCAGCAGGCCTGTATGAAAGGTTGGGTAAAGAGTACATAAAGTCGACCTGGGATTTACCACACACACACAAATGTTGGAGTGGGGAAAAGGAGGTATTTTTTAGTGGTAAAAATTGTAAAACTACACTGAGCGGTACACTTCTATGTCAAGGTATTAATTTACATGGAGCCTGCGATGGTTCTTCAAACAACTTATCATGTCACCTGCAGGGTACCCCGGCAGCAGTGATAGATCCAGTTTTTAGGCAGCGTCCAATGGGAGCTACATAATGTTGAATGATCACAGCTGTTGTGGAATGATGCCAGGAATAGCCTATCTAGTTAGTGTGTCAGCCAGAGTCACTTGCTGTATGCAAGTTTTGTTTCCTAAAACTAAGACAGACAGGGATTTGCCGATATGGCCTTCACTGAACATCTCTTCTATACGAATTGTTACTTTAAGCAGAATAAAAGCAATTATTTTACAAAAAACGGTGCCACTGACCTCGTCCAAAGAGACGTATGATCTGCAAGTTGCAAGGTCCTCTGCAGAGATACATGCCTTATTATCGACAAACTGCCCAGTACATTTCACAGAAATGTTAGGTGGTATCTTAAACATGTCTGATACCAGTGGTATTGTACATGTATTTAACAAGATTTTTTCGTGACTGTTAGCACCCTTTGAAGCAGTCCTAGGCATTTTTTCAAACTTCGCGCACTCTGTGTTCAGCGGCCTATCTCTCGTCTTGGGACTCGTAGCAGGAATACTATTTTTGTTCCTTCTGCTCCGTTATGGGAAGTCCAGTCACCAGCGATACCCAGATTACCATGGAGAACACTCTTCTGGCCATGCAGTATCGTGAGCACATAACAGAGGTTCTTGGCTTGGCTCATTTGAGAGATCTGAATACCACGTGGTTCCTATTGTTCAGACCAATCTGTCAAGATTGCATCTTACCTGTTCTACGATGCCTGCTTTGTGGAGAAGAATGCGTGTTAGATATCTGTCTGACATTTCCATCAGCACTGCCAACGGATGTTGACGCTTTCCTTGGTTCGGTAACGACTCATGCATTGTGTTGCTCTAACAGCTACCAATCCTGATGACGGCATTCATTGAGGTCTCAGCGGCAATTCCAGCTGAGGGTGAGGTACGTGGACCATCAGGCACACAGGTACCATCTACTGCGAACATTGCTAATGCGACTGATGCTGACGGCGATGCTTCTCATCTGTGTAAGGTTGATCAACTTAATGAAGTGGTTCAACTTTCACCTAGTGTGGTAGACGATTTCTTTGCAAACCTAGAAGATTTAATGTTCTCTCCTGACACTGAGAATAACTTTTGAAATTAGCACACAGCGTTCTGTGAACTCTGAATTCGACCTTCGCTTTTCATAACAAAACTTCTAAACTTTGGAACTCTATTTTTCTACGATTTGATTTGAATTTTTTCCAAAATTGAACTTTTTTTTGGCACAAAGTAATCTGCTTAAAGTAGAACTATTCTTAGAGAACAAGAATTCTTTGAATACTTCCTAGAAACAATATTGACCTAATCTACGAACCAACACAGTTTATATATTCTGCTATGGGATGATCTCGAATTTTTTTCTGTAACCAAGCCATTTCATGAATGTAAATTCATGATTCATTCTGATAGCATTTTAAATGCCATACTATATGCTTTGAATATAACCGTTGCCTAACGTACAGCAAAAATACTCATTTTCGTGTACAGCCATTTTTAAAATGAGTTTTATGTAATTTCTGGGTAGGATTGTAAACACATGCTTTAAATATGTCTTACATGCTTGGAATTTAGTAATATCGAACATAATAAAGTGGAGTGGGTGTTGTATAGCATTTTAGGACCCTAGTGTAATAGTCCCGATTCATGCCCTTATATAGGTATAAATCACCATATCCTTATATAGGCATAGAAATCATAACCATATTTAGACATAGCCCATGCAGTCCAAATACGGCATGGCTACTTCCACTAGTTCCGAAAATCCACAACGATTTCTTGGAAAACTCGGCTTCAGCAGTTAGGGACTTATGTCCAACTGTACGTCAAACTCGGCACCTTCAAGCTATAAATATGCCCACACTTGCCCTAGCAAACACACAGTGGTTTGGAGCAGTTTGACTGCTACTTGCCCGACGCTTCTAGCTACAGCAAGTGGTGAAGGAAGCCGACCCTCCAGCAGACGCACTGAGAGGGATGCTGTCTTTTCTCTTGCTGAGAAATCTAGCTCCAGAGTTTCCAAGCTCCCCTTGTGGGGTGTTGGGAAATCGAGTCCTGGGAAAGAGAGATACCAGCCCTCCTTCATTCTAAACCAAGGTACGGAGCGTATTAGACCCTAAGAGAAATCTTGAATAGATTCTTGGCAAAAAGAAACTAAACTTATGCTACACCACATTTACTCCTTCCCTCTTACTAAACTTAGGGTAGGTACATTGGGGTAGGCGTATTTTAGAAGCACCAGTTGAGTACTTTTAGTCTTTATTTATTAATGTATGTATTTTATGGCTTAGAAACCATACCATGCTATTACAGTATTATTTCATAATACTCTTCTTGCTGTACGCATCATACTTTACAGCCAGTATTACGATTGTAGCAGTTAATTTCTTCTGCATGAGAACGAAGACTGTTCAATAAATACTTTTTTATTGAAAACGCCCGTCTCTCTATTTCCCTGCACTTCTGGTGAAACGAAGCATGCACGATTGACTGAGTAAAATATCTATCTATTGTTTCCACGACTCTGAAGATACGTTTTATCTTGGGGAAACAAAGTAGTCATGTTTATGCGGTTGTCAGAAACGAATCCCTTCTTGTTTATTCGAGAAAGTTTCTAGTGACCTCTGAGCTAGCTGGCACTCACAATTAAGTCTAATATATTCGATAGAGACCTAGTAGACATAAGTCCTACATCACATCAGGATGGAACTATGCACGTGGCCATCTACCTGGGTGCTGCGAACCCCAAACCAAAATTGATACTATTAAGCACTGCATATAGCTGCCTACACTGCAGCTTACAATGCAATACACGAGCGAAAATGTACTCCTGAACACCACCACTCAGTAGGATATCATTAGGAGAAAGCCTTCTTAGAGCTAGACAACCAGCTGGGTGGGAGGAGATTGATATTAATACAATCTGAGACTTTTTCTCTGAAGGGGCTCTTCTGAGCTCTGAGGACCTTTGCAACCACTCATGCCCACAGAAAAGTAATTTCCTGTTGCACAGGATCATCAGGCAAGCAGTAGTCCTGCTCTGGAACACTAGGGACCTAGCAATGCACACCAGTCAACTTATAAATATCGTACTCACGTTTAGACATGGCAGGTGTCTGAATACCTGGATTTATAAATCCTGCAGGCTGGACCCTACCAGTACAGAATCTTGCTGCATTTAAAAAACAAAAGGGAGACAACTCTGGGACAGGTATTCAGTGAGCCCTGAGATACCATTGCAAGGGCTCCAGAAAGGATAGACTCCACAGGGCATATTTAACCCCCTGATAGATTCCATCTAATATTGCCTGGTCTAGTGGATACCTGTCCGAGATGTTGTATTTTCCCTGCAGACCTATTCCACCTGTTTAGGAAATGCCTCGCCTTGAGCCCATTCTGTAGTGTGGAATTCACTGATGTTGAGCAGGCCACTGACAGAACTGGCATTTCTTCTGTAGCTCATTCTTTGTTGGGTCTCTTTCCCAGAACACAAACACAGAAAAGCCAATCCTAGATTCTTTATGCTAGCCCTATCACTAACCAAACAGGAGATCACCATGAGATGAAAGTCCTCATCAACTCCTCCCAATGATTACAAAATGGAGAGGTGAGCTGATTAGATGGGCCCAAGCACAGGGGAATATGCAAGCAGGCCCTAGCAGTATGATGGGATACAATATTCCACAATTTAACTGAACATTCTAAAGAAGATGAGAGACCACCCCTAAATCCACGGACCCACACACTTCTACATTCAACGATATGCAAGCTGATCCCGGAGCCGTTTTCCCACAACCGATTTAGCCTCAGAGAGCGTCATCCCATGTCCCAACCTCCCCTCGACTACTATGGATGTGCTAACCTTGTAGCTATTATAGGTAAGGCTAAGCCATACAAGATCCAATAGAATAATTATCTACTGGAGGCGACACCCCTGGGGAGTCGGTGGAAGGGCCCTGATTTAATCCAGTTAAAGAATTTCTTGAGCACCCAATGATTATAAAAGCGATACCAAATTATGATGTTTGATGAACCATAGTGCATAACAATGCCCATAACAAACAAGCATTACCAATAGGTCTCGCATTTTTGAGAGTTACAGCTATTGCCCTTGTAAATGGCAATGTCTTTTACCCATATGTTTTTGGTTGGCGTGGATGGATGCATGTGGTGTGGATGTGGTTTCAATTGGTATTGTTAGTTGTGGAATTGTGTGGAGTGGAGTGGATTTGTGTAGTGGAATTATGTTGCATGGTGTGCAGTGGAATTATGTGGATAGTAATTATGTGGTATTGAGCGTACTGGATTTATATGAAGTGGGATTGTGCGTCATGAAGTGGAATTATGTGGAATGGTATTTTCTTATGTGGAGTGGTATGTAGTGGAGTTTAATTATGTTGTGTGTTGAATTTTGTGGCATGTGGAATTTTGTGGTATGTACTGGATATATGTGGTGTGTTGTGTAACTGTGTTGTTGAGTTGAATGATGTGGTTTGGTGTACAGTTATGTGGTGTGAACTGTAAATGTGTGGGGTTCAATTGTGTGGCATGAAACTGTGGCGTGGAGTGGAATTAAGGTGATTGGAATTATGTGGCATAGGCTGGAGTATCTATGTGGATTGTTACTATGTGACAGTGGTTTTATGTGGGGTGTATTTATGTGGTATTGAGTAGAGTGTAATTGTGTGCATTTGAATGATGTTGCGTGTAGTGGTGTGATGTGTGTTATGTATTTCATGCTATAACCTCACTTTAGGTTAGGTGATGTCACACTATGTTATTGTAACCACCCTGCCATATATTTTAACTGGTCATAGTCTCTAAATTGAGGCCACCACAGGAATGAACACCTGGGAACAAAACACTGGCAGCTCTGCAGATTAATGCGCTTTTCATGTAACCTACCACTCAGCTTGGCAACGTCGTACACACAACTCTGCTACACAGTGACACAACCCAGAGTAGAAAAATGTACCCCTCGCACCTAATAAATACCCTGTACCCATACTTCGATCTTCGGAAAGTACCATTAAAATGAGAAGCGCTTGTTAGGTAAAGTTATTCTCTTGTAACGTTTAAACTATAAAAGAAACACCAGAATAAACAAGTCCATTCCGACAGTCTATTTATATGGCGCTTAACAGTGGCATAGGAGTGCTCCCGATCTCATCCATTTTTCACAGGTAGTAGAGACGAGGCACAAGGAAATGTAGTGATCTATCCGGCACCGCACATTTGATTTTAGTGAATTGAGTAAATGTGGAGCAGAGTAAAAAGAGTAGGTTTACTTAAGACATGGAGGCTAAACATAGGGTGTTCAACTGGCTTGGGTGCAAATTCAAGACAGTGAATGTAAAAATTCAGGACAATCGGTCAAAATTCAGGAGAGGAGGTCAAAATTCAGGACAAAAAGTAAGCTTTACAGACGCATCAGAGGAGGTTGTGCAATGTTATATATGTAAAAAAATAGACAACCGCTTAAGTACAAGTATGCGCGCAACTTTGAGAAAATGTGCAGGTCTTTTTGTGGTAACAAAACCGCCCCCCAGCCCACCTTTCCAGCTTCCCAGGGAAACGCCCAGTGCCCAGTCCATCCATCTATCATTCCACTCATCTATCCCTCCATCCTCCCTTTCACTCATCCATCCCTCCATTCATCCTTTCACCCTGTCCATCCGTACACTCATCCAACCACTCTTCCACTCATCCATCCATTCACTCATCCATCCAGCCATTTACCCTTTCACCCATCCAGCCATCCTTTCACTTATTCATTCATCCATCCAGTCACTCATCCTTCCACCCATTTACCCTTTCAGTCTCCCATCCATCCATTCTCCCTTTCTCTCTCTATCCCTCTTTCACTTAGCCATCCATCCTTCCATCTACCCATCCATCTACTCATCCACTCATGAATCCATCCATTAACCCTATCACTCATCCTTTCACTCATCCATCCATCCTTTCTCTCATCCATCCATCCCTTCACTCATCCTTCCGTCCTTTCTCTCATCCACCACCCTTTCACTCCTTCTCTCATCCATCCATCCTTTTTCTCATCCATCCACCCTTTTACTCCTTCACTCATTTATCCACCCTTTTTTCCATCTGCCCTCCCTTTCACTCACTCATCCAGCCTTCCATCCACCCTTTTACTCATCCATCCATCCATTTATCCTTTCACTTATCAATTCATCAATCCGCCCATCAGTTCATTTATCCATCCGCCCATTCACTCTCCTGTCAGCCACCCTTACACTCATCCATCCTTGCACTCATCCATCCATCCTTTTACCCGACCATCTATCCTTCCACCCATACATCCATGTATTTACATTTTCTCTCACCCATCCTTCCACTCACTCATCCATCCATCCTTTCTATCATTATCCACCCATTCACCCTTCCATTCATCCATTCACCCTTTCACTAATCCATCCAGCCATCCACCCATCCCTTCACTTATTCACTCCCCCACCTTTTCATTTTTATTATGAGCTGACCCTTTGTCTGCAGAGTTGCAGACAGAAGAAGCCCATGATTGACTTCACCCCTGCTATAGTTCCTAAAGCAAGGGGTGGGGCGGGGGAGGGCTCACTATGCCCCTGTACATAGGAAATCTGAAAAAGTGGGAGTCATGAGTCATCCACGATGCAAAGTGCCACTGTGACATGGTACTGTTTCCAGGGCTTTAAGTGGGATGTATCAACTGTGGGGTCTCTCCAAAGGGGGTGTTCGATGTAATTAAGGGTATGGCTTAAAACACCTAAGTTAAAAATCTGTGCTGAGCACAGAGTGGGCCGCCCAACTGGTAATTTGCTGCTTCTTTCATTGTATCCAGATATATAACACAACAAGTAGCATTACACCTACAAGCCAGAACTATTCGCTCAATGATAGTCAGTTGCATAAAATAAAAAAGCAGCAACCATGGCTTTGTTGAATATAACATTGAAAATGCAAATGTTTTAAAATGATGAGACAGTGAAAGACCCATAACCCTTTTTAAAAAAAATTTAAGCTTGTTTCACTGCCTTCTTTTCATGAACTGGATTCTCGTGTAGCAGCAATGGCGATTTTGTAAATTTCTTCCACCTGACTGAATGCCCTACCCTAGACTGAGGCTGCAGGAGGCCACCACATGTAGTAAGAGCACAGACTGGCCCACTGTCATTCTGTAGGTGGCAATCAGCCCCATACAAAATGACAATGGGTGGATGGGGCTGCTCTTGCACTCAGAGGATGAGTGCGAGGCGGCCCCATCAGGGTGCTGAGGCTTCTGGCAGGGGAACAGTGATGATGTTCCCCAATGTCCAAAATTAGTGACAAAAGGTGTCCGCAAAAGGGATTGTCACGGATAACGCATGTGAGATCTAAACTACGGACGGTCCGTGAAATTTACGGACGGTTGGTCTCCCAAGCTAAACATAGGCTCAGCACGTACACAAATTGTGTGACCTTAGGCATATTGCTGTGTGTTTCGCAGCCTATTAGTATATGTACTCACAAACAGATTACGTGACAGTATCGGGCACTTTAGAAATCAGTGGAACGGTGTGCATGCCCAGTCCTTCTGGAGTTAAGAGATTCTCTAGTGCTTTATTAATCGAAGTTTAGGCCCAACTTTCAAGCATGCGCCAAATGTGGGTGGGTGGCTTTCTCTGTGTGATGCACTTCTAACTGTAAGACCACATGCATCAAAGTGGTCAGGAACAGACCACAGAAAATTTGATTCACGCCTGCATAGAATTGCCATCTCTCTGTGTGAGGAGGACACCATTACTCCAATTCTGGGCTTTTCTTTTACAGATCAGGGAATTCTGGGACTTGCAGTGCTTGATTTGATTTCCCTGTACCCAAATCACCTAGGACATCAGATGCCTCTTTCTTAGAACATGAGCAGGAAACAAATGAAACCAAAAAGAATTGTGCCGGCAATTAAAATAACAAAAACAAATGGCAAGCAGATAGAATGTCAAATACGGAACAGAGCTAGAAACACAATGATTTCCACAAAAATATGGCCCGTGTTGAACAAAAACATGTAAGTAAGCTTGGAACACGAGCAGGAATAGAAGAAAACAAAAAAATGCGCTAGTAATAAAGGAAAACGGACGGCAAACAGATAAAGTGCCAAATAGGGAGTAAAACACAACTTTGAGGGATATTCTCAAGAACGTGTGATAATTCTTGCAATATTAGCTTAACGCAACTGCGCACATCGCAGTCTATCGTGACAAAATAACACTGTATTAACATTCTATTCCCAACCCGGCGGCACCATGCAATAGTCTCACGATAAAGCGCCAAATGACCACGTTAAAATCAACACAACGTTGAAAAAATGCAAAACACAAACGCAAAAAAGTTGCGATGCCCCAAATCGCGATACAAAAATCTGCCACAAGCAGCGACAGTCCTGCAATTCCCTCGCGGCATGCGGTTAAATGCACTATAAAAGCAACAAACAAAACACATCAAAATAAACTGCGTGGCACCATGGATGAACCCGGACCGAGTGCAGAGAACAACTCGAACCCCACAAGCCCCACGGAAGACAAGTCAGGAACCTCGTGGTAGGGGAAGGGCAAGGAGAAGAAGAAGACGTCTTTCAGTCCGCAGGAAACCGGATCATCGTCACAGAGGTGATAGAACACTACCAACAACTGTTCGTCACTTCCACTGTGTCATTGGCAACACAAACAGAAATATGACAGTCCATCGTGAACAACGTGAATGCAGTCGGAGTGTTGAGAAGGTCAAGAGGCTATGGCATGATGTGAAAAGCCAAACCAAGCAGAAACTCGCTGCCAACAGGAAGGCAGCAACGGCGACTGGAGGTGGGAGTACTGCGCCACAAGAGGAGCTAGATGAGCTGGAGGAAATGGTGGCCACAATCATCAGTGTGGAGACGCTGCGAGGAGTTGGGAGTCCGGACACAGCTCGATATGACCTGACCCAACAGCAACAGGGTGAGTAACGACCAGGGACGGGGGGATGGCGGGAGATGGGCACAATGGCACACATGCACAATTTTGTGTAGCACTTTGCACGCCCATAATGATTGTGGAACATGTCCCTGATACTCTTGGCACACTGCAGCACACATAGAAACACCAAGTAGGCCCCTAAGTGCACAAAGGGACCCCCTCCCTATCACCAATCTCCCAATCTACCCATGCACATGTGCTGAATCCAGCAAAGCAGCAGCTCTGTGAGCCACACTGACAATGAAAGTGGCACTGCATGACCGATAGTATGGCTGCAGTCAAAATACATGACATGGTGCACGACACGACAGCGAGGTGGCCCAGTGTGGATAACAACCTTAAAGTAGCAGGTCACACTCTGACACATCCACATGCACATACAACCCCTGACAACAACACATCTGCAGACAAACAATGCACAAGAGTACAAAAACCGTCCAAGATCACAAATTACCCAAGTCGCCAACATCTCAGCACCGTAAAGTCAAAGGCACAGCGCCTCAAAGGAATAAGGGGCTGCTAAATCAGAGCCGCAGGGGCTACTGTCCCACAATGCAGCACACACACATCACATAGCAATCACAGACCATCAACATCGACGACAAAGTGGCACAAAGTGCAACACTTTCCCTACAGGACAGGTGGCACAACTGGTGCTGCTTGTGCGTAGAAACTGGCCAATCACATCTGGCATAGCCGAAAACTGTGAGATCATAATGTCCGAGTACAACCTCACATTCGTCATGTAGTCGAAATGTCCACTGTTTCCCATCAAATAGCCAGCTCCTCCAAAACAGTCACAATGTACATTGTCATGCTGACTGTAAACACGTACAATGCGTCAACATACATGGAACACACTGTTAACCTGCATCTCCCCTTTACATTGCAGAGGGACAATTAACACCTCCTGCAGAGTAGACCAGACATCGCTCCATTGATGATGAAGAGGACCCCCTGGCCATCTGCCCGACACCCTCCAACGGCTTGTGGACACCCTCTGTACCCCACCTCCAGGAGCAGGGCAGCCCAGCTGCATCGAGGTGACTCCACCCCCTGCACAGACCACACAACAGGAAGCACCCACCACCATGGCTGGATCCCAGCACCTCATGGAAAAACACATGCCCTTTTAGCCATGTGTTAGACTGCCAGAACGAGCTGGCTGAACAGGTGTGGGTGGGTTTCGACCTTATGGCAGCTAAACTGGATGCCATACGTGGGTGTCTACGTCCCATCAGGGACCACTTACAGTCCCTAACGGACACCCAGAGTCTGTTCCATGCTCTATAACAATCCTTGGCTGACCTCGCTGGAGCCATTACTCGGACAGCACAGAGTTGGCACAGCTGCAGAGGACAATGGAGAACATGGAGCTGATGCAGGCTGGAAGGATGGCTGCCACGGCTGAGAACAAGCTAGATGTAGCTGAGATCTCCCATGCCCTGCAGATCCTCCTCTTGCCAATGCTGCCACGGAGCCTGTCGCAGATAACTGCTGCAGGAACTTCGACACACACATCTCCGCGCCCTGATGTGCCTGTGGTACACAGTGAGGCAGACATACCACCTCCGCCCCTGATGTGGCCGTGGCACACAGTGAGGCAGCCATAACACCACCACACACACCTGACACAGAAGACATATCAGAGGACCAAGATGATATGGTAATGACTATGAGAAAGGAGGTTGCAGCATTCATCCCCGCCATATGGCCTGTTCTTGCTTGCTTCAGCCCTCTGCATCATGCCCTAGAACAACACCTTCCACTGTCCCCCGAAACACTCTGCAACATTCACCTGGACTCCGACATGGACTGCCATATCTGCTCTGGTTAGCAATGACACAGCAATCAGGCTGCGGACTGAACTCTTCCTCTTCCAATGAACTTGTCATTCCCCAGAGGACTCTGGTTGGCCCTCTACTGGGCAACCATGTAATGTGGGGTTTGCATGGCCATGTACTGCTCCTACCCCGACACTCCACAGAATGTGAATAAAACATTCCAAATCACACAGATGTGTCATGTCTATGTTCAATCAAGTGTAAAATGATAGATGAGTGTAGGGACATTGATTACACAAAAAGGTACACCCTCGGAATTTTTTTATTTATTTATTTATTTATAAAATTTCTATAGCGCACAAATACCTTCCGGTGTCTCGGCGCTAGAGCTTACAGATTGCAAAGGGGTTCCTATTGGGAGTTTACTGATTAAAAAGGCAGGTTTTAAGATGCTTTCGGAATGTTAGCAGTGATGGGCTAAGCTTGATGTAGGGAGGGAGCAGGTTCCACAGTTTAGAAGCGGCAACCACAAAGCGTTTGTCTCCCCATGTGGCTTTTTTTGTGCGTGGGATTTGAAGCTGTTGGGCTGCAGATGAACGTAATGTTCGACTAGGCGTGTAAACACAAATGGCCTTTTTAAAAAAATCTGGTCCAATGTTGTTCAATGCCTTATATGTGATACACAAGGCCTTAAACTTTGTGCGGCTTCTAACCGGCAACCAATGTAGTTGACGAATGATGGAAGAAATAGATGAATACTTCGGTGTGCCGGTTAGAATCCTTGCGGCAGCATTTTGAACAAGCTGTAATTTGTTCAAAACTTGCTCCTGCGCGTTCAACAGTAGGCCATTGCAATAGTCCACCTTGGACAATACCAAAGAGGACATTAGGGTCTTGCCTGCATTTGGGGGAAGAAATGGAAGCAATTTCTTTACCATTCTTAGGGTAAAAAAGGAGGCTGAGACCACTGCGTTGGCATGGCTGACAAAAGCTAGCTTGTTGTCGAATAGAACCCCCAGATTCCTAACTTTGGATACTGGTGATGGAGGGGTTCCTAACTCCGAAGGCCACCAAACTGGGGACCAAGACGGGGTCAGCTCACCAAATACCATGACCTCAGTCTTGTCAGAATTTAACTTTAGGCAATTCTGATGACATCAATGCGCATGTTTGACCCTGACCCACATGGCAAATTAGATGACTGTGAAGGTGTGAACTAACTGTGGCCTCATTGCTCATGAACAACAATCTTGGAACCCCCCGACGTAGCCCCACATCCAGGTATTAAATAGAGCTGTGTATAAAAATGTTGAATTCGGTAGCAGGCCCAAAGTAGTGTCCCCCATCACATATGACAACAGAACATGTCTTCGCATACCTACTCACACTCAACTGTTTAGACACAGCCTGTTTTGATGGATCACATTGATCCACATGGCAAGAAGTTGGACACCATACTCACATTGCTGAAGACACGTAAGAGCACAGGTCTACCAGCAACTATCCCAATAACAATGTCTGGCTCACAGAGGTGGAGCTGTCAATAGGGACTCACCCCCAAGTGAAATGTGTCAGTCAGTCCTTCCCTGTGTACAGACAATGCTCATTGAGGCACACGATTTCTCATTCTAATCAACACTCATCACAGTTGAACACTAGTGAAGTTGCATAGACTTTATTAGCATGTGCGTGTCAGTACGGGCATGACAAGGGCCACAGCAAGCAGACCAAGGCTTCAGACACTAACAGGCAGCATAAGAACATGTAGAGGTGCAAGAAATGGGGAGGCAAAAATGAACACCCATCATTACGGATGGCAACCGTCTCAGCCCACCTTGCCTTGCTTGACAAGTCATGTGATGTTTGGCGTTTGCTCATTGCGCCGTGTCAGGGGACACGACTCACAGCACATGGGATCTGTATAGTGCTTTACCACGGACTGCGCTAACTGTCTGCTCTGCTCACAGTGAGCAGGTGAAAAGATCCAACATTGTCACATGTAGTACTACATTGCTATGTGTGTACTCTCCCTCCAGCAGTATGTCAGATTTAGGAACGTTACCAAACAACACTGTGCTGCTCCGCCCATGGGACTGCCTCACCTTGCACAGTTGTGTGTCAACACGCGTAGGTGCACGCACATGCATTCTGAGTCCAGGCGAATGCAGACATGTCCACTGTTGTGGTGGGATATGTGCACATTCCTCCAAGATGCAACAAGGTGTTGGGACCGGTGCTCTGGGCTACAATTAGTTGTGGCTGCAGGAACGTAGTTACTCGTCCATGAATGCGAGCGCAGCTTCCTGGGCAATCAGTTCCAAGAGTACGTTGTTGTCCAGTTCAATGAACACGAGGGTGAGCCAATCCATTAACTGGTGCGGACAGATGTGCTCCGTCCACACAGTTTCACCAATCAGCAACACAGCCCAATAGGGGAGCACCTCGATGTGGTCACTGCACACGAGGAGTTGTGCAATCTCCCATGCCCAACTGCCAGCACATACGCCAAATATCAAGGCATCCCATGCATGGGTATCACGGTTACACTCCTGGTCGTGGGCTAACAGGGCGGCACACACACACAAGTCATAATCCAGTACAGCTACTATTGTGTTGAATAGGCAGACATTCATGGGCCACTCGAATATGCATGATTGACAGTGGAACTGGAGCTGGACGCAGGTGATGTACGCAAGACGGTAACTGATGTGCAAGGCTGCCAGTGGCAGTGCCCCCAACAAATGCAGCATACGTGCACAGTACAGTTCCACGTGACAGGGGTTGTGCATGTGCCCGGGTTGTCCTGCCATTGCATTTTGGGTCTCGTAGAACCGGCACTCTTCTGACCTGCAGCAGTTATGTGGATGGTATGCCACAGCTCGGAGCAATGAGTTGTATGTGTGTGCAATGTTTGGACGTATGGGTTGTTGTGTACGTAAGTGTCAAGAGCATCCCATGCAGGAGTACCTCAAGCAGGGACTTCTGTGTTTGGGGTGTGGATATGTTGGTCTTTCATTAGCGCTGTGGGGGCGTGGGAGTTGTAATCATCTGCTGTGGTATCTCTCTCAGGGGGTGCCAGCCGCATTCAAGACCAAGATCGGAGGTGCATATGTCCTTCCACCTTATGTATTGAGACAAAGGGGCTTTCATCACTAATGTTAGTCTGACTAATGCTTGCATTCTGGAAATGTGATGTGGCTTTCGCAATGCAATTGAGGCCAGGCTTTAGGCTTATGGTGCACCAATGGCGATACACACACAACTGTTGGCATGTATGACTCTTCCAAATAGTTGTTAAATTTGAATTAAATATTTTGTTTGACCACACATGAATGTTAATTGTTGTAATTGTGCAACATCAGGCAAATTGTTTTGTTCATGATTTCGTAAAGTTGATGTGACATATCTTTGTCTGGGAGGTCCTGGGGGTGGTGGTGGGTGTTGTGGCCCTCTTAGGTGTCCGAGCTGCATGATCAGTAGCTCCATGGCATCTGTTGTTCTTCAGGTGTGGCTCTGGCCTGGGCTCCCTTTTATGGTGCAGGTTGTCGTCCGACTTTACACCAAACAAGAGCAGATGTTAAATCCCTGCTGCTAACGCGCCGTATCGCATGTTTTGTGATCTTATCGCCGATCTGGCTGGTTGTTGTGAATGTTGCGAAGTGGTGTTATCGCAGCTTTTTGCACGGGAAAGCCTACTCTGCATATCATTAGCGTTAGTTGCCGTGTCATCTGTGGCAATGTTTTTTGAAGCTGCTATCGCAGGTAACCTGGTGATATCGGCTGTTAGCACCAGCTTGTGAATAGGGTGATACATTTATCACCACTTTGGCCGAGATAAAGTGCAGCTAACTCGCCGATAAGACATTGAGAATATGCCCCTAAATGTTTTAACACAAATTGCGGCAACTTTAATGATTCAAAAACTATTTAAAGGTTTCACAGTTTAAAGCTTAAAAAGGTTGTACTATGTCTGGTTGCAACAGTAGGAAGCCAGTCGTCGGTGCACGTTTTAAATTAAAACACATGCATAAAACAACAATAAAAATAATTACAAATTAGGCAGGAGGGGCCGGGGAGATTGCTCCTGATATCAGTGGGAAGAAGAGAACCACCGGACAGAGTATGGAACCACACCGGTCTTGGGCGGAACACCCCCAACACTCCGACAGCGGGGAATGGCCTATATTGGGTGCCGACACTAGGAAGTGCTACAAATGATAACCAGATTCAGAAAAGGGGGTGGTGATGAACAGAGTGTCTGAATTAAGCAGACCACTCTTACCCAGTCCAAAGATCAGGGCTTGATCCATCACCGTTATTTATCTCACTGCACCATCCCAGCTCAGAACCTGGCTATATGCAAATCAGTCTGTCCCTGGCCCAGTGCATCATGGGAACAGGGCAGACTAAACTACCAAGCCAATTCTTCACCAGAAAGGAGACAAGCTACCGGGGACCGGTTTCTGGCATTTCAGCCTTCTTCGGCCCGGCTTGCTTGAATCCTGATGGTGCAGTGAGAAAGGGACTCATATCTGAGTATACCCTGCCACACCTATAGTGGCCAAAAACGATTCAGAAAAGGGGGTGGTGATGAACAGAGTGTCTGAATTAAGCAGACCACTCTTACCCAGTCCAAAGATCAGGGCTTGATCCATCACCGTTATTTATCTCACTGCACCATCCCAGCTCAGAACCTGGCTATATGCAAATCAGTCTGTCCCTGGCCCAGTGCATCATGGGAACAGGGCAGACTAAACCTCCAAGCCAATTCTTCACCAGAAAGGAGACAAGCTACCGGGGACCGGTTTCTGGCATTTCAGCCTTTTTCGGCCCGGCTTGCTTGAATCCTGATGGTGCAGTGAGAAAGGGACTCATGTCTGAGTATACCCTGCCACACCTATAGTGGCCAAAAACGATTCAGAAAAGGGGGTGGTGATGAACAGAGTGTCTGAATTAAGCAGACCACTCTTACCCAGTCCAAAGATCAGCTGAAAAACGGTGATGGATCAAGCCCTGATCTTTGGACTGGGTAAGAGTGGTCTGCTTAATTCAGACACTCTGTTCATCACCACCCCCTTTTCTGAATCATTTTTGTCCACCACAAGCGTGGAAGGGTATACTCAGATGTGAGTCCCTAGCTCATTGCACCATCAGGATTCAAGCAAGCTGGGCCGAAGACGGCTGAAATGCCAGAAACCGGTCCCTGGTAGCTTGTTTCCTTCCCAGTATAAGAATTGGCTTGGTAGTTTGGTCTGCCCTGTTCCCATGATGCACTGGGCCAGGGTCAGACTAATTTGCATATAGCCAAGTTCTGAGCTGGGATGGTGCAGTGAGCTGAAAAACGGTGATGGATCAAGCCCTAATCTTTGGACTGGGTAAGAGTGGTCTGCTTAATTCAGACACTCTGTTCATCACCACCCCCTTTTCTGAATCATTTTTGTCCACCATAAGCGTGGAAGGGTATACTCAGATGTGAGTCCCTAGCTCATTGCACCATCAGGATTCAAGCAAGCCGGGCCGAAGACGGCTGAAATGCCAGAAACCGGTCCCCGGTAGCTTGTTTCCTTCCCAGTATAAGAATTGGCTTGGTAGTTTGATCTGCCCTGTTCCCATGATGCACTGGGCCAGGGTCAGACTAATTTGCATATAGCCAAGTTCTGAGCTGGGATGGTGCAGTGAGCTGAAAAACGGTGATGGATCAAGCCCTGATCTTTGGACTGGGTAAGAGTGGTCTGCTTAATTCAGACACTCTGTTCATCACCACCCCCTTTTCTGAATCACAAATGATAACCCGACACAGACACAATAAGAACCATGATGTAACCAGCATTGCTAAAAGACATCGGTTTGGAGAGGATGTGGCGCAGCGACCAGAGCTGCTGACTCGGATGCTGGGGATTCCGGGTTCGAGTCTTAGCGCCGCAACTTTGTGTGATTTTGGGAAAATCACTCCATCTCTCAATAAGTTGTAATATTAAATCTATTTAAATCAGTACTATAGCTACAATGTATTCCTTTATTTAAAGTCAGGGTCAAAGTTTCCATCATTTCAAAATAGTAAGTGATCCGGTAACCTTACCAAGGAAATGAACCAATGTCCCAGGACACACCATGCACCCCAACCGTTCGCAATCATCGCCACTGCCAGCTGCCACCCCTGCCAGTTAGGCAGCGCTTCAGCTGAGACACTATAGAGAATGCATCATATGCATGACAATGCTTTTCAGTGTGGTGATGCGGAGCAACACACTGAAGTGCGTTAGTGTAACGCCTGAAGCGAGGTACTTGGCAGGACTGAGGAAAGCAGGATAGTCTTATCCCCTGGTTCTCGATAGATCTCAGACATCCGGTTGTCTATACTGCGCTTCCGTCTTACTACAATGCAGGAAAACAAATGTTGGCTGCACTGTTTTTACACCCTTTCTGTCAGTTCTCCCTTCAGCTGGGATGGGGCTTTCTTTTGTCCCGTGGTTAGAGGGGACTGGCGGAAGCAGGCAGCTTGAGCCCGAGAGCAAATGGGCGGCCTCCAGGAAGAAGCTGGCATACTGCTGCGTTAGAAACTTTAATTTTTTGTGTTCAATATATTTTATTAGTTTTGCAACCAGAGATAGACGGTGGTGAAAGAAAGAAATATACAGTGAGAGACGCGAGTTAAATTGAGGGGGGAGAGGAAAAGACTGTGCATAAGTTGATACATTATACAATTATGCAATTGATATAGATCACTTCTTTGCGTGTGAATAAGTACAGATACAATTAGGCATAAATATTACAGTAAATCTGTGATATCTGAATAGCAATACCTACATATATTTTCGTAAAAGGACTTTACATTTTTTAATGAGTCGTACTTCAGCGATATGCATACATGTAAAAAACTTTTGGTGCGACTGATCAAAAGATGCAATCTGATTAATACACGTTGACGTCTACCAAAACACAGAGGATCTTATCCTTATTTAGATACTTTTGCTGCTTGAAACAGATTGCACCAATGTGCTTACACGGTGTTATCGTTCTAGAGGGAACCCAGTGTATATATAAGATGCGCACAGGTGTAAATAAAAAGTGATTGTCTCATATGAATGAGGGAAGATGGCGGTAAGGGTGACCTTGGGTATTAGTATAATATTGACGGAAGTGTATTTTATCAGATGTGAAAGGAGCTTGCTGAAGGAGAGGTGACTTTCTTTGAGGACAGATCATGGAGGCTTGTGGATAAAAGATCTTGCGTCTAGGGTGTTCCATATTGAACAACTCAAGGCTCTCCATGAGGATAGCTGAAGGGCAATGTTATCAGCACCTCTGAGAAAAGTTTACCGCTCTTGCCACATAGAGAAAGAGATTGCTTTTAAGTGTTCCCATTTGTTTAGTATTAGCTTGCAGGCAAGAGTGAGCATTAGATCTAGTAAAAACTGACGTTTTCCTTCTTGAGTTGGGGCTCCACGGGGGCCAGAGTAATGTATGAGAACTCTTTTGTTGGAAGAATTTTTGGGGTTTACTTGATGCAGTCTAAAACTTTATTCCAGAAGTCTTGGAGGAGGGGGCATTCAGTCTTGGAGGAGGGGGCATTCGAATAGCATGTGTGCTAGAGCGCTCTCTTGTTTATAACAGCACCAGCAGTTGGGATCTTGTTTGAGTCCAACTTTAAAGAGTCTGGCAAGAGTCCAGTATGTCCTATTTATTATCATATATTTAGTGTATGATAAAATGAGTGAAATGTTATGAGAGAAGGGGTATTTGTTGAGGGCGACCCAGTCAAAGGCTATGTCTTTCTTATTCAATTCAGCTTCCCGTTTTTGCTGATTACGTGATTTATTTTGGTTCTGTCGGAGAATTTTGTAGATGCTAGAGACCATGTGACCTACTTTGAGTAGGCGGCTCAGAAGGGTAGAGAGAGAAGGATTGGCTCCCAAGAGATTCTTTTTTTAGCAAGTCTTACTTAAAGCTGCAGGAATTTATAAAAATCTAGATTTTTAGGTTTGAACTGATTTTGCAAAGATGAGAATGGTAGATGAGAAGTACCTTCTAAGATGTCTTGCATTTGGTTAATGCCTTTATGTGACCAGTCCGACCAGAAAAATGGGAACCGTCGATTTTGAGAGTGGGATTGTAACATCCAGAGGACAGGTAGGAATTTTGTAACTTGACCTCCAGACGTGAATCAAGGGTCAGGAGGGCTCTTTTGGTGATCTGTATAATGTTTCTAGAGTGTGGTAGACGAGTTGTGTCCATCGTGGCTAATGCAACGAGAAGGATATTCTGTATGAGGGACTTTTCTATCTCCACCCAGGGGGTACATAAGACAGATTATCAATGAACCAATTGGCACCCTGCTTGTATAGAAAGGCTTTTGGATAGTTTCTGAAAATGGGTAGTGATAGGCCCCCTTTGTCGTGGGCCAGCTTGAGCTTTTTCATAGAGATTCTGGGCTTTTTGCCCTGCCATAGGAATTTACTAAAGGTCTTGTCAATCTTTAAAAAAAATTCTTCGGGAAGGTTCATGGGCAGCATGCTCATAAGAGGGGTGATCATCATCTTTAGTGTCTCATCTCTGCCCCACCATGATACAAATGTAGGAGATCAGTTATCTAGAAGGGAGTCTATTTTTTTGGACAGTATTTTTTCATTAGTATGTAAAGTAGTGATTAGTTCTTTTGTGAACTCTAGTCCTAAATATTTCATAGAGTACTGTTGCCAGGTGAGGCCTGATGAACCTAGGATACTTTTATCACCACAACGGCTGAGGAGTTTAACCTCAGATTTGTCCTTATTAAGGGGGTATCTTGATACTTCTGAAAATTGATAAATGGTATTTATTAGGATTGGAATTGCAGTGGAGGCATCTTCAGTGACAATTAAGATGTCGTCTGCATAATGCAGCACGCTTGATGGTTGTGTTACCAAAGGAGACACCGGCAAAATCTTTATTTTCTTTGATATGTTGGAGGAAGGGCTCCACTGCTAGAAGAAAAGGGGGGGTGAGAGTGGACAGCCCTGTCTTATGCCTTGATTCAGGTTAAATGCAGAGGAAATTATGCCTCCAGCTCTGACTTTGGCGGATGGTTTGTGATAGAGGGCCGTTATCATTCTGATCAGATTATTGCCTCTATGAAACCTCTCCAGAACACCCTTATGGTATCTCCAATCAACCTTATCAAAGGTTTTTTCCTCATCCAATGTGATGGCTACTGTGGGTGAGTCAAGGAGTCTTGCCTTTTCTATGGTATGACATAACAGACGAGTGTTGCCACTGGAGAGCCTGTGTTTTAAAAATCCCACCCGAGATGGCTGTATTAGTTTAGAAATGTATTGTTGAACCCTATTGGAGAGATTTGCGGCATAGCTCTTGATCGAGATTTATTAACGATATCGGTCTGTAGTTTTTAGGTAAGAGGGGATCTTTACCTTCTTTGGACAGGACCGTTATGATTGCTTCAGCTGGAGTGCCACTTATCTGACCAGCTTCTGAGAAGTGATCAAATAATTTCAGTAATGGTGGCAGTAGGGACGAAGAGAAGGTTTTAAAGAATTTAGCATTAAACCTGTCGGGTTCTGGGGCTTTACCAGATTTCAATTTTGATCGCCATCAATACTTTATTATCTGTGATCAGACCATTTATTTAGGCTTTTTTTAGATCCGTGATGCTAGGGAGAGTGGTACCACTTAGATCAGGGGTACTCATAGTACGGCCCGCGGGCCGGTGGCGGCCCGGCAAGCCTTCCTGGGCAGCCCGCGGACATTGCAGACACCTGTGTTTAAAATTAAATAGTGTTCGCAAATACAGCCGCAGCAGCTCGGACTCAGACTCTGCTCTGTGGGGGCCCTGGGGATTCCAGTGATTGTCAGAGGGGAGCTGCAGGGGCCTAAGAGGTGAAATTCAACAAAGCCTAATTAACATGTAAATGGTCTTTTATAGACCCATGAAGTACTTGGTGCGGCTGTGTGTGCGCGGCCGGGGAAGCTGTCTCAGCCCGGGCTGAGGGCTGACACACACACACACACACACAGGTGAGAGGACAGAGAGGGAGGGAGGGAGGGAGACACAGAGGGAGGGAGAAGGGAGACAGAGAGAGAGGGCAGGAGGGAGGGAAACAGAGTGGGAGACAGGGAGGGAGACACAGAGGGAGAGTGGGAAACAGAGAGTGTGAGACAGGGAGGGAGACACAGAGGGAGGGAGAGAGACACAGAGGGAGGGAAGTAAACAGAGTGGGAGACAGGGAGGGAGACACAGTGGGAGGGAGAGAGACACGGAGGGAGAGTGGGAGACAGGGAGGGAGACACAGAGGGAGAGAGGGAGGGAGAGAGACACAGGGAGGGAGGGAAACAGAGAGTGGGAGACAGGGAGGGAGACACAGTGGGAGGGAGGGAGACACAGAGGGAGGGAAGAAAACAGAGTGGGAGACAGGGAGGGAGACACAGTGGGAGGGAGGGAGACACGGAGGGAGAGTGGGAGACAGGGAGGGAGACACAGAGGGAGAGAGGGAGGGAGGGAGAGAGACACAGAGGTAGGGATGTAAACAGAGAGTGGGAGACAGGGAGTGAGACACAGTGGGAGGGAGGGAGACAGAGGGAGGGAGGGAGACACAGAGGGAGGGAGGGAAACGGAGAGTGGGAGACAGGGAGGGAGACACAGAGGGAGAGTGGGAGACTGGGAGGGAGAGGGAGATACAGAGGGAGAGTGGGAGACTGGGAGGGAGACACAGAGGGAGAGTGGGAGACTGGGAGGGAGACACAGAGGGAGAGTGGGAGACTGGAAGGGAGACACAGAGGGAGAGGGAGGCGGGGGGGGGAGACTGGGAGGGAGAGTGGGAGACTGGGAGGGAGAGTGGGAGACAGGGAGGGAGACACAGAGGGAGGGAGGGAAACAGAGAGTGGGAGACAGGGAGGGAGACACGGAGGGAAGGAGACACAGAGGGAGGGAGGTAGGGAGTGAAACAGAGTGGGAGACAGGGAGGGAGACACGGAGGGAGGGAGACACGGAGGGAGAGTAGGAGACAGGGACGGAGACACACCGGAAGGGAGACACAGAGGGAGGGAGGGAGATACAGAGGGAGGGAGGGAGACACAGAGGGAGGGAGAGAGAGGGAGGGAGATGGAGGGAGAGGGAGGGAGAGAGAGAGAGAGAAGGAGGGAGAGAGAGAAAGATGTGTGTATGCTGGGTCTGGTGGCTCAGTGGACGAAGGTGTCTGCTGCAGGGACCTGTGTTTAACCTCATGGTCACAATTTGTGTTTGCTTTAGCCCCGCCCCCTCCCCCTCTGACCGCGCCCCCACCGGTGCAGCCCTCAGCCACAAACCACACTGTAAATTTGGCCCCCGAGAGAAAGTTTGTGAGTACCCATGACTTAGATAGTCATGACACTTTGAGTGATTTACATTAGTATAAGTCTTTGTAAAAATCCTTGAAGATATCAGCTATCTTTTGAGGGTTAGTGTTAATGTTCCCTTCCTTGTCCTTCATAGAGTTAATGGCGTATCTCTGTAGTTTAAATTTGAGGTAGGATGCTAGGGATTTACCTGGCCTGTTTGATTCACATAATTAGATACTTTTTTGTTTATTGACCCATATCCCCGCCCTGTTACTGATGATTTTATTATATTCATATTTCTTATTTAAGAGTATCATTGTCTTTATAAATGATATGCACTTTTTCGAAGTCAGCGATTTCCTTCTCTAGTTTAATTAAGTTAGAGTCGGCTACTTTGTTCTAATCCTGATTATTTCCCCTCTTACAGTTGCTTTTAGGGTCTCCCATCTTGTCAGGTTGGATGTCACACCAGCTTTGTTTTCATCAAGAAAGAAAGTAATCGTTTCTTCAATTGCCTGGAGGCTACTTTGTTCAGTTAGTATCTCGTCATTGAAGCACCAACTTGTTTGTTTTTTATGTGGAGCAGGGTCGGAGATGGAAAGTGTAATACAGGAGTGATCTGAAATCACTCTAGGTTCAGTTGTAGTTTGGTCAACATTACATAGAGTTTAGGTGTGGAGGGTCCGCTTTCACTCTTTTTAGTGATTGTTATTTTTGACTGCTGCTGTGAAAATTGAAGAGGCTAGAGGTATGAGCAACTGAGGATGATACTATAGATGATCGAGGTAGCACTGGAATTACACTGAGGTTGCACTGAGGTTGCATTGTAATAGATCACCCTAAAATGGCACCAGGTATGCCGAGCTAGATTAGTTTTTTTACTGGCACTTTCATGTGCAGCTCTAATCTGGTAAACTAGTAATCTTGGGTGGCCATTTTGCGACCGTAAATCTAGTGATGCAGACCCCAGGCACTTTCTAGTTTCAATGAGCAGATCGGTGACTTGTAGATACCTTTGGGAGTTGTCATATACTATTAACATGTTGCTGTGCACGAGTAGAGACCTAGTTAACAGTATTAAGTGCAGATAGTTTGTTCAGATCAACTCTGGTATGGGCACCATCTTAGAGTCAGGCATCAAGGACAGGCACTCAGATAGTTAACCAGAAGTACAGGCAGAAATACAGGCGTAGGGTCTTGTTCACGTTTCTGACCACTAGTGCAGGCCGACCTAGTCAGAAACTGAGGAGCAGTGAGACAGGAGAGTGGTGTGATGAACTGTTTGGCCCAGGTGTTACATTCTGTATAGCTAAATTGTATCTGTTTTGTTATTATGTATCTTTAAGTGCATGAGCCATGTTATGTTTCCTATGATGTGCTGTATTCTTAACAGAGCTTTCCTCATACAGCATTCTGCTGCAATTGTCAGTTGTATCCTGGACACCTCTGTGTTAAGACTTGATGCTGTCCTGGATTATTACATATTTTGAAGATGAGGATGAGAGGTTTGGAATGCTAAAGAGCTATCTTTTCAAGGGTTGGCCTAATAAGACAAAAGTCAGGGATGATTTGCTTCCTTTTTATAATATAGCCGATGAGTTGTTTTGTGAAGGGGATTTGATTTTCAAATCTGGAAAATGCATTCCACCAGTGGGTGTACAGGAGCTTATTCTCAAGTTGGCGCACAAAACGCATCCTGGTATTTCAGCCATGAAGCGTTTAATAAGGCTGAATATTTGGTGGCCAGGAATGGACAGGTATATTGACCGTACAGTCAGGGAGTGTAGCGAGTGTTGTACCAAGGATAAAATGTTAAAATTGCATATTCCTCCACTTAAATCTGTCAAGTGGCCTGAGTTTCCTTGGAACAAAATAGCCTTTGACATTTCAGGTCCCTTTCATATATTACCTGAAGCCTCTAATGGTTAGCTTTGGTCATGATTGACTACCACTCTAAATGACCTGAAGTGAAATTAGTGGCTAAGGTTACCTCTGAGGTTGTGATTACGTTCTTTAAGGAAGTTTTTGCAAGGGAAGGTTGCCCATCTGTATTAGTGTCGGATAATGGTGTACAGTTAGTGTCATCCGAGATGCAATCTTTCTTGCAAACTTGCAACATCAAGCATATTCGGACATCCCTTTATGAACCGCATGAGAATGGGCAAGTTGAACGCTTTAACTGGGTATTGAAGAGTTTTGTTGTTGATGCCATTAAAGAAAAGAGTAATTGGTTGAATGTGCTTAGGGAGAAGCTTTGGACCTCTCGCATACCTCCCCATACCACTACAGAAGTTAGTCCATTCAAGTTACTTAAAGGTAGGGATCCCGCGTCCAACATTTGTCCCTGGTGGTTTAAGGAAAAATGTAAAAACTTAGGAGAAGACGAAGTTGACATCCAGAGTGTGGCAAATAGGGTTAGTTGTAAACAGAGTAGGTCTGCCCTGTGGTACAATAAAAGGTGGAAGACAAAGGAACATAGTTTTTGTGTGGGTGATTGGGTTAGGATTCTGAAACATTTTATTGTTAGCAAAGGTACGAGTAAGTATGGTAGACCCATTCAAATTAAAAGAGTTTTCAATAATTCTGTCATCACCCAAGATGGCAAAGTTTGGAACTTGAGTAAAGTTGCTAAATGTCCCACACATACTATTTTGCAACCTCAATGTCAGGATAATCTTGTCCAATGTGGCAATTCCAATGGAAGATTGGTTCCAGGTACATTTTCTGATTCTGTAGCATCAAGAGTCAAAGATGATGTGCGTATCAGAAGAAGACCCACTACTTTACAAGATTTTGTTTAGATATATATTTTGTCTTTCTTTTGATAAGGGAGATGTGTTACATTCTGTATAGCTAAGTTTAATCTGTTTTGTTATTATGTATCTTTAAGTGCATGAGCCATGTTATGTTTCCTATGGTGTTCTGTATTCTTAACAGAGCTTTTTTCATACAGCATTCTGCTGCAATTGTCAGTTGTATCCTGGACATCTCTGTGTTAAGACTTGATGCTGTGCTGACTAATAAATCTACTTTGAAGATCAACTTTTCTTGGATTATTACACCAGGACAGTTAGTCTTCCACCATTTTGAGGACAGATCACAGAAAGGAGCTGACCGGTAGGGAGCAGATATTACACCATCGCCATCACTATATCAGACCAGGTCTAAAGCATGTCTTCTACATGAACTGTGATGTGGATTTGGGCATTTATCTTCAATATGCAGCAATTGATGATCACATTCATGTTCACATTGATTCTAAATACTTAAGCGGCCGCAATTTTAAGGTCAGGCAACCGGAACAAGCTGCTCGGTGATCAGCAATTGTAATCCCTTTAAAAAATGACAGAGATAGTCAAATATGCACAGCGTTTTGCCTATTGTGTAGATTCAGTTTCAGTTTATAAACTTTATTCGATCGTTTAAAAAAACATCATAAAAGTATACAACTTAAAACATTACATATGCGTGATTATGTTAAGAAAATACAACCCCTGGGTAAAGGGGACTACAAACAAAATTGATGAGCAGGGAAATTTTGACATATGATGTGGGGATTACTGTACATAAAATTATGGGAAAACCATACTAAGTCTTGCTCCAATAGATTTCAAAATGAAAGTTGCAGTAAAAAAACATATATCTGGGCTCGCGAGTGAGAATAAAAGCCTCATGGCATTTCCTGTAGTATACATGGAATGTTTCAAGGACATAGGCTTAAGATAACAAATACGCTGAGCTTTGTACAAAGGGCAGAGTAGTAAAAAGTGCGGTGTGCTTTGTTTGGTAAAACCGTCGCATGGACAAGGGGTAGTCGGGTGACATTTCATTGTGGGGAAGGCAACCAAATTATGTGCTATACCTAGTCTCAATCTTGAGAGTACAAATTGATGAGACTGTCTATGGATAACATTAAGGTACATGGGTATACCACGTCTATCTTCTTTCAGTGAATAATGAAAAATATGTGTAGAGTATTCTCTGGTTGCATTACTTCGTAAATCAGATTTGGCCCTCAGATAATCGTTTTTTAGTTCCTGTTTACTCAAGGAATTCAAACAGGTGGGGTCGTTGCATATATCCATATCAAACAAATCCTTAACAGTTGAGATCACATATTTTAACCAAGGAATATTTGAAGCTTTTTCCAGGAGTAAACAGTCCTTAATAATGTCTTTGGTAAAGACAGTTTCCGTCTTGGTAAAAATGGATTTCCATACCAGCAATGGCCTTAGTCCTGTTAGATCGGATAGGTAATCTAAGTCTAGTTCCGAGTGTGTTAAAACAGTGGATGCCGAAGATGGGAGGCAAAGCAACCGTTTGAGGAACTTGTTTTCCATAATTTGCAGGGCCCTTACGTTGCAGTGTCCCCACACCCCAGAACCATACAATGCTATTGATGTACATCTGTGCTTGTATATAGTCAGCATGTCTACAATACGGCGTCTTCCTACTTTAGAGGCAAAGCGGAAGACGCCTAGGGATGCTTTCCCCATTCTAGCTTTAACATTTATCTCCTCAGGGGCCCACGAGCCTCTGTTATTAAAAGTAACATCCAGATAACAAAAATTGGTAACAGTCTCAATATGGTTTTCCTTAAAACAAAAAGGTTTAAAAAGTTTCAGCTTTTTACCACACACCATAACAAAGGTTTTGGAATTATTGATTTTAAGTTTCCTTCTCTGTATAAAATCATAAAACCCATCCATCAATTTTTGGAGGCCTATAGGAGTCCTGGAAAGTAAAACGGTATCATCGGCATAAAGTAATACCGGAATGGGAGTGCCTCCTACTTGGGGGGCATCAGCATGGATTTGCTTTAGATCTTGCTCAACCGAGTTAATGAAAAGCGAGAAAAGCAACGGGGCCAAAACACATCCCTGCCGGATACCAGATCTTACCTTGATCTTACGTGTACACTCCCCTGCTGGGCCATAACGGATTTGGGCCGATAAATTAGAATAAAGTGTGGCTAAAAAATGAATAATATCAGGGGGGGCTCCCATACCCAATAAAGTTGACCATAACAAGGCATGGTCAACCAGATCAAATGCGCTAGAAAGGTCCGCAAAACACAAAAATAGTGATCCCGGTTTGGCCTTGGTATATTTCCCAATTAAAAGGTTCAAATTGATACATTGTTCTATTGTACCAAGGCCTTTTCTAAAGCCGTATTGGGATGGGGCAAGAATATGATTATCTATGGCCCAGTCTTCCAAACGTGCTAACAAGACCCTGCTCAAAATTTTTAATGAGGAATCCAGAAGGGAGATAGGGCGGTAGTTCTTAGCCTCTCCTCTATCCCCCTTCTTGTAGATTGGGATTATAATGGATTCACCCCAGGTAGAGGGAGCCCTATTGTCCATAGCAGCATTAAATGCTATGGTTAATAATGGACTCCAGAGGGCCAGATCGTGTTTATATAGGTCGATTGGCACCCCATCTGGGCCCGGTGCCTTTCCCCCTTTACTATTCATTATTGCCATGTCCACCTCGTGGATCGTGATTCTCGGGGTTTCAACTGGGGTGATAAGATTATTATAAGAATTATAATTAGGTTCTCCAGTTGGATCGAAAATTCCTGTGAAGTGTAACACCCAGCCATCTTCGCTTACTTGGGCGGTAAGAACTGGAAATTCCTCCTTTTGGAGGAATGGGCTGTTGATGGTACTCCAAAACAGCTTGCTGTCCCGGAGGGCTGCCGCTTTATTCAGGTCTTCCCAGGCTATTTCTCTTAGTTCTTGTTTCCTGAGTTTCAGCTCATTTTTGTAATTAGCCCTCAGGGATATAACTGCTTCCCTATCTCTGGGGGTAGTGGAGCGGGCAAGTTTAAGGGCTTTTAGTGCCCTTGTGCATGCTTGGTTGAACCAACCCTGTGGATCCCGTTTATTTTGGACCTTCTTGATGGTAAGGGTTTGCTTAATTATGGCACCCAGCTTCTCAAAGTTATTTACGGAAAGTTCTGGTGGGGCTTCAGTATCAAGGCAGCTAAGTATCGTGTTTAGGCCAGCTTTCACAACACTACGGTGTAGATTCTCAGATTTTTCCCCGCACCACTTGATGCGTATCCCATTTGGCCTGCATGGGGTAATGTCATCAACAACCCTACCGGAAAATACTTTCCTGGTGATCTCACAGAATATGGTCATAGTTAGTGCATTGTGGTCGCTCAGACCTAGGTCCAAGATCTATGGGACCGAACGATGCGGAACTAACCGGTTGGAGATGAGCAGAAAATCAATAATAGAGGTAGTATTTCTCCCCGTAAAAGTGGGGGCCAAGTTACCCTCGTTGTCAGGGGCATGTTGGTGAATGGACACATCATACTTTAGCATCAAGTTGTTAAGAGAAGTACCGTAGGGAGAGTGTAGAAAGTGTAATAAATACTCCCCGTTGTCCCCATCGTATCCACATGTAGTTGTATAGGAGAGAGAGCAAGTTTTGATGTTAAAGTCTCCCCCCCAAACAATATCACCGATTTACAGAGAATTGAGTCCACAACAATTTCTAGTTCATCTACAACAGTGGTACTGGAAGGGTCAAAGATGTTATTGTAGTGGTTAATCAATAGAAGGTTTCTTTCCCTGCCGACCAGTATTTCCAGTATTTGTGAATGAGACCCCACTAAATGGCTTTCCCTTACATGTATAGGGAGATGTACAGATAATAGGATCAGTAATCCACCTTTGGCCCTCCCCATTACGGATTCTACGGCATTACAATTGTATGAAACAAAACCATCATAATGAATATCTTCCACTGACCACGTTTCTTGCAGGCATAGAATGTCAAAATCCCTAATGTGCTCCCTCCAGCCCAGGGCTGAAGCTTTTTGCCGCCACCCTGCAATGTTCCAACTCGCCATTGAATATCCCTTTAGCGCAGGAGCCTGTACTGTATCGGTGAGGATAGATGGAGTGGGAGAGGTAGTATGGGCCACATCGGAAGGAATCTGAACCGAATCGGTGGAGATAACAATAGTGGGAGCCTTAACCAGATCTATGATGGTAGCTATGATGGGAGGAGGTACATAACCCACATGGGTAGGTGCCATCACATGAACTACAGGAAGAGTAGCCTTCGGGACAATCGGTGGAAAAGATGTCAGGTTGGGGTCAGCTTCCAAGCATTGGGTTGGTGGTTTAACAGTAGGTAGAACTTCAATGTTAGCTGGGGCATGAATCAGCTCCGGGGAGGAGGAGACGGGGTGTAGTCAATCGACTCCCTCTAAACCTTCTAGGCAACCAAAGCGGTTATAATCCGTAAAGGGATGAAATTGGGGTACATATTGGGGTTGTCTAGGTGGTCTGGTATCATATGCTCGTTGCCTGCCCCTACGTTCCACAACAGTCCAGTCCCCTCTTCTCGTATTGTGGTGAATGTCAGTTGGTGGAAAAAAATAGGAAACAGGGAGGGTCTGGATGGTTGAATCGAAGGATCTGTTAAAGCCTGCACATATGTGGGATACTGTACGGGGGTCTCTGAAGCTAACGGTTAAACAGTCACCATTGATGTTTTTAGGGGTCTTGCCTATCCAAGGAACCCTCCTGACCATGATAATTTCGTTGTGTAGGTGGGTCGGGAGGGGTCTGTTCCAGTTAAGCCATTTGATTATCTTGCTTTTCAGGGAACTGAAGGTTTCGGTCTCCCCTTTTTCTAGTGGTGGTACTCCAGCTAGGATGACTGTATACCGGTTAGCCTCTGGTGGAAGATCAGGCTGTCTAGGTCTAGGGGTGTTATGTACCTTAACCGGGGATCCCTGGTTTCCCTCTACCATGTGGACTGGTGGGTTAGATTGACTGGGTTGATGACTCGCCACATTCTCGGCGGTTGTGTTGCTGGGCAGGAAGGGAGTTGGTAAACAGTTAATCAGTGAGGGGATAATAGGTTGGTTCGGATTAGGAGGTGCAGGGATCGGGGGAGTTGGAATACTAGGAGGGATGTTTTGACGTTGGGGGTTACTAAGGGTGGCTAGAATAGAGGCAGTTGTTTTCTCTACGTTGGATATTCTGGAATATAACCTATCCAATTTAGCCTCTAATGGGGATATAATTGATTTAAGTAAAGCCACGGCCCATTCCATGGATATTTCTCTACCCGGAGGGGAGACATGATGGGGGTTAGTAGTCTGGGGTGGCTCCCCCCGCACTTTGGCCGATTTTACAGACCTTCCCGTTTTAGTTTCTTTCTTATTATACACTCTTTTCCGTTTCCTAATTGCGCCCTCTCTCTCCCCTTGACTCTTATTTTCAACAATGCTCACTTCAAGGTGGGATGAAAGAGAAACATTATTGCTTTCGGTAACACAATTAATGTCCGCCACAGTGTCAATTGTGGTAGCCAGGGTAGCCAAGGTGCCTGGGTCTTCTCTTGGCGGGTATGTTACCTCCATAATAGCAGACTGTTCGCTATTTCTGTTGGGCGTTTTGGCGTTGGCAAGGGGTCCTATGGATGAGCGTTTGAGAGAGGTGAGTTCGGTTGACAAACGCTTTTCCAGGATGACTATCTCCTTGTCAATGATATTGTTGGCCCTTATGAGGAATTTCTCCATACCTCCTGCAGTTGAGAGACTTCCAGTTAACGAGGATTTAATCCTGTTATCTCTACCGGCCATTGCCCCTGATAGGAAGGGACTCACACAGGTTAGAGGGGTGGCCCGGTCCGGTCACTCCAGGTCACGAACGGCCACAAACGGTCCCGCCCTTGTCCCGGGCTTCTCCCGGCGCCCTCCCGCGCGCTCCCGCGCAGCGGGGGTGATGCTTCACTTTTATTGCTATGTGATTGGTTACTGGGGGGCGGGGCCGGCAGGGAGAGCAGCCCAGGTGGACACGGGCGCGCGGGGACTCCTGGTGCTTGGAGTCCACCGCTCCAAGCTCGCAGCCCTGCCGGTCAGAGAAGGACAAACCCCTCAGAGTGTAGAGCTGGCCGCTGTTAGCCGCGATGCGGGACCCGCGATGCGGGACCCGCGAAGCGGGTCCGGCGAGGCGTGGCGCCAACAGCAGGCTCTCACAGCACCCTCCCAAGTGCGCTGGTCCTCTGGTCCGTTAAGGTGAGGCAGGTTTTGCAGGACAATCCACAGGATGACGATCAGAACACCGCTTTAGCCTTCCGGGTGGGGGCGGGGCCGGCAGGGAGAGCAGCCCAGGTGGACACGGGCGCGCGGGGACTCCTGGTGCTTGGAGTCCACCGCTCCAAGCTCGCAGCCCTGCCGGTCAGAGAAGGACAAACCCCTCAGAGTGTAGAGCTGGCGACAACAGCAGGCTCTCACAGCACCCTCCCAAGTGCGCTGGTCCGCTGGTCCGTTAAGGTGAGGCAGGTTTTGCAGGACTATTGTGTAGATTTATGTGGATTAGTTCCTTAGTAATGACTTTTAGCACTTCGAGTTGAGAAAAAACGGACGTGCATTGTTAAACGCTCGCCATTTTAGGTTCAGACATCCGAACTGACAAGCCTCCAGTAAGCTCCACCAAATTCATTAAAGGTGGTTTAGCACTGAAAACAGAGTCATGAGCGCTGCTTATTAAAAATGTATAAGTGCTCTTACTCTTGCTGCCAGTTAAGGCTCAGTGCCGCATTATGAGGGAGCCCAGGAGCCACGTGGTTTGCCGCCCTCACGGCCCTACCTCCAGTGAAGAACAGGGGCCGTTTGTAATCCAGCGGAATCCTCAGATTCTAGACACTGTGCTCAGGCCAGGTGATGCTTCTTAACATTCTTGTTACGGGACCTCCTCTTCCAAGAGGCTGCGTCCCAAAGCACCGCCAATATTCTGAAGAGCGTGTTCCTCCAGAGCAGAGCCGAACACTCACAATGCCATCTTCCTCCGCATCCAAGCCACGCTGCCCAGAAACTTTAATTTTCAATAAAGAAATGGTTTGGTAGCCGCGCTATAAGTAAGAAGTGCGGCCGCCAAAATGCTACATGACAGTGAGCTGCACGTAACAAAACTAGCATACACAACACACGCAGGTATTGGTCAATGCATGAAAAGTATCCTGGAGCCAAGACATCTTGCAATGTTCAGTACATTTCCCCATCCCACTCAAGGCCTACGGCAACGCCACTTTCAGAGTGGAATGTCTTCTAGGATATTTTAAGATGGCTCAGGAAAACATCCGGCACTTTTGGATACACAGGCATGTTGTGGACAAACTGTTTGCCGGAAAGGAAGGTCTGCCTCCTTTGCGTCATAGGGCGGCAGGACGAAGAGCCTTTGGGGGGTTTGCATTTTACAATGCTAGTGAAGAAAAAAAGGAAAGGGAACGGGGTCTACGGATGTGAGCTGTAGCATGGAGAACATGGACAACGGAAGGGGGCGGGAGGATGGAGAACACGGACAACGGGAGGGGGTGGGAACAAAAGGAACGCGGACAACGGGAGAGGGTGGAAGGATGGAGAACATGGACAACGGGAGAGGGGCGGTAACAAAGTAAAACACAACAGGTATCTAAAAAAATAGTACACATGCTGTGTAACAACTAAATAAAGGGGCCAGTAAAGGGGCCAGTAGACATGGAAGGATACTAATGATGACATGGCCATACTAAGGAGGGACAAACACGCCTAATAAGGACGCAGACGCCAGCATTTACGAAGGGCAAAGTCAATCAAAAATGTGGACTGGGCTTCTCCTCCGTACTCTACCTACAACAGATCGCCAGAGCAGTGCTTGCGTGCTGGCTCAGGCTCGACCTAAAAAGACAACAAGCAAGTCCCTTTTTGCTTTATAAATAAAAATTGTTTTAAACAAATAGAATAACTGGTTATGGAGTAACTGACTGAAAAGGTCCATTAAAGCATGTCTGTCGCAGGAGGATTGACAACAAGAGAATGAGATGTTAATTTTCTTTTTCTTAAGGGGTTTTAAATCTGTCCAGCAGTAGTATTGTTCTGTTTTTCATTTAGGCTTTTCTCTGCGGGACTTGTTCTTCTTGCGCAAATGGAGAAACTGGTGTCAGATGACAATAACACTCACTCACTTTGCCAAGTGACTGAACTGCACTATAGACATTTACAAAATAGGCTATAACAATATGATGGACTGGCAGAAAAGAAGGACCACACTAATCTGTTCCTTTATATTTTTATTAATACATTGTTCTACTTTTTTTCAATCCCCACCCGCTTTCTTAATGTTTTGAATATCTTTACCAGCCTATGGTTGAGATGAACCCGCAAAGACAGATAGGGGTGTAGGTCTAATACATGCACAGCCTGTGCACGGCTATGTTTTGGAAACATGATTTCTTCTTATGGTTGAGGATAAGGGGTGGCTCATCGACCTGTGCCAAAGTTTTGCAGTTGGTCAAACCCAGCTAAGCTATCTCTGCCATGAATACAACTCTTGTTCTACAATTTGCCTGAGCATTTCCTTCCCCGGATCCTCACAAGCATTGAATTGAACATAGCAGCCCATTCTGCTGCCCACAGCCATGAGTGCTGATTTTGTTTTTGTGGCTATGAACTTTCATTGATTTGGAAAAAAGATTATACTGAAATATTTGGCATTTTAAATACATTCATTGGTTGTTCATTTATTAAATTAAATGTCCCACCACAAAATGTAGTTAAGAAAAACATCACGGCCAATCAATAATGTCTCAATACTACTGGTAGTGCCATTCAGCAGCTCCTTTCCCTGTACAACTTGGATTATGTATGGATGAAAATGTTTGCTTTTTAATGTTAGACATCATCTCCATATCTCTTCTCAGAATCTGTTTGGTCTCTGTCTTGACACATTGTGAGTGCAGTGCTGAGCATAGATGGCCGGTTGGTTTAAAAATCACTGCAGATGGCACAACCTGTAAATGTGAAGTCATTACAGCGTGGTTCTCACTTCACTGGATGGTGCACTGCATTACTTAAAAGTGTAATATCCTACACAAGGTGCTGCTAAGATAACTTCTGGCAGCCATTTTGGAGTGGAGCACTTGGTTATTAAAGTTATCAATACTCTTTAAGCAATATTGATATGTTCAAAGCAAACATTTCATATGTATTTAAGTCACTTTATCGATTGATAGTTGTTGCTCACATGGATTTCTGTCAAGCAGTTCTTTTATGTAGGTTTATAAATATTCAACACGACGGCTGTATGTAAGAGCACCCACCAAAGATATTTGCTTAAGCTATCTTTTATTTTCCTGCGTATCTGAACCAGTATTGAAGATGTCTGTGGTGGCAGAAGTCTTGGTTATTTCACAGTCAGAGGTCTGTAGTACAAGTGACACTGAATATGAATTTGGAGAATTTGAGAAATGCAATTCCTTGGGTCCAACCAAATGTGTCATCCTCCGCAGCGGCTTGTATTCTTTATCTGCTTCCCTCTGTCAAATCATTAGGGCAGTGGCAGAAAGCCGAGCCCGTCCTCCTTTAGCTTTTCTTGCAGCCAAGGGAGCACTTTGAATAGATTAATGTGAAAGTCCCTTGATTCAGGCTTTGTAAATTGTTGCCTTTTGTTATTTAAGCATAGGTTTGTCACACCCCAGCTGATTACTCCAACCTAAAAGAAAAAAATATGTATTCAGTTTTGTTACTCTAAAAGTAAGCATGTTATTATAGCCCTGCAGTAAATCTTCCAACAGCACATGAGTTAGAGCAAGCAGTGAAATTCAAGGGAGAAATACAAGAGATATATTAGAGGGCGTTCAAAAGCTCAAAAACGTAGTGATGTGTGATGTTGCAAAAGACATTCTTTGGGAAAATGGGGTTCCCCAATCTGTAGGAGTAATTTCCAAGAAAAAAATAAGGCTGACCATTTGTTCAACGAAAATAAGTGGCAGCTGTGTCCAAATGTTGCTCAAAATGTTTTTGGCACTTGGAAGACAGCAAGGTGTGAGCATTTATAAACAAAGGAGAGACATCCTTTCTTTAGAGTAGAATGTTTTAATTTATATTGGGGCAAAAGGTGTAACCTCGGATATTAGGTAGACTTTTTAATTTTGCCTTTAGATTTTACTGAGGAGAACTGAGAAGGTTTGCACACTTTCTCTATTGCAAAGGCCCCATACAGATTTGCCCGTGCATTTGCCTAGCTTGCCTAAGCACTTTGAGGACTTCTTTGGGCATATGATTAGTTTTTCTTCATCTTTGTTTGGCTATGGCTTTTAGATAATTTTCCTACTCTTAATTGGTTTCCACCAAAACCAGAGAAAACATAGAGTAGGCCCAATTCTGAGTGTGTAGAAGAAATGCGTTACTTACCTGTAACAGCAGTTATCCAGTATTGGTGTCTTTCATAGATTCACATGCCTGAATCATCCCCCGTCGTCGAGACGGGAGCCTCCGGTAAATAAAAAAGCAATGTCCATAGACATGCATAGAGAGAAAGGGTCCAAGGGTCTCCCCTTAGTAGCCTTTCCTTGTCCTTATGTAAAAAGGACCAAACTGCCATAGTCAGCCAATCAGCTCCGACCTCCCTCTAGAACCTTCCTGGGAGGAGCCTCAGTCCCTCAGATTTTCGTACGCACCCAGCTAGGTTTGGCGTAATATAGTTCCGAGAGGGAAGTGAGTCCTTCCAGGGGAGGCGGGAGGGTTGCATGTGAATCTATGAAAGACACCAATACTGGATAACTGCTGTTACAGGTAAGTAACGCATTTCTTATCCAGTATTAGGGGTGTCTTTCATAGATTCACATGCCTGAATCAGAGTAGCTAGCAATCATAGTAGCACATTTGTAAAACAAAGATGCTCTGCCGTCATAGTAGATAATGCATATAGTATCATACAATAAAGAGACAGCTTAGACATAATATCATCAGAGCAATAATGTGCATACCTGGAAGGCAGGATGTAGGAAGGCTCACCTTACTGAAAGAGATGGCGAAGCACCGCCTGGCCTACTGCCGCATCCTTCTGAAGTTCGATATCCAGGCAGTAGTGTCTGGAGAAAGTATGCGGTGACTTCCAGGTCGCCGCCCTGCAGATGTCCAGGATCGGCACTCCAGCAAACAGTGCTGCCGACGTAGACATCGCTCTGGTCGAGTGAGCCAGAACCCGGTCATTCAAAGGCCGGCCGGCCTTTTCGTGGCAGAACGAAATCGCCGAGGAGATCCATCTGGAGATGCTTTGCTTCGTGAGGGGTAGGCCCCTTCGTGGTCTGCTGTATGCCACGAACAGCTGTGAGGATTTTCTGAGATCCTTAGTCTTGTCCAGGTAGAACTTCAGGCACCTCATAGAGTCCAAAGAATGCAGCGACCTTTCCGCTGCTGTGGAAGGGTTGGCAAAGAATGACCTAAGGACCAATGGTTCGTTGAGATGGAAGTCCGAAGGTACTTTTGGAATGAACTTAGGGTTTGGTCGAAGTATCACCCTATCATGTCTGAATTGCAGATATGGTTCCTGAATGGACAAGGCTTGCAGCTCGCTAACCCTTCTGGCCGAAGTTAGAGCGAGCAAGAGCGCTGTTTTCCATGAGAGGTGTTGAAGAGATGCCCTGTGAATGGGCTCAAACGGGTGACGCATGAGCTGGTTGAGTACCAGGTTAAGCTGCCATGTGGGAGGTACTTTCCGAGGCCTCGGGAAGGATCTGTATAGCCCTTTGAGGAATTGCTTGACCAGTCGACTAGACCACAGAGAAGGTCCTGTGACCGTTCTGGTGAACCTCGAGATTGCTGCCAGGTGAACTTTGATGGACGCATGCGCCAGTCCCGACTGGGCCAAATGCAGGAGGTATGGTAATATCTGTTCAGGTGTGATGGCGAGGGGCCGTAGGCCCTGGTCTGAACACCATATGCAGAACCTCTTCCATTTGAGACAGTAGGTCTTGTTCGTACTGTCTGCCCTTGCTTTGGCTATTACATCCCTGCAGTCCTGTGGGATATTCAGGCCACCGAACTCTCTGTGCTCAGGAGCCAGGCTGATAATTTGAGCGATTGGAGGTTCGGGTGCTGCACTTGCCCGTTGGACATCGTCAGAAGGGCCGGGTGTTGGTTCAGGCGAATCGGTGATCTGATGGAGAGTCGAAGCAGATCCGAGAACCAGTGTTGCCTCGGCCAGGACGGGGCAATCAGGATCAGGGTGCATGGTTCCGCCTTCATCTTCCTGAGGAGCCGTGGAATCATCGGGAATGGAGGAAAGGCGTATGCAAAGACGCTGTACCATCCGATGGAAAACGCATTTCCTAGTGATCCTGGTTGGGGATGCCAACTTGCGTAGCTCGGGCATTTGGCGTTCCTCTTGGTGGCAAAGAGGTCGATGTTTGGTACTCCCCAAAGAGAAAAGATGTGAGTGAGGGCGCTGTCCGATAGTTCCCACTCGTGGGAGAGGGACTTTTGCCTGCTCAGGGCGTCCGCGATGGTATTGTCCTTTCCTGGGACGTATTCCGCTTTGAGTTGGATTTCGTGTAGCACCAGCCAGTTCCAGATCGTCTGCGATTCGCGTGAGAGCGAGAGCGAACGTGTTCCCCCTTGTTTGTTTAGATAGTGCATCGTCGTGGTGTTGTCTGTCCTGACGAGCACTGGGGATTTCTGGATGCGGGGTAAGAAGGCTTGAAGAGCCAGATACACTGCTCTTAGCTCCAAGAGGTTTATATGGAGCGATTGCTCTTGAGAGTCCCATTTGCCGCTGATCTGTAGGTCCTGGAGCACCGCGCCCCATCCCTCTAGGGAGGCGTCCGTTGTTATCACCAGCGGTGATGCTGGGAGGAGAAACGGTAAGCCCACTGTTAGATTTTGGCGACGTGTCCACCATTGTAGAGCTTTGGAAATTTTCGGTGTGATCCGAAGGATGTCCTCGAAGGAGCCAGTGCTTTGGGTCCATTGGCTCGCGAGCGCCTCCTGCAAGGGTCGCATTCTGAGCCTGCAGTGCGGGATGAGGAGTATGCAGGAAGACATCATCCCCAGGAGGGAGGTGTAAGTCCGAACTTTCAGGTGCCCTGTCTTCGCCACAGCCGTGGCCAGAGATAAAATCTTGTCTGCCCTCTCTTTTGAGGGGAAGGCTTTCGTGCACACTGTGTCCAACATGGCCCCTAGGAAGGTAATCTTTGTTGCGGGGACCATGCATGATTTTTTGAGATTGAGCGTCAATCCCAGATTTTGAAAGAGATTGGTGCAGGCGTTGGAGGACGTGATTGCGTTCCCAGGTGAGGGTGCTTTCACCAGCCAGTCGTCTAGGTAGGGGAAGACCTGGTGGCCCAGTTGACGCAGGAAGGCTGCCACTGGCGCAAGGCATTTCGTGAAAATGCGCGGTGCGGACTTGAGGCCGAACGGCAGGACTTTGAACTGATAGTGACGGCCCGCCACCTCGAATCTTAAGAATTTCCGGTGATTTTTGAGGATGGGGATGTGGTAGTATGCATCCTGGAGATCCAGTGACACCATGAAATCTCCTTTCTCTAGAATGCCCAGGATTTCTTGAATCGTCACCATCCTGAACGATTGGCTCCGCAGGAAGGTGTTGAGTCCTCGGAGATCCAGGATGGGTCTCCACTTGTTTTCTTTTTGTTGTACAAGAAAGAAGTGGGAGTAAAATCCTTTCCCCTTTGAGGATGTCGGAACCCTTTCGATTGCTCCTTTTTGTAGCATTGTCGAAAGTTCCTTCAGAAGCAGGCGTGGATGTTTGTGTGTCCGTCTGCGTGGAGGGGTATTGGGAGGGATGGAGGTGAATTCGAGAGAGTGGCCGAATCGAATAATTTGAAGAACCCACCGGTCCGTGGTGATGTACTGCCAATTGTGGAGGAAATGGGTCAGCTTTCCTCCAATTTGAAAGGATGGATATGGTGTTTGGACTGGCTGGAGTAGTCGGTCACTGGCGGCCGCCAGCGCCCCTCTTGGTATTTTTACCTCTGTAGGTTGATCTTCCGAATGAAGATTGACGGCCTTGCTGTTGTTTGTTTTGGTACTGGCCTTTGTGATTGTATGAGAACGAGGACGAGGACCTGTTTTGATATGAGCCTCGATAGGAGGACTGACCTCTGGGCCTGTTGCCTCGAAAGGACTGGTTTCTAGACTGCAGAGAGCCCAGTGCCCTTGCCGTGTCTGTGTCCTTCTTAATGGCCTGTAGAGCCTCGTCGACCTTTTCTCCAAACAGGTGCTGGCCGTCGAAGGGCATGTCCAGAACCTTTGCTTGGACTTCTTGGCGGAATGAAGTCGCTCTTAGCCATCCCTGGCGTCTCAGTACAGCAGCTCCCGCAAGTTGACGGAAGCCTGTCATGGCTGCGTCAATAGCACAGTCTATGAGTTCCGCTGCAGAAGATTGACCTTCCGCGAGGAGCGCTTTCACCTCACCCTGGACTTCATCAGGCAGTTCCTTCATGTAAGGGGCAATGTCCTCCCACAGCTGGCGATTGTAACGCCCCAGCAAGGCAATGGAGTTGGCCACCTTGATGGACATGGCCGATGTGGATGTGAAACGTTTACCAATCGTGTCAAGTTTTCTGCCCTCTTTGTCTGGGGGAGCGGACAGTGGTGAGGAAGGGTTGCGGGAGTGTTTCTGGGCCGCCTGCGTCACTACCGAGTCCGGTTTGGGGTGACCATTAAGGCAAGCCGCCGCAGTGAGTGGTGCTCTGTATTTCTTATCTAGGCGTGGGACCACCGCCGGCACAGAAGCAGGAGTTAGCATTAACTTCTTTCCTTGTTCCCACAAAAAGTCTATGATCGGAACAGCTTTTGCAGATTTCTGAGTCTGTTCCTTAAAGTCGTGCAGGAAACAGTCAGTTTCCGTGGATTCCACCACCATGTGGAATCTCTTCGCCGCTCTCTCCACCAGCTTGTGGAAGCCAGCAATGTCCACCGGGGGGAGTCCGCTTGGCGTGGTTGTGGTGAAGCTGGGGATGATGCTATATATTCATCCTCTTCATCCTGGTCCGAGTGGTCCGAGTGAACCTCCTGGACCTCTCCCTCCTCCAGTTCCTCCTCTTCCTCCTCATCGTCCGAAGAAACCACCACTTGAGGCTGGACGTCGTGGTGGGTTTGATGGTGAAGGTGAGTGCGTTCCGGTGCAGACACCTGTACTTGAGCTGGAGGTGTCTGATCCCCCTTGTCCCCTGGTGCGGGACTCTTAGGCGCTTGACCGCCTCTGTTAGCCTCCGGAAAGCGTTGCTTGTAGTCTTGCACAAGAAGTCGTAAGTCATCAACCAGGGTCGCTGGTAAGCATATCATGGGGGTGACTTCAGTGCGGACACTGGCGTGGACGGAGTGTTCCTGGTAGGTGAATTCCTCCTGTTCCTCATCAGTGCTTTGGCATTTTATGTGAAGTTCTGAGACTGAAGTAGCGGGTTCCAGATGGTCATCCTCTTCGGATTCCTCGCTTTGGAAAATTTCTTGAGGTGGTTGCTTGTCCACCTTGCTTGGAGACGTCGTTTCCGGGGTAATTAGTGGTTTGCTTGGTTTGCCAGACTGTATGGTAGAGCTGGTCGTCGTCGAGGGGATCGTCGACGGTGGTAGCATCATGGACGGTGCCTCCACCAGTTTCGATTTTTTCCATGGTTCATTCGACGACGAGTCGTCCGTCGACGGTGTCGTCGTCGAGTCCGTCAACAGAGCCTTTGGTGTCGTCGTCGACGGGGTCTTCGTCGACGGGGTCTTCGTCGACGGGGTCTTCGTCGACGGGGTCGTCGACGACGAGTCTCTCGTCGACGGGGTCGTCGACGAGGTCTTCGTCGACGGTGGGGTGGACGAAGGGATCCTGGTCGTCGACGACTGCGAAGTCGTCGTCTTCAACGACGGTGCCTTCGTAGACGATGGCCTCGTCGACGAGACTCTCGTCGACACTCTCGTCGTCGCCGGTTTTGACGACGATGGGCTCGTCGCTAGTGACGGCGTCGTCGACGGTGTGGTCTTCGTTGTCGACATGGTCTTTGTCGTCCGATGTCAGGGGAATAATTGAAGAAACAGGTCTACCTGAAGATGAGGAGGACGTAGTCATCGTCGTCGATGCTGAGGGCGACGATGCTGATGTGGTAGACACTGTGGTTCTGACTGAAGTAGTCCTCTGGCTTGGTCTGGAGGACGGAGCAGGCATTTTAAAGGTTTTATCCTCCTTAGCAGATACTGAAGATGACGCAGATCTCGCCTCTGAAGACTTTTTGTGGGTCTTCGTAGGAGGAGTGTCTGAGGGGCCCGGGGAAGCTTCCCTTGGCCTCTTGTTTGAGACAGCAGAGGTCCTGGAAACGCTGCTCACAGAGGAGTCCAGATTATCTCTGTTCTTAAGCCTGTCCAACCAAATCAGAAGGCGACCTTCCCTGTCTCTCACTGTCTTTTTTGGAAAAGACAGACAGATTGCGCATTTCTCCGAATTATGGTCCGGGTAAAGGCAATACAAGCACAGGTCGTGCCTATCATCCACATGTATTCTTTTCTTGCTGCAGGAAGAGCAGGCCCTGAACAGGGCTTTCTTCCCCGAGTCAGACATGGGAAAAGCAGTAGAAACACACACTTACTTCAGGGATAGTGTGTTGAAGAAGTCCTTGAAGAGTTTTGAGGTTTCAGAGAACACTTTCAAAGAAAGTTTGGTGAAATTAGAGTAATCCTGAGGAGAGCTCAGGCAGGAGACTCCCTAGCACAACGTGCGGTAGAAAATCTGAGGGACTGAGGCTCCTCCCAGGAAGGTTCTAGAGGGAGGTCGGAGCTGATTGGCTGACTATGGCAGTTTGGTCCTTTTTACATAAGGACAAGGAAAGGCTACTAAGGGGAGACCCTTGGACCCTTTCTCTCTATGCATGTCTATGGACATTGCTTTTTTATTTACCGGAGGCTCCCGTCTCGACGACGGGGGATGATTCAGGCATGTGAATCTATGAAAGACACCCCTAATACTGGATAATAGTGTTTTTTTTAATGCATTCTCTTGTGGACATGCCTACATGTAGACATGACAGCAGGAGACATGGCTGAAAGCCTACAATGACTTCCAAATTCATGACTTTAGGGTGGGCAAATGTTCATCACTGTATGTCACATAGGTTGGTCTCTTGATGGGGCATTCATTTGTTTCATTGGCCCATCAAGTGCAAAAATATATTAGTGTTAGTTCAGCGATGGAATGGCTATATTCAGTTGTTCTGCCAAATATAAATTTAGCTCGCCATTGCCCTCCGCTCGATAGGTCACAGTTGTTTCTTTATTGGTCTGTATTACAATGCTTTATGCTGCTTTTACTCAATCCAATATGAGTCTGAGGGTCAAGACGCTTTAGCTCCAACCAGCCCAGACACACAGCAAAAAGAAAACCTGAATGTGAGCACCTCTTTAGAGTGTCCACCGCATATTGCAAACGTGACTACTCAGCCTGGAGATCACTATATTTATTATATCCCTTAAGGCACACAAAAGCCACCAAAAGATGTCAGCGTACAGTAGATAGCAGAAAATGTAGCAGGTATTTATGGTGGGTACAGTATACCAGGTAAACTTGGGGATCTGCACTATGTTCTGAGGATTCATAACAATCGGCTGGATTTGAACCTTTTAAAAGGATAGTATTTATTAGATGCACTACACTGGAAGAAACATCATGTTATGTTATGTTTAGGTCTCTTTTATAGCGCACGGCTACCCCAGGGGATGTCCCGGCGCTTTGGTAAAGAGAACTGTAGAAGAGAACACAACACAGCAGCTCGCAGAGGCCCAACAAAAGATCATACTGAGTAGAGCCAGGTTTTCAGCTCCTTTCTGAAAGCAAGAAGACTATTTGACTTTCTTAAGGAGACAGGTAGCTCATTCCAGCTGCGCGAGGCCAGGTATCGGAAGGAACGCCCCCCGATCCGAGCAAGTTTGACCGGCGGAACGACGGCTTTGGCCAACGAGGCCGACCGAAGCGTCCTCCTCTTTGGGACATAGAAAGCCAAGCGCTTCTCCATATACTTTGGGCCAATTGAATGGAGGGCCTTAAAAGCCAAGGTCAACACCTTAAAGGTGATTGTTTAAGCAATAGGCAGCCAATGCAAGCTCTTTAGTAGTTCCGAGGCTTTTGCCCTGCGTGGGAGACCAAAAATAGCTCTTGCAGCCGAGTTCTGCACAATTTGCAAACGGGCCAGCAGGTATTTAGGCAGTCCGATATACAGGGAATTCGCGTAATCCAGTCGAGAGCCATTTAGAGACTGCACTATGATTTTTTTGTGCTGCAGAGACAGCAAAGGAAGAAACTTGCGAAGCATTTTCAAAATGCCAAAGCATTTCCCGGACAGACCGAGGTTCTGGGGTCCGAAAGAGAGCCTGTCATCACATTGCACACCAAGGTTTTTGGCCTTTACAGAGGCCACATCAGGCGGAAACATGTCCTGGGGCCACCAGGTCTTCCAACTGGGATCCGGCGGACAGCCGAAAAAGAGCAGCTTCGACTTATCGGAGTTGCACTTCAGACTGTACCGCCGGAACCAGTCGAAGACTGCACCCAGGCATTCCCTGATCAGACCACCATCAAAAGCCTCTCCCTTTTTAAATGTAAAAAGGAGCTGGGTGTCATCAGCATAGGATATGATCCGGGCACCAAAGGACTCCACTACCGCCGCCAGAGGGGCCATATAGATATTAAAAAGGGTGGGGCTCAGGATAGAACCCTGAGGGAACCCCACCTCTAGCGGCGGCATTTCCGCGGAGAAGGGAGGTGCCCAGACCACTTGTCGCCGGCCGGTCAGAAAGGATTTAAACCAATTCCACACCGTCCCCCGAAAACCGATCTCCCAGAGTCTAGAAAGGAGACCGGCATGGGGGACGGTGTCAAACGCCGCCGACAAGTCCAGCATAACCAGGATAGCCTTCCCCCCCAGATCAAGCGTCTCTCTGATGGCATCGGTGATCTCGAGCAAAGCTGTCTCTGTGCTATAATTAGCACGGAAGCCCGATTGGGAATCATGTAAGATGTTATTGCTCTCTATATAGTTGGAAATAGAAAACTGTACATGTTTCTCGATCACCTTTGCCAGAGCAGGGAGAAGAGAGATCGGCCTGTAGTTAGCGTGGACAAGAGGATCCAAAGTGGGCTTTTTGAGTAGTGGCAGGATCAGAGCATGTTTCCAGGCCGATGGAACCTCGCCCGTGGTCAAGGAGAGATTGAGCAGCGGATTAAGCACGCTGTTAATTGCAGGGGCTATTTTTCCTAGACATTTCGCAGGGCAAGGATCCAGCGGCGAGCCAGATTGCAGCCGGGAGAGAAGATCAAGGGAGGAAGTTACGGATAGGGGAGGGAAATCCGAAAGGACTGTACTCCTCTCATCAAATGACGAGGGGAGGGTGGCCCGTTGACTAGCGGCTGAACCAATACCGGCGCCTGGGAAAGTGTCCTGAATGGACTTGATTTTATTTATGAAAAAGTCCCCCAGCTGTCTAATCCAGACCTCGGAGTGAGAATGGGCGGGCGAGCTCGAAGGAGGGGAGATGAACTCCTTTACAATCCTAAAAATTTCTGTACTCCTATTTTCCGCCTCGTCAATTCTGCGCTCCAGGTAAACTTTTTTACCCTCGGAGATATGCTTATGGTAGCTCCTAATTATTTCCCGATACTTAGATTTATCAACCGGGTCATACTTGCGCCGCCACATTCTCTCTGCTTTCTTACAGTCCTGATGCATTTTTCCCAGAGAAGGAGTAAACCACGGGGCCGAGACATGACTGGCCACCGATTTAGCTGGTTTCCCCGGGGCAAGCTCATCAAATCTAGCTGCCAGCCACTTCTGGACAGAATCTAGATTTTCCTCCAGACTGCCCGAGAGTTGACAGGGATGGCAGCGCAAAGCATCGGACAACATTTCCACTGTAACATGATGGAATGGCCGCCTCGTCTGAGTCACCTCCTTCAATGCTCTAAAACCAGTCATGGCGGAGGAAAGAATCTAAAAAATCAATTAAAAAATGGTCAGTCCAAGGCACAGGACGCGGCAAGGACACTTCGATCATCTTGGTCGAGAAAATCTGGTCAATAGTATGGCCTTTGATATGCGTGGGGCTAGTGATATAAGAAATCAGCCCCAACGGAGCCACAGTGTCCTGCAATTTAATAGTGTCAGGATCCGCTACATTATCCATATGGATATTCAGGTCCCCCAACAGGATGCAGTACTCCGATCTAAGGCAAGGCACTGATAGTGCCGCCTGCAGATCATCAAAAAAAGAGCCCAAGGGCACAGGAGCTCTGTAGACAAGGATCCCAGTGCACGTTTGACGTCACCTTGCCAGTGGCCCCAAACTGCCTCTACTAAGACAAGCAGACATACCCATCAGTTCTTGCATTCGGTTCAGTACATTTGTAATTTTCTGGGTGTAAGTCTTAGAAGGGCATCACTCAGTAGTTCTATTAGATGTATGTATTGGGTAAGGTTTGGCAAGTGGGGTATCATTTTAGGTAAGAAGGCTTCAAAGTAAGCCCTCTGAATGATTACGCTGTTCCTGTAAGATATTTTGTTTTAGTTTTGCTTAATGTTTCCTTATATCTCTGTCTCCTCCCCGTGCAGATCCTTGATGCCTCTCCAGCTAGTACGTTTAGCCCATGAGAAAGCTACATTTGGGAGTTTTGGAGAATAGCTTTGTTAGGAATGCGGGCTTATTTGAAGATGCACCATCCTACTGTAGGAGACAATGTAGCTATATCGGAACTGGTGAAATGTAGTGGAAGTGCTGAGACACTGATATCAGTCAGGTCAACATGGTATACAGACATTAACTGTGCCATCCAACTCTTGAAAAGGCCCATCAGAGAACCCTTAACAGCTGTCTCTTTTGGACAAGATTGCAGTTTTCTACTAATGCACAGCTTGGCTTCAGGGTATCAGGAAGTTGTGTCTCAGAAACCAGATAGTGAACATTTTCATTGTCTTTAATAAATAGCCCCAGTAGTAGATATTATAACTGCAGATTTCTCACCCACTGAATATCCTGAGACACCAGACTGGGTCCAGAAACCTTTCCATAGCTCTTTTGTGCAACTATAGGCTGCTGGCTCCTTTGTGGCAATGATACAGTGACATCACCGGAGCCATACAGCACCCACCGTGACAAAGCCTCACCAGTTTCCTTTTTATCCTGCGCACTATGACATGTTTCCAGAGCTTCTCTCCTCGAATTTATCATTTTACAGTGTGACATGAGATATGGCTATGTGCTTGGGATCGAGGGCATCAAGGAGTACAAAGTCATAAAATGGTCATTGCCAAGCGTCGAGTTCTGCGGCGGTCGCACTCCTAGTTGAGGTCTCCCTCTGGATCCTGCTCCTCTCTTCCAGCAAATTCCACTAAGAAGAGTAGGCTTGAAGACGACTTGCCAAAACTCTGTTCACAGTTGAGAGGTTTGTCACCTCAACACACTCCACCCCCTTTGGATTCAACCTCAGAGCCAGAACCAATAGCGGTTGACGTCTTCCAAAAAGCCTCCATCTGCAGTGCCATAGTAAAAGTCACTGGACACCTACTGGTTCCTCTGTCACAATGGCCGTATTCAGGGCAGCTTTAGACGTAGCCAAGTTTTCAGGAGCTGATCCGGCGTTCTTCCTCCAAGCTAATATGGAGATATTTTGCCACACTTCGGTCCCCATGGCACGCCTTTGGCCCATCAGACCTTATAAGGATTTGTTTGGATTCCTGCTGGTGGGACTTCCCCCTGATGCCATAAGCCCCCTACTTTCAATATGAAAAACCTCTGTTGTCGTCTAGAGTAATTTCTGTGTTGAAACCCTCATCAGTTGACCTCCCACAATCACTGACGCACACACTTCAGCTCCTCCGACCCTGGTGCCACCTATAGAGCGGCCGGTGTTGAGTCTAATGCTATCCTCCAGAGGTCAACAAGAGATAACTAGAGCATAGTAGTGGAGGAAAGGTTTAGGGAGGAGCAGCCATAAAATTCACACTAACACTAACTTGCTCAGATCATATTCAGACACCAGATGTCATTCAGCATAAGACAGATGACAGCAGCTGCACGAGAAGAAATCTGGGTGCTTTCACTGCAGCCCAACTAGAAACAGATTCAAATATGCAAAGAAAGTCTTCTGAGTTGGCAGTTTGGCTGTTTGTTCCCTGAATGTCGCATATTTGTTGAGAAGATTTTCCCAAGCTTTTTGGGACAAGGCAAGGATGGTGGTGGCAAAACTACCAGACCACCTCAAGGATCGCTTTGTAGAGGTGGTTTGTGATGGAAAAGACTCCTCTAAACAGATAATCAGAGCAGGACTGGATACCACTCATTCAACAATATTGATGGACGTGGTATACAATAAAGCATGTCTCTTTGGGGCTAAAGCAGGTGCTATGCTAAAGAGAATGAAGTCTGGGAAGGTGTCAGCCCGATCTTTGAGCCCCCAGTCTTAACTTGGAGACTAGTGTCAATGTTGTAAGTTTTCAGCCTTCTCAAGGGGCTTCAAATTTAAGGACAAGGGATTACAAATGTTGGACCCCAGATGGACTGTAACAAGGAGATCCGATCTGATGACCAGCTATTGAGGGGTATACTGACAGCAAGAAAGGCAAGGCGGTTCTGTATTCCTGTGAATATAAAGATCGGTTTTGCTCTTGCGAAGAAAGAATAGCTGGAGGGAATCCCGTCTCACTGCATCAGGAAGGTCATTTATCTCACCACTGGCTAGGGGTGTCCTAACGGGTGGGGGCATGGGTGTCCCATCACACCTTCACTAGGCGTTATTGTTCAGATTCAGAAGTAAGACTAAAATACCATTTTGCACCATGGTCGGAGCTCCATGAGTTTCTCATCGAACCGTACCTTAAGACTGACCACCTGGTAGGGGTACTGGTTTCAAAGCTATTTAACAGGTGAGGAATCTACAGGTATAACATCCATCAGAAGAAAAGATGGGGAACTGACGTCTGTGCACCAGGATGGTCCCTATGGCTCCACTTACTTCACTCTGCTGTCACTTCCATTGTCAAGGTGAAGTCAGTGCCCTCAACCAATGTGGGACAGCCATGGAAAAAGTTACAAATCTAGTCTAGCACCTTAGGATATTTGAGAGGTGAGGACTCTGTAGGTAGATAGAGTATCTACCAGAAAGATGATCACTGACTGTTGCAAAGTCATCCTGTGCCCTGGGCACCCCCCAACTTTTTGCTGACTGATGCTGGTGGTAACTGATTTTTTGACTGACCCAGAGCTCTGCCTCACCAGGCACAGGGCCAGTGTTAGGCTGAAAGGAGCACATTAGAATATAGTTAAAACACCTAACATACACTAGTTTACACTATGGGATGGTGGGGTACCCCTGTAATTGGCATGACCTACTCCATCAGCCCCTAGTATATAATAGGGCAGGGGATTGAAACTACTGAAAAGTCCCCAGTACCCTGGGGCATGGCAGTTTAGAGGCCAGCAACTTTTTCTGCAATTGCATGTGTGCACTGCTGAAGCCTGGTGTCAGTTTAAAAAAAGCCCTGGATGGCAGGACTGCTTTTAAAAAGTAAATTGTGCCCAAACTCGACTTTGGCGGTAGGGACACCTAAAAATGGAAAGCCTACAATGTTTTGGCATATTAGGGACCCCCAGGGCCTACCCTAGGTATCCCAGGGGTGGGGAGTCAGTTATCCATAAGGTACACCCTTATACAATGAGTTTTTATATGCCTGGGTAAAGTGAAATTTCACATTTCACTCCCCACATTGTGTTAAAGTGCTGCTCAAATTCGACTTTGATGCTAGGAGCACTGGGTAAGGAGGATCTGCAATATTTCTGCAGATTCAGAACCCCTAAAGTCTCCCCTAGTTGCATAGGGGGTGAGTGTCCTGTAGAAATTAGGGACATACTTATAAAATATGTTTTTATAAGCCCTGGTGCTAGAAAACTGGCCCAAGTCATTTTCCCCATTGCAAATCCGATGGCCCATAGGTTAACATGGTAGGAAGTTATTGATTAATAACTATTGATAGGGGAGGACTAGCCGGACCATTCAAAGACTTCACAGAATGGTAGTAGTAAATCCAACAATATCATATTGTTGAATTTCTCCTAAAGTGTACATACAAGAAGTTATACGACTTTCTTGTTTGTAAGTCCTAATTCAGCCTTTCAGTGGTCTGCCCTGATTGGTCAGAGTTAAGTGGATTAGCCAGGCTGCTTTGAAGAGTTGATAAAGAGCCCCTGGGGTTACCAACTCTGCTGGGAGGGCAGTGTGCTGGTCCATAGGAATGCCAGGCCAGGGGGTGGAGTCGTAAACCAAGCTCTTCAAAGGCAGAGCGTGTCAGTTACACTTTTACACTCTTGACCCAGAGTCAGGGCTAGGCTTAAGGAAGGTATGTGCAGATGGTAGGGGGAGCGTCCATGGAAATAAGCCATCTCAGGGAGTGTGCTTAGCCAGCTCTTACCTCCTTGCTGGAAAATCAGCCAATATGGATTTGGAATATTTGATGCACTCTGGGACAAAATAATGCCACACTCTACAGGATGTGGTCATTACTATGAGGAGTTACCCTGCTCTCATTGGTCAGAAGTGACCTGTTGCTTGGCCCAGAGAATTTTGAATAGGTATCTGAGAGGGGCAGAGCCCTTCAGATCTGCTGCTTGAAACTTACTTAAGCAAGAAGTGCCCTGCTGAGAAGATTTTGCTGTGCCTGACCTATGAAGACTGCACCATCTGAAACTGCAGCCCTGTGGATTATGTTGCTGGAAAACAACTAAAGAGTGGACTCCCTGAAAGCTACAGGTTAAAAGAAGCTCAACTGGAACATCACCATCTAAATCTACACCTTGGAGACCCATCAGTGGATTTGTAAGGGTTTTGTACCAGTGGATTGTAGGAACTGAAGTGCTCAACTTTCAAGGACCGTCTTGGAGCTTCCAGATCCTTGGGAGTACGTTTGAGACACTTTGGGACCTCTTGAGGAACTTCAGGAAGAAAATGAAGAGTTTGGAGAACTTTGGACCAACTTTGAAAAAAAGCTCTGTAGAGGGACCGACTCAACCTGGCCAGCCAGGCCGCCTACCTTCAACCGTGAGCCGGCCTAGCCAACCAGTTTCGTCCCGCTAAAAGCTCCATAGCACCCACTTCCAGAGAGTGACTGGGACTAGAGAAAATCTGAAGCTGGCGAACCCTCACCGGATCCGGCTACATGAGGAGCATCGAGAGACCCCCTGGGAAAAAGCTCCAGAAAAGTTTCTAAGTCCGCTCGTAGAAAAGTCGACCAGGAGCACCCGCGGGAGCCAAGCCACCTGCCTTCCATCGCATGTGGGCCTGGATTCCTGGCCCGCTGAAGCAAACTTGAAATATTTTCGAAGTCCGCTCCAAGGAAGTTCACCGGGACCTCGTCACAAGTCAAGCCGGAGAACCTTCACCAAATCCGGACGGCCTTGGAACGTCAAGGGGCCTCGAGAGAAAAAGCTCCAGAAATGTTTCTAAGTGTGAAGGTAGAAACTTGGATCGGGGCTGTAGCCGCTCAGGGCTCCATCGCAATATGGTGCTATAATTTATTAAATCTTTGAAAATTCATATCTCTGGTTCCCTACATTGGAATCTTGTCGTATTGGTGTCATTTTAAAGATATAAATAGTTCCGATTTTTATAAATTGGTGTTGGATTTTTATTATGTGTTGTGTCTTAATTATTTACTGAAATTGTGTTTTTAAATGCTTTACCTACCTGTCTTTGAAGTTAAGCCTGTCTTCTTGCAGCACGTTGCCAAGGGTTGAGCATAGGAATACTTTTCCAAGACCTGCTGGGTCCTACCATGTGTTTGTGGCCTTATTGCCAGTGGCAGACGGATGTAGGTCATTACCACGCATACTTTTTCAACGCATGCCTTTACCACGCAACTTTTACAACGCAAGTCGTTACAACGACTTGCGTTGGGGGGCGCTGGATAGTGAATAGTTTTATTTACTATTCCAACTCCAGTCCCCGTGGATAGTAGGGAAGGTTTTGGATAGTAAATTAAACTATTACCTATCCTAGAGCGCCCCCCAGCGTAAGTCGTTGTAACGATTTGCGTTGTAAAAGTTGCATGGTAAAGGTAGTGCGTGGTAAAAGTTGCGTTGTAAACGGTGTTTCCCGTGGCAGACCTACAATGCCCCTACCCAACCAACACTGAGGTAGAATTTTCATTTAGTACACTCGCCTGAGACCTGGAGTTTAATGGCAGTATTAGGAATTTTCCAGTGGCTGCCAGCGCCCATGTTTATTGTTCGATGTAGAGTCATATGAGTAGGTTAAAAGGTGTAGCAAGGTTCATTGCAATACAGTTTATAGATATTTGTTCGATTGAGGTCAGACTTAGTTCAACATAAGTTATGTGGTGTTCTATTGTGATTTTGAGACCTGGGATAATCTTAAGATTTAGGAGTATTGTCAAAATATTGGTGCATGGGTTTGGTAACATCCCTCCGTAGTATTAATGCTGAATATCAAAGATGAGAGTGTCAGCCTTGATCAACAAACGCCATCAACACAGGGCGATCTGGATTCATGCATGTGCTTTGTTTAGTACAGGAAATACAAGCTCAGGCAAATTTTTTTGTGTTGATGAAAAGTACAGCATTAGATTTTATGACAGATAAAGAAACCTCTGAACTAAGACCTTCTTTTTGTCCTTCATAACGTATTTGTGAAGCATATTTTTATTGGTTGGTATGTTTACCCAACCTATTGCCATTCAATTCATTATCTTCAAAAGGATGAAAGACTGTCTGAGCAGTCTTTCATCCTTTATTTTTAACCACATTTCTAACCTGTGGCCTTGAGATTCCTGCACTGGATGGTAAGGCATAAGTTCTGATATTTTTAAATGTTGCCATTCCGTGGTCTTCTGCATGGCGTCTGGCTTAACTTGGTCCTCTGCCTAGCTTTTCTAGCAGTGCTAAAAATCTGGGGGTTCTCTATGATCGACTTTGACCTCCCTACATGTCTACTGGCATACTACAATTAGTTCAAAATACTGCTGCGAGAGCTCTCCTGAACGTCCCTTGCAATGTCTCTTTCGGAAACTCTTTGCTCCCTGCATTGTTTTCAAGAGATGCCTTTTGTATTATTTTGTGGTTTTGTTCTTGCTCCTGACATTCTGTTTGGTACGCTCACAGAAAGAGCGTGCCTTCTCTTACTTTGTTCCCAAATCCGGGATCTATCTTCCTTACTCATTGCAGTCCTAGCCAGCTTTATCTGTTTCCAGAAAGTGCCTAAAACCCACCTATTTTCCAGCTAATTGTTCATGTCTAGTTAATCACTGCTCTTGTTTTCCATACAGCACTAAGATGCTCATTATAAGTAACTGTGCATTCTATAAATAATGCATCATCATCATCGTAGAGCCACAGACCAGGTTCATACGAAGTGTATAATCTGCTACTTGCAGGGCAACCGCGAGGCCTGGTCTAAAGCATGACTGTCGAGCTCGCTGGAGGGTTATTGTAACAAATGTTGTAATTAGTGAGGCCACTCCACTTTCTATTGAGTAGTGTCCAATTATGGTACAGAATTTGGTGAGGGTTCTTTTAAGAGGAGGGACAGGCCGAGACACTGGTCTGTAAAGAAACTGGGGTCCTCATTTACAACACTTGGACACAGGGCAGCGCTTGACGTCACTTTGCTGCACTGCCCTGCGTCAAAGGAAAAGGACAGGAATGCGCCATATCACAAATGGCTGCCTAGTGCTAACGCACCTTATGCCTGTTGTTGTAATCCGCTTTTTGTGCAGGAAGGGTCACCTTCCTTCACAAAAACAACGGGTACGCCACCCCTGGGGAGAATCAGAGTTTGTACGCATTTCCAGATTTACGCTGTGTTGTGAATCTGAGAATGTGTCAATAACCATGGGCTTTGAGTGGGGACACCCACCGCAATGCGCCTGGCACGCCTCCCCGAGGCAGTGCGAGACAGCACCGTGACTTGTGCTGTGTTGCCTTACAGCATACCTACAGGGCATGAAAAGCCAGGTAAGGTGGCTTTCCATGGCCTCGTAGATAAGGGTCTGCTCTGTGTTCCAGGGCGCACTGGGCTTGTAAATAAACCCTCGGGTCTCTGGATCCTGAACTGACAGAATTTTCACCATATGTTGATTCAAGGATAAGATTTCCTTTTTGGGCAGTGTAGGAAGGATGGAGGGGGAGGCTTGTCTATGTGAGCCAAATAGAACCAGACAGAGAAGTATCAAGCGTTCTCTCTTTTTAAGGTGGAGGAGCCCTTCTGTAGCCTGGGTCGTACAGTGAATTGCCATTTCAGTTTTCATATTTATGCAGTACTAGTGGGGTTCTTAATCCCTCAAGCACACCTAGGCAACAGAAAATAAAGCAATTACCTTCAATTTGCTACAGATTGTCTCAGGTATAGGTCTGTATCCATTTTTTTGTGACACACACCAGCCCATTTCAGTTTAAATACGAACAAAATGCCTGAAAATAGGTGGTGATGCACAGGATGTTTTTTTATGGGGGGAGAGGAGGTAATGAAGACACTTTCTAAACATTTGAGTAGAGACCCAGTCAGCTGAGGAGGCGGGAGGTCAGGGGTTAAGATCACCTGACTCACCATTAAGTTGTAGTGAATTCTATGTATGTTCATGGTGACAAAATTACCGGATACTTGTAGTAGTCTTGTGGGAAGAACTAGAAAGTCTAGCTTGGAGTAACCCGCAAAAATTTACCTTTTAAATAGTAATCAAAACTTAGTGCAATGTTGGCAAAATAGTGCATAACAGGGTACAGTGTTAAAAGACCAACCTGAATGTATCGCTGCCTGTGGTTTATCACCAGTGGCCCTCCAGAGTCACCTACAAGACAGGGAATATGAACAAATGAGAACATTTGTGTATTATATAGTGCAATCTAAATTAGATCTTGACATTGTTGGAGCATTTGCAACTTGGAAGTCTACAGGACCACACAATAGCTATTTATTGGATATGCCAGCATAGTCGGAGAACAAAACTCTTTGGGGCAGATTTATTTTAACTGGCGCATCCAGAGGGATGCGCCAGTTAACATGCGCCACAGTGCGCCACAGCTACGCCACCCATGGTGCGCTGCATTTATGATGCGGCGCACCATGGGGCAAAAACGGCACAGATGCGTGACGCATCTGTGCCGGAAATGTGGCGCATTGCTAGAGTTGCGTCGCAAGCGCGACGCAGCTCCAGCAATGCTCTGGGGGGGGGGGCCTATTCTTTCAATGCTGCCTCAAGCCTTACGCCTGCTTCAAGCAGGCGCAAGGTTTTGACGCAGCATTGCCCTGAAAGTGACTGAGTGAAATCTCATAGATTTCACTCAGCCACTTTCAGGAGGCGTTCCTGCGCAGGAACGCCCCCCCTGCGCAGGAACGCCTCCTCATGGCGCAGTGCTGTACAACGTGACGCATCTCCTAGATGCGTCACGTTGTAAATAGGGCGCAGGGATGCGCCACGTTTCCGTGCCGTTGCGTCACGCAACGGCGGCGTAAACGTGGCGCAAGCCCTTCATAAATCTGCCCCTATGTTTTCAATGAACCGAAACTGAGTCCGGTGACCTATAATTCAATCCGTACCTCTAGTCCAAAGAGTTGGTCCACTAAGTAGAGATTATTTTCTTACATACTAGTTTCTCATTTTTATATCGGTTAATCATATGCTAACACATCCCCAACATAGCCTAAGCAAATATTTTCTTGGTCATTTGTCCTTTTTAGCCACAGCAGAAAGTCTTATGTTCTAAGTTTATAAAGCTCATCATGACGTTTGCTTTCACAATACAGCTGCTATGCTGCTGGAATCACAGTCGTACAGTTAGTTGGCTGAGTGTTGCCACCACAACAGATCTCTAAACAGCACCCGGAGTGTGAAAAAGAACCATACAAGTAGTAGAAAAGAGGTTTATAAATGTAGGTAACATAACGTATTAAGTTGTTTTCATAAATAAATATCACAAAACTATTTTGACAACTGGTGTTTTTAACTACACTACTTATTGGTGCCTATGTAATCAGTGAATATTTGTCATCTGTAGCTCACAGATGCATGTATTTTCATGTAAATGCTCCTCATGCTGTCCGCATTTTGGAAACTGATGGGCTCCCACCTATTGAATCGCCCAGCGCTTCAGTTTTTTTATTTGGGATACAGTAATGATGTAGAATTAACTTAAGCAGGGAGCAACCACTTGAAAGAATCAATAACTCCACCCTTGCCACACATTTAAGAGTAGCAGTTCTGAACTTGTGCTTGATAGGTATAGCATCCCCTTTCAAAACTATCTAATGTTCCTTGAACTATTTAACAATATCATCATCATCATCAACAAGGATCCCTCAAGGTCGGGCGTGGCTTGCAGCCGAGCATGGCAGCAGCTTAGAGGACTAGCTCCGTGGTAAGAGCGGCCTCTCCAAAGATCCGACGTCTCATCCGTGTTAATACAGGCTTCTGTCGGGGTGTACCCGACGCCCGGGAGGTTTCGCTGGCAGCGACGCCGGCAGCAATTGATGGCCGGGAGGTAGAGTTCTCGCAGGGAGATCCTGAGGCCTGCGCGACAACGGAGAGCCGGGGGCTAGCGTACCTGAGGAGCCAGACAGGAAGTGCCGGTGGCCGGGGCAAGTCAGACCAGAAGTGCCCGACTATCGAGAAGCGGAGCTGCGGCGCTCGGAAACCCAGCCGACAGAGATCGCAGGAGGGGCGCAAAGGAGCGGACGCAGGAGCGGAACCACAAAGGAGGTGAGAGCCCCGTAGAGTGCGACCGGGCTACGAGCAAAGAGACTCTGGAGGTGCACCGCAGTAGAGAACGACCCGCTGAGGAGGCAAACAGCACTGGGGGTGTGCAGGCCATTCAGGCTTCCTTGGAGGTTAGGGTAGCCTATTTGACGGGAAGGCGCAATGGCTGAAAGCCTCATTGATTTGGAGGGGGACTCCCGGAACAGTCACTAGCAACAGGAGATACCTCGTAAGCTCCACGGCACCGCAGCACAGGAAAGAAACACCGGGAGCCCGCTGCCGGAACAGACATACTTACCCCGAGCCGTGCTACCCCATCCAGACACCATAAGTCTAGGGTGATATCGGCACTCTGGGGAGAATCGAGGCGGCAATTGAGAGGCGGCAAGGAATACCTCGATAACCCGGCGCAAGGCAAGCTCCGCAAGTGTTGCAGGGCATCAATCAGCAATCGGCCCAAAGTGGAATTCGGAGCTATCACAAGTGCCTGAGAGACGAACATTAAACTACAATCGGTGGTTTTTAGCGGGGCCTCCGTGACAGACCCCGAGACCTTATAATCAGACATTTCCCACACTGGCACTTGAGTGAGCTGACGAGAACTGAATGCAGTGGCCTGCTAGCCTGAATCATATCTCCTTAACGGCAGAACCAGAGAGGAGTGGCCACCGGGGATTTAACAAATCGAGGGGGTCGGTGAAATACGCTAGCCTCGGATAAGACATTGACGAGAACCCCAATTTCGACACGCTATAGCGGACGCCAAGATGGCGGGGAAGGGCGCCAAAGGATGCATGACACAAACACGCCTCAAGAAATACGCCTATGAAAAGGGTGCGTCCTCCCCGCCAGAAGGGAGGCAATCTGGCGGAAAAACAGCGGAGGGGGCAGGAGGGAAAAAAGCGACGCTGGATGATGTTATGCGAACGTTGACGCAGGTACAGACCACAGTGGGCTCGATTTCTACTGAGCTCACTCTACTAAGAGCAGACCTCCATAAAATATCGGAGAAGGTGGGCTCGCTGGAGGTGGTCACGAAATCGTTGGTGGAAGATGTGTCGGAGCTGCAGACGGCAATGGAACGTGTAACGGCCGAAAACAAAGTGCTGAAAGAAAAGCTTGATGACCAAGAAGGGCAGTCCAGGAGAAACAACATCAGAATCCTGGGAGTTCCGGAATCGGAAGGTAGCGAAGCGATGGACCTTTTCGTAGAAGACTTGATCAAAACAAAACTACAGCCTAGAGGCCTATCCACCTTCTTCTCGGTTGAGAGGGCGCATAGAGTGCCGGGAGGCAGACCAAAACAGGGAGCACCTCCGAGACCCATCCTAGCAAGATTATTCAACTTTCGTGACAGGGATGCCATCCTGCAGGCAGCGAGGAAGTCTCCTCCTGTTAAGCTGCACATGCGACACTGGCCTTTTTTCCAGACTACACGGCGGAGGTCGCCCGGCGTAGACGAACGTTCCTGGATGTAAAAAGAGAGTTGAGGTCACGAGAAATCCAGTACTCAATGATTTTCCCGGCCAGACTGGGAATATTAGCAGATAACAAGACTTGGTTTTTCGATACTCCGGAAATGGCTCAAGATTGGCTGGAAGGGTGGAGACCAGCCACTCACCCCCGCCGATCGAACAGGACACAGGGTGATCGACACACTAAGGATCGAGCAGGCTCTCGGACTCCGGGGCAGGATGAAAGGGAAGACTCACCAGGGAGAGAAAGGGTAGATGAGGATCCTGAGACGGGACGATGATCAACCAGCAGATAAAGAACAATTTCTGAACTTGAGGACTGCCTAAGAGGCTGCCATTGGACACTGGGCGTGGGACCTCTGAAGAAAGTAAGAGAGGCCGCCAACTATGGGGTATTCCTCACCTCAACAAGCAAGTATTCTATTTGAGGGTTGGGTTAAGCACTCTGCTAAGTTGGGGGGGGCGGGCAGTTACAAGTCCGTGTGGCATGAGGGCAGGGAGGGGGAGGGGTCTGGGGGGGTAGTTATAGACGTTCACACCTCGAAAAGGGAGGTGTTTGATAACAAATTGACTCAGGGTAGGAAAATACGATGCATTGACTCCGATAACACAAAGACTGTCTTACACAAGGGCCTACGCGAGGGCTTACTTGTGGCACACATGGGTGCTGCACCCCTAGAGAAACATGGCACAGAACATACAGGTTGACTCCCTGCAGGGAGACCCCCAAATGTCACCAGTGACGCCACTACAGCTCATGTCCTGGAACGTACGGGGTCTGGGGGATAAAATCAAGCGGGGACTAGTGGTACAGGGCATTAAGAGAGCGAATCCAGCCTGGTTCTTCTCCAAGAGACACATTTAGTAGGCACGGCAAGCCAGGTGTTAAATAGGAAAGGCTACCGTATGATAGTACATTCTGAATTTACCTCGGGATCAAGGGGGACGGGAATACTGCTGCGAAAATCATCCCCGTTCATACTTCAGTCTACCAAAACAGATGACCAGGGCCGCTTCGCAGCTGCGCATGGACAATGGGAGGGCAAACCACTGACGGTAGTATCAGTCTACATACCCCCGGCGTTGCATGCAATTGCATTTCCAGACCTGGGGAGGTTCCTCCTGGAACTCCCGGAGGGTGATTTAGTAATAGGGGGTGACTTCAACGCGGTTGTACATAACACACAGGATAGATTCCCGGTGAGAACACTAACTCCTGGTCCCTCCCGAATTAGCGATTTCTTAGAAGCGCAGGGACTGGTGGACGTATGGCGAAGCCTACACCCCAATGAATTGCAATACACCTACTACTCAGCGACACATAATAGTCTGTCCCGCATCGACTATTTCCTCACTTTGGGCGATGGCCACCTCACCATAGATGAAGCACAAATTAAACCTAGGGGTATATCTGACCATTCACCAATAACCCTCACCCTGTCGTGTCCAGAAAGAGCCTATAAGAAAATGTACCAGATACGACCGGGATATCTAGCGATACCGGCTATAAAAAAGGAGTTGAAGAAGGCGACCCGGTACTATTTTGCGGAAAATGCAGCTTCAGTAGAGTCCCCTACGACTCTATGGGAAGCATACAAAACAGTCCTGAGGGGGCAGGCCATATCAACCATAGCGGAATACAGACGTTCTCAAGGGAGGGAACTTCACAGCTAGAATCAAACCTGGCTGAGGCAAACACAGCACACATGGAGGACCCGACAACGGACACGTTACACTCCCTTCAACTATGTCAGCAACTGCACGATGATCACCTAACACAGCGGGCGATAAAACACATAGCGACAACTGCACACACAATATATGACGTCGGGGATAAGGCAAGCAAACTCTTGGCCTGGCTGGAAAAGAGAAAGGAAGGGGGTAGGACTATATTGCAACTGAAAGATGCAGGAGGGAGGACACACACACGTCCAGCGGCAATCGTTGAGACGCTGGCAGACCACTTTCAGGAGGTATGTACCTCAGAAGTGGAGGTCACAGAGGAGATAGCAGTAGCGGCACTCAGGGATATGCAGACGTCAACTCTGTTACAGGATGCAGTAGACGAGCTTGATTCGGAATTTACGGTAGATGAGGTGCAGGCAGCCATAAACATGATACGCTCTGGGAAGGCGATAGGCCCAAACGGCATTCCGAAAGAATGGTACAAAGCCATGTCGGAAACGCTGAGCCCACCCCTACTGGCCATGTACGCAGAAACCGGGCAAACCACCTAATGAGTGCGGGTCATACCGCCCGATATCGCTCCTCAACGTTGAGGCAAAAATGTTTGCGAAATTGTTGGCCACCAGGTTGATGCCATACCTCACCCAATTGATTCACCCTGACCAGTCGGGCTTTATGCCACACAGGAGTACGGCATTGAACCTCCGTAGAGTACATGGAGCGGTGGCGCGTGCGCCACTGCTGACGGAACCGGCGTCCATCCTGGCCTTGGATGCTGGGATGGCATTCGATATGGTGGAATGGCGGTACCTCTTCGCAGTGCTGGCCCACATGGGCTTTGGCCCTAAATTCATCTCCTGGATACGGCTCCTATATAATAGTCCGGTGGCACAAGTGACAGCTAACGGACACATCTCCCGAGAGATACTACTGAATAGAGGGACGAGACACACCTGCCCACTAGCAATAGCGGATACATCATTTAAATACCTGGGGATACACGTAACACGCAATGCTCTAGATTTTTATGAGCATAATCTACTGCCACCACTAAACAGACTAAAGAGGGACGTCAGACACTGGCCAACCCTTCCTCTGACGCTGCTTGGGAGGGAAGCATTGTATAAAATGATGGCCTTGCCGCGGTTCCTGTACGTACTGGAAAATTCACCGAGTCTGGTACCACCCCGCTATTTACAGCAGGTGACAGCAGTGGTGAATAATTTATTATGGGACGAGCGCCCAGCACGAATTGCACATCTGAAACTCAACAGAAGCTGGTACGATGGTGGGATAGCCCTGCCTAATATACAACTATACTATTGGGCTGCCCAACTTAAAGTTCTCAACCAATGGATACATGCCCCACAAGACGACCCGGCTTACCTAGCAGACAGAGCACAAATGGGCACACATAGTCTACTAGCGCCGCTGTACCACAAAGGCTTGGCGGGCAAGCTAATGGGACCGACCAAGCACACAGTAACGCTCTGGCACACTGCACAGGCGAGGCTAAAATGGAGGGGAGTCATAACGAAACTGACACCTTTGTGGGACACCAAGGCGCTGGGGCACTTGCGGCGCACCAAAGGTTTCACACAGTGAGACAATATAGGAATCTCAACAGTAGGAGACATGTGGTCAAAAGATGGAGTAGTCCCGTTCTCACACCTACAACAAAATTATAACCTGGGTCCCAACGAGACATATAGATATATTCAAGTTATACACGCACTTATGACAATGATACCAGCAGGAACAAAGGTCCCGGAGTCCTCTCCGTTAGAGGACCGCCTGCTCACCGATTACATGCAGACTAACGCCACTTCCCTCACGTACCGTAAACTGATAAATAACTTGCCAGACCCTCTAGTTAAATTACGGAAGAAGTGGGTGAGTGACCTGGGGAACATGGACGAGACAGAATGGAATGAGGCACTGGCGTCCCCGAGAGAAGCTGGCATCTCGACAAGGTATCGCCTGGTGCAACTTAAAATCTTGCACAGAATATACTTCACAAGGACCACACTACACAAACTACACAGGGCAGATCACCCGTATTGTCTAACGGGCTGTGGTGGGGAAGGCACATTTCTGCACACACTCAGGGAGTGTCCCAGCGTCGCAGATTATTGGCGACGGGTGATGTGCACCATCTCCCAAACATTAGACACTACATTGGTACCAGACCCCCGCACGAACCTACTACATGTGTGGAGCCCTACTGATATGTCACGTCAGAGCCAATTGTGGGCTGTTGTGGGTTTCATGGTCGCCAAACGAGACATAGCCCAGAAATGGGGGGCAGTAGAAATTCCAACCCTGGCCCAATGGTGCAGAAATATGGACGCGATTATGGTGACTGAGAGGGCTGTGTATGAAAGGAGAGCTAACCCGCACAAATGGAATAAAGTGTGGTCGCCCTGGAATAAATACCGGGGAGACATATGTGACCCTCTGGAAGAGGACGATATGGAAAGTTCAGACGATGAGGAGGAGGATGGATAAGAAATAATAATTGAAATCAGACCGAAGTAAAGTTGAATGGTTGGAAGATGTTTCGCAATCGAGCAGATACAGGGGGGGGATACCTAGAGCAGGGAGGATCAGGGTGGGCGCCTAGACTGGCCGCAAGAGGCACAATACATAATTTGGTACGGTGATGTACCAGATCTGTAACACTACTGAGTCAAAAGTTGAGTTTTGTTAGAAAATACAAAAGTAAGAGGAATTATGATTTATGGTTAATGATAAAGTGTTATGTAATGTCCTCCTAGTTCATTTGCTGCCGGACCGAAGGTGGTCGGCTAAACAGCTGTGTAATCGACATCAAAAAGTAGTTTCAATAAAAAGCAGCCCGCCTCAGGGTTGTAGGCATGCAGCAGTGTATTGTTTGAAACTGTCAATAAAGCTCTTACGAACCAAAAAAAAACCACAAAAAAAACAAGGATCCCTCAACAGCATCTGCTGGCAAAATCATGGTATCAGGCCGCTAGCCTCACTTTAAATACTTCTGTTGGACTTTGCCCTTTCTGTAGGGTCACCCCCAAACTTTCTGCCTCCGGCCCTCCTGTCTTCTGAACCCTTCTCTCCGGTTTTTAGGACTCTGTGCACTTTACCATTGCTATCCAGTGCTATAGTGTCTGTGTTCTCGCCCTCAAACAGAGTAACATTGGCTTACACACAATGACACATTTAATTTACTTGTAAGTCCCTAGTAAAGAGGTACTACATGGACCCAGGGCCTTCAAATTAAATTCTACTCATATTGCCAGCTTACCTAAGTAGCCTCTAAGACCTGTCTCAGGCCTGCCATTGCAGTTTGTGTGCATTTTTAAATTGCCGTTTCAACCTCACAAAATAAACCTTTTGCGAATTCCAAACCCTCCTTTATAACACATATGTTATCCCTATGTAGGCCCTGACCAGCACTTAGGGCAGGGTGCAGTGCATTTAAAAGTATTTTTAAGCTTTTCATGTTCTAGTAGTGAAAACCTCCTACATTTTTTTTCACTACTGCAAGGTCTATCTCTCCAATTGGATAACATTGAGTTACCTTATTACATTTAATAAGTGATAATGTTTTATTGGGAACAGGTAAGAACATCACGTTTACATTCAAATGAATTATAATTTAAATCTATCTTTAATGGTACAGTCAGATTTTATGTCCCAATTCTGAAAATGCCACATTTATAAAGTTGGCATTTCCTTGTCCTAACCAGTAGCTGGCAGTTGCCCTTTGTGTATTCTTCCCAGACAGCGAGACATGGGTGGACTACGTGTTGTCAGGATGAGCCATCCTGGCAGAATGGAAGGGGAGGAGCTGTTCTCTGCCCCAATTACATTTCAAAGGAACTACATCAGTACACTCACAAAGAACGTTCAGGCTATTCTCACTCAGAACACTTGAAGCCTGGGCAGATGGGAGGAAGGAAATTCCAGGCCACATTTGGGTGTGATAGTCTAGACTTTTCTTCCACTTCAAAGCTAGCACCAGGTATAAATATTGGTCCTCCGTACACTCCTGGACCTGTGGACATTACAGAAGTTGGACTGCTCTGCTGCCGGATGACTGCGCCACTGCTTGAGGCCTGCTTTGCTTTTTGCGAAAGAAGACTGGACTTGCTCCCTTCATCCCAGGGTAATCGAAGTGACTCCAGGGGTCAGTTGGCTGACCTCCTGCTTTGAGCTTCAGGGACACAAGAAGCTCTAGAGGCTTTCCTACAACCGCCAGGTTGCTCTGCTTCATCTGCACCTGCAAGTGGACCAATCTGAGCCCTGCTGGCCTCTGCTGCAGTAAGTCTCTGATCCCTAAGAGGTGCCTCCCCACATCCTGGACCCTTGACTGGCATCAGAGTGCACTCCTATGAAGAAAAGAGAATAATGATGATGACTGGCAACTCGAGATCTGCACTTTGCGCTAAGAGCATTGACAGCCCGCAGAGACTGCAAACATAAATCTCCATCAACAATTATCCGTGACTTCCGACAGGTTCTTCGTGCCGCAGTGCCAACTGTCAGAAACCCAGATGACCACGAGTGGCACTTTGTGTCATTAGGCATTGTACTTACCTAAATATTTTAAACTGCATATCCCCAGTTCAACTGATTGGATTTTTGTTGTTTTGGATTCATTTTATTTATTAAATGTTATTGTTTTTTTCGAAATTGGTGTGCTGCATAGATACTTTACCATTGCCTCCAAGTTAAGCCTGACTGCTTCTGTGCCAATTCACCAGAGGATTAGATACAGGTTAATTTAGTGAGTTTTGTGGTTCACCCTGACAAGGATTGTGGTTGTTGCCTGAGAAGGGTTAACACCACTTTCAACCAATAACCCACTTTCTCGAAAATTCCTTGAACTCTTCAATAATATCATCATCTGGCACGGATCCTCCTACAGCATCTACTAACACAATTATCACTGCACCCTACTTTAAATTCTTCTATCTTCAAAATAATCAGCAGATATCAATTCTTCAACAGCATTTACTGACATAATCATGGAGTCTGTTTCCCAGCATATCTTTAAATACTTCCTTAAACTCATTAATATCATCACCAGGCATGGATCCTCCTACACGTCAATAATATCAGTGGATAGCTGTAATACACCCTCTCCTGCCATAATCATGGTATCATCTTTAAAAAAAAAAACTAGTTTTATAGTTTTTTTCCCCACTGATACAGAGACATCACAATCAGTGGTCTGCCAGTAGATACAATAGCCATCACAGCAATATGAAAGGTGAGAAACCTCTTGATTTGTATCAGTCTACACTATAATATGCCAATCATTTCCCCAAGACCTTCTTGTGTTTAAAAGGACAACCTCTGAATACATAGATCAGTACCAGGAGTTTGGCGCACTTGCCCATCGCCACTCACCAGGATAGGGAGAAGGCCAATGTTTAGCAATGTGTTTTTTAGCAAGTACCACCCCAATACACAAAAGTGCATGGTCTCTCCTTAAGCCCTTAAGATCATCTACAATACTAAGCAAAGGAAAATTCCACTGGTTCCGCAAATACCTGCGCTTGCCTCGATGCATTCCACAAGGGCATCCTTTTTTGCATCTTTGAGTCATCAGTGGTATTCGCTGAATGCTGACTTGAAGTTAGCTCGGTCTGTAGCTCTGCTGGTACGCCATCTTCTCTCCAGTTGTTTGTAGCTGAGTTTTATTGTACAGAGTTCTGGTGTTTATCAGCTGGTTTGTTTGGTGGATATGCAGGTTTTGGCTGGTTTGATGGGGGCAATAGGTTGACGGCATTGGTGATCCAGGTTTTGAAGTTCTGGACTGCTCGTTCCAGGTTGGTTGCAGAGTCAGGCTGGGTGGTGTTGAGGGAGTCCATCTATATGGTCTGTGTCACTTTGCTCCAGCTGCGGAAGGAGGTGCTGGGGAGGTTAGTGGTGGTGAGCGGTGATCCTGCGATGGTGAAATGGACGATGGAGTGGTCAGTCCAGGTGAGTTCTGTGGGATGGTTGTTATTGACTATCACTGGATGTGAAGATAGGGTCCAGCGTGTGTCCTGCTCTGTGTGTGGGGGCTGTAACCAGCTGGATGAGGCCCATGTTATCCATTCTTTCCAGGAGGTTGGCAGAGTTAGTGTCTGTGGGGTCATCCAGGTGAAAGTTGAGGTCTCCGAGAAAGATGTAGTGCTTAGACTGGATGGCAAGTGGGGTGAAGAAGTCTGTGATGGCATTGCAGAGTCCGGTGCCTGGTCGTGGGGGTGTGTAGGCGAGGGTGCCTGTGGCGGTTGTTTTGTTGTCAGAGTGGAGTAGGAAATTGAGGTGTTCCATGATTGGTGCAGTGTCTTCTTCAATGGTGGTGCAGCAGATTGTTTCTTTGTGGATGATGGAGATGCCCCCTCCGTATTTGTTGGTGCAGTCCTGATGTGTCATCTTGTAGCTGTTGGCCGTTGCACTGACGATGTCAGGGGCAGAAGAGAGGTTGAGCCAGGTGTCTGTGATGAAGATCACGTGGGGTGCGAAGATGGAGATGGAGTCCTAGACTACGGTGGCATGTTTACAGAGAGATCTTGTGTTGATCAGACAGCATTGGAGTGGCTCTGGGGTGGTCTCGGTCAGCGGAGTGGGAGTGGCGAGGGTTTCTGTGAGGGTGGGAGTTCATAAGTTGCAGGTGAAGATGCAGCAGTGGCGGGTGAGCAGTCCTGCTGTAGAAAGAGGAGATGTGAGTTAGCAGTTGTTGCGGTGTCCGGGGTCCAGGGCACAGCGATATGTGGTGGAGTACCGGATTTAGGACTCCTGCAGATGTGTGTGGTCTGGGCTTGGCTTTGGCATGCCTGCTGCATGCGCCATCAGCACAGCAGCACAGAACAAGAGAGGCTCCCACCACATTACATCTGATTCAACTCCAGTGTTGTAATACACAGCTCCTCATCTTCTGGGTTATGTGGCCAGTGTAGATCATATCACTGGAAAACCAGATGGCATACAACACATTGCTAGAATTAAAATTGTCAATGACCTCATATTAAACCGTTTGTCATCATAAACTAACTCCTTTGTGTCCTTGCAATGTTTGAAGGCTATACAATACTCACATTTGAGATGGGGGAGGCCCCATTGTGATGTTAGTGGAGGTATAGGGGGTTTTGTGAGGGCTGCTCTGACTATCAAATCCTTGATATGAAAGAAAACATAAGTCTGTCTGGTTGTTGTATAGAGGTTTTAATCAAATCCCAATGTTTGATGACAATGGCTTTGACAGCATTACTTTCAATGCTGAAAGTATTAACACAAATCAAGCGATTTGTTTTCCGTTGATACTGCATGTAAATGTGTAAATGTGTATACCCTATGATTGCACAGGCTTGTGCACACATTATTATTATTATTATTAAATCGGTTTTGTACAGCGCATGGTTACCCTAGAGCATCCCAGCGTTTCACCAAACAGAGTAATACTACGGACAGAACAGAGGCACAGAAGATTAGCAGAAGAGGAAAGTTTTCAATTGTTTTCGAAAACGTAGGAGACATGGCTCCGCGCGTAGACCTAGGGGGAGTGCATTCCAAAGGGTAGTGACATTAACGGAGAATCTCCTTCCTCCTGATCGGGCCTTTTTGACCCTGGGGACTGATGTTGTTGGTCCGAACGTAAAGTTCTATTGGCTTTGTACGGGGTCACCATCTTTTGAAGGACGGGAGGGCCTTTGCCTTGCAAGATTTTGTGCGCAAGGCAGAGGGATTTAAATTTCACCCTTTCTCGTATTGGCAACCAGTGTAGCGCCCTCAGTGCTGGTTTGGCCGATCGAGACATGGGGATGTTATAAAGCATTCGTGCTGCCGCATTCAGAACTTGTTGAAGTTTGTTCAGAGTGATCTCAGGGGCACCCAGGTAGATCGCATTGCTGATGTCTAACCTGGACATGATCAGACCCTGGATTAAGAGCTTGAGAGATAAAAAAGGAATCAGAGGCAGTACTTTGCGTACCGATCGGAGGAGGCCAAAACAGACACCAGCTAGTTTGGAGGCCTGGGTCCTAAAGGACAGGTCTTGCTCTTAGCCTTGGGTTTGGGAGGGGATCCCAGGCAGCTGGGCCAAGCCGAGCAGGGGAGAGAGGGAGTTTTTAGTCCCATCAGCATTATCTCCGTTTTTGACCCATTTAGTTTTAGTGCTGAGTCCCCCATCCAAGAGTAGACTTTGGAAAGGCAAGAATGTAGCACCTGGGAATTGTCCGTGGATTGGGAGAGGGCGAACACCAGCTGGGTGTCGTCGGCGTAGCTCACAATCTTGATGTTAAATGGAGCCACCACATCCTCCAAGGGGGCCATGTACACATTAAATAATGTGGGACTCAGGGAGGAGCCCTGAGGCACACCACAGTGGAGGTGGGTGGATGCCGATCGTGCGCCCCCTTCCCAAACCTGGAAGGATCTTTCGCTGAGGAATGACCTAAGCCAGTTCAGCGCTGTCCCCCTCACTCCGGCATCTGACAGTCGCTGGAGTAACACTCAATGGTTGACAGTGTCGAACGCTGCACTAAGGTCCAGGAGGATCACTGCCACTGATCCTCCTGAATCCAAAATGCAGCGTGCCTCCTCCGTGACTGCCCACAAGGCGGTGTCAGTGCCTTGGCCCGGGCGAAAGCCTGTTTGGGAGCTTCTCAGCGCATCGTTGGACTCAGGAAAATTAGATAGCTGGAAATTAACTAATTTTTCCGTGATTTTACTAAGTCCCGGAAGTAGCGAGATGGGCCTGTAGTTAGCCATATCTAGGGGGTCTAGGCTGGTTTTTTTTAGGAGGGCTTTTACTATTGCACTCTTCCAATTGGGTGGGACTACACCCACGCCTAATGAGGCATTGATAACCTCGGTAATAGATTTGTGATGCTAGAGCAGGGGTACAGGGTGAGACACTTGACTGCACTCAATCTAATGAATCTTGGTCTGGTTGTATCTGTGGGTGCCAAGAACCTGAGGCCATATACCCCTAGGCCTCCAGAGTCAATGCCAAAGGCACTGTGTACAAATTCGGAAAAACGGTTCAGCACTCCATATAATGTACAATGACAATATCAATGAGGTCAAAAATATCAATAAGCCACGATGTATTCTTTTCTTGCTTTATTTCAAATCTTCACAAACAAGTAGCCAACGCGTTTCGTCCGAAGGACTTCTTCAGGGCGAAACCATTTTTCTGAGACGACGCCCGAGGAGACCACATGAAACTACAATTTAGCGAAGGTGAATACTGATATCACCTCTCGTGGATGTGTATTCTGACATCCTTCTTTTTCGCTGGAACATATTCATCGCATAAACTTGATCAATTCATCACATAATAAAAGGATATTGGTCAATCAAGTTCCTGGAGACTATGCCATTACAGTAGCTGGAGATTGCGTTTTACTGTTAAAATCCAGAATACAAAACAGTATCTTATCATTTCGCCCTGAAGAAGTCCTTCGGACGAAACGCGTTGGCTACTTGTTTGTGAAGATTTGAAATAAAGCAAGAAAAGAATACATCGTGGCTTATTGATATTTTTGACCTCATTGATATTGTCATTGTACATTATATGGAGTGCTGAATTGTTTTTCCGAACCTCGGTAATAGACTCCACAATGGAAGGGGCAACCAGTTTAAGAATCCTCATGGGGACAACGTCCCGGGGAGAGCCACTCTTAATGGAGAGTAAGACTTTAAGGGCTTCATCCTTAGTGACTGGCCCAAAGGACTCCAGGGTCCTCTGAGGTAAACCCTCATCCTCCAGGGGCTCAGGTCCTATCTTAGATTGGGGCAGAGAGATCAGAATTATTTCAATTTTTGTATGGAAGTACTTTGCCAGATTATTGCATTTGTCTTCCAAATTATCCGTGGGGGCGGAAGGTGTAGAGACCCTCAGGAGTTCTTTAACCACCAAGAAAGTTTCTCTTGAGGAGTTGGAGGCATTGCTGATTTTCTCCTCAAAGAACTGAGTTTTAGCTAGCCGGATGGAGAGCTTATAGCTCCTCATCGCCGTTTGATATTCAGTCTTACAAGCTACTTCCCAATTTTTTCCTCCAGGCACGCTCTAGTTTTTTGCATGCCCTCCGCATAACCCTCAGCTCAGGCGTGTACCAAGGGGCGGTGCGTAGTCTTTTCTCCTTTCTTCCTGCCGATCCTATAGGGAGGTCGGCGTCGAGTGTGTTCGACATCCACCTACAGAGGTCTGCTTCTGCTAGAACAGGGTCCTGCGAGAGTAGTGGGCGTGAGGCTTCCAGGCTTGGTGAGAAATTTTCCACTGATAGCCTGGCCCAATGTCTTTCTGGTGCACCAACACTAGTGGGGGGATGCTCTCTAATTTAGTTTGCCAGGTAAAAGGGATCATGAAGTGATCCGTCCATGGCAGTGGGATCGGGGGGGGGGCTGCTTTCATGGTGGAAATGTTTGCAAAAATAGGATCTAACAAATGGCCCTTATTGTGGGTAGGCTCCAAATTTATGAGGTCAGCCCCACAGGTTTTAAGATCATGTAGGAGGGCTGTCGCCGACCGGTCTTCCTGGTCGTCAAAATGGAGATTGAGGTCTCCCAGGGTAATGAAATTTGTTGCAGAAGCGGCACAGACTTGTACCGTTTCCATAAGTGAGCTGGTGAAGTTTCCGATACTTCCTGGGGGACGATAAACTAGCAACCCCGACATCGCGACAGTGGGTGAGATTTGGAAGGAGAACTTACAGCTCTCACAATCTTCCACCTCCCCTTTCTGGGTTCTGCAGGTCAGTGAGTTCTTGTACAGAATAGCGACGCCTCCCCCTCGACCCAGCGGTCTATCCTGGGTGAGGATTAGAAAACCAGGGGGAAGAGCGTTCACCATATCTGCTTCTGAGCCTTGCGTAAGCCATGTTTCTGTTAGAAACAGGATGTCTAACTCATGTTCCAAAATAAGGAGGTTAACCTCCAAAGAATGCCTGAGGAGAGATCTACAGTTCAAGAGGGCAAGGCGTAGTTTAGGGGTTTTCATTAAACAGCTGGTCGTTTTCTATTTGTTTAAGACCACTTGTACTTCTTTAGCCTACAAAGTAAAGACTTCATTAAGCTTCCCCTGAGGTAACCCTCCTGATTGAATGGGTGGACATGTAGCCATTTCTATGACTGTCCTTACTGGGTTGGGCAGTTAGAGAGATTTAGCTAAGGTGTGGATAGAGTAGTCACTGCCGTAGCCAAACCTAAGGTTTGCTCACAATTAAATCGGGTGAGGGGACCATTATGTTGGTGGTGTGTATATTCTGTCGCTATTCCGACGGATTATATATACTGCCAACATATAAATCAGGCTTTCAGTCTGTGATGGAGTGGGAAGTGCCTACTACCCAGACTGAAGTGAGAGCTTTTTTAGGTCTAACTGGGTTTTAAAGGTATTTTCTGGCCAACTATGAAAGTATAGTTGCACTATTGACTGTTTTGACCTCAAGGAATCAGCCCAGGAAGCATGTACTGCAGATATGGACTGCAGAGTGTTGGAAGCATTTGAAGAACTGAAGAAGGCACTATGCCTCCGACAAAGGAGTTGGACAGGTGTTAGCTCAACAGAATGGCAAAGATAGAGAACGTCTTGTTGCCTTAATTAGTAGGAGATTACTACCAGAGAGCAGAACTGGGCAGCAATTGAGAAGGAGCACCTGCCAAAGTCTGGGGCTTGCGTTCATTTCACCCATATTCGTTTGGCACTAAGTTTGTGGTGCAAACAGATCATAAGAAACTGAAATTGTTGATGGCTATGAACACAAAGTTACCCAAGTTATTGAGATAACAAGGGTTACACTATGAAGTGGAGCACAGAGTCATATTGAGCCACAGGAATGCTGATTGCTGTTCCCGACAATTTTACCGATCTGACAACCTAGCCTCTCCATGTGAGGAGTTGGTTCAGAGTGTTCTTATCTGAGAGGGGCACCTTTTGGGATGTAAAAGTCCTCTGTGTGGTAATGGGCCTGTACCCCTGCCCTGAGTCCCCAACAGTACTGTTGTCTGGATCCCTAATGCGGATTTTTGTTGTCATACTCAAAAACGGATCATGTGTGTGCACCATGACATAGACCTGACTCATGGATTGCGTTGTTTTTGGACCAGAAGGGACACCCAACGCAATACCGTCATAGTAGCGGAAGGCCACTGCCTTTACCAGTAGTTAAGAAGCAGGAGCGTGTTGGTGGTAGCATACCATGTAGTTATAGATAGGAGGGAACAGGTCCTTTTTAACCTGGCTCACTGCAGTGAGGCCTACTGGGTCACTCACCTTTTTAAAAGTTACGCTGCTGTGTGCTTAACTGCCTACGTCAGTTAGACGTAAGTGGAGAGCAGGAGTTGTGACTCTGCGCTGTTTATATGTGTCTGAGATTGGTACAGTTCAGGGATAAAGAAGTACTGTGCAGTGCGTGCCTGTACTGAGTGTATGTATACCTTTCAAGAATCGATTATATGAGAGATGTAGTGTGGGCACAGTGAATACATGTACTGGGTGTATGCGTACTTGCAAGAAGTACAATACATGAATGGTGTAGTATTGTGAAGTGCGCGCAAGGTGAATGCTTGTGCTACCAGAGTGTGTGCTGCATGTAGCACACCGCAAAAAACACTGTTGATGGACAGAATGTAGAACAATGTCATACATTCAACCCAGTACAAGGATCTGGGCCTAAATCCATCGTTTTTTTGCACTCCACACCACCCTGGGTTAGACACTGGCTATATGCAAATCAGCTCTGACCCTGTGCCTCATGGGAACAGTCCAGTCCGAACTACCAAGCCATGTCTTTCCCAGACCGGAATCAAGCATCCAAGGACCGGTTTCTGGCTATCAGCCTTCTTCAGCCTGGATAGCTTGACTCCAGTGGTGTGGAGAGCCTGGGACTCACGTCTGAGTATACCCAGCACACTCGGGGTGAAAATTGCAAAAAACACAGTTGATGGACAGAATGTAGAACAATGTCATACATTCAGCACACCATCGCACAGTAAAGGAAGTCTACAGTTCTGAGAAATGCATGCAAGGTGAATGTGAGTGATGAATGTATGTGTACCTTAGGTGGCACAATGCATGGAGGCAACAGTACTGGACAGTGTGTGTGTGCTGTGTATATACACGAGAGTGTGTCTCTATTGGTACATTACATGGAGGACACTGGGTTCCATTTTGGAAACTCAGGCCTGCCTGGTAAAGACATGAGGAGTAGATGAATCTCCCTAGACAGATTTGTGTTTTCCTGCATTCCTGTGATCTGAGTGAGACATGCTGGATGTTGGGGAGAGAGCGAGAGACTCCCTCTGTACACTTCAAAGGGGCGCTCTTAGAATCATTGAGAGATCACAAGGAAGGGTCCTGGACACATATCAGGAAGGCGATGGGGCTGAAAACTTCAATGGCCCAGACCCTAAATAACATTGGGTGTCTGGAAATGGACTATAACAAGAGGAGGTTGAGACCCCAAAAATGTGTCCTTTGCTTAGAAACAAGTCAGGCTATGCAGAGCCAGAATGACTACCGGGCGTTTTGGAATGCTGCTGAGCTGGAGGCTGAGTTCACTGCGGTGGGGGGTGATTTCATTGATGGAGACCCCATCAACGAAATCAGCCCACAGCTCAGCAGCATTCCAAAACGCCCGGTAGCCAGTCCAGCCCTGAAGCTATGTGAGAACCAGGACTGGGAGCCAAAGCCTGCTAGCCTCCCTGCGGGGTGAGGGCATATCACCCAGGGAAACCAAGTTCAAATACTTTGGAGTACCAGTGCCTGCCTGACTCCCAAGACCTGTGTGCCCTGTGAGGAAGATAAGAGCGTTGAAAGGAGCAAGGTCCAGTTGCGGGCCCAACCGAGAAGACTCCCAGTACAAGGAGATGGCTACTGCACAGATCGTGTTGTTGTCCATGTACATATCCTAGTCACCAATCTGCATATTCCAAGAGAGTGCCTCCATTAAGATTACTGTGAACAGAGTGCCGTGCAAGGTGAGTGAAGCCAGAGTGGGGGCTGTAAAGTTTATTGACAGATTAAAAGGCCCAAAGCTGGGCGGAGCCAAGCGGTGACCCCATATGCCAGGAGGAGCTGAGGTACCAACTATTGTGTGGTGGGGACCAATGCCTGGGCCATTAGTGTTACGGCAACCCCATTTGCCAGAAGGGGCTGTCGATACCGAAGTTGTGAAGGATCTGGCCGTTGCCTGAGAACTGTGAACCTCATGATCAGTGAGTCACCATCAAGGATTGTGCCCGAGTTGGCCCCGTGAGTGCACATCACCGGGACCCCCACTGGGAGCACCAGAATCCAATCACTTTCCCCGATGGGGATCGCAAGACGTACTGCGCAGGAGGAGCACCTGGCCACCGCTGAACGCTGCTGGATCTGGCCATGTAAGCTCAGGAGAGAGCCAGCGTGCAGAGTGCTGCTAAACCCCCATGTAGCTGACTCAGAGGACTGGACTTGAGCAGTGTAAGTGTCCACAGGCGGGGCGCCAGCTGAGATACTACCATCATCTCCTTCAACACTGAAGCATGGCTTTGTACAGGCCCCACACTATCGCCTGGTGATACACAATCCCGCCAAATATGCCCAGTCTGCGCCCTGAAACTCAACTGTTTTAAGATAAAATCATGGGACCACACTAGGAACAGTACTCAAAACTTGGCGACAGAAACGATAAAATGCACCGTGTTAAATGCCCAATCACTCATTAAACATGCAATGGAAATGGCCGACATTCTAGATAGTTCAAAAACGGACACTGCTTTTGTTACTGAGACCTGGGCTGACACCGCCTCTGGCCCAGAACAGGTTACTGCCACCCCTACTGGCTACTCGTTAATCAGGCTGGACCGTATTGGGAACAGAGATGGGGATCTAGCAATTATCTTTAGAGCTAATTTTAATGTCAGATTTGACCCACTACCCCACCCGGGTTGTGAAGCTCTGTCCTTCAAAATTGGTCTCACAAATCACCACACCTTATATGGGACCTTGATTTATAGACCTCCTGGCCTTAGAAACCTCTTTCTAGATATAGACAATTCCCCATGGGACATTATAGCCAATTCCCCTGACTTCACGATTTTTGGAGATTTTAATTTCCACCTAGAGAACAAGGAGAATCCGGACACCAAGGATCTCTTAGCCTCCTTTTCTGTTTTAGGCTTAGCGCAACTAGTCTGTGGTCCCACGCATTCAGATGTCCACACCCTAGATGGCATCTTTTCAGATTGTCCTCTTATTCAGGTCTTTCCTTCTCTAATGTTAACCTGGTCCGACCATAAAGCAGTGATGTTTCATCTGAACCTAGTGGGACACAGCCCAGTAGAGCACGTGAGCTCACCTAGCGTTAACTATCGACATTGGCACTTGATGTCGGAAGGTCTACTTACAAAGACCCTGCTTGAATCTAGTATATCAGTATCTCCCAATCTGGATCAAGCAACTGACGCTTATCATAAATGGATTAGTGATTCTATTAACACTCTACTCTAGCTCCAGCTTAACGAGGAAATGAAAATCGATCTGTTCCATCTGAACCTTGGTTTAACGATGTGCTTAGACTGGCCAAACAATCGTGCAGAAGGTTAGGAAGAAAATGGAGGTCAAAGTATTGCTTTGAAGATAAAGACTCCTATAAGGCAGAACGATTACAATACAAAAAACTTCGAACTAAAGCTAAGTTCTTTATAGAGAAAATTAACTTGGCTAGCAAATACCCCTAAAGAGTTATTCTCTACAGTGGTCAAGCTATGCAACCCACCACCAGCCAGTAACCCTACCGCAGATGCCTCCTTCTGCAACAAAATTGCTACCTTTTTCAAAAGCAAGGCTGAAGTGATCTTTAATACCTTAACGGTCTCCTGGGGAGACCGCCGGTTCCTGGTCACGGCCCCAAAATTGTGGAACACCTTACCTCAGTCAATTAGGACTAGGCCCTCTCTCTGGTCCTTTCGTAAACAGCTAAAAACATGGCTGTTTAATCAGTAACACCTTAAAATATATATAAGTCCTTGGAGAATCTGTTGTAGACGTCACAGCGCCGAGACGCCCACGGGCAATTGTTCGCGCTTAATCAAGTGTCATAAAATAAAATAAATAACCTCAAGCCCAAGCACTGGGGTGCTGTGATCGATTGGCAACCGACTGACTTATTAACACCTTCCCAATTTAATAATTCCATTTTCTCAGTTTTCAACCCTCTTACAATAGACTAAGTATCCAACTGGTTTAAGCAAATTAAGTCAGGGTCCCTTTTGATCCATGTCGGCCGAGAATTATGCAGCTAGGTTCAGCCGTAGTTCCTGAACACCTCCTAGGGATCTTTAATCTAATGCTTCAGTCAGGATATTTCCCATAAAATTGGAAAGTTACATCAATCCTTCCCTTCTTACGAAAAACAATCTGGAAGCTGATAATTCCAACAACTACAGGCCAATCTCACCACTTCCCTTCCCGGCCAAACTGATAGAGAAAGCTATAAATACTGAGCTTTCTCTATTCATCCAGGCTCACAACTTACTGGATACCTCTCTGTTTGGCTTTAGAAGCCAACATAGCACTGAGACAGCCCTGATCACAGCCGCTGAATATGTTAGAACCACTTTAGACAAAGGAGGGAACGCTGCCCTAATATTGTTGGACCTTTCGGCAGCTTTCGATACTGTTAACCATCAACTCCTTATCAGCCGGCTGTTCAAGATAGGAGTTGGAGGTACTGCTCTTAAACTCCTCAGCTCATTTCTCACTGATAGACTACAGTATGTAGAATGTAACGGTCACAGATCTACATATTTCACCCTTCCCTGTGGTGTACCACAAGGGTCGGCATTGAGCCCCACCTTTTTTAATCTGTACGTTACACCTTTGGCTTCGCTAATCAAAAGCATTGGCTTCTCGGTTGTCTCCTATGCTGACGACACCCATATTGTAGTATCAGTCACAGAGAATGCTGATAACACAGCTAATTGCTTTCACAACTGCATGGTACAGATTGGGAGGTGGATGTCCAATAATTGTCTGAAACTGAACTCTGACAAAACGGAGGTGCTACTCTTTGGCAAGCAACCATCCTTTTGGTCCTCTTGTTGGTGGCCTCAAGAATTGGGGGCCCACCCTATCCCGGTGACAAAGGCGTAAAACCTGGGCGTACAGTTTGATGAAAAACGTTCTTTTGTGGGTCCTGCCAATGCCAAAACCTTGTCATGCTTTTTCATCTTTAAATCACTCAGGAAGGTTTTCCCTTTTATCCCTCTGGAACTACGCAAACCTGTGATCACAACACTGATTTTTTTCTAAAATAGATTACTGTAATGGGCTCTTCCTGACTGCCCATAAGAAGGCCCTGGATAAACTACAAATGGTCCAAAACGCGGCCGCAATACTGCTCTTGAGAATTCCAAAATATCAGTTGGTGCCCATGTCTCTCCCCCTACTCCACTGGCTTCCGATCAAAAAGAGGGTTATGTTCAAGTCTCTGTGCATAGCCTTTAAGGACCTCATCTCTGAAGGCCCAGCTTCAATTAAGCAACTTTTCCATCACTACATACCTGCCAGAGAATTAAGATTGGCCTCCCAGGCTAACCTGGTTGTTCCCAAGTTTGGAAGAGCTACCTGGGTTGGCAAAAGCTTTGCATTGGCCACTGCCAAACTCTGGAATACGATGCCACTAACACTCAAAACTTCCAAAACTCTTTACTTATTTAGGAAAGGCTTAAAACTTGGTTATTTAACCAGTAGTCCTTTATGCTTTTCCACCTCTCCTGCTTCACTAGGGCTGTAGTTACTCACTATTCGGACCCACCCTATTTTGGAAGTCAGCGCCTAGACACCCGCGGGTAGTAGTGCGCTTTAGAAATCAGAATTTCATTTCGTTTCATTTCCTCCTCGCTGCTAGAGACTAGTTATGGACCTATCCGCCCGGGGTACGTGCTGCTAGAGGCCAAGACACACTTGACTACTTTGCTAGGAGTTGGAAAGTTGTGATCGCTAGTGAATGGGGAATAACCCCTACCACATTACGAAGAACAAGTGTGACAGGGGCTTGCCAGCGGTACACTAGAGCTCCGACCTGCTTTGCGCTCCTTGAGTTATGAGTCGTGTTCTCTAACCTGTATTCACACTTCCTGCCAAGGGAGCCTTGGACTGCTTGACCATGGCTACCAGTGACAGTCAAGTTCTGGGAGGGTACTTGGCCAGTTGCTCAGTATCGCTAGTAGAATGGGCCCGTTACCAGGAGTAATAGGCCCCCATGGTTGGGTCCAGTAACTCCTGCATGCCCATGGCCTCTGAACAGGGTCTGACAAATACTAATAAGCCCACCTTTCCTGCAAGGACCCTGCCAATCACCAGTCCACATATAAACCATTTATCCTCCTCCCCACAGAAGCGCAGAACAGATATGCTTCATACGTCACAAACATGATTAACGTATTTGATACAAAGGAGAGCCTCTCTGCAGTACATCCACTTTGACGCAGAGGGACACTACGTTATAAGGACCAACCTTAACTCTCAGAAGAACAGGCTATCACCCTTTAGTCAACTCACCTTTAATCACAGAAGGACATCTCTTCTTCCTGTACCCACCTTAGCTCAAAGTAGGCCGTCTTTCATTGTATATCGGCCTTTACTGGCAGAAGGACATCAACTCATCCTGTACCCACCTTAACTCTCAGAGGCACTGCCTACACTCACCTTTACTCGCAGAAGCACTTCCCTTTATCTTGTACCTACCTTAGCCAGTCTTTTGTATATCCACCTTTACTCGCACAGGGACACCACCTTATCCTGTACCTACATTTGATAACAGGTAAAAGCCCCTCATTCAGTAGCCCTGTTATCACACAGAGACACCTCTTTTATATTATACCCACCTTTACAAGTGAATGCGTCGACATGAGGTTCTGTCCCACCAGTACATAGGAAACGATCTGTCACCACTTCGCTGACATCTGTGACATTCACGTAGAGGGAGGCTTTCAGTGCATCCCTGTTGCACACTGGTTTCTAGAGAGGGAACATAATTAGAAGGTGTCATTATCTAAACATTTTCCATCTTTAAAACTTCTGTGACCGCTCTGAGACCAGCAAATTAGACATGTATTGATGTAGACTGAGGCATAATTCATAGAATCCTGAAGCGAAACCGCTGTTTCAGACGTGCCATTCTAACTTCCTAAGGTTTTTTTAATTCCTGGTCCTTTGTCTTGGCCAATCCCTGCTTTCTCTTGGTTCCTTACACAAGCCCTTTAGGTTAACCTGAAGCCTGCGCCAAGACACAACTCTTACTCCCTCTTAGAATATTGTGTGAGAAAAAAGCACAAAACATGTTGCCTCTTTCCATCCCAATTACTCATTCCCTCCCCTTAGGTGGTAGGAAAAAAAGGGTCAGAAGCAAGGGATAATTTAACAATCAGAAACCTAACCACACCAGCTCCATATCCCTTCCTGCTCCCACTCCTAAGTTTGTTTGAAGCTATCCTGGGAGACACTATACCGATAGCAATTGTAGTGGTTCCATCTAATGTGTTTACATCAAAGGAGATGTTCCTGTGTCTTTTTACAGAAGCAGTCAAAACAGCCTGGTCCCTTAGACAATGATCAATACTTCCCTGCACACTTGACCCTCCTAACTTTTGCACTTCGCTTTGCTCTTGTAATACCCCTCTTCTAATTCCATTGATAATTCCAACCATTATGGGTTGAAGGCCTAGATTATAGGGTGCTTACACTCGTTAATTTGGTCGAGTACATACAGTCAACAGTCTTCGTGATTTCAACACTTTGCTCGAGTCGAGATGGAGTTATAGGCTCAGCCTCTGGCGCATAACTTCTAAAGTGTCTTTCTGGGATGAGAGAGAGATGCGGTAACACTGCATTGGACGGTCCAACTGCACAAGACCAGATCATGCCGTACCTTGCACTCTCCAACCCTAAGGCTGACTAAAAGTCCCTTAGAAGTGTTGCCCACATTTACAAGTGAAGCACCCTGTAATCTAGGCCTTCAACTAAACGGTCCTGATAAAGGCTATTAGACCAGTTAGGGCATAGATTGGCCGAAACATACTGTCCCAATCATAAGGTGTTGTGGGCCAATAACTTATCCACATAAACACCAACCCGGTTTTAATCTTATCCTTGTCCAACTCTTTCATATCAAAATTTTCCTCACTGGATATGAGTTAATTTTAAGCGACATAACATTGTCAACACCCAGACAGACTCCCTCCTGGTAGAGGTTGGTGAACCACTTGGAGAACAGGACACTCAAGTGATAGACCAGATGATGACACAATCCACCGAACCACACAAGCGGAGATAATATACACCGCTAGCTGTGAAGGTGTGGTTGAGGGTCCCCAAGACTATTCTCCTTGAGACTCTGGTACATAGACACCTGTGGTTCATTCTCCCTTCCTGTGATTATATCCCAAAATAGGCATTTTCACCCTGGGTGACATATTGTGGGAAAGGGGTTATGGAGGAGTTGGGGAAGGAAGCGCCATGGTTGTACAGTTGTTGCATTGCTTTAATTTTATGATGAAACTTCTAATAAAAGATCTATAAAATGTATTACAAAAAATAATAATCTTGTATCCGGTCCCCTTCTTGAATTTATGTTGTTTTGGTCTAATTTTTCTTATAACATTTTTCTCTCTATTTTTAAATTGGAAATGGAGTTTTATTGTGTTGTGTGTGACTTTTTCCACTGTGTATGCACTGCTCAAATACTTTGCACATTGCCTTTGATTTAAGCCTGACTGCTTTGTGTCACGCTACCTGGGTTGAGCTCAGGTTTATTTGAATTGTTTGTGTGACATCTACCATGTGGTGGTCTTATCCCTTAAAGTGGACACATCCACACCAAATAATAATCTACTTTCCTACATACTGGCTTTAAAATTGAGAAATACATGACATGCTGTGAATTCAAGGGGTATCAGTACCAGAATATACTGGGTGTCACTGGGGCCAACATTTGCATTGTAAAACTGAAGCGAGGTGACAAATCACAAGAACAAGAACACCCTGGGCATTCACAGGGGACCAACACCCGAATAATAAAATTGATGGGATGTAAAAGACTGCTGTAGGAGATTCACATTTTCTATGTGGTTACCCCGATTTTTTCACCTCTTGCTAGACCTTCTGTTTTTACTGCTTTTAGAACGTTGCGCACTTTACCCCTTCTAACCAGTAGTAAAGTGCCTGTGCTAACTCTTTAAACATGGTTGACTTGGTGTATTCCTAATTAGTATATTTAACTTACATATAAGCCCCTAGTAAATGGTACAAGATGTACCCATAGTTTGTAAGTAAAATATCACTAGTGGAAAGCACTGTGAGAAATTGGGTTGGGTGAGGGGGGTGAAACCCTACTCAAGCAGAAACCACAATACTTTCAAACCCTAAATTAAACTACCCAAGCATCTAGTAACTTGGCAAAGAGCAGGTAGGCTTAACCTAGAGGCAATGTATGAAATATTTCGGCAGCAATTAAGAGAGTAATAAAGTGAAAAACACAACTCACAAAAAATCCCAAACCAGTTTAGAAAACAGTCATTTTTAATAAATAATTTAAGACCGAAACAACAAAAATACAATCAGTAGAACCCGAGATATGCAATATTAACAATTTTAGTGAAAATAGCTCCAAAAAGCACAAGCCCGGGTGTGGTTTCTGGTCATGCCGGACCAGGACAAAGTCACAGGTTCAGCCATCCGCGGTGGAGTGCCGGCTATCCACAGGAAGCTAGGTAGGCACGCTAAACAAGAGTCCCTTAAATCCTGGTTGCTTGATCCCTCATCAAGGATGTGTTGCTCAGCTGAGGTGTTGTGAGGTCATAGTGTGGAGATGCGTTGCATAGTGCCAGTTCCAGGGAGCTGCAAGGCTGTGATGTGAGATCCTGCGTCGTTGTCGAGGATGCTGTCGACAAGGGGCTTGCGATGTGAAATCCTCCATCGAAAATGCATCATGTACCATGTACCGGCTAGTTTCAAAGGAGTTGTGAGGCTTGCGCAGAGGAGTTCTGCGCTGACGTCTAGTATGCCGTCAACGAGAGGCTTGCGAGGATTGATCGCACAGCGGTGGTTCCAAGTGGTGGCCGCGAAGACTTGGAACTCCCTTCCGACCGACCTGCGCCTGACCCAAGACCACCTCTCCTTCAGGAAGAAGTTCAAGACCTGGCTGTTCGAGCAGTAGCAGCACTCCCCCCCCCCCCCCCTAGCGCCTTGAGACCCTCCGGGTAAGTAGTGCGCTATATAAATGTCTGTGATTGATTGATTGATTGAAAGAGGCTGTGAGCCACAATGCAAAGTCCTGCATTGGGGATGCACCACACAGTGGTTCGGGGAGGCTATGAGTCGCACTGCGTGGTACTGCTGAGACCACAGTTGGCCTGGCAGAGCACTTTCAGGCCCACTTCCAAGGGCCCAGGAGTGAGATGGCTCACAGCTGGCAGAGTTCAGGTGCTGGGTTCAAGGGTGTTGGAGCCTGTTCTGTTCCTAAGGCTTTGACAAGGAGGCCAGTCAAATAGCCTTTGGAGTCACTCTGATGGTCCTGAGTCCAAGATGCAAATCCATTTATACAGACAGGAGGGCAGCACAGCAGGGCAGCAGAGTGGCAGTCCTTCATGCAGCACAGAAGAACAGCAGTTTTTCTTCTGAGTCTTCCATAGGTCTAGATGTGATCTGAAGAGTCGGGTCTGAGAGTCCAATAGTTATACCTGGTGCCCACTTTGAAGTAGGAGAAGGTTCTGTCAGTTTCCACCCTCCACAGCTATTTGGAATTTGCTGCCTCATTGCCCTGGCCTCCGATTGTCCGAGGTCACAATAGACTAGTACCAAGCCCTTTCTGAGTATGCTCAGGAAGAGACTTTGTGATGTGCATGTTTGGTAGGTGACAGCTTCTCCCCCCTCATCAAGTCAGAGATGACCCATCCTACCAACACCTGTGGCTCCCTCTTGCACCCAGGACAAAGACGTGGACTCCAATGATCATAAGGCTAAGCTTCTGTTCAAGCTTCATGGATACTACAAGCTACAAGGGGACTTTCCTGTAACTGCCCAGCTGACTACTGGCAACTGGACTGGACCCAGCTGTTGGCCTCTGTCTGACACCCTGCGAGTCTCTGGATGGCTCCCCTGAGCTCTTGGGTGGCTTCATAAGTGTACTCCTGTGGTGGATTGGGACTTCAAGGCCCAAGTCAAAAGGTATAAACTTTGACCAGGATTTACGTGGTTGGTGTATCCAACCTGCACTCCATTGTGACGTGCCTCACATTGCGCCTACGTCCTGGTCTACTGAAACCATAGACTATCATTGGCCATTTGTGCTTCTTAGCTCTTCTCCTATTGAAAACTTTAAACATTGATATCTCTGGTTCTCCCTATTCGATTTTTGCCATTTTGGTTTGGGTGTTTATTGTTTTGCATTTTAGGTTTATTACTGTTTTGGTAGCGCATACATATTTTACATATTGCCTCATGGTAAACCTGTCGGCTCTGCGCCATAGCTACCATTGGGGTGAGCTCAGTTTAATTTTGCGACTTTGAGTGTTCTCCCTGACAAAGGGTTGTGATTATTTCTTGAGATGGGTAGTCATCCACTCCCAATAATAATAGAGTTGCTTACAAATACGAATACCAAAATACACCATGGTCTTACTGGGAACTCTAGAATACTAATACTGATGTCATGGAAAAGTCTTGCTGGGGATCACCAAATGAATATAAATTATTCTAATGTGCAAGTAACGGTATACTCTGGGATTTCACTGGGTCCAGCACCTAAATAATTAAGATTCTGAAGCTACCTCAGCTCCTTCTGATGTAAAAATACATCTTTGATATAGGAGCATAGCAGTTTATTTCCCAGTACTGAAGCTATCTAAAGAACCCATGGAAATCTCTCACCTGGGCACATACTTGTAATGCTCGTGCCCTACACCTTATTGGCAGGAGTGTGCAGAACATGTGAATCTACAGACTAATAGTTAGAGGGTAAGTAACATTTCCTTAACATCTCTGAAGTAAGCAGAACACTAAGAGGGAAACATCTCTACGACTGGGCACCCCCAAGCATATAAACAAATCTAGTGAAGAGCTCCTTCTCAGACAATATCCTAAAAATCTGTAACTCACATTCAAGGAGTATATGGGCAGCTAGATCTCCTAAAGTGTTCAAAACTAGCATGAATAACAATCTTCCCTCCTGCCAACTCAAAAACCTGCTAACTCCTATGCATGAACTCTCCACCTGGCATAGACAAATGTGACCTATATTCTCTCTGAAATTGTTGTAAGAATAGAGTATGCACTATAGCAATGCTTTAAAAAAACATTTAAAATATTAAAAATAGGAGTGTATGTCATTGTGCTCCATCAACAGTAATAATGCCAGCTTTAATGTTGTCCAGATTCAAATACAACAGTTAATCTCAGCACTTGACAAAACTGGAATGGAGCACAATGACACACGCTTCTGTTTTTAATGTTTTTAATGTCTACTTGGTTGGCCCCCTTTTGTTTTCCCTTTCACCCCTTCTCACCAGGCCTACAGTACCCTAGTATTAGCCTACTAGGGTACCTTCTACCAAGTCTGACAACTAATTAATAATTATAGAACCAGACGGTAGTGCACCACTCACAATTTAGTTTCTTCTGGTCCTGATGAAGTGCCAGCTGACCTGTTAGGGGCAAACAGGGCACGAAACATGTTGACCCACTACTTTTTAGGAGCCCTTTAGAAACATTACATCCACTTAGGGCTCCCACACTTTTTAATGAGGCTCGACCTACCTTAATATTAAAACTAGCTCAGAGTAGGACTCTTCCTGACCTTTTTTACTTCACTTACCCGTGCACTACCCAGCCCCCTCACCTGCACGCACCCTAAGGTTTCTTCAAAAAATCTCGGACAAAGACCCCCATTTACGGAAGCCCGTCAGGCATTGCAGCGCCGGCCCGATGAGGAGCAAGGCCCAATGATGAAGCATGACATCCTCCGGGATGTGTGAGGGCATCACGAAGAAAGACCTCCCTTTCCCCACACGTCCAGTTAGGAACTGCACACTCCTTTGATACACAGTCCGATCAGGAGCTAGTGCGCAGGACCTGTTTAAATGTAGGTCCCAGTACCTCCGTTGTTGATATATGTGAATGAGATATGCCATTTGACCCTTTTATAGCTATAATATGAGTTTCATCCATATCTTCTACAACCTTATGAGCCAACATCCTACCTATCTGCTTGTCCTATTGCGTAAGACGGAATTTATTAAATCTTACTGCGATTCTTTTCCTAAGTGTCTTCTTTATAGCTAATCTAAGATCTATTAAGGAGAGTAGCAGTTGTCCTTGATCGTTAGTACCCAACAAGACTGCCTCTGCATGTTCTTACTCTACGTACAGCTTGAATAGCCTCCTTAGTTGCGATTTTACGTGCTTTATTCTGTTGCCATATATAATGTTGGGTTATGCCTCTTATAACTGCCTCCAAGTATTCCAGACCATGAGTAGAAAGACTGACCCAATATTCTCTTGAAAGAATATTTCAAGGTGTTTCCTAATGTTAGCCAGATACTCATCATTTGAGAGTAGATATCTAGGAAAAGAAAAGGGTCCAAGTGTGTTACTTTCAGCTGTGGTCCTGAATAATAATAATAATATAGGGTTATGGTCAGATGTAACTCATGGATATAGTTCCAGATCTGATGAGAACATCATTTGATCCGACACCCATGCCATATCGATTCTGGAATAGAGTCTATGTGGGTCAGAATAGTATGTATACCCTGGGATAGCTGGATACTAGTATCTCCATGCATCCCTAATTAACTAGTGCCGCCCCAATTCTGAAATTGCCGCCCGTGTCTTCCGCATTGTATGGGTAGCCCCACGTCTAGTTGTATCTATACTATACTATAATTCATAACATAGTTAAAATTTACCATTACCACCCGCTCCCCCTCCCAATTCAGCAATTCCATGTTCAGCAGATCAATAACAGAAGAATAATCAATATTAGGCCCATACAATGAGCAAAAAACATATTCCTTTCCCCGTATTTCCAACTGTGCACTTGCCCATCTACTCCTCCGATCAGACAGTGTCTTATGTATCATACATGAAAAACGTTTATGCTTTAATATAGCAACGTTGAAGTACCTTGTGACGTACGCACTACAGTTTCGTACCACAAGTGTTTAAGAAGACTCTTAACCTTAAATAAAAGATGCATCTCTGTTAGCAAGACTATCAGGGGATTATACATTCTGAGCTCTTCCCAGACAAGTTGCCGCTTAATTCTAATATTAAGGCCTGCGACATTCCAAGCAAGACATTTAATCCAATCCATTACAAAGATTATTCCCTTCCACCTTATTACTACCCAATCCTGTATAAATCCTAATTTCTGTACTCATTCCCTTTCTATTATCTCTGTTTTCAAGCTTGCTTCTTAATTTCGTGTATGCCATCGTGTTGACCCTTTCTTGCCCTTCCAGAGTCCACCTCCCCCCCCAACTGTTCACCCCTAGCGTTTCGTGAAGGAGGAAACATCCCCTTTTATGAGCTGCTGCTGATTTGGCAGCTTCTTTGAGACCGCCCCCCCACGGTGACTCCCCAGCTGAGCCCACAACAATTACTCACAAATCATTATGGATTAACAGTTATAAGAAACTCCCCCCAAAAAAGGCATAGAGATAAGGAAATAGAGATGACAACGAAAAGAAGAAAGCCGCCGAAAACAGTCTATCCCCTCTCACTTTTTCAACCAAAAAGCAAAGACCTAAAACTTTAGCTGACGCCCCAGTTTGCCATCTGCCAATAGCAATGCTTCTTAATCTTTTTACTTCTGTGGACGCCCCGTGAATCACTACTGGAAATCGAGGACCACTGCCTACGCAATTTCTATGATTTGAATCTCGAAACAATACACAAAAATGCAGAAAAAGTATAAGTCATATAGATCTGAAATATTTTATTAAATTCACAAACAAAAAAGATGTAAATGACAAAGTTTTTATTTTAATGGGAATGTTAAAGCTTTACTAAATGACGTTTTATTTCTAAAGATGGCGCAATATGTTAGACTCTGGCATATCACTTTGTTTTTTGGTTCCTAATCCATGTTCTCATTTTGTCAGTGTCTACCTGTGCTTCAATTGCAGCCACCTATTGTACATATATACTAGATTCTGTTTGATGTAATTGTGCTGCTCCCATGAATCATGCTGAGGATGCCAACTAAGGGGGTCATTATGAAGGCGGACGGGCCTGCGTCCGTCCGCCACCCCAGAGGTGGAGGGACCGTTCACAGGGGCAGGGGCAGCGGCGGTCCCTCTGTGCGAATTAGGATGTGACCGCCACCCTGGCGGTCACATCCTGTATTTTTAACATTGCGGCGGGTGCTGCTTGAAGCAGCACCCGCCGCAATGGTAAAAATACATGCAGTGCATTTGCATGCACCGCGCGGTGTCTGCCGCTGTGTGCAAGCAAATGCAGGGGGGTACATAGGTACCCCCCATGTGCACCCCCACCCCCTGAAACCCTGGGGGCCCGCAACAGGGCCCCAAACAGAAAAGACCACATGCTTTTCCACGGTGGAAAAGCCGCAGTGGAAAAGCATGTTCCCCCATGCATCCTAATATGGCTGGCGGTAACACCGCCACCATATTAGAGCTTTTCCGCCACGGGACCGTGGCGGAAAAGCTGCGGACGGTCTTCCCGACCCCCCTGCCATCCTAATCTGGCGGGGGGTCTTTTCTATCACTGCAGCGGTGAATCCGCATCCTCCGGGCCGGCGGTGGCTTCCGCCGGTCCGGAGGATGCTGATTCACCGCAATCCTTATTGGCCCCTTAATTTTAGATCTCAATATCAAATTCCTAACATTTGCAGAGCTTTAAAAAAATTGTTTTGTATCTATGCTTTATTAATCTGTTAATATTTGCAAAACCGCCAGGGGACTGTGGAACCCAGGTTAAGAACCACTGTACTATGGAATGACTTTGTCTAAGTTATCATTTCTGGATGCTAAACTTTGTTTTTCCATTTTCTTATATCAGGTTTTCAAGTTATTTATAGGATATTCATTTATAGGGAGTGAATATAAATAAATTCATATCATATAACCATGTTTATCCTGAAAATATGAGATGGATCCATATTCATGGAGCTGCATCGGGCACCTCTTTTCCACCGTGCACAGTGAACCAGGTGTCCACCCTCTGCTAAATTCGCCCTGACTTTGTCTTTGGTGTAAGTCAGGCTACAAGTGCATGCACTCATGCCAGTACAGAATCAATAGAAAACAGCAATAATGGCACACATGGAAGATGTGAGAGCACAAAACATTGCATTAGGGTACATGGTGGTGCATCTAGCTATGCTCAGGCAGTACAAATATACATCCAAAGTTATTGTAAGTCTGGCTACAGATGAAGCTGCATGTCCATCAAACCTGTTCCATACCTGGTCTCCAGTTTTAATTCTCACATCTTTTCTGGTCAGCTCGTCGTTGTTGGTGTCCTGGTTTGTTTCTTGTGTAATGAACATGGCTTCGACGAGCCCCCACTTCAGCAGCGTCGTCTCTGCAGGGAACAAAGAAACAATGCTTACTTAAAGCTATGAGAATACCACTGCCCTCCCTGTGCCAGGCTGGCACTCTGGAACGATGTAAGTAGGTAAGATAATAGGGAAGCACAGTGTCGGGCCCTGTCCTTTGTTGCGCGGCGCCACTATCGCTGCGCATGAATGACGGGACCCAGGACACGCTTGGTGGTCTCCGCGTGGTCCGGACTAACTCTGTGACCACGCCTCCTTTATACGGCTACGTGCGCAACAACTAGACTGCACGTCTGCAGTCTTTAAACATTACACTCCTTTCAACCTTTATTAAATCAAAAGAAAACCATAACAGAATAGTCTGTCACAAAGTCACTTGCTTCACCTGGACATGTGAAAAATCAAAAATGGCCGGCAGGCCTGTTACCAGTCTGATGATCAGGTTTCACAGTCTCAGCCTACAGCAAAGTCCGCCAGCTGCGAAGAGGTGGCTGGGTTTCTCCTAACCCATAGCCTGAGGCCTCGCCTCGGAACAGAACTCTTAGAGGAACGTCTTGTTGGGCTGGGACTGGCGACAGCTCGTCACCTGAGGGGTGGGGGCTCTCTGCGTTCGGCCTCCCAGAAGCTGGCGTGTTCGCCACTGCTCGCTCCTCAGTGTTTCCTTGCGCACTCGCCGGGGAATTGGTGTTGGATGTCGTTGGGCTTGGCTTTGCTCTGTCCGGGTCCTGACCGTGCTGATCTTCGGATGGGGCGAAGGCTCGCTTGAAGAATGACACGTTGCCTGTGACGGTCTCGCCGTCGCGTTGAGCGGTTACCATTGTGCCCGACCGGCGGGTGACTGTCCAAGGTCTGGGCTCAAACGGGAGCCTGAACTTGCTCCCGGGGTATCGATCTCTCACATAGACGCGATCTCTTTCCCAGATGGATGATTCTCTGGCTCTGCGTCTGAAACTGGCGTAGTCATTCGAGCGTTTCCTGTTGCGCAGGGTTTGTTGGGGGTCTGCCTCAGTTGGGGTCCAGGTGTGATGATGGGGAATGGTGTCTCGGACTATTCTGCCCATTGCTGATGGTCCCGGGGCGGCTGTAGTTGTGCGATGGGGCGTTAGCCTGTATTCCCTCAGGAATGTGTATATGGCTCTCTCTAGTGGTGTCCCTTCAGCGTGAGCAATCCGGATGACCTTGTTGAGAGACCGTTGGCTTGAGGCCATCTGGGGGTGATCTTCCTGTGTTGGATCCCCCACTCCTGGAGGGAGTCGGCAAACTCTTGGCTTTGAAAAGGCGGTCTATTGTCAGTCTTGACCTGTTCAAAAATGCCGTGGGTGGCGATTATCTTCTCGAATTTAGCAGTCACTTCTTTTGCGGTCAGAGATGTTACTATTTCCACTTCTGAATATTTTGTCAGATCGTCGATGACAACGAGCATATAGCGGCCATCCGGGAGGTGTCCGAAATCGACACTTACTCGTTCCCAGGGCTTCACCGGGTCATCTTCAGTTATCACCGGAGGTGGATGTTCGGGTGGACCTGCCGCTTGGCACCAGCGGCACCCTCTAACCAGCTGTTCGACCTTGGTGTCCATCTCCGGGAACCATACTTTTGCTCTGAGCCTCCTTTTTGTTGTCACCATTCCTTGGTGGCCACGGTGAGCTAGTTCGACCGCCTGTTGGGTTGAACTCGTGGGCATTACTATTCTTGGTCCTCTGAGGAGGCATCCTTGACTGTCCATGGACAGTTCATCTTTCACCCTGAGGATGGCTTCCAGGGCACTCTTCGTCTCGGGAGTTCTCTGGTTTAGTGACGTCTGGAGCATTTTCCAGTCGTTTTGTCGCATGGCGTTTATTACTAGCTGGAGGACTTCGTCACCACGGGTCGCTTCCACAATCAAGTCGATGCCCATGGGTAGTGGTCGTGATCGCTCCAGGATGATCTTCACATACTCCTCAGTTTCTTCGGCATCTTCCTTCTCCTGGGTGGTTGCCGCTCGGGGGTGCCTGGAGAGGTAGTCGGCCGGGTTAGTTGCACCGGGCTTGAACTCCAGTTTGTAATCGTACTCTTGGAGCTGTAGGATCCACTTCTCCATTCTGGGGGGAGGTTTGGAGACTGATCCTCGGAACAGGGGAAGCAGAGGCTTATGATCGGTGGAGACGGTGAATGGATGCCCATAGACGTACACATGAAAGTGCCTGCAGGCCCAGTGGATTGCGATGGCCTCCCTTTCAATTTGAGAGTAGCGCTGTTCTGTTTCCGTTAGTGACCGGCCTGCGTAGGCTATGGGCGCCCAGTCTTCACCACCTTGGCTCTGTGTCAGTACCGCCGATAGTCCATACGGGCTGGCGTCGACGGATATATTGGTTGCTTTGGTAGGGTCAAAATATGATAGGGTTGTGTTGGCTGACAGAGCCGCCTTGGTGTTCTGAAATGCCAGCTCCTGCTCTTTTCCCCACTGCCAAGGGGTAGTAGATTTTGTGAGCTTCCTTAGTGGTCTGGTGAGATTGGATTGGTCTGGGATGAACCACCCGCAGAAATTCACCATCCCGAGGAAGCTCCGAACTTCTGACGTGTTAGTCGGCGCTGGGGCTGCTTGCACGTCTCTTACTTTTTCAGGGTCTGGGTCCAGTCCCTTGTCGGAGAATGTGTATCCAAAGAAGCTGATCGTGTTCTGAAGGAATTGACACTTTTCCCGATGCAGCGTAAGGCCTGAGTCTTTAATCCTTTGTAATACGCTTCTGAGCCTCCGGTGATGTTCTTCCACGGTGTCAGCGTATATCAGCAGATCGTTGCTGACATTTAGGACTCCTGTGATCCCGCTCAGTACTTCTCGAATCGTATTTTGGAAGACTTCGGCGGCACTTGATATCCCAAAGTTGAGCCTTCGATAGCGCCGGAGTCCGACGTGGGTGGAGAAAGTGGTGATATATCTGGAGTCCGGGTGCAGGGGCAGTTAATGATATCCTGACCTCAGGTCCATCTTGGAGAACCATTTCGCCCCATTTAACTCTCCCAGGATATCGTCTACTGTGGGCGTCGGGTGTCTTTCCCTCTTCACGGCTGCATTGGGCAGGCGCATGTGACGCAGATGCGGACCTGCCCTGGCTGTTTGGGTTTTCGCGCCACCACAATCGGCGACACCCATGGGGTGACCTTCTCGATTATACCCTGTTTTTTTAGGGTCTCCGGTTCTTGTTCCACTTTTTTCCTTAGGTGAAATGCTATTCGTCGATGCCGAAGGGCCACAGGCTGAAAGGACCGGTCAATATGTAGAGATACTTCCTTTCCACAGAGACATCCGATACCCTTGAAGGCGTCTTCAAATTCTTCAAGGATCGTGTCCAATTCTTCTTCCAATACCGCCATAGCAAATGATATCAGGTGAAGTTCTTCAGCTGTTTGGCCGCTGAGTAGCATTCCACTACCTTCTTTGATGACGTATATGGTTGAAGGTGTCTTCTTTTCTTGGTGCTGTATCTCCGTTTGGAAACACCCAATTAGCAGTATTGGTGTTTTTTGTCCATAGGCAAAAACTCTGATCTTGGCTGCTTTCAGAGTTGGCTTGTCTCGCAGTTGGTTGTAGATGTTTGCCGCCATAAGTTCGATCGAGGCCCCTGTGTCAATGGTTGCTCTCACCTCTTCGTTCTGTATCCTTATCCTGCACTTCGGGAGTCGCCGTTTTTTCCTCAGCGGCTGGTCTATGGCAAACACGTAGTGCACTGGATAGCTGTGAGCGTCGTCGTCCATGTCCTCACTCTCTGGGTCCTCCCTTATGGCATGAGCGGCTTCAGGCTTGGGCTTGGATGACCTGCACACTGATGCGAAATGGTTCATGCGCCCGCATGACCCGCATTTTCTCCCGTGCGCTGGGCAGTCTTGTGCACTATGTGGTGTGCCCCCACAGTATCCGCATTCTTTTCGGCGTTCAGGCGGTCTTCCTCTCCCGGCGGGGCGTTGTTTTGGCCGCACCACATTGACGTGTTCCGCTACGTGGACCTGCTCTGTCTTGATCGGTCTGTGGAGCGCTGCTTCCATATGAGACGCCCTCGCCTAGGATAACTCTTTAGAGCGGCCTAGCTTTAGAATGTCCGCTAATGGTTTGCCATCCTCTTGGAGGATCTTCACCCTTAGGTCGGAGGAGTAGCAACCTTGAATGATCTGGCCGCGAATTTCCTCTTGCTCGTCGCGGAACCCGTACGTGCTCGCTAGCCCCATCAGACGACCATGGAATGCGTCAAGGGATTCTCTCGCTTCCTGTCGCGCCTGCCTGAAAATGAAACTCTTGTAATCCTTACTTTGCATTGGCTCAAAGTGGGCATTGAGCGCGTTGAGAAGCGTGACGTAGGTGTGAGGGGTGGCTTCTACCAGGGTCTTGTAGATCCGATAAATGTCCTTCCCACCAAGATGCAGGAGGAGCGCCCTGCGCCTTTCTGTCGCCGTACCTGCCCCTTCAAAGTAAAATTGCAGCCTTTCAACCCAGTTCTTCCATCTCGGGGCAAGGGATGCCGGTGCACCGTCGACGGTGAAGGGTTCTATGGGCGGAATGGTCGCCATGGTGGAGGGAGATATCGCCCCCTACTGTCTTGGGCACACAGGGGTGATGAAATGCAGGCTTGGTGCTCCTCACTGCCAGGGCTGCCCAATCACGCCAGCGGGGTGCGCTTCAGCCGGCCGTCGTCAGCAAGGCCAATATGCGTGGCCTCCTGGGAATGCACCCTCCCCATCACTCTGCGCCGATGGGGATGCAGGGTACAAATGGTTCCCTTGTGCGAGGGGCAGCTCTAGTACATTCCTCCTTAGCCTGGGCTCCTCGGGGCCTTTGACTGGGCAGGACTCGCCTCAGTGCGTCTGACTGCCGGGCTCTCCTGCGTGCGCCACCGCCTTCACGTCGCGAGGCTCGTCGCACCTCGTGGTTCCACCTGTGGGGCCCGTCCGGGCCAGGATAGCCGAAGGGTTGGTGGCGGAGCGGGGCATAGAGTGCTCCGAGGCACAGCATGGGCTCGTCAGGCCCTCGTCGCCATTGTCAGGCCCTGTCCTTTGTTGCGTGGCGCCACTATCGCTGCGCATGAATGACGGGACCCAGGACACGCTTGGTGGTCTCCGCGTGGTCCGGACTAACTCCGTGACCAAGCCTCCTTTATTTATACCTCACGCGGCCGTGACGTGCCGCGGCCGTGACGTGCCACGGCCGCGCTAGCGCACGGCTACATGCGCAACAACTAGACTGCACGTCTGCAGTCTTTAAACATTACACACAGCAAAAGGGATGTCTCCCCTAGGCAGATCTGTGGAGGCGAGGCGACTGAAGCAGCAGCCAAGCATTGTCAGGCCTAGGGCCATATGCAGAGCCACGGACAGAAAATCGTGGTGGATAGGGCAGACTGCCAATGTCAAAGACAAAACAATCCTTGGATTTCCCATCATGCAATGAACTACTCTCCTATTAACTGGCTGCTTTAAAGTCTCTTTTTGCTCACCCAGCATCACCAAAACGGTTACTCGGCCACATTGACTGTCTCAGATTGGTGCAGGTGAACCTCAGACAAGTTCCTGTGTTTCAACACCTACCGTGCTCATTGCAGGTGGTCTGTGCAACTTTTTTCCTCAAAGCTCGGGTTGTGCCTTCTGTGCACGGGATGCAGATAGGCCTGCAGAAGAAAGGTGAATGTGAGAACAGGGTCCTGGTGGCTACACACTGCAAAGCTGAATCATAGGCCGAGGTGAGAGACAGTCCTGGAAACGATATCAATATCTAGACAATTCTTTATAGATTCTTGCATCTTATGAAGACGTTTTCATGTCAGCTATAGGAGTCTGTTGAAATGAGACCATGCATACATGACGAGTAGAAAGGAGCCAACATATTAACTGTATGACTGTGTGTGCAAAGCGTGAACCGACTTTGAGAGCGACAAGTGCAGTGCAAAGTGCGGGTTTTGTCAAATATTTCTATTAACCACACAGCTGTAGCAACCAAAAATAAGAGGCTCATATCAGTAGCAATAGAAGAACATAACACAGCAATCCACAATACTCTCAGCCGAGCCACCGAACGAAAACAAGGCATTCAGTCTACAACTCATGACAGTTCAGAGTACATTCAGTAAGATGTAGGCAGGGAGTCATATAATGTTTGCATTCCTAAGATCACAACAATCAAATACGACTGTATTCCATCTTCGATAACTATGACGTATTTTTCCAATAATGGGATCAGTAGTGAATTTAAATGTTGTGTTTAGGAAGTAATATGCCCATTTGTAAAAACTCCCAAGTGAGATCCTGCGTTTCTCTGATGTTGGGTGCCAGTCTTAAAAGAGAGTGCAATACTCAACATTCATCATGGTATCCAGTACACATTTACATTTGAACTACAAGAGGAACAGACTCCCAGAACCTATTTCTTGATAACACAGATTCTTTATTCTTGATTTTTCCATTTAGAAAATGTATTTTTCTTCTTACAACGTGAGAGCTATCGTACTCCAGATTTGACAAGTTCTTACCTTGAACCACTCTTGGGAGGTTTTATATTCCACAGACTTTACAAACCAGAAGACTGTGAAACGCCTTTCTATAATCATTAAAAGTCTGGGATTGCCACAAACGTGCGCTTGAATACACGGTTCATATTTCAGGAACACTGTACGATCAGACTCATATCTGAATCTGCGCTTTTCAATGCATCTGTCATTTGATGGGAAACTATTAGCATACCATTTATAGACCATCATTGCCTTTGGAAGCTCACGAAATAAGCCCTGAAGTCCTTTTGGAAAAAACACATTTGCTACAGAAAAATCAGTGAAGAAAAAGATATGTTTTAAATGGAAAAATCATGAATAAAGAATCTGTTTTATCAATAAAATGGTTCTTGTAGTCTGTGCATCTTGTAGCTCAAATTTGAATCTGTACTTTTTCCATTACTAAAGATATTTTGTGGGTGCTGAGTCACATTTTCCTTAAGTTGATGGGTAGTTTCTACTGGTTTTGAAGGTAAGACAGATGGTTTTCAAGACTCTAGTACCACTATGTTCGGAGGAATAATTTACCCACCAGTATGTTGAGTGTGGTGTCTCAGCCTCTCCTTTGTAAATCACTATCTTTGGAGTGCTTTTGTGCTGTGCAACTTGTAAATAACGGGCCACTCGTAATAAGTGCCTTCGAGTGATATTGGCCATATGCCCCTTGTGAAGGACCTTGAAATAGTCTGGTTGAAGCTTTCTGGAATACGAGGTATTGTTTTAACAAGACAGCAATGTCTGCTCCATTGTGTGTCAGACAATGGAAAGCCGAAATCTGAATCCTATTCCTTACGGCCCACTGTTAGACCTGCCGGCTTTACGAAGGTCTGTTCTCAAAACTGTCTTTTACTCTCCTCCTATCTTCCTGAATTAGTTTTTGTTAGCCTTAGGACTCTCTGCACTCTACCACTGCTAATCAGTGCTAAAATGCTTGTGCGCACACCCTAAAACATGGTAAAATTGGCTAACACCTGATTGGCAAAGTGATATACCATATACCCAGGGGCTGTAAATTAAATGCTACTTGTGGGCTGGCAGCACTTATTGTGTCACCCACTTAAGTAGCCCCTTCAACCATGTCCCAGCCTGCCGGTGCAGCCCGTATACAGTTTTTAAGTGCCAGTTTCACTTGGCAGTAAAATCTCATAGCCAGGCCTTAGACTCCCCTTTTATTGCATATATGTCACACCTGAGGTAGGCCTAAGGTAGCCCAGAAGGCAAGGTCCATTGTAATTAAAAGGTTGGAGATGTACTTTTAAGTTTTATATGTCCAGGTTGTGAAAAACCCCTAAAATAATTTTTACCACTGTGAGTCCTACCTCTCCCCTAGGATAACATTGGGTTGCCTCAGTGCATTTAATAAGTGCTAACCTTTGATTGGGAGCAGGTAGGAATATCATGTTTAATGTCTGGGAAATTGTCATTTAAGACCCTCTTTAATGCTATAGTTGGATTTTAAGTTACAACTTTGATAATGCCACTTTAAAAAAGGTGGCGCTTTTCTGCCTTATTTGGTACCTGCAGACTGTTCCTGGGTCACATCACTTGGTGTAGTTGGCAGTTGGACTTTGTATATTCCTCCAGGAGTGCCTTGTGTCGGGGAAAAGAGGCAGGGAAGGGGGTCGGGGGGGTTCTGAGTTGCAGCCTGCTGCCAGGAATCATTCTGTACATATAGGGATGTTTCTCTCATTGAGAAAGTATTACAACTTGTAAGTAACTGTTTTATTTGTTTTACTCTCTGATGACAAACCTAGCACATTCCCCTTCATCACAGGATAATCTGCCTCCTGCCTTTGACTACGCTTAGTTTCTCCTGCCTTTCCCGTCATACAACACACATCCGTGCATATACTTCTACAGTTCAACCACCAGCACACCAATGAATCAAACAATAGTTATTACCATTCTCCTCACCTTCTCCCTTCTAAATGCAACTCCGAAAATGTCACTCACCTGACTTTGGAATTGAATTCTATCTTGTCTTCTTTTTCACCTGGTTTTTTGTTCTGAGCACCAATTTCCACTAAAGCAATGTCATAGTCATAGAATTCTGCAATTTTTGGCTTCTTCTTGTTGATATTATAATCTGGATGGACTAGGAGATTTTTTACTTTATACCTCTTGCCTGTGAATGCAAATAAATCACCATATATTACAAATGAAACATACAAAATAATTTCTGTGATGCGCCACATGACACAGACACAGCTCCAATTCAATTCCAGTGAAAAATTAACTTATCTGCAGCTAGTCAGAAGATACAAACATCTAATTCAAGCTGAAAGGAAATGCTTTTCTTAATAATGAATAGATGATTGGAATTACCCTAAGATAGATACTCATATATTTTGGACAGAGTTAGGAATACAGGTGCTAGCTAGAGGACTTAAAACCCACTGATTATTTCTGTGAGGCTGTTTGCACATATTTTAAACATAAGCTTTAAAAACTCACAAATGTGTATTTGCTAAATGATCTAGAAGAATCCAGAGATTACACAAGACAAACAGAAAACAAGATATCATGGGTCAACATTGTTTTTAGGTCAGGCATACCAGACAGCTAAGATACGTGTTGCAAGAGGCCTATTGTCAGCTTACCACATTTTTATCGTGGGCTTACCCCTACATAATGTTGAAAGGCTTGCAAATCTCTGTACCCTGAACAGTCTCTGGTAGGCGGTAGTGCATTTACACACAAAAGAATACACAAGGCAAAATGGGTGTCACCAGACCATTCAAAAGAGAATCAGATCGACTATGTCTGCATTTCCAAGAAATTCCGGAGGTCCCTGCAGGATGTGAGAATGATGAGAGGAGCGGACGTGACGTCAGACAATCACCTTGTTGTGGACAGGTGTAGTGCTAGAGGCACTCCTATGTTTCGAAACCACACGATGACCTTCGACTACCATTATTTTAATTGACTTTTGGTGTTTTATTTTACTAGCCTGAATGTGCGCCATAATTTCCCTGCATGTGCATGTTTCCCATGAAGATTTCTTTTGCATCTCTTTGTAGTTTTAGCAGAGTGAGAGCTGTCACAGAGTAGAACAGCCTTGCCAGGAACTCAACGTGTGGGATGTGCATTTGAAAGCATGAGAGAAAGAGAGAGAGATGTGGAATGTACTTTTTGGTCTCGAAGTGCAGTGTTATACGCTGTGGTGCTCAAATGTGCATTATGTTGTACATTGGGAGATGAAGTGTGTGATGCAGTGGTGCACAAATGTACATTGTGTTGTACATTGGGAAGTATTATGAAGTTCTTACTATTGGCTTTGACATGCCCTCATGTCATCTTGAATTCATGGCAGAGCGTAGTTAGCCTGCCTCTGTCTTACTTGAGCTTTTTGGGCGCACTGTCAGGCCCCCAGATTACTTGAGTTGTTTAGAATATTCACGTTCTAGGTTGTTTTGTTTTGTTTTTTGTACTTTCGGAGACTGTTGAATGTACTACCGGAGACTTTCGTAAGCTTTGTTAAGATAAAGGCTGGAACACATGAGAAGGCAGAAGCAACGTGAGAAGCATTTGCCTTTGGGAACGCTTGCATGGAAAGTGGCCAATTCCAGTAAGTTTCCTTGGCGCAGAGGAACGCCTCTCAGAACCTTCTAGTGTGTTTTGAGATTATAAAGCAGGGGGTTGTTGACTTTGAAACCGGTATTGTTTGAGCCTGAATGACCAATGTGTTTACGGTGCAGCAGTTCCCGGTTTTGCTTCGTCTCTTGAGCCGGGGGGCTGTGAATCCCTGCGACATAACAAGAAAATTCTCCAGCAGATACAGCAAGCCTGAAAGATCTGTTAAAGATAAAGCTGGGTAGACAATCAGGTAACGATGGCCAACAACGAAATGGTAGAGCCCGTCAAACATCTGTGAAATGGGAAGGCAGCAGCACCTGACAACATTGCTGCAGAGGCACTGAAGGCACAGACTAAAACATGAGTAGACATTCTCTACCCCATGTTTGAAAGGATCTAGGTAGAGGAAAAGGTGCCATCAGACTGGCAGGAGGGATATCTCATTAGGTTCCCCAAGAAAGGTGACCTGAGTAACTCCAAAAACTACCAAGGGATAACTCATATCAACCCCAGGCAATGTTCAACAGACTCAAACTGAACAGCTAGCTTCCAAAAAGATAGCCCCTGCACAGACTAGATGCCATCAGTGAGCAGTCAGTTGAATAGAACTCCCCCTCGGTGTCAGCTGAATTGACTATGACAAGGCATTCGACACCGTGGACAGAGAGACCGTTTGGAAACTCCTCGTTCACTACAGTGTGCCAGATAAACTTGTAAGAATTATCAGCAACTCTTACGAGGGAATGACCTGCAAGATAGTCCATCGAGGACAATTCACAGAAGCCTTACAAGTGAAAACTGGAGTCTGCCAGGGATTTTTGCTCTTGTCATTTCTCTTCTTGCTGGTCATAGACTGGATCATGTAGACATCTACAGCAAGGAGAAGAAATGGGATCCAGTGGACAACCTGAACGCAGCTCAATCACCTGGATTTTACAGTCGACCTGGCCCAACTCTGCAACACTCATCTGCAGATGCAAGAGAAGTCTAACAATGTGGTAACTACAACAGCACAACCTGTCCTCAACATTCACAGGGGAACAACCAAGCTCCTGAGGGCTATCATGAGCAGCACAACTGCAGTCACTCTTGCAGGTTATGCACTGAAGAGGTTGAGGCCTTCACTTACTTAGGCAGTGTCAAAGAAAAGCAGAGCAGCATAGACACCAATGTCAATACAAGATTTGGCAAAGCAAGGGTTGCTTTCATTCTGCTAAAGAAGATCTAGAGCTCCAAGGACCTAATGCTGAAAACTAAGATCAGCCTTATTAACACCAATGTAAAATGGGTCCTTCTGTATGGAGCAGAAAGTTGGAGGACTACAGAAGTCACCACCAACAAAGTACAAATCTTCATTAACACCTGTCTGAGCAAAATCCTCCTTATTCACTGGCCAACACTATCAGCAAAAACGACCTATAGCAGCAGACTTTCTAACTCCCTGCTCATGAAAAAATCACAAAAAGACGCTGGGGCTAGATATGTCATATCCTCGGCAAGCCTGCATTAAACACCACCAGGCAAGCCCTAACTTGCAATACTCAAGTGAATAGACGAAATCCAAGAAACACCTGACACCGAGGTCACGAGGCTGACTGCAAGATGATGGGTTACGCCAGGAGTAAGATTAAAAGAAAAGCCTTGGACAGAGATTGCTGGAGAATCCTTGTTGATGGTCTACATCATAAGTTAATTCAACAATAGGCTACCATTGGTTGGCTTTATTTTCACTCTCATTTGCTTACTTTTTATCGAATGGCTTGCCTCTGCCATCTTTTAAGTGTACCTCCCATGCAGCATACCCTCTTAATGTTTATTTTTCAACTGCTTACTTTTAGGGAACTACTTTTTTTCGTGATCTTTCCAGTATGTTTTTTCTAGCTGCCTCCCTCATATTCTTCTGTTCTTCTCTCCCCTCCATGCTCCTTGTTAATCTCTCTCATTCGTATGGTTCTCTCCTTAGTGCTCCATGTTGTTCTGGAACTTATGCTTCTCCCTTTGCCCAGTGTTGTTCTCTCCCTTGTGTGCATCTCTATCATATTCCTTTTTGCTCTCTCCGTCCGCTTGTTATCCCTTGCTTCCCCAGACACGTTTTCCTTACCTGATCCTCCTTTGCCCTTTCCTATCAGTCCTATTTTTCATTTTTTTTTGGGAGGGCCAGGCATCTATTTGCTGCTGACCCTTCTGCTTTAGAAATAAAAGCCCCCTTCTGCTTCAGAAATAAAATCTCTCTCATGCTTTTTATGTTCATTTTTTTAATGTAATGATCCATCTCTGATAACTAAACGAAAAATAAAATGGCACCCATGTCATGTACATACATCAGGAAGGATGTGCATGCATATGTTATGACATATGTGTGCATGGTGCAAAATGACACAGCCACATCATTGTACCTTCATTTTCTTTTGCTCATTCTGTACAGGAATGCCAATGCCACACGGCATGATCAAAAGGCATTGGCATAGTTGATAGATCTTAAAGTCGAGGCATTTTGGCTTTGCCAAAGGCTATTTATTCAAACTTTCAGACATCGTGCTACTCTCATAGAGAAGGTTGGCCTCTCTATACCTTTCTAGGTAAAGGTTACATCTGCAAAGCCAGTAGGATTGATGCTGACAAAAGCCATAAAAAAATAAAATGCCTGCTGCATTGCAAAACAATAAGAATTGCTTTGTTTACATGGGTAAGATAAAGAATTCAATGTTTGTTACTTTTCAGTTGCAAAATAGTCCCTCCTCCATTGCCTTGGAAGAGGAAGGATACACCAAACAGCCAAGAAAATGAAGGTGAAACAAAAATAGTCTTGTGGGCTGATCCACTATATGACTGACAATGTCTCAAAGGCTGAGGATTCCTGAGCAAATAAAGCCAATGGCTAGAAGAGACTGAAGCAAAAGCCCATGAGAGTATGGAAAGAGTACATTATATTGGTGCAAGCTCTATTACGCACTATTACGCGTCAAACCTAAAAATAGAAAGCCAACATAGTTTGTGAGAAAGGTGCTAAAACAAACTGTAGTGAAATAACTTCACCTATTTTTCGAATTTGAAGATATACATGATGATAACCACACAACATACATGTCTTCGTGTCTGTGTTGGTGACTTGCAATTGAAGGCGGATAGCGACATTGCCAAAACCCTGGTTTTATCAGGTTTTCTGTGATCTTTCACACCGTGATGACCAGACTTAGGGAAATAGGTTTTAGTGATGCAGCACTACAATGGTTAACTTCAAATATGCAAGAACGTACTCATGTGTTTTCTAAACTAACCTTTCAGTTTTCTCCTTCCGCCATCAGGTGTGCTGTCCCGTGGCCCATGATGAAACTGTTGATATTTTGCCATGATAACTTACAGCTATGCCAATGGCTCTCGTTTCGTGTCACTTTTAAGTTCTCTAAGGAACCTCAACGTAAATATCATTGTGTTTTATTTACTGGACAGGAGAACAGAAAACACCTCTTCTTTAATTGTTTCTTCAGGAGGCGAGTGTTTCAAAAGCACAATGCAAGGTAATTTTAATAATTTTTAAGAAAATTCGATTTTTTAATTCCTAATGCAGTGATCACTTGTCTGGCTGCTGTACTGTGTGTGATACTGAAATAAAGGAGATCATATTAATAGGTCTATGTATCTTATCACCTATAAGGAGATTATTTGTACTCCTTCTGTAATCCTGCGAGCGGGACACCTAAGATGGCCGCGTTGGATTACCTAGGTGAAAAGGCGGTTAGCTCTCCAGGAGAGCGAGACGTCAACCATGTGACTGCTGCGTCGTTAGAAACATCGCGGACACATAGGGCGGAGAGAGAAAGAGACTCGGAGCTACGTGGGAAGGAGACGCTGGGAAGAGGCAACAACGTGGAGGGTGAGTGTGAGGAGCCTGGGAAGAGGAGCCAGGAGAAGAAAACAGCAGCGGAAGCCAGCGTGGACAAGGCGTGACTGAAAACAAGAACTCCAGCCGAAGCAGATGACGGAGAACAGCCTAGAGGCAACGTCTGCCCGTCCAACTGTCTCAAGGAGAGAGGATGGCTGGACTCCTCCTGCCATGACCCAGGAGGGCCGTGGCTATAGGCAAGTACCTCTCCTCTGTTATTTCACAATAGGGAGGTGGTGGGGACTGTAAAACTGCACAAAACCACTTCCAAATAACAAAGCATGGAACACAACAACCAGGGTGTTTGGGTGGGGGTTAATCCATGAGTCCCTGAGCAATTTGTCTTACGTTCTGTTGCTCTTTGTGTTTTTTTAGGGTAAAACGTACTTCCACCCCTCTGTGGCTGCTCATTAAGACAAGGAGAAGAGGAAAGCAAGTCCTGCCATATCCTGAGGGGAGAAAGGAGCACACAGAGGAAGACTACTTCCCATGACTGTGAACTTTCCTAAAAGAACCTCAGTTTTTGTTGTTGTTGCTTTTTCTTAATTCAACACTTTGGGACCAGAAATCCCATTCATTGGTGTAACATACCACATAATAAAAGAACTGCTAGTACGATAGAACAATATGTTTTTGTGTGTCCGTTATTCTCCCACTGAGTGATTACATCATCCCAGTTGGAGACTGTTGAATGGGTCCTGCAATTTGACACTGTATGGAGAGACAATAAGTGATGTAGAGTGAGACATCTTTAAAATAGCCAGTGAATATCTAAAAAAAAGTTTTATTTCTCAACGAACAAAGTTTTGAAGTATATGTGGGAATAATTTAGTACCATCATGTGATTTTGTACAAAAACATAAGGGTGTATCATTGGTGTAAAAAAAAAAAGTTTAGCGAGTATAAAAATATGTTTAATAATAAGGATAAAAAAATTGAGATAAGTATGTTTATATATGTTCATGTATGTATAATGTTTATTTTATGTATGTTGTTTTTTTTTGGTTTTGTCTTTAGATTATTTGTAAGTGCTACAAATGACAATTGATATGTTACATAATCATTGAGAATAAATGAATTATTGTATTGAAGAATGTGGATAGCATAAACGTACCCCACCAATACATTGCGACAATTTTGTATTCACAATCTGCCCACACTAAATAAGTGTACATGACATATTAGTTCATAATTGTACAGTGACATTATGTGGTAGATATGTAAGCTTTTAATGACTAATTATTATGTTTTTTTAATTTCTTCTGAGGTTATGTCTAATATGTTATATTATGTGATGTGATGTTCAATACATTTATTTTTATCATTGATGCTATAAAAATATTATGACATTGGAATACGTTTATATACTTTTCATAAATGTGATTTATTTAGTTTTTGCACAGTGTTCACGCAGTTGTTCTATTGAATATGTCAAGTTGTGATTTTGGAGTGAATGTATGCTCCTCTGTTGATATGGCACCTATGGGAGTTTTTTGGGTGATTTGGTTCCTTAATATTGAATACCGAATATCATGGGACCCCAATATCGAGGACAAAATTTCAAGGGACAAAATATAGAAAGATGAGTATGTATAGATTTTCTATACCTAATGCCACATTTAAGTTATATTCTCAAGGTTCATAGATGTGGAGTTAAGAATAGTAAATCTATAAATCTATACTTCCGTGTATGCACTTACCTTTTGATAGTTTGTCTCTCCAAATTTTGACTAGGATATTGATATGCCTCAATATCCCAGATTATAATCAGGTGACTTGTAATATCCTTTTAATCCACTGTATAGGATATTTTATTCCTTATAATAATTACATAGTATTTCATATTAAATACATAGTATAGTTGTAGACATAATGGATAAAAGTGGAATCTGTAGTGAGAATTTGAACACACCAAACGTAATTAGTAATTTGCTGTAAAAAAACTATTACAATCAGTTTAATGTAAATGGGGGTTCAAAAGGTCTATAGATCAGAAAGATTAGTAACATGTAGAGATTAATTTTTTTCCTGCAGTGAACTATGTGCAAGCAATAAACACATTGTCATGAATCTCTACTTTCTCCTGATAAGTTTTTATTTTTAAGAAAAACAGAATATAAGAATGAAAAGACAGTTTTTGTTTCTGCTGTTTAAACTGCAGCTGCAGTGCTTCTGTGTGACCTGCCCTTCACTTTAACAGCTGCTATTGCAGGAGGCATTGTGATGTCATAACTCAACTGTAAAATATTAGTACAATTACAATGCTACATCATTTTCTTATTACGGATAATTATAAACATCACAATTCAGCTGTATTTAGGAAAATAGAGACAGGTTTTTATACTGTGATTGTAGGTTTCTATGTATTATAACCTCAAACTGTCAAGCTTGTTCAAGTGCCTCAGTTGACTGACAGATCAACTGCAGGCATCAGTATTTGACAAGTGGTCAGTGGTTTGAATCCTGATGTGTATAATCAGCTTTTCAGCATCATTAAAAGGAGTACCATTAAGAAACGCAAACACACAAGTTACTTTTATGCAATATATGTTACGTTGTTTCATTTCTAGCAAGCGGTCAGTACAGAAAATTACACTTCTGACTACAATTTCCAGGTTACCTCTATTTAGTTTGTTTTGTACAAGGAGCTACTTTACGTGAGTTGGCTTAGGATGCCTGATATGGAACACATGTTCAAGAAATGGAGTAAAAACTCTTCATATGAGAGAGGTGTATAATTCCCATAGTTTTGCATTAAGTCCACTACATTGAAATCTGACTGCCTATAAACCACTGCACTGATAGCTTTAGTGTTAGGCATTTGGGGTATGTGTTAGGGTAAATTGGAGAATTAGGCTAAGGTTTGGAGCTAGGCTAAGTTTTCCAGGCAGACTACCTCAATGCCTCATGAGGTTTCTCCAAGTTGCTGGGAGTGACGCCAGTGGATAGGCTTTCCAAAGCGTAGTAGTAGGCATAGAAACAGGATTCCTGCAACGAGTGCTAGAATTAATGGTAGACCACCAAACACTGAATGCACAAAGTTTGGAATGATTCTGAGGACCGCCTGAAAAGGTCTTAATAGTCCTTAACATAAGATCTTAAATACATGTACAATACCGCTCGTATTGGACATGTTTAAGATACGTCCCATCATTTCTACGAAATGTATAGGGCAGGTTGTACGTATTAGAGCCTGGATCTCAGCCGAAGTGCTTGCAATTTTTAGAACATAGGTTTCTTTGGCCGAGGTCAAAGGCCCGGTCTGTTGCAAAAGCATGTCTTTCATTCTGCTTAAAGTATCAAAACATATAAAAGAAATATTCAATGAAGGCCATAGAGGTGACTCCCTGACTGTCTATTTGGGGGGAACAATACTTGCATACAACAAGTAGCCCTGGAGCTAACAATTACCAGATATGGGCGTCCTCCACAGCAGCTTTGATCATTCAACATGAGGTAACTCCCGTTAGAAAGTTGCTCAAACGTTGGATTAATCGCAGCAGCTGGTGTACCCTGCAGGTGGCAGGACAAGTTTGCCACAGAACCATTAAAAGCCCCGTGTAAAGAAATGTCCTGACATATGAGTGAATCGTTCAGTGCATTTTCACAGTGTGTACCGCTTAGAAACACTTCACGAATCCCATTCCAACATCTGTATTTAGCCACCCTTTCATATTTGCATGCTTGCATTTGTTTGAGGCAATACTGAAAATGAAAAGTAGTGACAGGCAGAGTTATTTTGCCATGGATAAGCCATTCTGTAGGTGGTTTTTCTGCTACTGTAAATGGTAATTTTTCCAGTTTTTCAATGCTCCGCACTGTATACTTTGCTCCCCTTTGTGCCAGTGCGATCTGTTTATCCATGAGATTCTATTCTGAAAACAGAGACAATGTGTTGATAAAACGCCAAGCCACAGAGCCTGCACGCAAGGATTGCAGCTTCCAGCCTAATAACATAATAGAACGTAACTGAGATAGGCCTTGTTGTAACATGGCTAAATCTTGTTCCAGTATGTCAATGGCAGAGAATACAACGTTGTCCAGTGAATATATTCTGGATGACAAAGTTGTTAACCCATTGTCGACCACAGTTAGATATTTCCCCAAGTTAATACGATCAAGCTCGCGATTTCTTTCTGCGGCCTCTGCCTGTGAAACCTTACATATTTCATTATAAGCAGCATAAATGTCAGCATATATGAAACATTTTTTACCCAGTTTTCTTGGTCCTAGCAAGAAATCCCTACGGTCTGCGTCTTCTTTAAGTAAAGATAAGTGTTGTTTCACATGCTCGAATGTAGATTTTTGTAACCAGTCGAGGCACAACTTTCCTACACTGTATGTTGTTACTACCCCCGGGTGCTGTCATTCAACATAACGTGGGTCCCACCTATGGATAGTAAAGCCTTGTATTCTATTCAGGAATCTTTCTTGACAGATGTTTGTGTCTGTGGGCCATATTAACCATTTTTCCCTATCAGGACCTGATCTGTTGTTTTGTAGTATTGTGTCTACTGTAACCGCTCCCTGTGTAGTGCTATTACTTGTAAGTGTTGGTACAGAAGGTGAGTTCATGTCTTTGATCTTGGCTAATCCAAGGCAAGTTGTTTGTTGCACAGTATCATTCAAAAACATTATTTGCTGTGGGGTGATACAGGCTATAAACAAAGCTTCTATCCCCTGCACTTGCCAATCTTTAGAACCCCAGACAGATTTTGTGTCTAGACAGTTGGGCAATAAAGGCTGCAGAATACATCTGTTTTGTATTAGTTAACATATTTTTCTGTGATGTTTTGTTTACATTTCTATAGAAAAATGTTTCTTGATCAGAAGTATTGTACCCTGAAAAATATGGAAACCTATTTGCAAAAGTTTTTGAACTACCCTGTGGTGGTGTAGGACAATGTTCCCATTAGTTAAACATAAACACATGTCTAGGTGTTGCAGATTTATGCAAGCAATGAGGACCATAGTGGTTGTAACAATAAAGCTGTTCGTAGTCTGATGAACCCTCTAAGTTTTCATTGTTGAAGAACGCAGCAGACCTTTCTAGATCAGACATCATGTTATTAACAGTCTCAAAGTCCCAATCATCAGAATAGGTACTGGAGGTAATAAAGTCACTTTATGAAATTTTAAACAAATGTGGAATCTTCAAAAGTTCTGTCGGGCCGAATATGTTGAAATCGGTTTTGTCCCAAACTGTACCATCCTGTATAGGAACGGCTATGATGTTCACGGCTGACAAGTCTCTTGCTTCACAATGGGAATATTTGTGTGGCTTTAAAAGTAAGGGCACATTTTTACTTTCAGAGTCCAAACGAATGTATCTGCCATTCATAAGCACGCTAAGAGTCATTACCAAAGCTAGCCAAAGCAGGAAGAAAAATATTTTATAAATAATTCATAGTTCAATCCATGGTGAAACCAGATAAGTATGTATCAGAAAATGAAAAAAGTCTTGTACTCGTTGTTCGAAAGTTTTTAGGGCTGGCGTCATTCCAGGCTCACTTGGATCCTCAGAAAACGTATCAAAGTTAATGAAGTAGCCAGAAGCAGTTCGGTCAATTGCTGGAATTGCATCAGGATTCGTCCAAATTGCTGGAACCAGTGGATCACGTGTTACTTTGGTGTAAAAAGGTGCATCTGGACAAACTGGTACTTCAGTTTCAAGAGGGATGACTTCCATAGCATTGTTGCTTAGTCCTTCATCTCTTACTGCTGAATTCTCGATGGTTATGAGTCTGTCAGTCTGAACCTCTTGGATAGTAGCGAGAGGAGGGCGTCTGCTACTAGGTCGGAGTCCACCGGACCTACTATTTAGGTATTGGTCACATAGTGTGGTTTGATGAGGTCGATTGACACAAATCTTTTCTCCATTTTTCCAGCAAGGGGCAGCAGAAGTACTGTTCTTGTTCTGTGGACGGCTAAGACAGGTACTAGTTGTCTGTAAGAAGGTTCAAATTCCTTCTTGTCTGCAATCTTCTCTCTGACTAGATCCCCAACGTTTGGGATCCAGACAGGCCTTGCTGGGACTGCCGTTTTTCCCCAGGTGATGGTTGGCTTCAGGAACGCATTGCTTTGTTTCGATCTTAGTTCATGTAGATCCTGTAAAACAGCCAAACAATCTTTGATATCAAAGGGTTTTATTTTCCACCACTGTGCCTTTACAATCGGGATCAGGGACCCACCTTCGTGTCCCAAATAAGACCTCATATTGAGTGACCCCCCTTAGAGAACTTCTTGGCAAATTATTTATTGAGCGTTGGACCCCATAAAGATGTTTGACCCACCCATCACCCAAACAGTGTTTGTCTGAAATCAACAGGGGTGTCTGCGCAGGACGTTTCACTGTGGAGACTTTCATCTGTTGGCATATTTCACATTCCAAAACATCGTTTTTGGTCTGTTTCCTAATGCCAGTCCACCAATATCTTTGTTTTAGTAAAGATACTGTTGCAGAAACACCTGCATGGGCAGAGGCTATCCCTTCGTGTGCTGCTCGGAGCAGTCCTAATCTACGTTCCATGTTTGGAATTACCCTATCCCACACTCCAGGGATTCGAGCAAAAGGAACGTTGTTCGCATCAATTACATAAAAGTACTTGAGTGAAAATTTCTTTGGTAAAGCTGCACCACTGCCTTTGCTTGAAGCATTGACAGCCATCAATATCTCAGTGTCTATTCTCGTTTTTGAACGAGTGATCACAGCTAGGAAAGCCGTCTGAACAATCCCTTTTGCGGTTTCATCAGCCAATGAATTCCCTGCAACGTGAATGCCATCAAGTTGATGACTCAGCGTGTATCACGTGAGCTTTTGGTAGTTCGCTTCTCAACTGAACTACTTGTTCCCAAAGCGTTTTATGCTATATTGTGCCACCTTTTGCATCTTTGAATCCATTTTGAAGCCAATTCTGTAAATATTCATTATATGACTGAACACAGTAAAAGGAATCGCACACTATAAGTGTGGGGAATTCGCAATCTGTACTTTCAAGTGCCAGTTTGAATGCGTGTAGCTCAGCTCGCTGACAGTACAATCTCCTAGAGATTGAGTTTTAGTGACCTTTGGTCGGAAGTTACCAACGCGGATGCGACCTTTAACGTTTGCCACGCTGCACTGTAAGCTTGCTACCTCCCTGTAGCGGGTTGTGCTGATCTGTCAGTATAAATTATAAACTCGTACTGATCGAGAGGCGGAATTTCAGTGGGCAGAGCACAATTATGTTCATACTGCAGGAACGCTTTTGTTTTTAAATCAGGATCAAAAACATGTTCAACATCTGTTGCAGCAAGAGAATTAACCCATTGTATCCATCTAGGATGTAAAGCTTTTGCATTTGGAATGCTTACTTTTGTAACCGCCTCTAAGGCTGGTACTGGAGTCACGACAATAATGCGTTTCGCCTGAGCTAGTGCTCTTTCTTTTGCTACAGCTGTTTGAACTGCTGTCAGTATTTTTTGTTGTTGAAGTGAAGCACATTTCTGCTTGTGTATACAAATGTGATTTTGTATGCTATTGGTACTTTTTCACCCTCATTAAATGGTAAATAGGTGAATCTGCATTGACCCGAAATGATTTGGATCACTAAATGTGTTTATTTACGTATGTTTGTAAGTGTTTTGTTGCTAACATGTTAGCTTGGAGTGAACGCAGGATATCTGTGTGTTCCTGTGTCCAATGTTTTGTTGAAAAATCAGGTTTGATTAATTTGTAGAGAGGTTTAACTCTTTCTGCGTAATTTAGAATGTAAGTTCTTCCAAAATTTAGGGAGCCGAAGATGGATTGTAAATTTTTCAGCATTTTTGGAAGTTGGAGCAGCGCACACTTTTCTAAAAAGTTAGTTGCCAGGCTTTTGCCTTCACTTGAAAGCTCTTATCCTAGGAAAAGGACATTGAGCTGGGCAATTCTGGATTTTTTGAAATAGCCCTCAGAGGCGAAGCCCAGTATAATGGTACTCACCCTGTTCAAATGCCTATCTAGGTCATCGTCTGTCAGATAGATGTCATCAATTTATGATGACAATGCCTCGTCATCATAAATTTGTAGTAACTCTGTTACCCTTGCTGAGAATCACCCCCAGCTGTTCTTGAAACCCTTGTGGGTGACAAAATTGATGCAGGGTCCCCATTATTGAGAAAGCTGTTAAGTACCTGCTTTCAGGTGCTATGTTTTGACAAAAGAAACCTTTTGAAATGTCCAACGTGGTTTTATAATTTTTACATACAATGTTATTCATTAATGCTGTACTATGAGTGATTGTGCACTGCAAATGTTTTGGAACAAGTGTTCAAGTGTCTGTAATCCAAAACTAGACGATATGTATTGTCTGGTTTGGATACAGGAAACAAAGAATTGTTCATTGAGGAGGTGCATGTTTCAATCACGCCTTGGTATTCAAGTTGATCTAAGATCTCCCTGACCTGCTTTTTAGCTTCTTGCTTTAATGGGTACAGCCTGTGCAGTAGGTTGATTTTTTCGCTGTATTTTGTGGTGAGGTGAGTCCTCATCCCATCCTACATGATTTTTGTAAAATGCTGGGGCCTGGCCAACTGCCCATTTCCTGGCATAAGTATATTTTAGGTGAATTGGAATATGGTTGGAGAAGGCTGGCATAATGATGTCCTCACCATGTGGGCACTCCCTGACAGATTTTGGTGGCCAGTCCTGTTCTGCTAGAAGTATATCATAACCCCTTAAAAGTTTCTCCCAAAAGAGTGCTTTCACTTTTCTTGGTATATCTCCCTCCATCCGGAGTGTTATTTCATATAACTTTTGTGGAGTACTAACCCTGGTGTCTACAGTCTCGACTGTGATGTACTCATTCAATTCTACTATCTCCAGAAGTTTCTTCAGGTTCTGGCAAGCTATTGTTACTTCTGCTGCACTGTACAGCATTGTCTGAGCCTATTCTTCATTCTTGAGCTGTGCTCACAGTATTCTCTGCATGTCAGATCTTCAGACCTACTACCTTCTTTTTGGTGAATTGAAGTTTTGATTTATTTTTCTGAACATGTTGATCGTCTTTGGACTTCACGCATTCTTTTTTGTGATCTGACCGTCCTCTTCTTTCTGTCTGTGACGATATCTGAAAAGTATGAGAGGAACGTGTATAATTATCCTGATCTCTGTCAGGTTTTCTTGAATTATCCCTATTCATGAGGTTATGCCTCCTTTTAGAGGACTCCGTTTGAGGAGGCCTACCTCGGGATTGAGAGCGTTTCACGTTTGAATTTTGTTTATTAGTTTCCCACTTCTTTTTAGAAGATGAAGGATTTTGTTTAATAGAGTACTTCTCAGGACCTTCAGACAGTTTTGACTTCAAATGTTTTCCACCCAAACTGTCTCTGCCTAATTCTGCATATGATTTTTCTATTATTCTGGGTAGTTCATGTTGATGTTCTGTTACATCAAATTCCCTTAAGCGTTGGCGGATCGCCACTGATACTGCCTCCCCTTTAATATTAGATAATATTATTGTTGAGACATGGTTGAAGTTCTTCAGTAATTTCATACCTTAATTCAGAGCAGGCTCTGCCCTATATTCGTTTTGAATTTGTTTCAGGACATCTGGTACTACTGCAATTGACGGAACACCATGTGTTTTAGTATAGATGGCAGCAAAGACTGTGACCCAAGTGGTGCAGTCTGTCAGTTGTGGTGTGATCCCCATTGGTAAACAGGTTGTTAGGACTCTGTGTTTCTAATAAGGGCTAGTATTTGGAAATACTGCTTCGATTTGAGTACTTTTTTGAGCTAACCAGAATGGAATTTGTTCAGGCTTTGTGGGCATTTTACCCATGACTGCGTGTAAAGTCTGTGGAGTAATGTTTAGTGTATACCCCTTTTGAGGGGTTGATTTGGAATGGTCATTGGTGGTTGGACTGTGAAAGTCTGCATGACATATTGGACTAATTGTCTGTACATTTATTTGTATTCACTCTTGTAGTTGAGTAAGTAATTCCTCGTCTGACATCTCTTTGATGTCAGGCTGAGGTGTGTAGCCGGCAAGAATCATCCATGTTGCTCCTGGTCTGCCTAGTGGACCGAGCCTGGTAATGTTTTTGTGATGTTTTAGGGCGCCTTTAAACCAGAGATTATGCTCCTGGTATGTGAGTGGAATTTCAATATCCTCTAAAGGAATATATTTCTCACGTGGTTCATCTTTTTTAAAGAAGTGAAATACTTTTGTTACTGGATTTGATTTTGGGAATACAATCCATGAATAGAATACCTCTGCCTGAAAGGATTTGTGTGCCTCTGTCATGAAAACTGCTCTACCACCTCTTGGTGTTAGGCTGTGTTTTATAAGTTTTAGAGTGATGGCTCTCCTTAAGTTTGGAGGGATGTTTATAACAACCTCCTTGGTTTCATTTAAACCTGTAAAATTAAAAGCTGTTACAACTGGGTCCGCCACAGCTAGACCGTTCTCAGTGTTATTACCCCCGTTAAGGGACAATGTTTTTGAAAAATGTAGAACAAGTTTCAAGGAAACAAAGATAAGGTGCACAATATTTTGGAACACTGTATCCTTCAACATTGAACAAATGTGAGAAAGTGGCTCTATATATACTGGACCAGAATAAGGTACAGAGTGTATGGAGTCCACAAACCCCAGAGGTATAACAGAGGTTAAAGCCAGGTGTGACCTTACTCTCTAAAGTGGTAGCTTGGTCGAGCAGTAAGGCAGTACCAGAAGACAGTGTAAAGCATTTGTTGTACACACTCAGTCAGCAAAAGATTTCACACACTCAAAGACTGAACTCCAGGCCAATTGTTTTTATATCAAAGATATAGTTGTTTTATTTTTAGAACCAACAGGTATCAAAATATACTGTTCGCAATATGAGAGGTCTCAGATGAGTACTTTACAGAAAGGCAATAAACTTTGTAAACACAATAGCTACAGGGGTTGCAGTAGGCACAATTTAGCATTGAGCTCAATGGGTTTTCCTACATAAACACAGTTGATTACTTTGTAGATTACTTTGGTAGTTCCAGGACTGGATCCTAGATTCAGTCCCGGGGTCTAAGCTGAAAACAATTTACTAAAACGTTTTAGTCATTGCAGTGATTTTTCAGGAATATAAAGCTATTTTAAAAGTTCACACTTAGAAACCTTTCAACAGAAATCTTGCAATGTTATCCAATTGGAGAAAATTCAGGTTGCAGGTAAAGTACGATCTTGTTACTTTTGTAATCCAGTACTGGGATCCTAGGTCCAGCACTGGGGTCTCAACTTAAAACAGCTAAGTAATTTTGTTTCAGTATTTCGTATGATTTTTAGAATTAAATCTTTTTATTGGCAGATTAAGACGCAAGCAGACACAGCACAGGACCATGAGTCCCAAAACCCTTAGTACATTGCAAGGTGAAAAGCTCAAATAAGAAAACAAATAAAGCCATATCACGCAGTAGGGCAAAGCCCAAGAATCGATGCTCCGTAAATATGTACCCTCCAAATCAAACAAAAGAAAAACCCAAAACACCCAAAAAAAAACAACACCCAACCAAACCCCCGTCTCCCACCCGCCACCCTAGTTCCAAGTCCACCGTTCCCCTCCAATAAGGTCCCTGTCCCATTAATCCTGCCCTGGCTGTTCCACATCAGACAAGCGTAGTAGGCGCAAATAGCGAGGGCAGGTAACCTCCCAGAACTCTGAAGCAAGCAAAGACAGGAAGGGCTGCCACAACTCAGAGTAGTTAGTGCTCTCCCCCCCAACGTCAAGGAGAGCTTCTCCATTCCCAACACATGCCACAAACGATGGAGCCAGCCTTGAAATGTGGGAGCATGTGCCGTACGCCAATGCGAAAGAACATTCTGGATAGCAGAACCCAGTACAATAGCTATTAGTCGGCCCCTACGGGAACGCAGCGGGTATGTAATAGGAGTCGGCAAACCTAGTAATACATACGAAGGGAACCGTGGGATCTCTGTGTCAAAGTGCGTATCAATCTCATCCGAGACCTGCTTCCAATATCCCAGAGTAGATGGACCAGCGTGCCTGTCTCCCCACACCCCCGCCAACAGGTTGTCTCCCTGGAATGATCAATCTTGTGTAGCCTCTCCGGTGTATAATACCAATATGTGGCGACTTTAGTGAGGGTGTCCGTAAAACCCATATGGTATGCAGAATGACGGGCCCTGTAATAGATATCTTCCCTTTCTTTGTGGCTGAATGTCCGACCCAACTCACTCTCCCAGCGTGTCTTCCCTGAACTGTATATGTGTGTGTGTACTTGGCCTGTAGCATTCTGTATAAGTCTGAGATAAGCTGTTTATCAGATTTACGTGTGATTAACCAGTACTCATACGGCCACAAGTGTCTGTCGGCCATGGGGCGTATTTAGTTTTTGAGCGCCCAATGTCGGGCCTGATGATATCTGTGCCTCTCCAACTCCGGTAAACCATATGCCTGTCGAAAGGACGCAAACGACAACACCCTTCCATCCGAGTATAAGTGATACAAAAACCGACACCCGGCCGCCATTTTGCAAAAGCCACGGAGTCTTGCCCTAGGGTAAAATCTGGATTAACCATCAGTGGTGTATGAGGCGATGGAAAGGAGGTGAGCTTGTGTTTGTCGTTGGTGCTATCCCAAACATCCAGAGGAACCCTGGTAATGTACGATGCATACAGGTTGGGGGGGTCTATGCTGCCGGCGGCGAAAGGGGATCTCCTGGAGCGGACGGCCCGCTACCCCCTGGTCTTGGAAAAGCCAATGTTTCTCCGTCTCCCACCTGCTCCACTTACAAGAAAGTGCAGCTGGGCAGCCTGAAAGTAGAGAAGCAAACCTGGAAAGCCAAGGCCCCCTTTCTCGGGGGGGGGGGGGGCGGGGGCGGGAGCGTCGCGAGTCGGAGCTTCGTCCGTGGTTTTTTACCATTCCAGATAAACTGAGCCAGAGTCTGACGGATCCAGCCCGTTGGGTGCCGCAAAGGAATGGTGTGGAACAAGTAAAGAATCTGAGGAAGAATCGTCATCTTCACTTCCGCAACCTTCCCCAACCAGGATAACAGGAAATGCTGCCACCTTCCCAACTCATGCCTGATTTTCTGGCGTAACCGTGCTTAGTTAATACGAATTGTGTCAGTGAGAGTAGGTGCCAATTGAATCCCCAAGTACGGGATTGCGTCAGTCGCCCATTGGAAAGGGAAAGCCCCCTGCAAGAATTCCTGTGTGGGCCTGTCCAGGGACAGGTCCAAGGCCATGGACTTGCACATATTGACCTTAAAACCTGTCACGTGTGCAAACGCATCGAGGGACTCGAGACATGCCGGTAACGACTCCCGTGGATGAGACAATGAGAGTTGCACATCGTCTGCGTACAAACTTATAGTGTGCGTGTAGCCGCCAAATTTGATACCCTGGACCTTCGGATCAAGCCTCAGTCTCTGTTCTAAAGGCTCCATATATAGAGCAAAAAGCAGGGGCAACAATGGGCACCCCTGTCTCGTGCCCTGCTCAATGGGAAATCGGGGGGAGGTGCAGCTATTGACTTGGACCGTCGCAGTTGGGAATTTATAGCAGTTCATAACAAAAGTACGAAATTTCTCCCCCATTCCCGCTTTCACCAAAACTCGCTCTAAATAAGGCCAGTGAACCTGATCAAATGCCTTTTCGGCATCTATTGCCAGGAACATAAATTCCCCGTACATACGTGTGGGTTTCTCCACCAAGTGCAGGGCCCTCTTCGTGTTGTCAAAGGTTTGGCGTTCCGAAATGAACCCGGCTTGATCTGGGTCAATCAGACCACTCATAAAGGGCGCAAGCCATGCTGCTAGTATGCCCATATAGAGCTTAAGGTCGACATTAAGCAGAGATATAGGGCGGTAAGCCCCACTTTGTGAACGATCCTTCCCTGGCTTGGGAAGGACGGAAATGGTGGCATCCAGCAGGTCTCCGGGGTTCGCACCTGGCTCCGTAAAATAATTAAAAAGGGCTGTCAGGAGGGGGGCTACTTGTAAACAAAACGTCTTATAAAAGCTTGCAGAGAAGCCATCCGGCCCAGGCGCCTTGGCCAGCTTAAGACGCGAAATGGCCGAAATGACCTCCTCCGGCCTAATTTCACTGTCCAAAAGGTCTGCTTGCTCCTTTGTGAGCACTGGAAGAGGGATGAAGGCAAGGAAAGACTCCCCCACGGAAGTCTCAACGGTGGACCCAGCATAAAGAGCGGCGTAAAAATCGCTGAAAGCAGCAGCAATGGCAGCGTCCTCTGCAACGAGTCCACCTCCCTGCAAGAGGATCTCCTGCACCTTCTGCCGCTGTCACGCCTCGCGCAACTTGTGACCTAACAGTTGCCCGCACCTGTCTCCGCCAGTATAATACGTGTGTTTCAACCGCAAAGCTGCATATTCCGCCCAGTCTTGGTCTAACGCAACCATTTGTTGCAGTATGGCCTTGAGTTGTTTCCAAGCCCGGGGGCCCCCCATCCGCTGGTGCATTTGTTCTAGCTCCTTCTTCTGTTGTGTGAGCTCCTCCCTCTTGCGTGCGCGCTCGGGGTTGTCTGCCGCCGATATCGCAATAAGCTCGCCCGCAACACTGCCTTTAATGCTGCCCACTGCGTTGCCAACGATGTGTCTGTATTGCCATTATATGCAAGATAGTCCGTTATAACCCCTTTGAGTCGAGCCACCACCTCCTTACGGTGCAGCAGAGGATCCCACAGTCGCCAGCTCCATCTCCCGCGCAAAAGAGACAGAAGGTAAAATACAGCGGTCACTGGCGCATGGTCCAAAAGGGACGCAGCACATATATCCAACACTGGTCGTGAGTGCCTGAAGTGAAGGGGATGCGGGTAGATAATTTAATCGCGCATACGTGTTGTGTGCATTAGAGTAATAGGTGTATTCTCTGCTCCCAGGATGAAAGCAACGCTACAGATTCTCCCAGACCTACCTCCCGCAAACGGGCCAGCCTCTCCACAGACAGTGCTCCCGACTGAGAGGTACGCTGACATGACCTATCCAGTGTGTTATCAAAAACAAAATTGAGATCCCCACCCAGCAGACCATGGCGGTCTATTGTATTAGAGGCCTCACTAAGGGCAAGGTGGAAAATTTCTCATGACCTTCATTGGGAGCGTACACAGAGCCTATGGTGAACAGGGAGGCGCCCAAGGAGAACCTGTACGTCAATAGCCTCCCCTTTATCTCCGCCCCCTTCTGCAGAACCTTACCCTGAAACCTCTGGGCCACCTGCGGGTTTTGTGGCAGGGGAGGAAAAAAACTGCAGTGGGAGACTGCGGGACCTGAGGCGGTGACAATACCTCTGTAAAAGATGTGTCTCCTGCAGGACGCAAATATTGGCCTGTGAATGCTCTAGGAAGGAAAGGCAGCCCAGCGCTTCACCGGGTTGTTCAACCCTCGTACATTGAGCGTAAGGACTTTAAGTTTGGTATCAGGCATCACGCACAAGAGACCAGACCGTGCCCATGAAACCTAGTCATCTGCAAGTGTAGTGAACGAGACAGACCCTGCGCCCCAAGATCAGGCATGGACAGTGTGCCGGGCCCTCCCAACAGAATCCCCCCCCCCCCCCAACTACCCCACCCCAACTAAAATCCCAAAACAAATCAATCAATACATATTCAAATTGTCCTTCATCCTCAGATGATCGGAAAGGTGGTGCCATGGAGTAGTCCATGCAATACACAGCAGTTACCCCTCCCGCCGACGACCCCAACAGTGACAAAAAAAGACCAGCAGGTGTAAGTAGTCCACATAATTCAGCCGGTCTGGGTGTGTGTGTCCAAGGCGGCCATCTCCACCGCAGCTCTCTGGCCCTCAGCGATCACGGCCGCCTGAGGCTTCTTCACCCGTCGCCATCGACCCTGCAAACGCTACCGAGCCTTGGAATCCTCCAAGTCAGCCCCCTTGCTTTCCAACTCCTGTTCCTCAGCAGGTGGGTCAATGACCCAATACTCGGCAGGCCTCCGCAACTGATCGCAACTCATACAGCTTGTTTTCCAATTTAAACATTAGGCGGAATGGGTGGCCCCAACTGTAAGAGATATTCTGCTGCTGTAGATGGGCCGTGACCGGGCTGAAGAGCCTGCGCTTTTGCAAAGTAAGGGCTGAGAGGTCCTGGAAAAGGCCTGGCGACTGCCCTTGAAATGACAACGGATGCATCTGTCTGGCCCTCTGTAGGATCTCCTCCTTTGTGCGAAAGTCTTATATACAGACCAGAATGTCTGGGGGGGTCCCGAGGGGGCCCGCAAGGTCCCTACACGGTGGGCCCTGTCCAAACGCATATCTGATTCAAGTGGGCGCCCCAAGATATGATTGAAAAGTTCCCTTGCGTAGCGAAACAGATCTTTACTTTCATCGTTCAGTGGCACGTTGCGAATCCGTATGTTATGACGCCGAGATCTGTTCTTCAGATCCTCTAGGTGGATCTGAAGGTCGACCTGCTGGTGGTGGAGCCGCATGATTTCTTGTTGCAAAGCCGCTAGCTCAGTGTCTGCATTATCACTCTTCGTTTCAAGCTCAGCAACCCGTTCCCCAATGTTGTCCACGTCCCGTCTGACCTCTCTAAGTTCACTGGTGAACTCCTTCTTTAGGGTATGTATATCATCTCTCAGAGACGAGAACAAGAACTCCAAAAAGGCATTAGTGATAGGCTCCGAGCCGAACTCGAGTTCTGGCGACTCCTGTTTCGCGGCCGATGCCATAGCGTCTAGCTGTTGACTTTCCTGGACCTTGGCGAAGAGATCCTTCACGGTTTCATCTCTGCGCCCCTTGGAAGTGGACATCGCCCACCCCCTAAGTCGCCGCTCTCCACAGACTGGCCTCGATCCAAATTGCACCAGGCCAACAAATACACTGTCCCCACCTCCAGCAGTGACCCCGGGCCCCTGTCCTGCCCAGATCTGTCCGTCGCTGAAGTACCAGGCTTGTACGTCCGCTGTACTCTCGCCACGGCGAGGCTGCCAACACTCCCCCCCAATGAGTTCCACTTCAACAGCAGTGTCCGGGAGGTCGCCACAAGCTCTCTGTGAATCTTTGGATGGCCTCCCCACGCGAGGCACCCCCAGGGCTGCAACAGCTCCACCTATCACTAGGCGCACACTCAGGCCTCCGAACCCACAGCTCCCGCACCTGGCACCACAGCCGCTCCACGTCATGCATCCAAGATGTGCCCGCTCCACAATCAAGGTCCGTTGCTGCCCGCTGCCGCACCCTTGCCTCCGCCCTCAGGGCCCCCAGCTGCGGTCGCGCTCCGGTCGCCCGGGGTGCACAGTCCAGTCCGTAGCTCGCTGGGCCCACCTTTTCCTGCCTGCAGGGTCCACACCAGTCAAAAACTGCATCAGGGGGCCTCTCACACCTGCGCCCCTAGGTATGTGCTCTGCATGGGGGCTCCACCAAGCCTACCGTCGCCCTGCGTGCTCGTCTCGCCACAGGGCCACCCCTCCTCACTCCGCTGCAGCAACACCGCCAAGCCGCTGAGTCTCCCAATCACCCATTGCTGCCACGCCTCTCAGCTGCAGGCCGCCTGATCCCCGCCGTCCCGTCCCGCGATCTTCACTTAGGCCATATGGCGACTGAACCAGAGTCACCTCCTCAAAAGTCTATCCACTGCCGACCTCCACTCTGCACTGCCGGCGAGGTCTTGCCACTATCCTCAGCGGGGCCTCGCCCAACACTCACCGCCACAATGATCCGGCCGGGACCCAGCTCCGGCGACAGGGCCCGCAAGCGACGGCAGCACCAAGATGGAGGCTTCACCGCAGCCCTGGTCCACACTCACAAGTCTCTCAGCGGCCTCTCACCGCAGCCGGCAGCAATCTTCTGCCTGTCACCTCCAGACCTGGGCCACCTGTGATGGCCGCGCTGGCTTCCGTTCTCTCCGCCGCTACCACCGCCCGTCAGGAGCCTCCAGCCTAGCTGCTCCACAGTGTCGGGTTTCGGCTGCGAGGCCGCAGATCAGGCGCCTCCCGATCCCGACTCTTCAGGGGCGACCACCACTTCGAGAGGTAAGTTGGGATCTTGGAGCACAGGTAGGTACCCCAAAGAAAGGCACAGGGGGCTGCAGGGCGCCGGGTGCAGGGGTGTCTTTGGGTGTCGGAAAAGCTTACTCTCAGCTGGTCGCGTTTGTGGGGCCCCTGGTTCTGAGTCTACAGGCGGCGTCTGGTTCGTCGAGGAGGGTCTTTGGGCCCTGGACTTCAGGTCCCAGTCGCCGGGGGACGTCCTCGTGGTCTTGGATCACTCGGGCACGGGCCGGGCTCGGCGGGTGCAGAGTGGGCTGGTCCGGAGCTTCCTGGCTGGCACCTGGGGTGTTGTTGCAGCAGAGCCTCTGCTGATGGAAGTCTGTTACATTCTATGTAGATACTTTTGTATTTCCCTTTTAATTATATGTTTCCCTTTTAACTACACTGTGCATTTTTAACTCTGGCACATGCCATACAGTTGTGTTACATCATTTTAGAACTGTAGCTTGGACATTCTTCTTATGGTCTTGGCAAATGCACTACTGTGCTCCTTGTTATTAAACAGACTTTTTTTAACCTCATTGAATTTCAAGCTTCTTTTTATCTGAAATTTTACATTGGCGACGAGGAAGCCTGTACCTGCTACTCTCTGGAGCACAGGAGCGGTACTATTTCTTTGGGATTTGAACTTTTACTTCATTGGATACTGGAATACTGAAACATCATTTATTTGGACTTTCCATGATTTATTTGATCCATCTGTGTGATTTTCTGCAATTTTTACATGAATGTTTGCCTCTTATATTGATTTTTTGTGTTTTGAATTTTTTTTGGACTTGCTACTACTTACTGAGGAATTAACTTTATCTACCTTTATCTATCTTTACCTGCGCCCTCTAATTCTTTCCCTTCGCAACTGGGACGTCAGCGTCTTCAATTATGCTGACGATTTGCAGCTCGTCTTTCCACTTGATTCTCCTCAGGCGACTAACAACTTTCACGCCGTTATGACCCATATCCATCAATGGATGAATCAGAATCAATTAAAACTCAACCCTGGAAAGACTGAGCTACTTCTTCCTGGTTCCAGTGTCGCTTTTTGGGTTCCGCAGTTTTGGCCTCCCGACCTGGGCTCCCCTCCGACACCACTCAAGGCCGTCAGGAGCCTGGGGGTGACGATCGACGCTGAATTGTCACTCAAGGCCCAAGTGGGGGCCACGATTTCTTCGTGTATGTTCCAACTCCAAAAAATCCGGAAGATCAGGCACCTACTTCCACATGCGGCCTTGTGTCAGATCGTCATGTCCCTTGTCATTTCGCGCCTTGATTTTTCTAATTCCCTCTATCATGCACTCCCGCGATTTCTTTCACACCGCCTCCAGGTTGTACAAAACCAGGCAGCCCGCCTCATATTTAAGATCCCTAAGTGGCAATCGGCGAGGCCTTTGCTCCGCAGGCTTCATTGGCTACCAGTGAAGGAGAGAGCAGCCTTTAAGATGGGCTGCTTGGTATTCAAATCCCTTCGTTGTGCCTTCCCTGCTTTTTTGAAATCTCTGATTACTCTGTATCAACCTGCCCGCTCTCTTCGCTCAGCCTCCCATCACTTGGTTGTTACCCCCAAGTTTAAACTCCACAAATTTGGCGGCTGTCGCTTTGCTCTCGTTGCCCCCAAATTTTGGAATTCCCTCCCTCTGATTATCAAATCCAGTAAATCCCTCCTTCAGTTCAGGAAACTTCTCAAGACTTTTTTATTTACCCTTTCTGAATAAACTTTTTTTCTGCTCACTTACATGTCCCTTCAGCCAGCGCCATGAAACCTCCGGGTGTTAGTGCGCTTAATAAGAATCATTTAACATAACATAACATAACATACATGAATTTTGTCATCATCACAAAATTCCCCGTTTTTTTTAACCCCCTAATCTTCTGGACCGAAATACTGATTTTTAACCTGTTTGAGCGTTTTCCAAACTCTTCACATCGCTGGAATCACTGTTACCTGCTTGTGGTGTTTGGTTTCATAAGTCGCGCTGTTTCCCCAATGCGCGCGTTGCCATAGACACCTACGTCCACTGTCCAATTGAAAGACAAAGGAAGGACTCGTAAAACGGCACGCAACGTGATTCCGTCATCGCGGCATGCAATGTGATTACATCATCGCCGATGCGCACGGCAGCGCGTCTATTACATTTTCCAAGCATTTTTTACCGTTTGTCATCATATTTCAACACGCAACACAGCGTCAACGTTTTTCAACCGCTGATGTGCACGGCAACTAATTCAATCGTGGCACATCGTTTTGTAGTACAATGCCATTTAGCACATTCAACTTAAGTTTTTTCTTACTGCTTTCATCAATTGAACAGTGTGCTACGCTGATGCACACAGCTTGCATGGTATTTACTATTGTTTTGTTATATTAATCTTTAATTCTATATTTTATTTTCAGAGATATTTATTTAATGTGATTTTTTTTTTATGTGACATCAACATGCAATTCGATCCACCCACTAAATTTTTACAAGCTAAGGGAGAACCTCCTATTCCATGGTCCCGATGGGAGGAGGAATTTTTAACCTATTTAAAGGCAATTGATGGGGAGATAATGGGCAATGAGAGGGACGCAAGCATTTTGTTACATTGTCTTGGCTCTGAAGGTCAAGCTATATTTAGAACATTACCTGTTGCTATTGGAGAATTTTGGTACATTTGATGAAGCGCTTATGCGTATGGAAACTCGTTTTAAACCAACTACTAGTGTAGCACTCAATAGGTACAAATTGTACACTAGAGCTCAAAGAGAGGCTGAAACGTTTGATGATTTTTTAACTGCTCTCAGGAGTCTTGTAATTTCATGCAATTTGGGCAATCTTGCTGATGAAATGATAAGAGATCAAATTATTGTGAATGTAAGGAGTAAGAAAACTCAAGAACAATTGTGCATTTTAGGAAATCCTAACCTTAATGACACCTCCACTGCGAAGGCGTTTGAGCAATCAGATACATTGAGGAAAACAATTGCAGATGTTAATGCTAAAGGTGACAGTAGCAAAAGTATTGATGAAGTATGTGTGGTAAAACAAATCGTTTCTAAGCCTCCTCAACAATACATGAGAGATTTGAAAAATATTGTTTGCTTCAGGTGTGGTAGTACCAACCACATAGCGTCATTCAAGTTTTGTCCTGCCATAGGAAAGGAATGTATTAAATGCGGTAGAATTGGACATTTTGCTAAGGCATGCAAGGATGATCGTAGAAGAACTATTGATACTCAAAGGAGTGTAAGCTCCAAAAGTAATGATGTTTCCGTTGTGAGGAGTGTCAGTCCGTCTGATGGAGACTCTAATTTGGTAAGAGGTATGGTTCTTTCCATTCTTGATATGTGTTCTGTAGAGGAGAATTTAAGTTCACCGAAATGTACTGTTACATTTTTGAATTAGTTCTTTGATCTTATGGCGGATTCTGGTTCGCCAGGGACCATTATAAGAGATAAATATTTTGAAGAGAAGTTTGATGAAATCTTGTCTGTTAGGGATTTGTCTACTCCTGATATTGTTGCTTGGACTTTTGACTGTTCTACTATTGACCTTGTAGGGTATGTTGCTTCTGAAGTTGAATTTAAAGGTAGGTCAGCTCTCATAAAAGTGTATGTTGCGAGGAAAGGTGTGAATGTTTTGGGATGGAGGGATCAGTGGAGACTAGGAATCATTCTCAATCCAAGTAATAAAGAACTAGTTATGGTAATAGAGGACAGTGATATTTGTGGAGTCATGAGTACTGATTCAGTTCTTGTTGAAAAGAAGTTTCCTGAAGTATTTTCTGACACTTTAGGGAAGCTTAAGGGTTTCACCCATGAGATCAAATTAAAAAAGGGAGTTTCTCCTGTAAAACAAAAGCCTAGGAATGTGCCAATTAACGTGAGAGATGAATTAGGCAAACTTTTGGAAGGTATGTTGGATGAAGGAGTAATTGAAGAGGTGGAATCATCAGAACAGGTTTCCCCGATTGTTTTGGCACGTAAATCTGATAATTCATTGAGGCTGTGTGTTGACCTTTGTGCACTGAATGCAAATATTTTAATCGATTGCCATCCTTTGCTGAACATTAATGAGGTTGTGAGTATGTTGGGAGGGGCCACCGTTTTTTCAACCTTGGACCTCAGGTCGGCCTATCATCAAATTGAATTAGCTAAAGAATCTTGCCATTTGACTGCTTTTATAACACCATAGGGGTTGTTTCAATTCAAGAGGATGCCTTTTGGACTAGCATCTGCGGCGTCTGTTTTTCGGAGGTCTATGTGCCATCTTTTCAGACAAATGGGGTCATGTGTGAAATGCTTTCAAGATGACATTTTAATTTATTCACCTGATGAAGCAACCCATTCAGAACATCTTGAAAGTGTATGTAAGATTCTCAAGGATTATGGACTCACATTGAAAAGGAACAAATGTAAATTTTTCCAAGAAAATGTTGAGTACTTCGGTCATACGCTTTATAAAGAGGGTGTTATTCCAAAAAGTTCTCTTGTTGATGCTATACTTAGAGCACCGTCACCAGACTCTAAAGAGAAGCTTCTTTCGTTCTCAGGACTTTGCGAGTATTATAGCAAATTCATAAAAGATTTTGCTTCGAAAATGGAGCCATTGAGAGAACTCACAAGAAAGAATGTGGAATTTGTGTGGGAAGAAAGTCAACAAAAAGCATTTGAAAACATTAAGGCAGAAATGGTTGCTGCACCGTCTCTTAAACCATTTTGTGTTGGAAAAACCTGTGTCCTTACTGTGGACACCAGTCTGTATGGTTTAGGATGTGTGTTGTCACAGTGTTCTGGGAAGGATGAATGGAATGTGGCTTTCGCCTCACGCACGTTGAATTTGACAGAGACGCTATGCTGTCATAGAAAGTTGGTTGCTGGCGTGTGTATGAGGTGTAGAACACCTAAAAATTACATTTGGGGTGCACGGTTTATTCTCAAAACAGATAATAAACCTTTGATTACCATTTTAGCTCCTGGTGGTGGTCTGAATGCCACGGCAAGAATAGCTAGATTAATGTCACGTTTACAAGAATATACATTTACTGTTGAATATGTTCCTGGAAAAGTGAATGTTACAGCGGATTGTTTATCACGTCTTCCCTGTGATGGAAGTGACAGTTCATGTAAAGAGGCAATTGTGCAAGTTTTTCAGAGGTTTTGTCCAACAGATTTGGTGCTATCTCTGAATAGTTGTGGAGGAAAAGTATGAAAGAAGATACAATTTTGCAGCAAATTATCAATGATACCGGTGTCGGTTGGCCTTCTAAGAAAGACATTTCAGATGAGTTATTTCCATTTTGGAAAATTTCAGATGAGGAAGGTGATTTTATTTACAGACAAGGAAAATGCATTCCACCTGTTCCATTACGTGACACTATCTTAAATTTGAGTCATGAGAGTCATCTAGGTATGTCTTCTATGAAGAGGCTTATCAGGTCATTTTTTTGGTGGCCTGGTTTAGACAGGTATGTGGACAGGATAGTTAGAGAATGTCCGGAATGTGTATGCAGCGAAAAATCTCTCAGGTGTAATCCGGCTCCACTTATTCCAGTTAAGTAGCCAGATTATCCGTGGCAGAAGATTGGTTTAGATATTGCTGGGTCTTTTAATTTTTTACCACAGGATTGCAGGTTCGCCATTGTCATGGTGGATTATCATTCCGAATGGCCTAAAGTGAAGCTAGTTCCACGTGTTACCGCCAGTAGTGTTATTTTATTTTTGAAAGAAGTCTTTGCCAGGGAAGGAAGTCCAGAGGTGATTATATCAGACAATGGTGTACAGTTGAAATCTTATGAGATGATGGAGTTTCTAAAGTTGCATAATATTCGGCACATTACCACATCTCTTTATGAACCTCAAGGGAATGTTCAGGTGGAAAGGTTCAATAGAGTTCTCAAGCAAGATATACTTTGGGCACGTAATTTTGGTGCAGATTGGAAAGACAAATTAAAGGAGAAATTGTGGTTATACAGTATAACTTCCCATACAACCACGAAAGTTTCACCTTTCCATTTACACAAAGGTAGAGATCCAGTTTCTAAACTGTGTCCTTGGCGGTTTAAGAAGGTTGTCAGAGGTCAGACTTCTGAGCTAAATAAAGAAGACATAACTCGTAGGGTGAAAGAAAAACAATTTAAAAGTAAAAACTATTATGTTTCTCATATGAAGGTTAAAATACCCAAATTTGTTGTTGGGGATTTTGTTAGGATACGTAAACCTGGAATTCTCCTTAATCATGATGCAAAGTTTAGCAGACCCTTGAAAATCGTCAAAGTCAATAATAATAGTGTGGTCACTCAAGATGGTCATGTTTGGAATGAGAGACGTGTTTCTAAGTGTTCCATAAATAATTTATAATGTTTGTAAGGAAGGAGATGTGTTACATACATTCTATGTAGATACTTTTGTATTACCCTTTTAATGATATGTTTCCCTTTTAACTACACTGTGTATTTTTAACTCTGGCACATGCCATACAGTTGTGTTACCTCATTTTAGAACTGTAGCTTGGACATTTTTCTTATGGTTTTGGCAAATGCAGTACTGTGCTCCTTGTTATTAAACAGACTTTTTTTAACTTCATTGGATTTCAAGCTTCTTTTTATCGGAAATTTTACAGAGTCCCAGTCTTCTAGACGGTCTAGGCAGGCAGGTCCTCTGGGTGTCCCAAGGTTGCTGTCCGCAGGGGTCGCCGGGATTGGGCAGGAGTAGGTTCCAGGATCGATAGGCCGGTAGGGCTGGGGCCAAGTCAGTTGTGGTCGTACTGTTGTTAGCAGCTGTGCGGCGGGTCTTCTTCCTCTTGATCTTACTTCTTCTTTTCGTATTGAGATCTGAGGAACGAAGGTTCAGGGAGCCCCTAAATACTGAATTTAGGGGTGTTACAGGTAGAGCAAGAGCAGGGACCAATAGGTCCCTGTCCTGGGGTGGGTACACCCCCTAGTCTCTTCCTCTCCTGTAAGAGGGGGGCAAGAGCCTAGCTGTGATTGGGCAGGGCTCTCCATCTTCAAGATGGCCGGAGCCCGGGGTCGTGCTTCACCTCGTCTCCCCCACCTGAGGGGTGGGGTCGGCACAGGCTGGCACACCCCCCTTCCTGATGTAGTTTTTCCCGCCAGTCTTCCCGCCAGAGTGGGGGTCAGGACTGGTGGGGGCCAGTTGCTGGGTACAGCAAATGGTCTGGAGAAGCTCATAGAGGCGGCATTGCCTTTGAAGCTTCCCCCTGCCCATCCTGGGGGAGGAGGCCTAGCACCTCGCCCAGAATGTGCATTGTTGCAGGCCCAGGAGAGCGGGGGCTCTCCACCCAGAGGTCCAGCAACATGTCTGCTGTGTGGCAGCCTCAGCCCAGACGTGGATTCTAGTTAGGTTTCAGGGGGCATCTCTAAGGTGCCCTCTGTGGTGCATTTTTCATTAAATCCCACACTGGCATCAGTATGGATTTAATGTGCTGAGAAGTTTGATACCAAACTTGTCAGTCTTCAGTGTAGCCATTATGGTGTTGTGGAGTTCGTAATGTCGACCTCCCAGCACCATATACTCTTAATGGCATCACTGCACTTACAGTGCCCAGGAATGGCCCTGAGTACTGTAGGGGCACAGGGCTCATGCACCTGTGCCCACACCACTGGCACTGTACGTAGGCACTCAGCCTGCAAAGGCAGTGTGGGTGCCAGGGTACAGGGCCCCCAAGGGTGGCACAATAAGTGCTGCAGCCCTTAGCGGTCTTCTCTGGTCACCATGCCCTGGGTACCTAGGGTACCATTTACTAGGGGCTGACAGGTGGCCAGAGATGCCAATTGGGTTTTAGTTTCAACACAGTTTTAGGGAAGGAACACAGGCTCTGGGTACCTGGTTGGCAGGAGCCCAGGGCACTCTCAGTCAAAGCACATAAGCAGTTCAGAAAAAAGTGGGGGCATACCAAAGCAAGAAAGATGGCACATTCTCACAACAAACCAAACAGCTAATAGATAGGTTTTTTGTCCTACTTAACCCTACCAACTCCATGTGTCTTATGGAGTATGTGAGTAGGGTTCTCTGAGAAAAGCATGACTGAGTTACTCAGTATCTAGCGTTAAATTAGTGCCTTACCAAACGTTGGGCGCCATGTAGTGTAGTTCCTCTTTCCCTAATAGGCTCTGCGCATTAGAATAATATACCCCATAGATTTGGCATAGGAATGGGGTCAGTATGCCCCTATCGAGTGTATTAAACTTAATTACTTTGTGCCAGCTAACTCAGAGGCCACTAGAAACTCCTTGTAAACAAGAAGGGAGTAGTTTCCGGCAACTGCATAAACATGACAACATTGTTTCCCTTTAAAATCAGAACACTCTCAGAATCGTGGAAACAACAGATAACAGTTTCACTCAGCCAATCGTGCATGCTTAGTTTCTTCAGAGTTACACAGAAAGAATAGACAGGTGTTTCAATAAAATGATTTATTGAACAGTCTTGTTTCTCATGTAAGAGATATGAGCTGTCACAATCGTAAGAGAGTATGCAAGATATATTGTGTATAGCGTAAGCAGTAAAGAAGAAAAATAATACTGCCCTAGCATTATCTTTTAGCTATGACGCATATAGTCATATACATAAATAACATAAGCTAAAAATGCGAGTACTCATAAGATGCTTCTCTAACTAGTTCTACCCCAGTGTACCTAACTGAAGTTTAGTATAAGGTAAGAAGTAGGTTTTGTATTCTCTATTATGGTATGCTATAGTCTGGTATGCCAAGAGTCCCTCTAGGTTCTAGTCAGCTCCATATCTTGAGAATGAGAGAGGTGGGAATCTCTTTCCGTATCTCGAACTCTAACACCCCGCAAAGGGAGTCAGAACACTGGAAGCTGGATTCTCTGGGAGCAGGAATGACAGCGTCTCTTCTCAGTGAGTCAGGCCGGGACACGGGCTCCTCTAAAGTAGAGGTCTCCTCCTACTTGCTTGGTCAAGGGAAGGTATATTTATGCCTGGTAGGTGCCTTGGAATGTTAGCATTGATGTAAAGTCGGGCAGAGAAGATGTGAGGAATAAACATTTAAGGAATAGCGGTTCATGCATAATAAATGAGTTCTTGGAGAAATCAATAATCCTGTGCAAGGGGAACTCCCAAGAGCTTAAGGGTCTGGTTTCTAAGAACTCGTTGTGATGTTGGGGTGGACGGATGTAGGTGACCATGCCTGTATTTGGATAGCATGGCTAATGCCTAAATAGGGACTGGGATCTTATGTCTATATAATGGCAATGCGAATTGTGCCTATATAAGGACATGTTTCAGGAAAGAATATATACGGACACCTAAAGCGGAATACAACACACTAAGGTCACCAGATTGCCCACTTGCGTCTCTGACTGCTACCCAGGCACTCAGCGCCTTTTATACCTCGTCCTTCCTAGTGAGGCCTCTGACTTGGACTTTTAGGTTTTTGTACACAGACTTCAATTCTCTCACAGTGTACAGCGCCAACATATCCTCCTCAAAGGTAATGTCCATGGATGCAACAGATCATGCTATTGATTCTGGGATGATGAAGCATAAAGTTCACATGGCAAGATCACAAACATCTGCCAAAAAGAAAACGGGTTAGTATGTGGCACGTAATGGTCTGCGATATGGCTGTATTGCACACCAATCACTGTAAGTCAAGTGGAAACGCAAGTCCGATCCTCACCGCTGACAACCAATGATAGAAATGGGATTTTTAGTAGGCCAGCACGCGGGCCAAAGCCAGACAAAAATCACCACTCTAGTCAGGATAAGGGTGTTACGCGTCTAAAATATCCCCTGCTCACCCCCTTGGTAGCGTGGCACGAGCAGCCAGGCTTATCTTAGAGTGTAAAGCATTTGCACATAACCAACAGTAAGACAGTGTACGCACCACAAAAGGACACCACACCAGTTTAGAAAAATATCCAATATCCAATAATCTAAGACCAAAAATGATGCAAATCCGCAATACTATACTTAAAAAGTTCACAGTTCAAAAATACGTTGATTAAAAAGAGTTCCTTTGTGGATAGCTCCGTCCGGGCTTCCACGGCGTCGTGAGCACACAAATCCAAAAACAGTTCTGGCTGACTGCGGGGTCGCAGGCCAGCTACGGTGTCGGGAAGACCCGTAAACAGTACCTTTCAGAGATGCAGGGCGATGGGGCACTTGGAGTCACTTGCGTTGCAGGTTGAACTCCTTTCTGATGGGATTCGGAGTGCTGGCGCCAACAGGCATCGGGTGCGGCGGTGTGAAGCGCAGCAGTGTGGCATGCGGTGCCCCCAGATCGCGGCACGAGCAGCAGCTCAGTGGCGGCGTCAGATGGCAGCGTCGGTGAGACAAGGGTCACGGAGCGAGATGGAGGCGGTGCTCGTCACAGTGCTAGCAGGTCAAGGTGCAAGCAGCGGCGTTGTCGTTGCTGAAGCGCTGTTGTTGGCTGACGAACTACAGTCGATGATACCCGCGTCGGTAGGCCAACGCTGCGGTGTGGGATGAGGGCCGTGAATTGTGTAACTTATGAGCGGTGCCCCCTAACCACGGTGCAAGCAGCCGCGTCGATTTCAGCAGGAAGTGGCGGCGTCAGGAAGGCCACAGCATTGTCGTGTAGTGAGGCGGTGCAGGGCCCACAGGTCGTGGTGCGATCATCGGCTCGGTGATGGCATCAGCAGGCATAGTTGGTGAGACCGGGGTCGCAGTGCGGCGTGGCGGTGGTGCCCCCTGCGGTGCCAAAGCTTCTGCATGAAGCAAGGCCGTACGTAGTGCGGTGCCCACAGGTCGCGGTGCGAGCAGCGTCTCGGTGATGGTGTCAGGGGGAATCATCGATGAGACTAGGGTTGCCTGGTGGCGGTGCCAAAGCTTTGGTGTGAAGCAAGGCGATGTTGAGTGTGGTGCCCACAGGTCACAGTGTGAACAGCGGCTTCGGGATGGCGTCAGCAGGCGTCGTCGGTGAGACCAGGGTCGCGGTGCAGTGGTGCCCTCTGCGGTGCCTTTAGGACACGGGTTCGGCAGGGTTGTCGTAGACGTCGTTGAGTGGCGTTCTTTGAGTTGCAGCACAAATCACACAGTCCCCAGTGCTGCGGGTCGAAGAACCTGAAGTCTTTGCTGTACCTGAGACTTCGTGAACGGGGGGCAAGCTCTACCTCAAGCCCCTGGAGAGTCTAACCAATTCGGTTGCAGAAAGTCCAGTCCAGGCCTGTCACTGCCCAAGTCAGAAGCAGCCACTGCAGGTCAGCCCAGCAAAGCACGCAGCAAAGCAGTCGTTCCTTTTAGCAGCTTCCCGGCTCTTCTTCTTGTTAGTCTTCTTTTTCCAGATGAGTGCTAAAGTTCAGGGGTCTGGGACCCAGTAATTGTACACAAAAATCCTTTAATCTGCCAGGCGACGGTGTCCGGCCAGAACCAGTTGGGCCTTCTCTGGTGTGAATTCCTGGCAGGAGGTGGAGACAGCTTTGTCAGAGGCAGACCAGGCCCTTTGAGGTGCAAGGAAATCTCCTTCCTCTTCCCCCCCATCGTAACCCAGGTCTATTTAGCCCTTTCCTGACCTACCTAGACTATCAGGAGCCACCCAGCTTCCTAGCCATCTGTTGTCCAAAAACCAAACAGGCAATCCACATACCAGCAGAGGCACACGGAATGACCGAGCAAAATAATACCCACTTTATAATAATGGCCTCTATGAACTCAGAATGAAAAGGGCACTCTCACTAAAGGCTGCGTCTTTAGACGCTGAGTTCAGGCATACCAAACTTCATTCACTTATACCTTTTTCGGGCTACGTACGTGGATGGCACAATCCGTGCTGCAGGCCCACGAGTAGCGGTTGACTCAAAAGCCCCGGCACCCGCAGTGCCCCTTACTGGGGACTGACAAGTAAGTCACACAATCAATCCTAACACAATTTACCACAGGAGCACCAGCACTTTACCACTGATCAGCAGTGTGAAAAGCGCGAAGAAATGTTATACCAGCAAAAACAGAGTCAAAACCAGGAGGGCAGGCAGCAAAAACTCGGGGGCAACACGCCAAAAGATGCCACGTCTAACAGGCAGGCACCATGGGGTGCCCTCCACGGTGTGCAAGGATTTCCCCAGCCACCCATTTTTTCAATGGGAGCCTGTGTTCTAGTGTAATTTTCCCGATTTATGCCCTTATATAGGTATAACTTATCCTATCCTTATATAGGTATAAGAATCATAACCATATTTAGACACAGCCATTGCAGTCCAAATACGGCATGGCTACTTCCACTAAGCTCCTAGAGTACAACGAGTTCTTGAAGACAACCAGCCTTCAGCAGCCTGGGAATTCAGTATTGATTTGTCCCAGAACTCCTGGAGTGTGTAAAGAACTTCGAGTTCTTAGTGCCGTTATTCTGTCCACCCTTACGTCAAACTCGGCACCTTCCAGGTATAAATATGCCACCATCTGCCCCAGCAAATACACAGTGGTTTTGGAGTAGATCGACTAACTACTTGCCCGACGCCCTGCTGTATGCGAGTGCCGAAGGAAGCCGACCCTCCCTGCTGACGCACTGAGAGAGACGCTGTCTTTTCTCCTGCAGAGAAATCCAGCTCCAGTGTTTCCCTGCTACCCTTGTGGGTTACTGGGAGATCAATCAATCATCAATCATAGACATTTATAGAGCGTTCTACTTACCCGGAGGGTCTCAAGGCGCTAGGGGGGGGGGGTGCTGCTACTGCCCGAACAGCCAGGTCTTGAGCTTCTTCCTGAAGGCGAGGTGGTCTTGGGTCAGGCGCAGGTCGGTCGGGAGGGAGTTCCAGGTCTTGGCAGCCAGGTAGGAGAAGGAACTTCCTCCTGTTGTCGTTCTTCGGATGCGGGGGACGGCGGCGAGGGCGTGACTGGCTGATCGGAGGTGTCGTTTGGGAGCGTAGAAGTTGATGCGGTTGTTGAGGTAGCTCGGGCCTTGTCTAGGGCTCTAGAGATAGACTCCTGAGAGAGAGATACAAGACCTCCTTCATTCTATAACCAAGGTACGGAGCTGATTAGACCATTAGAGAATTCTTGGATAGATTCTTGACAGAAACTATTTAACTCCAGCTACACCTCACTTACTTCTTCCCTTGTACTAGGCTTAGGTGTATTTTAGATGCACCAGTTGAGTACTTTTAGTCATTATTTATCATTGTTTGCATTTTATCTATTTTAAGTATCTTATGGCTTAGAAACCATATAAATGCTTTTACAGTATTATTTCATGATACTCCTTTTACTGTACGCACTTTACTTCACAGCAAGTATTACGATTGTAGCAATTCACTTCTCTTGCATGAGAAAGGAGACTGCTCAATAAATAACCTTTTTATTGAAAACGCCCGTCTCTCTACTTTTCTCTGCACTTCTGGTGAAACGAAGCATGCACCATTGACTGAGTGAAATAGCTATCTATTGTTTCCGCGACTCTGGAGATATTCCTTATTTCAGGGGGAACAAAGTTGTCATGTTATATGGTTGTCAGAGACTAATCCCTTCTTGTGTACTCGAGAAAGTTTCTAGTGACCTCTGAGCTAGCTAGCACACACAATTAAGTCTAACATATTCAATAGAGACCTAGTCGACCTAAGTCCTACGTCTAAACTATCGTTTATGTTATTCCAATGCGCAGAGCCTATTGGGAATATAGGAACTACACTACAGTGTTCTCAATCGGAACGCAGGCTCCCATTGAAGTCAATTGGAGTCCAATTGAATCTTAACCGGAAGCATGTGAATGCATCAAAATCGCTCGGTCGGACTCCCCCGATCCGAGATGTTCGTTAAGCATTTCAGAACTGAATCGGTCGGAATGCTTTCCGGACGAAATTGTAATCGGCCCCTTAGTGTTTCTGTAACATGGGAAAAGTCTGAAGGATTTGTTCAAGATAAACCTAGATTTTTACATGAAATGTCTCTCAGCATATTAAAAAGTATATATTGTGAATGAGGAGCCCGCAATTGAAGGACAAAGTTTTATAAACATAGCCAAAAAGGAATATGTTAGTTTCCTTGTAAGCATCTATTTGTAATGTGTAGTGCTGTAGAGTTATATGATTAGCATTATCCTGCCTTCTATTGCTGTGCTCGGATGATTATAAGTTGTTTTTCTTCGAAGAAGTCTTTGAGTCACGAGGCATAGTGACTCCTCCTCCAATGTGTATTGCGCATGTTTCTCAGCTCCTTTGTTAGATTATTTTGGCCTATCAGGTGAGCGTTAGAAAAGGAGCAATAAAGTGACAGAGTAAAGAAACCTGTGTAAAAAGTCATAATGGCTCCTAATCTACTTGGTCCCGGTCGACGTGGATGGCTTCGACGTCGGTGTCGAGAGGTATGACTACCATCTGTTCTCTGTCGACCCAGGACTCTGGGTCGAAGCGACGTCGACGTTCGGCGTCGAGGAGTAAGACGTCGAGACCTCGGACGAGGTCGACGTCGAGGACTTCACCGGCGTCGACACACCATTGATGTCATGATGAGTCCCGAAGAGGCAGGCACTCGCCGTCGAGGCAACACCGCCATCCGGCGTCAACTTTGACGCGAAGGTCGACGTCTAGGAGAGAAAGATCGACGTCAATGTGAAGGCACTCGACGTCGGGGAGTTCGTTGACGTCAAGAAGAGCGACGTCGAGAAGAGAGACGTCGAAGAGGTCGACGGCGAGGAGGCACAAGTCGATGTCGAAGAGGAAGTCGAGGCCCAGAACTGTGTCTAGTGCCTCTGTGGTTAGCGTCTCCTCATCATCGGCGAGTCAGCGGCGCCGGCGCTCGTCCTCAGAGAGATCTACCTCCACAGCATCCTCCCAGAGGCCTGCTCGTAAGAAGAGGAGAGTTCTTAGGTCACCGGACTCTGATTATTCCCGGACCTATTCGCCCTCAAGGCCCAGGACGCCTACGCCTCCTACTCTTCTGCAACTTCCTTCTCCACTGCCTCCTCCTCCTCCTCCGCCACCTCCTCCACCTCCTCCTCCTCCTCCACCACCACCTCTGCCTCTACAACCGAAGACTTTGGTTCCGGCTCAACCTCTTCTGCTTCTGCAGCCTCCTGGGCCGGTGGCTCCTGCAAGGCCCAGAAAGCCCAGTTCAAGATCCAGAAGGAGGCACCGCTCTCGCAGTGAGCGTAGATCTTCGACGAGGTCACGTCATCGTCGGCGGAGAGAAATGTCACGGTCCAGGTAAACGGACTCGTCCAGTGACAGGAGATATTCTCCCACTTTGTCGGACTCTCCTCCTATGAGAGTGTCGCCAGTGGATGACATTGTGACGTTCCAGGGTGTGCTGCTGAGGGGGGCAGCGAAGTTAGGGATCACACTGATGGTGCCCACCCCTTCCACCTCTGTGATCTTTGAAACGTTGCAGCGCAGGCACCTCTCTCGCCTTTTGCTGCCTTTGGTGTCAGGACTGGAGGAAACGGCCATGGAGCTGTTTCTGACGCCGGCCTCTGTGAAGTGGGTGCCATCCCGGTTTCAAAAGAAGTACAGACCCCCAGATTCGGATCCAGCGTTCTTAAGATCAGATCCTGTCCCGGATTCTGTCATTGTGACAGCAGCCAAGAGGCAGCATTTTACTGCCCCTCCGTCTACTATCCCTCCCGACAAGCTGGCCAAAGAAATCACAATGGATTTGGCAGGGAGAAAAGTCTGCAGTACAGCTGCCACCTCTATGAAAGCGGCGAGTTCATCAGCGCTTTTGGGTCGGAATGACCGCTCCTTGTGGGAGTCCCTGCAGCAATTCATTGAACTCCTCCCGAGGGACAGGAGAGAAGACTTCCAGGAGATCTTGAATGAGGGCATGATGGTCTTGAATCAGGTCACCAGTTCGGCATAAACTTGAGATGCCACTCCTGGTTGCGCCTTACCTCTCTTAAACCAGAGACGCAACAGCGGATTGCTAAATTGCCCTTTTAGGGATCTACCCTCTTCGGGACTCATGCAAACGAAGAGATGGCCCGCATGAAGGCGTAAGGGGAAACGCTGAAAGCTGTAGGTTTGGAGAAACCAAAGGAGCAGCAGAAGTCCTTCCGCCCCTGCCAGAGGCGTTACTCTTCCCAGAGATTTCAGCGAGGGCAAGGTCACCAAGCTGGCCAACAGCAACAGCAACAACAGCAATACCAACAACAACCCTTCCAGAAGTGTCAGAGGGGCAGAGGTGGCCAGCAGGCCTCCTCGACGAATAAGGGCCCGGCCGGGTCTAAGCCCTGAGGAATTACTTCCCCCTCATCCGTTTCCCGCTCCAGTGGGGGGAAGCATACAGAATTACTTGGCGTAGTGGAGAAAAATTACTCAGGACAAGTTGGTGCTGAATATTGTTTGCAATGGATACAGTCTTCGTTTTGTCAGCCCTCCTCCAGCTATTCCACCGGTTCGTTCGCAATACCAGCTGCGCGAACTTCGAGCGGAGGCCGATACCCTGTTAAGAAAAAGGGCGATAGAAGATGTCCCTCTGTCTCAAAAGGGAAAGGGTCTATACTCAAAGTTCTTTCTGGTATGCAAAATGGACAGAAACAAGTTCAGGCCCATTCTGGATTTGCGACAAGCAAACAAATGGATTTGCAGGGAGAAATTTCGCATGCTGTCCTTGCACCAGATTTATCCTCAGCTGCAACGAGGAGACTGGCTTTGCGCAATAGATCGGCAGGGTGCGTACTTCCATGTGCCCATTGCACGGAAACACTGGAAGTTTCTGCACTTCCTAGACGGCACCAATCACTATCAGTACACCGTACTTCATTTGGTCTGAAGTCTGCACCCAGGACTTTTTCAAAATGTATGGCAGTGACGGCAACGCACCTGAGAAAGAACAAAAAAACATTTCACTGGATCCCCACCGAAACAAGAAAAACAGTCAACCACGCACTGGTTACAAGCCGTCTGGACTACGGAAACACCCTTTACGCCGGTACCACCGCAAAACTGCAGAAAAAACTCCAACGCATCCAAAATGCTTCAGCCTGACTCATACTAGACATCCCCCGCACAAACCACATTTCCGTTCACCTGAAAGACCTTCACTAGCACCCCTTCAACAAGAGGATAACGTTCCGTCTCCTCACCCACGCACACAAAGCCCTATACGAACTTGGACCTGATTGTCTCAACACGCGCCTTTCCTTTTACACCCCCACCCGCCAGCTGCGTTCGTCCAACCAAGCCCTCGCCGCTGTTCCGCGCATCCACAAAGCCACCATGAGGGGAAGATCCTTCTACTTAGCGGCCAAAACCTGGAATTCCCTCCCCATCCACCTCCGCCTTACTCAAAACCACCTAGCCTTCAGAAAACAGCTTAAAACCTGGATATTCGATAAGTAAACCTCCCCCCCCCTTCCTCAAGCGCCTTGAGACCCTCTGGGTATGTAGTGCGCTATATAAATTCTGACTTGACTTGACTTGCAGGTGTTTGTCTACCCGTACCTGGACGACTGGTTGATCAAAGCCTCCACCTTCCAGGATGTGCAATAGCATTTCAACAGGACGGCCGTTCTGCTGAATCAGCTGGGTTTGCACATCAACATGTCCAAGTCCGTTCCGACTCCTGTTCAGTGCCTGCAGTACTTGGGAATCTCCATCAATACTCTCAGAGCAAGCGTGTCTCCTTTGGAGGAGCGACGCTTATCGATCCTTCGGAAGTCTCATGCTCCCATGTCCGTTTCATCAACGACAGTGAGGTGGTTGTCTTCTCTTCTTGGGTCGATGGCCTCTTGTATATTCCTCACACCACATGCACGCCTCCACATTAGACCGCTGCAGGAATGTCTGGAGGATCGATAGAACCAGAAATGAGGGAGCTGGGACGACAGGATCCAAATGTCTCTACACGCTCAACAGTGCCTGCGATGGTGGTGTTCAGAAGAGAATGTCCTCAAGGGGGTTCCGTTACACAAGGACATTCCCATGCAGACTATTGTGACGGATGCTTCTCTCCGCGGCTGGAGAGTGCATTCAGACCATCTACAGATTCAAGGAACGTGGTCCCAGGTGGAGTCCACGTATCACATCAATTTTCTGGAACTCAGAGCTGTTCATTTGTTATGTCTCTAAGACAATGGAAAGAGGAAGGTCTTAATGGCTTTCCGAAAGGCTAATGTGTCCTCTATGCCACGAATAGAGACTGGCAGGGAGTTCCACAACTTAGCTGCCAGGAGCCGAAATAAACGGCCCCGGCACGGCACAGTTTAATCCTAGGTATGATTACCAGATGTTGTCCCAATGAGCGCAAGCTACGTTGGGGAATGTACGAGGTTAGAAGAGGCCGCAACAGCTCAGGACTTTTACATTTGAAGATTTTAAACGCCATACAGAGTGCTTTAAACTGGATCCGTGCGCCAATCGGAAGCCAGTGTATGCCTCTGATTGTGGCTCTAGCAGAGCATCAACGGGGAAGTCTGACCAGTGCTCTAGCTGCCGAGTTTTGGACTCGTTGGAGTTGCAGGATCTCGGCTTTGTTTGCGCCCAGGAGCAGCACGCTCGCATAGTCCAGGCGCGATAAAATCGTAGCCTGGACAATAAGCTGCCAAACTGGCGCATTGACGAACTTCAGGATGGGGTGGAGACCTCTCAACAGGCCCACGCAGGTCGCAGCCACCTTCTTCGTGTGGGTCTGAAAATTGAGAGCCGCATCCATCCACACTCCCAAGTTCTTAACCACTGGTTTTGGTGTTGGCATGGTAGCCAGCGAGGCCAGCCACCAGTGCTCATTCCAGAGGGAGGTGTTTTTCCCTACCAGCATCACTTCCGTTTTGCTAGCATTCAGCTGCAAACAATTGTCAGCCATCCACTGAGCAACTGCTGCCATCCCATCTCTGAACCTAGTGGCTGATATAGAAGGCCCTTCAGCTAAGGTGATGACCAGCTGAGTATCGTCAGAATACAATACCAGCGTTAGGCCCCAGTCTTTTGCCACTACCGCAAGAGGTTGCACGTAAAGATTGAACAAAGACGGGCTCAACGCAGAGCCCTGCGGAACCCCCTGGCCAATGGAATGGGCTTGAGATAGGAACGGCGGTGCCGACACCCGGAAGGATCTGTCCATAAGGAATGCTCGAAACCATTCCAAGGCCCGGCCCGTGATACCTATTGCCTCCAAGCGATACAAGAAGATGTCATGCAAATTGCGGTCCAGGGACTGATACTTGCGAGGCTGGACTTTGGAAACGCGATTTACCTTGGGACCCCTGACTCCACACTAAAAAAGTTGCAGGTAATTCAGAATTGTGCGGCTCGAACCCTGCTCCAGCTACCCCGCAGGACCTCTGTGAAGGCCGGACTGACAAGATTACATTGGCTTCCGGTGAAAGACAGGATCAGCTTCAAATCCCTTTGTGTTGCTCATCAATCTTTTTGGGAAACTGGGCCACTGATCAGTCGCCCTTTAATCACCCCTTATCTTCCCAGCAGACAACTTCGGTCTACCAATGCCTTACTGGCTGTTGTGCCAAAGGTTAAAAGGTCTAGATCAGGAGGTCGCTGCTTCTCCTTGAACGCGGCCAAATTGTGGAACAGTCTACCCTTTCATCTCAGGTCCAACTTGGACCTCACCTCTTTTAGGAAAAATTTAAAAACTTTCCTGTTTAACAAATAGTTTGTTCCTCCTGTATTCAGCCCTACGGGCAACACTTGTTAGCTTTCAGCGCTGGGACGCCTCCGGGCAGCTATTCTACGCTTTACAAAACTCATTTTCATTTCATTTCATTCATTTAATTTCATTTCATTTCATTTCATTCATTCATGGGACACCGTATCAAAGGCAGCGCTAAGATCTAATAGAATAAGCGCTGCACTCTGACAGGCGCCAAGAATCGTTTGTAAATGCTCAGTGGTGGCTAGTAGGGCAGACTCAGTACTGTGCCCCGGTCTGGAACCGTTTTGCGATGGATCCAGGGTATCATGTACTGGGATAGCACCTTGTTCACATGTGCCTCTGCAAGCTTAGCTGCCCACGGAAGCAAAGAAATCGGCCTGAAACGGTCTGGTATAGATGGATCAAGTGTGGGCTTCTTAATGATAGGGGAAACCCAGGCCTGTTTCCAGGCCATAGGGACTCTGGCCGTGGCAAAGGATAGGTTGAGTATATGGCCTAATGGCTGCTGAAAAAACGCCAGTGACTCCATGAATTGCGCCGGCCTCATGGGGTCTGACGGAGATTCCGACTTGACCTTCCTACAGAGTTTAGCAAGTTCTTCACAGGAGATGTCTGGTATAATTGTCAAAGTAGAGACCCCATCTCTAACACTGACAGGACTCGGAACTGAGGAGTGTTGTGAAAATGTTTTGTAGATTTTTTATACTTTATTCACAAAAAAAATTGGCGCTGAAGCGGCTGAAAGCCTTACATCCGTCATTCCAGACCAACTCCTTGCTTGTGCAGACGGACAATACGACCACAATGTATTACCTCAACAAGCAAGGGGGCTCGAGATTGTGCACACTGTCCCAGGAAGCGCAGGCAATTTGGCACTGGCTGCTAGCCAGAGGACTGACGATAACGGCTACCCATCTACCAGGTGTGCAGAATTATCAGGCGGACGCACTCAGCAGGCTGGTCCAGGAAAACCACAAGTGGGTCCTAAACGACGAGGTGCTAGGAAACATCTTCGAAAGATGGTGCACTCTAGAAATAAATCTGTTCGCCACCACCGAAAACAGAAAATGTCGAGACTTCGCCTCCAGGTTTTACCAACCGGGGACTCTGGGGAATGCGCTATGGATCAGCTGGTCGAACAGCTTTCTGTACGCTTTTCCACCCATTCCCCTGATTCCGGCAGTACACATCAAGCTGTTTCAATCGAGAGCACCAATGATCCTCATTGCTCTGGAGTGGCCTCGACAGTGGTGGTTCACGGACCTGCTCCACCGGTCTATCCAACCCCATCTGAGGCTTCTATGTCGGCCGGACCTTCTCACGAAGTTCGGGGGCAGATGGTGCACCCCAACCTCTCATCGTTGAGTTTGGCGGCATAGCTCCTGAGATAGTACAATATGGACACTTGAACTTGCCTGACAACTGCATGGAAATACTCAAGGAGGCTAAGAGACCTTCCACAAGGACTTCCTATGCCTATAAGTGGAAAAGGTTCTGCATCTGGTGCACGTCCAAGAACGCTGATCCTACCTCCTGCAAGGAAGATGTCATCCTTCCATACCTCTTGCATTTAGCTCAATCTGGCCTTAATTTCCATTCTATTAAGGTTCACCTCGCAGCATTAACTGCATATAGGAAATGCCCTTCACAAACATCCTTATTCCAGATTCCTGTAATTAAAGATTTTTTGGAGGGATTGACGAAAGTATTTCCCCCTGTTCGGCGTCTGTCGCCTTCATGGGAACTGAATGTGGTACTATCACGGTTGATGAAGGAGCCTTTTGTACCTATACATAAGGCTTCTCTACAGCATTTAGCCTGGAAGGCGGCCTTCCTTGTGGCTATAACATCGGCCCGCAGGGTGAGTGAGATTCAGGCTCTGTGTTGTCAAGAGCCCATTACAGTGTTTCATGCTTCCAAAGTTGTCATGAGGACTCACCCTAAGTTCCTTCCGAAAGTAATTTCTGATTTCCATGTTAATCAGACAATAACTTTACCTACATTTTTCCAACATCCTTCCTCTCCGGCGGAGAGGTCTCTTTATTCCCTGGATGTAAGAAGGGTGTTTAAATTCTACTTGGATAAGACCAAGGACATTTGTAGGTCAGACCAGTTGTTTGTCAATTATGGTTCGGTCAGGACTGGTCTTGCCACCTCTAAACAGTCCATCTCTAGGTGGATTGTGTCCTGTATCCAGCTATGTTACCAAAAGGCTAACAAGACCTTAGGGGGTAAGCCTAAGGCTCATTCCACCAGGGGCAAAGCGGCTACAACAGCTTTGCTACGTAATGTTCCCATTGCAGATATCTGTAGGGCTGCCACTTGGAAGTCGGTCCATACCTTTGCCAAACACTACTGCCTGGACTCTGATGCCAGGGCAGACGCTCAGGTCGGGCAGGCTTCATTGAGAAATCTGTTTGCCCAGTAGTGGTTTTGTCTGTTTCCTCCACCGCTGGTTTGGTTTGTTGGGATGGGCTCGCCATTCTATTCACAAGATTATGACTATACACAGAGATCCCCTACTACAGAAGGAGTAGTTTCTTACCTGTAACTCCAGTTCTGTAGTAGGGGTATCTCTGTTATAGTCATAAGCGCCCGCCCTCCTCCCCGGTGGATGAAACGATAATGTACTGAATGCTACAGGCCTGGCTTTATACACCTTCAACAAAAACTGAAAGTAAAAGTCCTTTGGCTGTGAATCCTGGGATACCGAGGGTCTCTGGAGAGTTCCTTAAAGGCACGGTATACCTTTTCCAGACACATAATGGCAGCCTATGGGTCTTGTCTGTCCAACCCTTCCTCTCTATCATGGCAAAGGATTTTTGTGAAGGGGAGTTTCTCTAGGTGTGAAAATTTACAAAGTGTGTAAAATTTAAAATTATTTGGCTATCTTTTTCACTTCAAGATGAAGTGCTGGCTAATGTAGCCTTGTAGTTTTTGGCTGCATTATTTGTCTTTGATTTTCTGTTAAGTGTCTATGCAGGACTGCAGAAGAAGACAACTTAAGAGACTATTTCGAATGCTCCGGGGTCCACGCACATGGGCGGGACTATTCACAAGATTATGACTATAACAGAGATACTCCTACTACAGAACTGGAGTTACAGGTAAGAAACTACTCCATAACCCTTTTGAGTCCTTCTGTGAATGCTTTGATTACTGGTATTTCAAAGACAGACATAGATTGCCTGTTTTGCATGTAAGCAGCTAGTACTGCTAAGTGTAATTTGATAGACGTGTAGGTAAGCCCTGCTTGCTATAGGTGGAAGAGGTAGCCTATAATGTCTTGTACTATAGGTGCTAAAGACTTAATCTGCCTATTTGTACAGTAATCTACAAACCTTTTCCACTTTTCACCTTACCATGCTTTAGTTGTAGGCCTGCAAGCTTGTTTATGGATGTTCATATATTCTTGTGGTAATTTTAAATACCCAAACTCTATGGGCCTGATTCACAGAGGTAAACTTAGACCAAAGATCTAAGTTTAGACTTGAAGTCTAAGTTTAGACTACATTCTAACTTTACTACTAGTAAAGTTAGACTTTTGGTCCAAGTTGAGAACAGAAGTCTAACTTAGTCTAAGTTAGACTTCAGGTCTAAACTTATACCAAAAGTCTAACTTTACTACTAGTAAAGTTAGACTCTTGGTCCAAGTTTAGAACAGAAGTCTAACTTAGTCTAAGTTAGACTTCAGGTCTAAACTTATACCAAAATTCTAACTTTACTACTAGTAAAGTTAGACTTTAGGGCTAAGTTAGACTTCAGGTCTAAACTCAGACCAAAAGTCTAAATTTACAACAAGTAAAGTTAGACTTTTGGTCTAAGTTAGACTTCTGTTCAAAACTTAGACCAAAAGTCTTACATTACTACTTTTCGTCTGCGTTTACCTTTGTGAATAGGGCCCTAAGTCTTCAGGAGCCAAAGTGCTAGATTTGGCTCCTTGGGATTAGGATGCATTAGTCTTTCTTGATTCTGAGTTAATAGATGTGGCCAAAGAGGTCGTTTCTCGTGTGGCACTAAAGATAGTTGCAGTAGGGTTGTGAACCATGCTTTCTGTGCCCATGTTGGGGCTATTAGTATTAGACATTTGTGTTAACTTCTGAACCACATATGCAATCAGTGGGAGAAGAGGGAATTCATCCATAGGGCATTGCCCTTGGATTGAGGTTGGGGGAACCTGGAGTCGAAGCTATAGCATTTTGCGTTGAGGTGAGTGATAAATAAGTCTATGTATGGTGTTCCCCATCTTTTGAAGTAAGAGTGGAGTAGTGGTAAGTTGATCTGCCACTCATGTACCCATTGATGTGTCCTGCTGAGCATATCTGCAAACTCATTATCCATCACAGGTAGATATTCTGCTAGGAGGTGGATTTTATGATTGATTGCCCAGTGCCAGAGGGATAGTTGTGATGAGTGGTCCACCCTATTTTTGAATATGCTTTGCAGTCATATTGTCTGTGTGGATTAGTACTACGTTCTAGTGTAGGTGATTGTGCTTTGAGAGCTAACTGAATTGCTAAAAGCTCTAGATGGTTAATGTGAAGATGTATTTGAGCTACTGTCCTTAGACCGCAAACTGTGAGATCTTGCATATATGCTCCCAATCCCTGAAGGGATTCATCTGTGGTAATGGTGATTTGAGGAATTGGGACTTTGAAGGGCCGGCCTTGCAACAAGTTGTTGCTGTTCCACCACTGCAGAGAACGATGAGTCGCTGGCCCTACCAACACTAGATCTTGTAGATGCCCCTCCAATTGAAACCATTGAGATTGCAGAGTGAATTGAAGGGGACTATGGCTACGCAGGAAGACATCATGCCTAACAACTGTATCACTAGCTTTACTGTAAGTTGAGCTTGTGGTTGAAAAAGAGGTAATGTTTCTGAGACCTTTTGCACTCTTTCTGTATTGGGATATGCTTTAGCCGTAACCGAATTTAGATTTGCACCTAGGAAAGGCTGAATTTGCCAAAGGTGCAGGTGAGACTTTTGTATGTTGACAGTAAACCCCAGTTTGTGCAGCAGGTTGATAACTTGCTGAGTTTCTTGAAGACTCTTTGTTTAACTTGAGATTTTGATGAGCTAATCGTCTAGATAGGGGAAAATATGTATTCCTTCCCTTCTGAGATGAGCCGCTACCACTGCCAGGTACTTGGTGAAAATCCTTGAAGCTATAGTAATCCCATTGGGTAGCACTTTGAACTAATAGTGCCGGCGTTGAATTGGAAACAGAGATAATGACGGTGTGCTGGATGAATAGGGATATGGAAGTATGCATCCTTGAGGTCTAATGTTGTCAGAAAATCTCCTTGCTAAAGATGTGGTATGACCTCTTGCAGTGTGACCATGTGACATTGTTCTGATGAGATGTAACTGTTGAGTGGCCTGAGACCTAGGGAGGCCTTAAGATTGTGTCCTTTTGGGAATGAGAAAATAAAGGGATTATACTCTGTGTACCTGAGGATACAATTTCTATTGCCTCTTTTTGAAGGAGAGATAGAACCACACGAGGTAAAAGGGTAAGATGTTCTTGTGACAAACTGTGTTCTTGGTGAAATTGTGGGTGGGGATTGTTTGAGTTCCAGACTATACTCATCTTTGTTATGGATAGTACCCATTGGTCCGTGGTGATATCCTGCCGGTGTGATTGAAAAGTGTCAACTTTCCCACCACCTGTGTTATATGTGGTTGGGGGAGATGTAGGTGGTCACTGATTTGAAGGGGTGGGAGTTTTGGTAGTGGTTGCACGGTCTCTACCTCTATTTCTAGAATGTGTTTTATTGAAAGATCACCTCGTAAATGTATTCTGATAGTGCCGGAGTCAGTGGAGGAACCCCTCTGGCTGCACCCCTGTATTGAAATGAGCCCCTATTGCGTTAGCAGTTTCAGTGTCTTATTATAACTTTACTAGCATTTCATACACTTGAGGGCCAAATAGAATTTGTCCATTAGATGGTAAATTGAGCATATGTTGTTGTACATCCGGTTTGAAGCTGGATACTCTGACCTATGAGCGGCGTCTAATAAGGACACTGGTGTTAACCTCGTGGGTGCATATGTCTGTGGAGTCTAATGCACGTTGTATAGTGGCTTTACATATAGCTCTGCCTTCCTCCACCAATTGTACACCACATTGTTGCTATTGATCAGGGAAGTGTTGCAGTAATTCTTGCATGTCACCCAATTCGGCACGATTATATCTGGAGAGTAGCCCCTCATAATTTGCAAAACGCATGTGGTTGGCTGCTTGCAAGGCGCTTACCAGTAGCATCATATTTCCTACTTTCCTTATCTGTAGGAGGCACATTCCCTGTGCCTTTTGAATTTGTTCTTTTCCTGGGTGTGTGTACTACCAATGAATCTGGTGTGACCTGGCCCTTAATGTAGTCAGGGTCCAATGGGCATTCTTTGTATTTCTTTTAATTTCTAGGGGTGATTTCCCTGGATTTAACTGGCTGCTTAAATATGTTGTGTGTGGAAGACAGAATTCCCTTAAGCATAGGGAGCAATTGAGCTGTTTTTTGTGACCTATTAAGTGTCTCAACCAGAAAATCATCTTCTTGTGGGATAAGGTGTAGCGTTACCTTGTGGTATGCAGCAGCCCTATTGATAAGGTCACGGTACGATGTAACATCTGGTAGAGATGGTTTGGATGGGTAGATGTTAGGATCTGTATCATCCAGTGGTTCACTATCATAAATATACCATGGATCAGGAGCAGTATTGGGATCTCCAGTGGATCTGTGAAATAGGGATATTGTATTCCTCTGGTTGATCCTCACCGGGGGGGGGGGGACTGATCTGGTGAGATACGTGGTTGCTCAGAAGGCAAGTGTTTTGGAGAGGGTGTCTGCACTGACCTTGCTGGTGGGGCAGGTAGAGTAGGTAAAGTTGGAATAGGAGGTGAAGCATTAAGAGGAGGAGGAGAAGCAGGATGAGGAGTAGAAGAAGGGAAACAAATAGGGCTTGTGCCTCCGTCTTTCTTCTTTTTTTCTTGATATGTTGCTTCAGACCCAGCAATGTCCTCCTGTAAAGTGTTCTTTCCCTTAGTGCCTAGTTTTCCAGTGTCTGGGTGCACAATAAGAGTCTTTTGTCCCTTGTCTAACTTGTCTTGCAAGCGCTAAGGAATGGCCTTCACTTATTCTTGTAGTGGCTCTGTGCCGCCTTTGGTGCTTTTCTGCTTGGAAGACATTGAAGAGTCTTACCAGAATCCCTGTCTGTAGCATGTCAATCACACCTGTATTACTCTTTGACACTTCTGACAGGACTGGGTTGACCCAATCTACTTCAATAGTGTAACACATAGTGTGAAGGAGCTCAAACAAGCTTTGGTTTTGTAACAACAGCCCAATCTCTGGTTTTCAACATGTATCTTCATTTTAACTGTACTATTTAACATACCTATTATTAAAATAATTCTCTTTTTTTCTAACATTAAGCACTGAAAGTACATTAAAGTGATTACATCTTATCTATTTGTTACATTGTTTCTGTGTGGCTTTGCTTCTCCGCCTCCAGCAGTGAGACTTGACTGCTCGTCCTTGCTACACAGGGAGAGTTAAGCGCCTAAAGAGCCTTGTCAATCAATCAATCAATAAGTGTTTTATAGAGCGCACTACTCACCTATTAGGGTCTCAAGGCGATGGGGGGGGGGGGGGGGGTTGCAGTTCAGTTGGGGTCATCTGTAGAGCCACGTCTTGAGGTCTTTCATGAACTGGAGCAGTATGGTTTTTAGAGTTTAAAATGTTATGTTTTTCTGGGATGGGGATTTCCCGCTCTTGCCACAACTGTTCATGCTCCATATTACTGAGGGACTGGGTGGCTACAGATATAGGCACCACCTGTTATTTCTCAGCCTCACGTTGGCTAAACACAACATCACCAGGGCATGGAAGGATGAGTGTCCGCCATCAGTAGCAATATGGAAGAAGAGTCTTGATTTTTGTATGGGTCTGGAGATGCCCGTCTTCAGGGCGAGGGGGTGCCCCCAGAAACATTATAAAATATGGAGGAGGTGGGGATAATACAGAAGGTTGCGGTGGAACCTATTTCTCATGCATCTGCTGTCGAGGAATTGCCAGGATGATTGTATCATGTTGCGACTTGGATGTTGATCATATTTATTCTCAAAATGGATGGCTCGGACATATGTTCCCAAGACCCATTGCTATTCTCTGTAATCTTAGTATGGCACTATTGTTTGTGTTTAAGAGTTATATTCAATTATGTTTACTGCATGAACAATGCTATAATAACAGTGAAAATGTTGAGCTCATTAATGCTGTTGATTACTGTTTACTATTGGTGCCCCCTGGGACATGAAACCTGTACCGGCTGTCAACAATAAAATGATGTAGTGAAAAAAAAAGCTTTTAGTGTTTTTACTGAACATTTCACCTCTTTATACCGCTACTTTAACCACTCTTTTTTTCCCAGTGAATTTCTAGTTTTTAAAAAAAAATAAAGTAATATTGTATTAATATAGGTAAAGCCAACCCCCTGCAGCACATATTCTTGCAGCCAGGCCCTGCGTAAAGGTTCCCGCAGGCAGTAACCCGGGGCAGCCAACTCCTCGCAGCGCAAGGACATTGACTTTGCACAGTGGGGAGTTAGCCACAAGGCTTGGCCTGCTGCCAGGCCTTGTGGCCAGCCCCCCAGCAGGCTACCAACCCCACGCTGTGCACAGCCTTTGAAGTGTGCTGCGTAGGGTTGGCCTTCTAGCCCTGGGGACTACATCCCCCTGGGCCAAAACATATATTAAGGGGAGGGGTATGTGCAGACCCTTTCCTGAGCCTTAATTGTCCCAGGGGACCCCATCCAACAGGGCCAAATTCCAATAAAAAGAGGAGGGGGCTTTGTGGCCCCCTCTACCAGCCTTAAAAGGCCCCCTCCACCAGGGTCAAATAAAATTGAACAGAGGAAGAGGTGTGCAGCCCCTTCACCAAGCCTTCTTGGGCCCTGGTGACCCTATAGTTGGGTCCAAATTCTAAGGGGATGGACGGCACCAAAGTCATTAGCAAACCAAAAAGTGCTCTGTTTATGGAAAAGAAGACTTAACTATAACTGTATAACTAACCAGCAGTGATATATATATATATATATATATATATATATATATATATATATATATATATATATATATATACTAGCTGTACCCGGCCACGTGTTGCTGTGGCTCTGTCTGGTTAAATGGAAGAGAAAGAAAAGAGTAAGCGCACATTTCTAATATGTTTAATTTCACAATGCGTGTGGTAAACAATATGTTTTTGGGACTATTGTCTGTATGTGTCCCTTGTAGTCGTTGCGCAGCAAGCAAATCGCTAGGGTCTGTTCGGCCTTTCGATTAAAAACATGCACGTATTGTACACGTGCATATTCGAATCCAACGTTGTGTATATATAAACACGCGCTAATGTTGCAAAGTGAACCGACTCCTACCCCCTCCCTCCACCCACTTCCCGGTCTGCCATCATTGCACCAACTGTCCATCCTAATCTATGTAGACTATTGTCTCTATGCGTCCTTTCTTAATGTTGCAAAGTGAACCAACTCCTCCCCCCTCCCTCCACCCACTTCCTGGTCTGCCATCCTGACACCAACTGTCCATCCTAATATATGTAGACTATTGTCTCTATGCGTCCATTGTAGTTGTTGCGCAGCAACCGAATCAGTAGGGTCTGTTCGGCCTTTCGATGAAAAACATGCGCGTATTGGACACACGCGTATTCAAATCCAATGTTGTGTATATATAAATACGCGCTTAATGGAATCCAACGTGTTGTCAAAATTTCAAAGCAATCGGTGAAGACCTTTCGGAGATTTAAGATTTGAACAAACGAACATTGACATTTTTATGTGTCTGTTCGGGCTTTTGATTAAAAACACGCGCAAATTCTACTCATGCGTATTCAAATCCTACATTGTGTATATAAAAACACGTGCGTATTCGAATCCAAAGTTGTGTCCAAATTTCAAAGCAATCGGTGATTTACGATTTTGAACAAAAGAACATTTACATTTTCATTTATATAGATATAAATGTAAGTACCAAACTCAAACTAAAGGTTAAAGTGACATAGCTAGATGTTGGAATGAGAAGTAAGAATGCTAAAAAACGAAAATCCACTGAAATACACCATTCTGCAAATCTGCCCGTTTCCGAACACAAAAAGGCTTGATACATCTGGCCCAAAATGACAGAACTAAAACAACTAAACCAACCTAAAACAAAATGGAATCTAGATGTTCCAATCTAGAAAATTAAAATGAAGCAGGTGAATGGTGGGAAAGTAATCAAAGGAAGCAATGGCACTTAAAATAAAGTGAAAGATGTTTACCCTAAAACAAGTGAAATAAACCAGTGGAAATCGGTCAGGCCCACTATACTATGAAGAACAAAGGAAGTGGGCCAAATTAACAATAAAAAAAATTAAATGGCAGAAGTACTATCAAATATGACCAATCTTTAAACCAGTCTTTTTGACTTATCTCCTTTTCGCCCCTCCATTCTTGACCCCAATCTCACCTTCCCCTTTCACAACTACAATATACACCCTCTACTGCACTGTGATCTGCTGCTCGGTAACATGGTTCTCACTAAATGAATCCTTACACAAGAATAACACAAAGATGGCAGGCATTTAAATTGTTTCACTTACCATCATTTGTCTGCACCTTGATTTGATGTGCCTGGTCGTCGATATTGAAGCAGTGAGCTGCCGTCAGAATAAAATGAGGGCTTAGCACGGAACCCTGGCATTTTTCTACACCTCCACCTCGCTGTTGAGAAAGAGAGAAGGTATGAGTTACAAAGGCACCAACAGTACTGATTCCCACTGTCCACTTTTTGACCACCTGCACACCTTGTGTTTGGCCTGTCTTTGCAGTATATTTGTATAATGTTATGTTATGTTAAAATCATTTTTACCGCGCACGGTCACCAAACGGTTTCATGGCGCTCAATCCAGATTACCCCTACGTCCTGGATAGTTCACATTCTCAAAGCGTAGACTGCATCTTTGTGAGACCTGCACCTAGCTTTTCCATCCAATGTAAGCCATTTAATACAGTTTTGAAATACATGAACTTATTTCATTTGTATTTTTATCCTTTTCTCCATGTTACTGACATCCACATTAGGTCTATTCAGTGATGAGAAATAAGATTAATAGCCCTGCGATGTCACTTTCTGTGATGTCACGTTTTGTGATGTAACAAGCAAATTAGAGGGGCCTCACATCTTCCCTTTCGCCAGGGGCCCCAGAAGTTGTAGGACCGGCCTGGATACATCATACTGACTAGGCATTACAGGTTCATGATAAAGGTTATGTTATCAATCAGGGATATATATATCGTATATAAAACAGGTAGGATATTGATGAATTTCCAGCGAGATCTCACAACACCTTTAAAATAACGTAGTATAATGAAACACATTTATTTTAAAATCAATAATAAAAATCATTTCATAGTGTCTTACACTAAAAACACTCTTGGAGAGTCAGCATTAGTAATTAACTGCTGCCCCTTTAAGGCCACCAGCTCTTCAGCACCCGCAATTCTGTTTATCGTCCAAGTTTTATTTTCTACTCAAACAGAGAGGATTCCTCAACACCAAGACATTTTTCAAGTTCATGTATAAAATGATCACCTTTTCTGTCCTTGTCATAAGTTGTTTCACCAGAAGACTGATTTGCATATAACAAAGGTCGAAACTGGGGTGGCATGGTGAGCAAAAGAATGATGGATTTAACCCAGATCTCTTGACTGGGGGTGGATGTTCTGATTTGTTCTGCATTCCGTCCATCAATTGTGCGTCTTTTGCTTTCTCACCCTAAGTGCGCCAGGTATGCCCAGACGTGGGTCCTGGGCTCACAGTGCCACTGGAATCAAGCTATCCTGGCTGAAGAGGAGTGAAACCCCGAAACCGGTCTAGGATGCTTGTTTCCGGTCCAGGGAGGACCTGGCTTGGCAATTTGGGCTGGACTGTTCCCACAAGGAACAGGGTCAAGACTGATTTGCATATGGCTGGGTCCAAACTGGGGTGTTGTGGTGAGCAAAAAAATGATGGATTTAACCAAGATCCTTGTGACTGGGGGTGAATGTTTGCATTGTCCAGCATTCCGTCCATCAATTGTTTCTTTTGCAAACGCCAGTTCACATAGCCACGCATGGAATGCGTCCATAGACTCCCCTTCCCTCTGGCATGCTTGGCACAGCTTAAATCTTTCATAATACGGGTTCAATTGGGGATCGAAATGTGCATTCAGGGCCCTGACTGCTGCATCGTAGTCAATTGGTGCCCCAGTGTTGGGTATGTGCTTATAGATCTCCTCCCCCCGTGAAGTGTAATAACAGAGACCTCTTTACTGCGCTGTCCGTCTCCCGCGTCGCCGTAAAATAGTTTTCCAGACCGGCTTATCCAGATTGTCCATCTGGGAGACGCTGTGGCCGTGTCTATAAACCCGCTCAAAGGGGGCAGCGCATTGATCTGGGAGTGCTGTGACGTAGGATGAACAGCTTGTCGCCCCGTTTGTTCGGCAGGTGGTAGGTGGTGTGGCGCATTCTGCGCAGCCTCGACCGTCATGGTTGTACATGCACCGTGTGCCTGCCGCTGTATCTACATCACTGTAGCACTTTGGAGGCTGTGCTCTAGGGTGAAGTGTCGCTGTGGTAGCTGAGCTCTGCTCTGGTGTGCACTTCCTCACTCCTTGGTGGTCCTTTAGGGGTCAGGCAGGAGTGAGACTTTTGGTTCTTGTGTCAGGTGGGGGTTAGAGGTGCTGCCTGGGTGATCTGCTGAACCACTGGCAGGGAAAGTAGTGCCCCTATAGCTGACTGCCATACAGGTGAGGTGGGGCTACTGGCTGCAAGGAGTGTCAGCAGCAAGAGAAGGCCTTCCTCGTGCCCTCTGGCGGTCGAGGCACTGCACTGGCAGTGATGAATAAGCTCAGCATGGGGACGACTTAACACACGTGCGCATCAGCCCGTGCAGCAGCAGGCTTCACCCGGGCCTTCTCTGTATGCACTCGGCCGTTATGTGCGGGCGGCATGTGTGTGAGTCAGGCAAGCCAGACGGGGCAGGCAGCGCTCGGTACCTCGCGGGACCGTCTTGATGCAGGTCCGGGCAGGTAGACTTGATGTCTCCTGGCACCATATCCGACACAGCAATAGTGCCTCGTTCACCCTTGAGGCTCGATGCGACTGCTTCTGCAGGGGGCCAGAGGAATGCAGCGTGTGTCTCTCGCACCTGCAGCGACAACGTCGTTCTTTGCTCGGTGAGGCCGACAGGCAGGGGCTCTCAGCGGTACGTGAACGATGGACGCCCACCCTTGTCGCCAGTGTAGTGCTGCTCACTGAGGCGTGCAGTGGCCTATGCATAGGCAAACACAGGCCACTGGTTCATTGATGTGTGCCGGAAGTCCCGAGCTACCTCTGCCCGTTTATTTATGCTCTTGGGCCACGCCAGGCCAGAGAGTGCTACATAGTGTGCAGGCCCTTCCGGGCCAGAGGTCTTGTGTTGATATCCTCTCAACATCTAGACCGTTACAGTTATATAATCGAACCAGTGTTTGGTCTGGCATGCCTCAAGATGTATAGTTCTCCATGGCCGACAGTGGAATTGTCATTTCCTGACTTGTGTATAAAGTTCTTGCTTGTCTTGCTCTTGTGATAACAGAGCTTGCTTGTCTTGCTCTTGTGATAACTGGAGGCTCTATGTTTAATGTTTAGTGGAATAAGCTGGTGGGAAGGGAGTGAGATGGACATGGTATATGGTGATAAAGGGGAATGAACTTATGTTATTGTGTGGGAGCCAAGATATTAAATATGTGCCGATCACGTCGCGATTCCAACTTGCAACTTGAGGTCCAGCCATTGATTTTTATGCTATTGCTATTCTTCGTTTGGCTAATATCATGGCTAAGTCTATCAACCTGTTCCCAACCTTACGTTTAGGTGGCCGGGGGAAGAGTCCACTAGGCACACCGGCACTGTGAGGTCCAATTCCCATCCCAGGGCGTCTTTAATCTTGGCTAGGATTGCTTCCCTAAAAGGGCGTATGCACTTAGATTCCCATGTCATATGTATGAAATCTCCATCAATTTGAGAACATCTTGGGCACTTCTGTATTTCCCTCATATGTGACGTTGAGGCAGTGAGGTGTGATATAAGTTATATGTATGAAATTGAAAAGAGGTTTTTCTCCCTGAGCACTTATCAAAGTAAGAAAAATTATTTGTTAATAGTAATACACTTGAAGTAAACAGTTATAGCAAAATAAACACAACAAGTAAGAGATATCAATATAAATCCTAAGTCTCAAAACAGGTTTCACTTCACAAATCCGTTTTCTATGTTGTCCGGGATTCAAATTCTTCCACTCAAGTTTTTGTCCAAAACGATTTTTCCTTTTATTTCCATCAGATATCAGAAAATCCAAAATTAAAGTCTGTTATATCCACAAAACTGCCGTTATATCCATTAAAGCAGCCGTTATATACATTAAAGCAGCCAACACGTGTTTCGTCAAGCACTAATCCGAGCTAAATGACTTCATCAGGGCTGCAACCCAAAGAAAGCAACATATACATCATTATGACATGAACCAAGTCTTATTAAAGTCATTAAAAACACAGTAATTAAGTAGTTAATTTGATAGATCCAGAACAACACCAAAGTGTAATCAGAGAAGTACCGAAAGATTTTTTTGTTTATGTATGACATTGAATTGTATGTATTTCAAGCGTGTATTGCGGGAGACCTTGGGGGACTACAAGATTTCACTCCATTCTACATCTGTGAGTTCTCCACCCACAATCTTCTCCCACCTGCCCCGCATCTCGCGTGAGGGGTTGAGGGACACTGTGATCAGGGTAGCATAGAACCACTTCACTTGGTGTTCCTTAGAGCCCTGGGAAATCAACAAATGCAACACATTTCTCAGGCTCCTGCCTCCTCCCTCCCCATAGTTGCCCGAAGGTGTGAGCCAAGGCTTCATACCACAGAAACTGCCCCGGGGGAAGCCCGCAACTGTCCACCAATTCCTCGAATGGGATCAGTGTTTATACCAGGTAGCAATCCCCAACGTTCTCCAACCCTGCCTCCGTCCAGGGCGCCAACTGCTCGGCAGTGAATATTCTCTTAGTGTCTCCATGGGGCAGTCCCATTAGGGGCAGCATTGGGATGTATCTCTGGGTTCTCTGCATCTTGGTCAGGCATCTTTCCAGGTCTGCAAGGCTGTGCATTGCAATAACGAGCAGTGTGGGGCAGACATTGCTGGTCTAATAATTTTGCCAGCAATGGGCTAAGACAGATATCAGGTTCCGTCAGACAGATGTCTTCCTTGTTCACACTCTCTAACCATTGTGCCAGCCATTGCAGTTGGGCAGCCAAAATATAGAGCTCGAAGTTCGGTACCCCAACCCGCCTGCTGTCATAAGACATTATAATGTCTTCAATGAGACCCTCCGTCACCCGTCTCCCCACACCAGGTCTCGCAGTAGGGAGTTCAATGAGCGGAACCCTATTGGGGGCATTAGGACTGGGAGATCAATAAAGAAATATAATAGTCAGGGTAGCATAACCATTTTAGATAGGGAAATCCAAGTCATAATAGGCAACTGCAGGAAGGGCCAGAAGAGAACACAGGATCTAGATCTAAGAGATCGTAAAGCCCTGTTCAGATTTCCTTCCCTCAGATCTTCCATGGAATGGAAGATATGGATACCCAGGTATTTGCATGAGAGGGGGTCCAGTGAATGTCTGCTGTAAAGGCATCAAGCCTGGGTATAGGACCCACCACAGGGAATAGGTACGTCTTGGTTTTGCTAATCTGGAGGCTCGATAACTGTCCAAAACTCTCCAGGAGCTGCATAGCCGAGGCAGTGCCCCTCACTGCCTCTTCCAGGTCAATCAACAAGTTGTCTGTTGAAAGGGAAATGGTATGAACCCACTCACCCATCCTGAGACCTATCCCTTCACCACCCAATCAAACCCTCTCAGGAAGTGGTTCAATTGCTGGAGCAAAGAGTAGGAGCAAGAGAGGGCACCCTTTCAAGTTCCCCGGGAAATCTTGTATTGGTTGGGTATCGTTTTGCCCGTCCTGACCCTCGCTGTGGGGATGCATAGAGGAGCCGTACGCACCTCACCCAGCTACTCCCAAGGCCCATACGCAGCATTATTTCAAACAGGTACTCCCAGCTAACCATGTCAAAGGCCTTTTCCAGGTCGATTGACAGCACTGCAGTCTGCTATTTGGATGTCGCTTCCGTGTGGTAAAGGACAGATTAGAGTCTGTAGAGATTATAAGAGGTGTTACAGGAGGGGATACAACTGTTTTGGTCAGGGTGGATAAGGGATTTCATGTGAGGGAGTAGCCTGCACTCCAGAACCTTACTAAGGATTTTGAAATCTAAATTGAGCATAAAACTTTATAAATAAATAAATTGAGGGGTCTAAAATCCACCACCCTGGCACCTATCTCCTTAGATTTAGGGAGGGGAATCACTAGCGCATTCTGGGTAGATTCAGGAAACTCGCAGAGCTCGTGATTCAGCATATAAGGTCTCTAGTTGCAGTGCTAGACTGGCAGCATATCTTTTGTAGAATTCCGCCGGGAGGCCGTCGGGCCCCAGCCGTTTACCAGGCACCATAGCCGCATTGACTTCCTGTGGGTCACTGGGCCCCCAATTCTTCCTGCGTCTGTTGATCTACAGTCCGAAGTTCCTGGGGATCTAGAAAGTCTCTAATGAGTGATGGATGAACTGCTGCAGGCACAGCATACTACCTCCAGTAGTATTCTTGAAATGAAGCATTAATTGCGTCAGGGTTATAAACTAAGTCACCTGTCTCCACCCGCAGTTGTGTGATCAGTAACCCACAGGTCTCTGGTTTAATTAACCATGCCAGAAGCCAACTAGCCTTCCCCTCTCCCTTTGTACCCCTTGTCTCAGGGAGGTGTGGCAAGATCAGAGATGTAATCGAAAACAGGAAAACTGCACATGGCGCACTGGCCCTGATCTGGTCGGACCAGTTCTGGTCCCTGGCAATTCGTCGAGGCCTCCCGCCCCCAAGGAGCCCACAAAGTTCAGAGGCCAGCCCCATCATGAAATAATCTTGTCTGCCGTCTTCGGGGTCACCACTTGCAGTGATACACTATTGCTGCGAGAAGAGTCTGATTCAATCCCCTCAGTCTCCCTCGAGGAGCGAGTCCCGGCCTCTGAAGAGGTTTTCCTGTTTTGCATAATTGCCGCCACTGCCTGTAGCGCCTCCGCTCTCTCCCTTTCGGTTTGTGAAGAGGCCGGCTTCTTTGGGGCACCCTGCCGTGGGCACCTCCTGAATCTTTTCCTGGGTTCTTGGACTTGTGGCAATGCCATACTTTCTTGTGCTGCCTGGGGAGCCCCAGTTCTGTATGCTTTTACCCACTCCCACGCTGCCTTTGGATCATCACAGAAGTGTGCTTTCCCATCGAGGAGTATACACAATCAGGCAGTAAATATCAGTACCTTTTTTGAACCTCCAGCACGTATCAGGGAAAATGGAGACTCTAATATTGTCCACAGTGTATGGACCCTCGGTCCGATCTTTTTGTAAGAGGGTGTCTCTATCCTTGAATGGAGGAGCTTGGCCACTACTGGGCGTGGAAGTTGGCCAGGGACCAGCGGCCTAGCTGTCACTCGGTACGCTCTCTCAAGGGTATAAAATGTCGGCAGGCCCTCAGATGCAACCACAGTTCGGAGCCACTGTTCCAAGAAGGTCACCATGTCGCTACCCTCCACCCCTTCCAACCGGCCAAGGACCCTAATGTTGTTCCTCCTGTCTCGTCCTTCTGCATCCTCAGCTCTCCGCTCCAGCATGTGGACTCTATCTGTAAGGTCTCCTACTTGCGAAGTCAGGGTCTTCTGCGCAAGCTTGAGTTCTGCAATGTTGGATTCTGTCAGTCTCACCCTCTCTCCAGCTTCTTGTGCTCCCAGAAAAACTTTTTTCTGTTCCGGAAGGACATGTGATTTTTCGTGATTGATTGAAAGACCTAAGTTCCTGAAGACTGACAGGCAAGTTTGAGTGTGTTGTCTTGCTGCGAGAAAGGTTGGAGCCTTTATCAGGGAGTCGCCTAAGTAGGGGTAAATTTGTATGCCTTGCAGGCGTAGATAAGCTGCCACCAGGGATATGATCTTTGTAAATACTCGTCGACCAGAACGAAGGCCGAAAGGTAAGACCTTGAATTGAAAGTGCTTTGAGCCTACTTTGAAGCAATGGTATTTTCTGTGTCTCTGGTGTATTGGCACATGAAAATATGCGTCTTGGAGGTCGATTGTAGAGAGGAACTCGCTGGGATTTAGGAACTGTAAGATTTATGACAGAGTCAGCATGTAAAAGGTGTGAGACTTGATGTACTTGTTGAGTGCTCTTGGGTCCAATATCGGGCGCCACTCTCCTGATTTCTTTCTGATAAGAAAAAAATCGGGAATAAAAACCTGTCTCCTGTTGTGATTGGGGAACCACTTCGACAGCTCCTTTTTGGATCATAACAGTAATTTGTGCAAACAGTTCATTCAAATGTCCCAGAGGGGGATCTTTCAGAGGGCGGTTGGGAGGAAACTTGACAAATTCTAGTGAGTGGCCCTTTGAAACTACGTCCAAGACCCAACGGTCTGACGTTATTTTTGACCAGTTGAAGGAGTATTGAGAGATTCGACCTCTAATCTTCGAGGAAGGATGAGACTTGAGTTTTGAAAAGTCAGAGATACAAAAACATAAAATGGAAGGTGCACACAATTAGAGTCCAAAGGAAGAATAGTATATTGTATATCTTCTTCTTTATTTAGCAGTTTTTGTCAAATATAGGCACAGCCAACGCGTTTCGTTCCATTTGCCTTGTGGAACTTCGTCAGGGCGAATTGATTCAATTTGAAGTTGTCAACCTATTCGGACCCACCATGTGGATCAGACAGCAAATGGCACTAGTTCCTCAAAGGCATGTAACCTTCGTTTATTCAGAGGTGGTATTCACATTGGATTCGAATAGGTCAGCCCAGTAGGTATCCCAATATTAAATCCAGCAGTTTTCAGAGTACTCAGGGACTTGATATAATGATTGTTCGAGGTTGGACGAGCGTTCGTCAGGGAGTCTAATGGTCCCCAAGGAAAATTTCTTTTTTCTCTTTCTGATATCCAACTCCAGTACGGGCATAGAATGAAGCTGTAGAGGACACCGGTCCGTAGTGTAACGCGGTGTTCGTGGTAATGAGCACCTGTAGTCGGGTGCTTCGTTTTCATAATAAGGCTCGTAGCGGCGTCCCGGTCAGACTTGAGTTTTAAAAAGTCATTGCTTTTTAGAGGAATTGCCTCCCTGTATGTCGATTTTCTCCTGTACTGTCTAGAATCAGTTTGTCTTGGCTGATTCTGATTCGAGTAACGCTGTCTGTTGTCGTTATAGTAGCGGTATTGAGAGGAAGAGTCCCGAAAGGAGGATGAGGAGCCTCGACCGCGCGCTCCACGAAATGGCCTTTTCCGATACTGGAGAGATCCTAAGGCACGGGCATTGTTCGTATCCTTCTTGATGAACTCCAAGGCGTCATCCACATGTTTGCCGAAGAGGGATTCCCCATCAAAAGGCATGTCAAATACTCTGGCCTTAACCTCAGGTCAAAAGGCTGTGGCCTTCAGCCAGCCCTGCCTCCTCAAGACTGCAGCTCCTGACAGCTGTCTGAATCCTATAGAGGAAATGGCAATAGCGCAGTCTATAATTTCAGATGAAATTCTTTCGCCCTCCTGAAGGATCTTCAGGGCTTACGCCTTGAATGATTCAGGAATAAGGTCAAGAAATGCAGACATCTCTGACCACATCTGTCGGTCATACCGTCCCAGGATGACCAAGAAATTTGCCGCCCTTACTGTAGTCGCAGACATGGTGGAAAACCTTTTCCCGCTGGTATCCAGGCGTGGCAGGTGAGTTGTCAGGTGACCTATATTTTTTGTCGAGGCGTGGCAATACAGCCGGAACTGAATTGGGGCGCTGCATAAGTTTCAGACCTTCTTGCCAAATAAAGTCTATAATTGGTATGGCGTGTACTTGTTTCAAAGGTTGATTCTTGAAATCGTAGAGGAAGCAATCCTCTTACCTGGTGACCAAAGGCAAGTGAAAACGTTTTGCCGCCCTTTCCATTAAGAGGTGGAACCCTCCTATATCCACTGGAGGAGATGCAGGAGGGGAATCCGGAGTATGAGCTTGATAATTGTCCCAATCTGTGAGAACAGCGTCATCATCCTGGTCCATATTATGATCATCCTCATCAGTGTCCTGAGGAACTGGAGACTGAACCGGTGCAACCGGAACTGATACTGGTGTCGATGTTGGCGGTGGAGAGGTCTGTGTAGAGGATGGAAAGCGACGATTATAGTCTTCCAGCATATATTGCAGGTTTGATATTAATGAAATTGGCAACTGAGCCATAGGAACTCCTTGATCGCCATCATTGTCATCATCATTATCTGCAATGGAGACATGAGACTCAAGATCATCATCATCATCATAGTCCTGGCATTTTATATGTAGTTCCGACAGGCTATGTGCAGCCCGAAAGTTGTCATCTGAATCAGATCCGTCGGAGGCATCCTCATCTGCGGTCGCAAACAGTTGAGCAGGCAGCCTTGCGGAAGGCTGCAAAGGGCTCAAAACCAGTGGCACTGGTCGTCGTTTTTGGGAAGAGACAGCGGTTGTAGCTGTTGCCACTGTGAAGGTGGTTGCAGTCGCCAACGAAAAATGCACCGTCGACGGTCCCGTCAACGTGCTCGTCGTCATTGTCGTCGACGAGGTCTTTGTCGACGACGATGGAACTGGCGTTGAAGAAGAGTATGCTGGCGTCGACGAGGTCTTCGACGTCGACGGAGCCACCGTCGACAGCAAGGATACCGCCAACGAGACTGCCAGCGATGAGGTACTTGCTGACTATGAGATCTTCATCGACGAAGATGTTAGCGTCGACGACGAAGTACGCGTCGACAATGTCTTCGTCGACGAGTGTTGTTTTTGAGGAGCCGTCGACAACATGGTCTTTTTTGAAGTGATCTTTATCGTCAACGAGATATGTCCAACCTCCAGAACTGTCCGTGACGAGGCAGAAGATGTAATTTTCGTCGACATAGAGCAGGTGGTTGTCGATGTGGAGATGGCGTCGACGGTTTTAGTCGTCGTTGACGAGCCCGTCGAAGGGCTGGCACCTTTTTTAGAGGAAAAGAGCACAGCAGGAGTCTGCGACTCCAGATAACTAGGTCCCGTAGTCTTGGTTGCCGGCAGACTCCGTAGGGAAACTGGATTTTGATCCACAGACAGCTACTTCTATTTGAAAAAAGGAGAAGGAATTTCAGTCTCACACCCACGTTTAAGAGAGGTCTTCGAATAATGGGAAGACACACTCTCCACGTCAGACACAGGGTTGTCTGAAGTCTTCAACTTCTGTAGCCACAGAAGGAGACGGGCCTCTCTATCCTTTAAAGTCTTTGTTGAAAAAGTCCTGCACAACTTGCAATTCCTCACCTCATGATCCGGATATAAGCAATAGATGCATTTCTTATGAGGGTCCTCAGAAAAAAGGTGAAGTTTTCCATAGGCAGCACACGGCCGGAACAAAGACTTTTTTGAAGAAGACATATTGTAGAAGATTTTGAAGATTAGAAGAAGAACAAACTGAGCAGAACCAGGAAGACTCCCTTCACACGACGTGCGGTAGAAAATCTGAGGGCCTGAGCTTCTGAGCAGAAGGTTCTAGAGGGTGCTACAGCCTGATTGGCTGGAATATGGACCAAATAATGACAACGATATGTTAGTAAAGTGACACTCCCTTAATGCTTTCAATGAGTCAATGCTGTTCTATGGTACTTTGAAGTTTTATGAAAAATCTTATATCTTTATATATATTTTTTAATGTATATATTTTTATTTATATATTTACATATGTATATGTACTTTATGTATATATGTTTCTTACTACTATTTTATGTACTGTGGGACTCCCACTTCGACAACGGGGAATTATTCAAGCATGTGAATCTATGAAAGACACCCTAATACTGGAGAAGTCACTCGATGGTCCTGTTAGTTCTCCTGAAGAGATCACCATTCCATTAAAGATCCATACATAACCTTTGTACCCAGCATGAGATGGGTTCTCATCTCCTATAACCCATTGTCTGAGCTGGTTGAGTCTCTGCTAATGGTAAACAAATGCTGAGGATAGAGCTAAACCCCATCACCAAGGGGTGACAGGTGTAATTATAAGGTGGAGTCCGAAATACATGTTCTGTTTCTCTGTCCAGGCTATCAGTTGATGCGCAAGCGCTAGTTAATACAACTCTTCAAGAACTTAAGCTTTGCGTGCTGTACAGAGGCCTACAGGGTTTTAAAGTATGACACTCATCCACCAATAGTCTTTGCTGTATCTCGATTTTTAAATAGCATGTGGCACATTCGAAGAGCTATTCTAAAGCAGAACCATGGGGCTGTAGAAATGCACTGAATTTAGATAGGTTTGTTAATTATATGCATGCTCTGGGTTTAGTGCTGTAGTCTCACATTTTTAGCTGTGTATTAATCCTTGAGTGCTGCTTTCCCTAGTCGGCTACTTCTATCATTTATCTTTTTAATTGGCTGATGATTGTATCATGAGCTTTTTTTTTTACTATTTGTGAGATTTTTAACTTGTGTATGTCCACTGGATGACTTGCTTAATATATGAATTTTAGAAATGTATAATCTTTAACTTCGAAATGTATTATACTTGTTTACTGTGAACTGTACTTTGATGGCCCTAGTGGCCAAAATAAAGTCATTTGGATTGGATTGGAAAACCTCAAAAGTGCATATTATATTATGAGAACCTGTTGCTGTGTCCAGACTGTGATGTACCATTATCAGCCCAGGTCCAACTGGGTACTGGGTATACCCCATTGTTATGTAACAACCAGACTGGTGGCAGGTAGGGGCAAAAGGTCTTTGAAAATTCCTTGAAGGTGTCTGGGACCCTGTCCATAAAACACTTGGAGGCAGATAAGAGAAGGAGAGCACTCTGCAAAGTGATATGCTCAACAATCCCTGCTGTGTAACCCTCTTCAGGGTAAATGCAAAGACAACAGTTGATGGACAGAATGCAGAACAATGTCATAACAATGTCATACATTCACCCCAGTACACAGATCTGGGCCTAAATCCATCGTTATTTTGCACTCCACACCACCCCAGTTCAGACATGGCCATATGCAAATCAGCCTTGACCCTGTGCCTCATGGGAACAGTCCAGCCCGAACTTCCAAGCCATGTCTTTCGTGGACCAGAATCAAGCATCCTAGGACCTGTTTCTGGCTATCAGCCTCTTCAGCCAGGATAGCTTGACTCCAGTGGTGTGGAGAGCATGGGACTCACGTCTGAGCATACCCATCCCACTCGGGGTGACAAATGCAAAAACAACAGTTGATGGACAGAATGCAGAACAATGTCATACATTCACCTCATTGCGGAGATCTGGGCCTAAATCCATCGTTTTTGTTGCCCCCCACACCACCCCAGTTCAGACATGGCCATATGCAAATCAACCTTGACCCTGTACCTCATGGGAACAGTGCAGCCCGAACTGCCAAGCCATGTCTTTCCTGGACCGGAATCAAGCATCCTAGGACCGGTGGTGTGGAGAGCATGGGACTCACGTGTGAGCATACCCATCCCACTCGGGTGATGAGGGCTGAAAACCCAAAACCGGTCCTAGGATGCTTGTTTCCAGTCCAGGGAGGACCTGGCTTGGCAGTTCGGGCTGGACTGTTCCCATGGGGCACAGTGTCGATTTGCATATGGCTGGGTTCAAACTAGAATGGCATGGTGAGCAAATAAACGATGGATTTAGGCCCAGGTCTTTGTACTGGTGTGAATGAATGACATTGTTCTGCATTCTGTCCATCAATTGTTGTTTTTGCATTTGTCACCCCCATCAGGGTTACACAGAAGGGATTCTTGAGTCCAAATTATATTAAACCCCGCTGTGCTGGAGAAAAGTTTGAGACCTGAAGATGAAGGGAAAGCACCAAATTAATAAAGCGAAGAAGACATGTCTTTAAAGTACACTATGTCATGACCCAGTAAGAGTCCAACTACACTCTTAGACCCCACCTTCTTTTTCTGTCACTCATCACTGTATCTTTGCCTTTGAGCCTGTACTGTGCTCTGCTGCTTGTTCTTCCATTGTCTGTTCTTCAAACACCCAAGCTGTAATTCTCTCGCCTCAAAGGACTGTGCCACTATATACCAAAACATACAACAGGTATTGTGGGTGATGCAATGGAGGGTCAGAACTAGTTTTAAAGTTTCAGGGCTATCACTGAGTCACTTGAACATTTGGGCTTTATTGATCAAGAGAATACAACAAATCATGGATATCTGAAAGTGTTACAGGGGAAAGTGTTACAGGGTCAACACGTCAACAAGCAGTTATCAGACTTTATCAATAACAATAATCTGCTTCTCTACTCACAATCAGGCTTTAGAAAAGGTCACTCCACTGAGTCCACCCTACTTGGGGTTACTGAGGTCATTCGACAAGAACTGGACAAGGGAGGCACGGCGGCACTCATCCTTCTGGATTTGAGTGCCGCATTCGACACCATATGCCTTACCACCCTCATCAAGTGCCTAGAAGACATTGGTATTAGAGGGAAAGCATTAAAATGGTTGGAGCAATTTTTCCTGCACCGCACTTATCATGTCTTCTCCAAAGGCAACCGGTCTGAAGTACATACGTCCCCCTATGGAGTACCCCAGGGCTCTATATTGAGCCCCCTCCTTTTCAATGTGCATGTCACGCCCCTAGCTAACATAGCAGAAGAGATGGATCTTACCATCTATTCATATGCTGACGACACACAACTTGTGTTCTCCCTCACATCTTCAGAAAAATCTGACATCTCTCCCCTTCTAACAGGACTATTCAAAATGGCCAATTGGCTCCACTTTAAAAAACTAAAATTGAATGGGGGAAAAAACTGAGCTGTTCATTTTTGGCAATCAAAAGAATCTCTGGGGCCCAACGCACTGGCCCGCGGAAATGGGCGCCACCCCTACCGCTGTTCAATCCGCATGTAATCTAGGGAATATAATTGATGACAAACTGTCCATGCAGACACATACAGCCAAAACGGCCTCCACATGTTTTCTCATCCTTAAATGGCTAAGAAAAATATTGTGGCAATTGCCAGAGGGGGCCCAGAGGACTGTTATACAGGCATTGATTACGTCTAGATTAGACTACGGTAATGTACTATTTTTAGGAGCTACGAAGAGAACCCTGAACCAACTACAAGTAGTACAAAATTCCACGGCCAGAATGCTCCTCAATCTCCCAGGTAGTACGAGGATGACAGACCATCTTAGAAATCTACACTGGCTGAGAGTGTCCAGCAGAACAAAATTCAAGGCACTGTGCTATATGCACAGAATTAGCTTAGGAACAGCCCCGGAGTACCTATGTAAAATGGTCCAGAAATACCTACCTGCGCGTAACCTGCGCTCAATGAATCAAGCAAAATTCATTGTGCCCAAGATAAAAAGGGCTCGACTAGGAGGTCGCTCTTTCTCCTTTTTGGCGTCGACACTATGGAATTCACTACCCCTCCAATTACGGCTAGAACCATGTTATTTACACTTTCGCAAGGGAGTGAAATCATGGCTGTTCAATCAATAACTGCCCCCTGTTTCCTTTCAGTAACATTGATCCAGGGCGCCCGGAAACCCTCAGGGTAGCTGTTGTGCCATATATAAATGCAATAAATAAATAAAATAAATAAGGGTTGATGCCATGGCACATGTTCATCCAAGCGTGACTAGCCATGGAAATACCAAAACCAAAGAATCATTATTACTGGTGAGTGAGTTTTTACCTAGGCTGGCTATGTCTTTTAGGCATATGCTTTATTATATGCCTTTGAATGGTGGCCATGCAAGTGTCCCCCAACTCCCTATCCACCAGCTATACACTTAAAAATCCAAATTCTTTTAAGAGATATATTCCTGAACCAGACTGAAATGTACTTAAGTGTTTGCCTTACTTTATTTATCCCGCAAGTCTGTCCAAGATGCCCTAGTAATCTACATCTCTGGATCTTCTGGTACACATATGAGATATTGTTCAGTCACTGTAAGCAGAATCAAAGACCACATGTCGAGTCTTGCAAGAAGTGTGCATGGACGTCTAGCCAAAACGGGTTACATTAGACTTTCTTGCCTAGACTTTATCAGGGATTAGTATAATAAAATGACGGTGAGTCTAAGATGTAGCACTTTGGTAAACACGCTCTCAAAGTACTCTCAACACATATTTTGTGAGGCATTCTTACCTAGACTTTGTCGGGGCTTTCTGGGATCTTCAACCTTGATGCATCAAAATAGTATTGACCATCATTATTCCATATTTAAAGATTATAAGAGTCTTACGTGATTGATAATTACAGACATTAGTAATGAAGATAAATAACTTTTACAAGTCTACCATCGATGCCAAAATACATTTTAGGGTAGTGTGCATATTATAAAGTCCCCAACATTTGTCTGTTTTAATATGCATTGCAGCAGCGGGCATAAAGAATACAGCATATAGATCTGCAGACTCACAGTAATAGAGATGGAGACAAGCCATGGGTTCTTTTCCTCCGCTTTTGCCTCATTATACTGCTTTGCCATCCCACACATGTTCATGGCAGCATCCTCATCTGTGTAAGGGCGAAAAAAATTAAAATTTTATTAAATGGAGGTAAGATAGATGCAATATTCAAAGATGCTGAACAAGTGTTGCACTGCATACCCAACAGGATATGATTAGCATGTCTCTCTTTATAGTCCACCAGTTCACTCTCAAAACATCTTCTGAACTTTTTACCAACACAGTATGAACTTAATGTATGGTATTTAAGAGTATATTGGGTCCTCAAAGGTTTCTCACTGGCTCAGCATCTTTTTTTCCACCAATGCAGTTCCTGCCACTGAAGCCATTCCTGATTGCCTGACAGGAGCCACTTAGTGAAATCAGTGTCAATCCAGTGACTATGGTGGACCAGTATGGGTTTCTTTTATTGCTAAAGATAAACTCTCAAAGCAGGGGTATTTCTTTGGAAAATGAAAGATTAAGCCCCATGATGAGCATGGTTTTTTTCTACCAGTGCCTGGGCGACGTTATTTAAACTTTTAATATTTTCCTCTTCAGGACCATTAAGGTGAGTGTGGTGTGTGAGGTGAACCTGGACTTGGGAAAACAACAGGTAGAAGGCTTCTACCATGTAAGCTACCACTGGTTTCCCGTCACCACTGAGACAACCAGAATCTTGCAAGCTCTAAACCAGATGGAGGATGCAGTGGCTGAGCTGATTGGGATATTCTGTATTTGTAGATGGATATCTTACTATCATCGTGAGGATAGGGATAAAGTGTTAGCTGAAAACTCTGGTATTAAATGTATTCTGATGAATACTTAGTCCTTGATTAAGCACCATTTTGAATTTTCTGAGCTCTTAACGATACATCAAGTGGACCTGATTTTCATTACAGAAACCTGGCCTGTTGATACTTCTGGCACTAAGCTCACTGCAGCAGTTTCTACAGGCTATTCTACTTTTATGCCTAGATAGACCCTGTGAAAGGGGAGAAGGGTTGGCAGAGGATTACTGTGACCATTTCTCAGCTATCTTTACATTTGCATCAGTGAACGGACTTGGAGAGTTGTTTTCAATGTTGAGCTTGTTAAGACTCCTCATGTATCACCCTTCTGGGCCTAGGATGACTTTTTCTGACAAAATTATCTCGCTCCTGGAATATCCTATTCCGAAATTTGATTTTACGGTATTGGACGATTTCAGCTTCCATCTGGAAAATAAGCTGTATCCAGACTTGAACCGCCTTCTAGACGCCTTAACTTGTTTTTAACTCTTTCAGATTGTCAGCAGCCCCACGCATTGCGCGAGACACACACTTGATGAGATATTTACAAATAATCCAGGTATTAGAAACTCTTTCCTTCTATAATTGACTTGGTCGGATCACCATGCAGTCTTCTGGGCAATGAGGCTTCAGGAAAAGCCTCTTACTCTACTATGTAATGAGAAGCCTTTTGGCTGAGCCTGGCACACGGTACAAGCCACCGAACTAAATTCGCGGATGTATGTCACTACCACGCACACTGTTACAACGCGTACCATTACAACGCGGTTGTAACAACGCAAGTCGTTACAACGACTTGCGTTGGGGGGGGCGCAAATTTAAAAAATATAATTTACTATTCCAATACCAGTCCCCGTGGATAGTAGGGAAGGTGTTGGGATAGATAATTAAATTATTTATTATCCTTGAGCGCCACCCAGCGCAATTCGTTGTAACAACTTTCGTTGTTATAACCGCGTGGTAATGGTACTTCGTTGTAACGCGCGCGTTGTAAACGTTGTATACCAAATTCGCTACTTATTATCTCGCTACCAGAAACTTCGCACAATCCTGACCAATTGGCGGAGGATTATTCTAATTGGCTCACATCGCCCTTGATGTAATTGCCACTGCCAAAGTCAGGACAAACAATATCCAGAAGGTGTTGCAACTGTGGTTTGATGAGACACTTAGAGCATCTAAACAAAGATGTTGGAGACAGGAGCGGATGTGGCGTAGAACCTGTGAGCTGATAGAAAGAGAAAAGTGTAAACAATGCATAGCAGTATACAAGAAACTTTCTTTGCTGCCAAATCAGCCTATTATTTGGGCTAAATAAAATCAACAAGTGACTCGAATAAAACTCTTTTTCAGTCTATAAAAAAACTGACTTTGACGTTGGCAAGTAATACAGCGGCAAATAGCCAGGATTTTGGTGATTCATTAACAGGGTTTTTTCTGGAGGAAGTAATTCATATTTGTAAAAAATGTACTGCTGATGGCTCTGGTTGCCATAATAACAATCTATCACTGCAGGCTTTCATCATTTTGAGGCTCCCACAGTAGATCAACTAAAACCCATCAGTTAGAATACTAAATCCGGATCCCCCCAGGACCAGGGTCCTCGATTAATAGCACAGTTAGCATCAGAGGCAGCAGCACCATACTTGGTCAGGAGTTTTAATGCTATGTTCGAGACAGGCCTTTTTCCTACCCATTGGAAGTCGGCTTCTGTCGCCCCGCTACTAACAAAACCTAACCTAAATGTGTTGGACCTGAATAAATATCGACCAATTTCCAGGCTCCCCTATCCAACCAAACTGGTGTAGAAACTGATGAATGAGCAACTTGCTCACTTCATAGATAACATCCAGCGCTACGAGGCCTTTGGGTAGTAATGCGCTCTATAAAACCCACTTTCATTCACAATCAGCTCCTCAACAATACTTAGTTTGGCTTTAGACCGGGTCAGAGCATGGAATCAGCACCGATAGTAGCCACCAAGGAAATTAGAGTAGCACTAGATGGGGGTGGGAATGCCTCCCTCATCCTGCTAGATCTGTCAGCATCATTCAATTCAGTCAACCAATATCTTTTGGTTGACAGTCGCCTTGGAATAGATAGCCTGGCGTTGGCACTGCTGCAGTCATTTCTCTCCGTAAGACTTTAATCGGTGTCTGTAGAAGAGTTCACCTCAGAAACCTAATCCTTATCCTGTGGAGTTCCACAAGGTCCATCGTTTAGCCCAGCGCTGTTCAACTTGTATGTAACACTTTTGGCTGCACTCATAAAATCATTTGGTTTATCATTAGCAACTTATGCTGATAATACTCAGATAGTAGTATCTCTTTCAAAAAATGATGTCCACTCAAGCGATCTATTCCGGAATTTTTATGAGTGTGCTAAGTAACTGGATGAACTGCAACAGTTTAAAGCATAATTCATTTAAAACAGAGGTCATTCTTTTTGGGAACAACACTTCATTCTGGTCCCCTGCATGGTGCCCAAGTGATCTGGCCTCACTTTCAGCTTCTTTTACAAGCTAAAAAATCTTGGGGTGCTGCTATTCAACAAAGAAATATAAAAATCAAATCAATAAGGTTAGTTTGTCTTAGTTTTTGCAGGCACTTAGAGTAATCCAAAAAATGAATACATTACGATCTTTTTAAAAACAGTGCTCATCCCACTGGTCTTGGCCAGATTGTATTATTATTGCAATAGTCTCTACTTAGACCTGCCCAAGGGTTCTTTAAACAAACTTCAAAGCCTTCAAAACGCTGCTGCGTGTTTTCTTCTGAAAATACCTAAATTCCACTCTGTGAAAAAGGCGATTAGTAAATTGCACTGGTTGCCGATGAAACAACTTTTCATCTTTAAGGCCCTATGTGCAGCATATAAGACTGTTCATGGGCAGGGCCCTATCTACTGCTGGAAGAATCTGAAATGGTATGTGCCTGGCAGGATTCTTCACTCCAGTTCTGCCATGCACTTAGTGGTGCTATTGTTCAAACGGTCCTCTTGAGGTAGCAGACGTTTCTTCAGGTCTACGGCCCCTTATAGTCTGAAGGTTGCCCCCTTTCTTTCTGTATTTAGGAATTTGCTGAAAACCTAGCTCTTGGTTCAGCAAACTGACAATTGAGGTTGCTCTGATTCAGATTTACATAGCGCCAACACGCCTCGGAGCAATTATCATGCTTAATAAGTCACTTCATCTTTCCCTCAATGAGGCCCTATATCTTACTGTTGTCTAAATTTGCTAGCTCATTATAAACCTTCTCACTCTCCTCTCACAGATGTGATGTTTACAACAGTCCTTCCCTCTAGGGTTCCATACACTTCTTGATACTGAACATTTATGTTGCCAATATAACATAGTGTGGTGTATAATCCTTTCACCCTGAAGGTCAACTCTTTCCTTGTAATTCAACTGTACATATGAAGTATTGGAGCAGGTCCACATACTTCACCTAATTACTCCAGAACAACTGGAGCATATTCAAGTTTTGTTTCAAAAGCCTTGAGAGAGCCCATCAATGTATGATTCATACAGAGGATGAAACAAGTATCTACTAAACTGTGTGCTGTAAATCATCTGTTAAGATTAATGTAAATGCATATACAAATCTTTGAATGGAATCAAAGCCCAGAAAACAGTGAATACTCAATCCTGATGTATTTGGTAGTACCCTCTCATTTAACACCTTCACACACTCTACATTCAGAGAATCTCATATACACAATAGTTTCACAGTGTGGGGTTTTAGTGAACATTTTGTAATTCAGGTAACAACTCAGTTCTATCAACCACTTGAATATCCAAATCCTAAACATGTTCATCAATCATGGAGAGCTAGTCCATTACACACTGTCATCATTAAAGGTTAACATCATTCCCACTACTCCATCAGAATTGGCACCAGCAATGGCTTATGCATTGGAAGCTGGAAATCCAAGTGTCAATAGTGAATTGGAGATTCTCCATTGATGAAAAATACCTTCTCACATCTTTTTCTATAGATGGTTTAACAAAACAAAAAATGTTAATCTTGTCATCAGGTGTCACTAGTGGATTTTATTTTAGTAAGTGAACATTTGTTAACATGTTTCTCTTTCTCAGATTGTCAGTGAACAAATATGCTGTAAAACTTTCAGGCTTGTTGTACTAAGTTCACAGTTACAAATAAAGCCAACATAGATGATTTTTCGAGGACTTGTAATCTGTAAACAGACATGTGGCTTTTAGTTTTGCCACAAAAGCCCATCCTAAAATGTCATGTACCATGCATAATATAAAAAATATAAAATCATAGCTTCCACTCTAAAATGATATCCTATTAAAGCAATATGTATGCTGTAGTATAAAGCTACGATGCACAACCAGTACTACAAATAAGTAACATTTTCGTTTCAATAGTAGAATCCTCGCTGATAGTCATAACACAAACTAGAATAGCAAGCATATCCCTAATACGCGGTTGTCAACATGTCGAATAATATGGAAAAATAATAGAGTTGACTATGGGTAACTAACACATAAGTAAGTTAACCAAGCTGATTGACCTAGTAGTGTATCAGCTCTTGATTCTTCATCCAAACAGCAATGGTTGGTGAAAAGTGTATATTGAATTTCAGGAAGCTGCTTTGCAAATTTTTATTAAGAGTACATTTCTTAACCAACCAACAGATACTGCTTTTCTGAGTAGAATGTGCTCTGTTTTTCCCTAGGAGTTGTTTGTTGACTAGTCTTTAAGTACTGTAATGGTGAAGAATGAGTTTTGGGAAGGTCCTTTTTTATAAGCTGTAATAGCAGCAATATGAACTTTAATTGAGGAATGTTGCAGCTTAAACTTGGCCAGAAAAAGCAAATAAGGCTCGACAACGTATTGGCACATAATGGACTCATGACCATTATTTAGAACAAATATTTTCCATTCGAATACATATGATGCTCTGATGGATAAGCGTTTGGCCTCCTTAAGAATGTACATACAGTCTGGTGGTAAATTCAAATGACCATATTATATGATTTCAGAAGCCATGCTCCCAAATGCAGTGAGGGTTCTTTGGGGATAGAGAATATGTTCTTGCATTCTGGAGAGCAGGTTTTGTTAGCACATCATCTTCTTGTGGGGTTTGACATATAGGCGAAGATGCTCTGAATAGCACAATTGCATTATCTTTGCCATTCGTCTGGTCTGTTGAGATCATTGTTGCATTAGAGAGTCTCAGTTTGATTAACACTGCTTGTATTAGTTGGATCCGAGGAATAGTGTAAAACACTTTCCAGACCAATTGATAAGAGATTTTGGATCGCATGTCCTAGAGGCATAACATATCCATTTTGCACTTGTTTAAGTTTCAAAGAGATATATATTTGGGAAGACCTAGTCTTGTAGGTTATATAATAAGCCTTATGCTTGCGATTCCAAGTCGTGAGTTTCTTGAAAATATGTTCTTAGAAGATTGGATTAAGGTTTCTGTAATCCTGGTAGGTGAACTGCTTTGATGGAGAACCCTCTCACTAGTAACCAATGTCAAATTGATAGAGATTCTAGTGATGGAATTCTAGACCTAGTGCTGCTTATTTTTTGAGGAAATGCATTGTTGTGGATTTGTCTGTTTGAACTACAATTCTGTTAATTTTCAACATCGGTAAGAAGGCTCTGAAGGCTAAATGGACTGTTTCAATTTCTAGTACATTATGCTCTTTCAGGGACCACAGTCCTTGAATAGTTACATCTTGAAAATAAGCTTCTCTACCTGTCAGAGAGGTATACGTGACAATCGTTTGATTTGGGACGTCCTGATGGAAGGGAATTCCTTTTAGGAGATTCAATTTAGTGATTGTCTCGCCTGTACAGAAAGACTCAATCTGTCCTTCCAGTTGTCTTTTCATTGAGACCAATGACCCTCTAGGTATTGTTGCAGTGGTCTTACATGGAGGTGCGTATTGTTCTCAATGCTCGTCTCTACATGCATAAATGCATGAGGGTATGGACTCCAACAGGAAAGAGAGATGACGAGAAGGAACATGTTTGGGCAGTAACTGGTGACATATTTACAAAATGGTAGATAATATCTCCCCTAAAGGTCACACTTTTTCTTTTTTAGTGATTAGAGTTGCTGCAGAGTATCTGAGGATTTGTAATGGAATTGATGCTGATTTTTCTACATTGATATGGAGCCCCAGGCGATGTAATAGTTTATTATGTTGAAGTCAATTTGTGTCTGATGTGCAGATTGTGCTTTGATCAACCGGTGTCCAAGTACGTATAAATGTAAATTCCATTCCTTTGGAGATGAGTGGCTACTACCGACATGTACTTAAAGAACGTCCTCAGAGCTAATTTCAGTCCAGATGTAGGACCTTGATTTGTAAGTGAGTGAGAAAATGTCAGCATTTTGCTGCTACTGGAATGGGGAAACAGGTAACTTGCAGAAGCACAGAACACATTGAGTCTACTTTCATAAGCTGTGGATATATATGATGCAAAGCCAACATTATGAATCTTTCCTTTTTGAGCTATTCTTTTACTTGTCTTACATCTGGAATAGGTCTGAATAATTTTTAGGACCTTTCCTGGATATCAAAAAATATCTTGCAATTGCTTTTTCCTCTTTGAGAAGAAGGAACGAATTCTATTGCACTGTTTTAGAGGAGCAAATTTATTTCCTAATTCAAAAGTTGTAGTTGGTATTTTGGTCCTGGTTTTGTAGTGATTGACGGAGGTGAAGCATTCAAATGAAGTGTAGGTGGGGCATTGAATTGAAATCATAGGCAGATTGGATTATTTGTAGGACTCTTTTTTCTATAGCTTGTCAGATGGTTAGTAATACTCTCTCCAAACGGAGTGGGTAACAGACAGGAAGGATGGGTCGTTCACAGCTTCGACTGTGAGCGAGATTTTGAATACTATCTCTGTGATTTTGGCTTCATCCTCTACCATTTTTCTGATGGTATTGAGACTATTTTTGATGTTGTTGACCTTGAGATTGGGAGTAAGAAACCCACTGTGGGAATAAAAAAACCTTCATTCGTACCTAGAATCCCTCTTTTTATATTGAGATTTGTAATTTGTTTAATTTCCTTAAAACCAATAGTTTTGAAATTCTACATTCCTTTTTTCATGCATTCCATTTCCGTATCTGTGTTAGGAACGAATAGAATTACTACAGTGAACAATAAATGTATGATCTTTAACCGTCTATAGTTTTAAAGATTTCCTGAGCCAAGAGACTTGGCGTAGCAATGTCTCATGGCAGTATAAAGTCACTTCTAAGTCTGATGAATCTATTGCAGCACTGATGGATTGGTTGTGGACTGTCCTTCTTAAACTATTTCTCGGAAGTCTTGCTTCCTTTCTTTAGAAAGCAGGAACAGACTCCCATAACACTCTGTCAAATATGCCTAGGACTTGATGTTTTAAAAGCCACAGCGGTTGACCCACAGATTTTTCTCCAAACCACATCTAGTCTTACTCTCCTTCCCCGGTGGAATTATTCCTTCAATAAGCATGTGTCACAATGTCCCAGCTGTTGACCTGCTGGGGGAGGAGGACTCCGACATGTTCCCAAGTTACCTCTCGGCCCTCCTTTCTTTTCAGTCCTCTTCAGCTTCAAAGGTACTGTGAGCCTATAAGGACCTGGACGTTCGGGAACGTGGAATCCTATTGAAGGAGACAGACACAACTCCGGGGCCATAACGAGGCCAGTGGAAGAACTCGACAGGCAAGCTGACTGGAGATATGAGAACCCGGAGCAGCTGACCAGTCTTCCCTGCCCAAAACGAGTCGCCAAATTTCAGCCGAATGGACCAGGCTAGAGTGTAGAGAGAGAGGCGGATCTCTCGCCAGTCAAGGGGGCGCCAGACCCGATTCGGCACAGCGAGGAAGCCAGCCACGTTCCTGGAGGAGCGTGGCTACAGCAGTTGCCTGCTCGCATCAGGGCGGTGTACTCTAAGCAACTCCAGGGCGGGAAGCCAGCTAGAAGGGCGGAGGGAGGCATGCAACCGCCCTGTTAGTGCTGAGATACTATTCCTGCTGTTGTGCCACGCTGCGCTATCGCACAGGTGAAAGATGGTGGTGCACTCTCTTTTCCCCTTCAACTCCCTTGCCATTTCTCCTTTTGTTTGGACAGACTAAGAAACTGACCGTAGTTTTCTTTTTTTCTTTTTACATTCCCTACCCATTCTCCTTCACGACGATCTTGAGTGGTCTGAAGATTCACAGCTGGAACACCTCTCAAGAAGACCCACTGACGGAAGTGGCAACTCCCTTGTTTGTTTGAACAGTCCCTTATGACACTGTCCTTTATTCAAATAAATTTACTTCTGAAGCACCTACCCTCTTGTATCTGTTCCTTGACTGGTCCACACATGGTGGAGAATACGGACAACCTAGCTCCATAGCCAGTATGGAAAACCTATTACAACAGATAATCACTGGACAGCAGAAGCTAGAATGGGCCGTCAAGAAGCAGATGACGTCGGCCCAGGCCGACTACGAACTGTTCAAAAAATCTATGAATCAACACATAGAATGCATCCAAAAGGTTACCGTTGACCAGCTCCAGCTGACTACCCAGTTGCAAAGTCATACTGGGGGACAACCAACCAACCCCCACATCGCCTTACAAAAGTACCTCCCAGAAGAGGATCCTGATGTGTTCTTGACTAACTTTGAGTGGGCTGCACGTGCATGTGGGTGGACTGCTGCCAAGTGGCCCTTCCTCCTGGCCCCTTTACTGAGCGGAGAAGCACAGGCCGCCTACCAAGTGGCCAATCCTATGGGGAACACTCCAGATGCTGAAGTGAAAGACATCATTCAAGTCAAGTCAAGTCAATATATTTATATAGTGCGCTACATACCCAGAGGGTCTCAAGGCGCTTGAAGAGGGGTGGGGAATTACTTCTCGAATATCCAGGTTTTAAGTTGCTTTCTGAATGCTAGGTGGTTTTGAGTGAGGCGAAGGTGCATGGGAAGTGAGTTCCAGGTTTTGGCCGCTAGGTAGGAGAATGATCTTCCTCCCATGGTGGTTTTGTTGACGCGGGGAACAGCAGCGAGGGCTTGGTTGGAAGAGCGCAGCTGGCGGGGGGGGGGTGTAGAAGGAAAGACGTGTATTGAGGCATTCGGGTCCAAGTTCGTAAAGAGCTTTGTGTGCGTGGGTGAGGAGGCGGAAAGTTATCCTCTTATTGACGGGGAGCCAGTGGAGGTTTTTCAGGTGACCAGAAATGTGTTCTTTACGCGGGATGTCTAAAATGAGTCTGGCTGATGCGTTCTGGATGCGTTGGAGTTTTTTCTGAAGTTTTGCGGTGGTACCGGTGTAGAGGGTGTTTCCGTAATCCAGGCGGCTTGTAACCAGTGCGTGGGTGACCGTTTTTCTAGTTTTGGTGGGGATCCAGCAAAATGTTTTTTTGAGCAAGCGAAGAGTGTTGAAGCAAGATGAAGAGACGGCGTTGACTTGTCTGGTCATCGAGAGTGAGGAATCCAGGATGACGCCTAGATTCCGTGCGTGATCCGTCGAGATGGGTGCTTTTCCAAGGGCCTCTGGCCACCAAGTGTCGTCCCAGACGGAGGGGGAGGTACCTAAGATAATGTTTTGTTTGAATTCAGTTTCAGACGGCTATGCTTCATCCATTCGGCTACCTCTTTCATTCCTTCATGTAGGTTGGTTTTGGCTATGTTTGGGTCTTTGGTGAGTGAGAGGATCAGTTGAGTGTCATCAGCGTAGGAGATGATGTTGAGGTTGTGTTGGCGTGCGATGGTCGCGAGGGGGCTCATGTATACGTTGAAGAGGGTGGGGCTGAGAGAAGATCCTTGTGGCACGCCACAAATGACTTCAGTGGCCTCTGACTTGAATGGTGGGAGGCGTACTCTCTGAGTTCTTCCAGCAAGGAATGAGGTGATCCATTCCAGTGCTTTTCCTTGGATTCCGATGTTTCTGAGTTGTTGTAACAGGGTGTTATGACAGACTGTGTCGAAGGCTGCGGAGAGGTCGAGGAGGATGAGGGCGACTGTCTCCATTGTCCAGTAGAGTTCGGATGTCGCCTGTTGCTGCGATGAGTGCGGTCTCAGTACTGTGTTTGGCTCGAAAGCCGGACTGTGAGGAGTCGAGGGATTTGTTGGCTTCGAGGAAGGCGGCGAGCTGGTTGTTGACAGCTTTCTCAATGACTTTGGCCGGGAATGGAAAGAGCGAGATGGGGCGGTAGTTTTTGAGTTCGGTGGGGTCAGCTGTGGGTTTTTTCAGGAGGGCGCTGAGTTCGGCGTGTTTCCAGCTTTCTGGGAAGGTGCTGGAGTTGAGGGAGCAGTTGATGACGTCTCGGAGGTGTGGTGCTATGATGGAGTCTGCTTTGTTGAAGATGTGGTGAGGACATGGGTCTGTGGGGGATCCTGATTGGATGGAGTTCATTAGGCGGATGGTGTCCTCAGTGGTGATTGGGTTCCAGTCATTAAGGATATTCAAGGGGGGGTGAAGGTACGGCAGAGGGTTGGGTGGGTTGGTCTTCGGGTTGGTTGTCGAAGCTGTTGTGGATGTCTGCGATTTTGTCGTGGAAGAATTAAGCTAGTGAGTCGCAAAGGGTTTGAGAGGGGGTTATGTCGTTGGAGTTGGCAGTGGGATTGGTAAACTCTTTGACGATGTTGAATAATTCCTTGCTGTTGTGGGCGTTTTTGTCTAGTCGGTCTTTGAATGCGGTTTTCCTGGCAGTCCGGATCAATTGGTGGTGTATGCGGGTGGCGTTTTTGAAGGCGTCCCTGGTGTTGGTGTTTGGGTCTTTTTTCCAGGCCTTCTCAAGGGAGCGACAGAGTTTCTTAGATTTCTTAAGATCCTCGTTGAACCAGGGGGCGTTTTTGCTGCCTAGCTTGATTTGACGTTTTTTCAAAGGTGCTAGGTTGTCGGCAGTGTTGCTTAGCCATTGAGTGAGGTTAATGGCTGCTTGGTTGGGGTTCGATGAGTAGGCAGGGGGGTTTTGAAGAAGCGATGTGGAGATCTGGTCGATGGTGATTTTGTTCCAGTTTCTTCGCAGGGTAGGTTGAGGATGGTTGTGGGTTGTGGTCTTATTGTAAACGAAGTGAACGCAGCTGTGGTCCGTCCATTGGAGAACTGTGGTGTGACTGAAGGAAATATGTTTGCTGGAGGTGAAGATAGGGTCGAGAGTGTGTCCTGCGTGGTATCTGGGGGTATTAACAAGTTGTTTGAGTCCGAGGTTGGCGAAATTGTCCAGAAGGGTGGTGGTGTTGTTGTCATTGCTCTTTTCCAGGTGAAAATTGAGGTCTCCCAATAGGATGTAGTCCTCGGAGGAGAGGGCGTGTTGGGTGATAAAATCAGTGATGTCTTCAGTGGAGAGGGGAATGCCTGGGGACAACCCTAATACCCTATACTTCAAGCTCAAAGCGGCAGTCGACAAATGGCTTAAACCCCAGGAACGGTCCAAGGAGGAGTTCATGGAACTGATCTACCTGGAGCAGTTCTTGGAATCCCTCCCACACCCCACACAACGTTGGTTAAAACAACATCCACATCTAACAGCCACACAAGCGGTGGACATTGCCTCCATTTTCTCCCGGGTCCAGCCCCGTTCACTACCCATGGACACAAACAAACAACGTCTGGCTGCTCCTTCCCAAAGAACCGAGAAAAAGGCCCCAAGACTTTTACCTCAACAACCTCGCCCTCGCTTCCACCCCAAGACCCCAACATCCAAGGGACCGCAATGTTTTGACTGTGGGGAGTGAGGCCATATCGCTCGGTTCTGCCCCTTAAAAAACAGACAGAGGAAACCCTGGACGTTAGCTGCATCCCCCGCACGGTCCTGTATACAGAAGAAATGGGACCATGTTTTTACTTGAGTATACATGTGAACAGGATGCCTGTAAAAGCTCTACTTGACTCGGGGTGCCGTCAGTCTGTTGTCCGAGAGTCCCAGGTGTCCTCTTCTGCTCTTAGTACCACCAAACGCGTACCCATAAGATATGTTCATGGGAATGTTCATGCCTACCCAGTCATACACCTCCCAATCCTCGTTTCAGGTGGGAAGACCCTTCAGGCTAGACTCAGGGTGTTACCATACCTACCAGAGGAAAGAATCTGCAGGACCCCAACCCATCTCCCCCAGAATAGGTAACTCTCCTCACCCAAGCTCCTCGGCTCTCTGACTGGAGTTTCCGGTATTGTCAGGAACACGACTCCACCCTACAACATGCCTGGACACAGGCCAAAGAAACTCCTACAACACAAACCCTGGTCTATTCTCTTTTCCACATTACAAATGATCTTCTATATAGAACAGAAAATGATAAGTCAACCCCCCAAATGCTGGTTCCACAGGCCTCTCGAGACCAGTTGTTGTTTTTTGCTCATACACACCTGCTGGACGGACACCGGGAAACACAAAAAACGCCACAATTTATTTTACAGAACTTTTATTTGCCTGGGGTATACTCACAAGTCTCCAAATATTTTCTGGAATGTAAGGTTTGTCAACGCAAAAACCTAACGACCTCCGCCTGTTCCCCTGCAACCACTCCCTATTATATGGAATCCATTTGAAAGCGTGGGAATGGTCCTGATAGGCCCCCTCCCCGTACAAAAAAAGGCAACCTATACGCGCTAGTCATTGTAGACTACTCCACCTGCTACCCGAAGCTTTTCCCCTGAGAGCACCCACAACCACCATCATTAGTGATTGCCTTGTTTTATTGTTTTTATGTGTCGGGCTTCCTAAAGAAATACTTACCGACCAGGGGACCCCCTTCGTCTCACGATTGATGTCCCAAGTCTGCAAAACCCTTGACATCTCACACATAAAGACCTCGGTGTACCACCTACAAACCGATGGACACCTTAAAGCTCTCTCTAAAAAAAATGCTAGCCTCAGAAGGTAGAAATTGGGATATGCTCCTCCCTTTAGCCCTCTTTGTAATCCGTAGTCAACCACAGAGCAGTTTGGGGTGTTCACCCTTCGAGCTTCTTTTTGGGAGGCGTCTGTGTGATCTGTCAGCGATCACCAGGGAAGCTTGGGAACAAGAGAAACAGGAAGAAACCTGTTCTTTCCTTGATTATACCTTGGCATTACGCACCCGCATACACAAGCTACGCAATTACGCAGACGCCAACTTCAAAAAAGCTCAAACAAAACAACAACTCTTTTGTGATAAGGGGAAGAGGTGGAGACATTTGAAAGTAGACGATTGAGTTTTGGTACTCCTGCCCTCTAGCCTATCAAACGTCCGTTCAGAATGGAAGGGGCCCTTTTGTGTCATTAAGAAAATAGGATTCAACACCTATCTGGTACAGTTGTCACCAAAAAAATCCCAAAGGTATCATATAAATCTTCTTAAAAAATTGCTCGGCCCAGCGCCCTAAAACGTACACATAGCACACTCTCCGAAGGCGCAAGAAAGCACCATGGAGTACTTGGATATAAATAAGGCCCTTTCAGACCCCACAAAAGGGCCCTACAAGATGCCCTTCTGCTGTTCTCTTCTCTTTTTTCGGATTACCCAGGAAAAACAAACCTGATGGAACATTCCATAACCAACCCACCGGGTAAATCCATCAAACAAAGAACGTATCACATACCTGCTGCCAGACAGGAGGCCATCAATAACGAGATAGCAAACATGTTAGAAATGGGGGTAATACAACCCTCCCAAAGTGAATGGTCATACCCCATAATCCTCGTGCCAAAACCTGATGGGTCTGTGCGTTTTTGTATAGATTTCAAAGCTGTCAATGCTATATCTAAATTCGGCGCACGTCCATTACCGAGGGTGGACGAACTCATTGAACGGCTCGGGATGCAGAATACATAACCACGTCAGACCTCACAAAGGGGTACTGGCAGGTGTCCCTCAACCCAGGAGACCAGGAGAAGACTGCATTTTAAACCCCTACGTGTCACTTTGAGTTTAGAGTCTTCCTCTTCTGTCTACACGGGGCACCTGCCACCTTCCAACGGCTCATGAATAAAGTCTTCTCAGAACATCAGGAATACTCAGCCGCATATCTTGACGACATCGTCATATATAGTCCTAGCTGAGAAGAGCATTTACGACACTGTCAGGCAGTTTTACAGGCCCTTCAGCAGGCAGGTCTACATGTGAACGCAAAGAAGTCCCACGTGGGTTATCAGCGGGTCAAGGGTCAAGTATCTGGGATATCTCCTGGGAAATGGGGTCATTGAGCCACGGAAAGAAAAGATCAGGGCGATAGTCAACACCCCCTTTCCTTCTACTAAAAAAAAGTCAGGGCCTTTCTTGGTCTTCTAGGCTATTACAGAAGATTCATTCCCCCCTTCTCAGAGATAGCCAGTCCCTTAACCGACCTTCTCAAACAGCAGGTGAAGACCAAAGACCTCACACACACTCCCTCTCTTGCCCTACAAGCATTCCAGGAACTAAAAGAAGCCATCACCACTGCCCCCTTACTCCGTTCCCCTGACTTCACAAAGCCCTTCCTCCTTCAAACCGATGCCTCAAATCAAGGGATTGGAGCTGTTCTCTCCCAAACCTCCCCAGAGGGTATGGACCACCCGGTGCTGTTTATCAGCCTTAAGCTTTTTTCTCGCGAACAGAGGTATTCCGTAATAGAGAAGGAATGTTTGGCAATCAAGTGGGCCGTGGACAAGCTCAGATATTACCTGGAGGGCTCCCATTTCATCCTGTTCACGGACCATGCCCCCTTGCTCTGGTTGAGTCGTAATAAGGGCAGAACCCTCGGATCCTCCGATGGTTCCTCTCCTTGCAACCCTTTTCCTTTGAGGTTCTTCACAGGAGGTGACGGGATAATGGTAACGCTGACTTTCACTCTTGTGTCCCTCTGTTCCCCGACTTGGAACACTCTGGGGTGGGGATAGTAATTTTTACCCTCCCGCTATCCAACGCTTTCCCTACAGTTGCACTCACTGGAGTGGGAATAGTAATTTTTACCCTCACACTATCCAACGCTTTCCCTACTGTTGCACTCACTGGAGTGGGAATAGTAATTTTTACCCCTACACTATCCCACGCTTTCCCTACTGTTGCACTCAGTGGAGTGGGAATAGTAATTTTTAACCCTACGCTACCCAATGCTTTCCCTACTGTTGCACTCACTGGAGTGGTTATAGTACATGTTACCCTCCCGTTATCCTACGGTAAAAATATTGTATATTTTTTATTAATATTATATTAATATGTATATTAAAAATATTTTTTATACAACTTAAATTAATTATGTAATATTGTTAAGGTTATTTAAGTATTTTTAAGTATGTTTTAGTTAATTATATTTATTATTTCATTAATTTTAAATTACTTTTAAGACATTTTTAAAAATTCGATATTTTGACTAACTATATTTTTTAAAATGATATTTTTGATTTGATATTTTTGTACTTACCTGTTTGTAGATAGGAATTCGATATTTTTGCATTTTATAGTTTTTTCATCGATATTTTGGTAATTCTATATTTGTGTATTCGATATTATGTCAGTGATTCTTTGAAATATATGTGCCTTTATGCAAACACTAAACAGGGAATTGTTTGACTAACCTGGCTTCCTGTTTGCATACTGCTGGACTTGTTTTTATCATGCACTTTGAAAGTATTTTCACGTTGACGCAAGAAGAAAGTTAATTGTTTTACTAAACATGCTTGATTGTTGTTTATTGTCGGACTGGTGATTGCTTTATTGTTGTACTTTGAAAGTATTTTCCCTTTTCTCTTGCTTTACCAACTAAAGTTTGTATAGATTGCCATTAGGTACTTGCTTATATGTTTTGTTTTTATTCTACATGCAGTGTTATTTATGGTGTTGCTTGCACTTGTCTGTAATATGTGTGCCTTACATCTTGTATTTAGCATTGTTTACACTACAGAAATGATACATGAATCCGTTGGCTGCTGCCGTCGGCCATAGCACTACCTCGCTGGTGCTGCCATCGGCCAATAGCCGATGCGACCGCGCCCGTTTTTTAAAACGGCCGCACTGCCGCAAAAAAGCGGAAGCAGCCAACGGGTTAAAACAAACTTCGGCATCAATGTTCTGAAGCATCCAAACAGTTTTCGTCCTCAGCCTTGTTTTCCTGCCTGTTTTGTAATACTTACTGATAAAAACATGATGTAGAAATTGAGGTTGTTCATGTTAATATCATGCACAACCCTTGATAGTCGCTAGTGTGTGGCATGCAGATAATTCACTAGCCTATTTCTCTTGCCTTTCTCAGGATACTAAGTTATATCTTGTGTTGTTCTCATGTATATTGTCAGTCGAGTTTTTATGGAATGCCAATTCTAATTCAGACCCTTCATAGTTATTCTTCAGCCCTAGGCAGTTCTGAGACAATAGGACCGCTCTTTGGCATTGTTCTGATTGCTGCAGTTCCTGAGACAATAGGATCGAACATTGGCATTGCTCTGATTGCTGCCTCAGTTAAATACTCTGCTTTTGACATTATTGTTACAAATGGCGTAGCTTATATGTTAAGAGGGTTTCCCACTTTCTCATTAGAACTTTGAGAAAGACATTATAGAGGCATTTCATTTAAATGATGGAGGTTTCAAATCAAAATATGCTAGGTTTTTGAGCAGTGGGGCAAAGTGGAAGGTGGTGGGCCGGGCCGCTGGGGGAGGGCCCTCAATGATTTTTGCAGGGGGGCCCCCTCAAGTTTCGTTACCCCACTGCCCCTCCAGATCACAAATAACTGAAGTTAAAACCTCAGCTCTCAATTAACTACAGCTAACACCTTCGTATCTCCATTAACTGAAGTAAACCCCTTCTGATCGCCAATAAATAAAGCTAACTTCTTGGATCTCCATTTACTGAAGTTAACTCCTTCAGATTTCCAATAACCAAAGCTAGACCCTTGCATTCTCCTTACCTGAAGCTAACCCCTCATATCTCCAGTAACTGAACCAAACCCCTTCAGATCTCCATTGCCTAAAGGGTTACACCTTCTTGTCTCAATTAACTGATGTTAACCCCTTCGGATCGCTATTAAGTGAAGCTAACCGCTTCCATTGAACTGAAGCTAACTCTTTCAGATTACCAATAACTGAAACAAACCTCTTCATATTTAAACTGACTGAAGTAAGTGAACCCCTTCCGATCTACAGTAACTGAAGATTAGTCCTTTAACATATGCTACGTCTTTCAGATTTCTTTCCTCTCCACTGGTGGTCAGGAGAGTATGGATTAAATGCAGTACTTCTCAAATTGATTGTCCCTTCATTAAAACTTTTAGAGTGGTTTTAAAATGCCTGTCATATCCTTAAATAAATAAATGCATAAAGAGCAGCATTATTGGTAGTCACTACATTGTCAAGAAGGGTGAGTGGAACCCAGGTCATGTCTGCAATTGTACACTGCATAAATATTAATAACTTTTCCTCGTCCTTCCTTTATATTCAATAACTTTACTCCATTGTTCATACCTGTAGTCATGTTTTAGTGTGAATATTGGAGACATGATGTGAAGATGTGTTAATATTTTCAGTTTACTGGCTTATTGGGAACTCAGTGCAATGTCTTTCAAATCTCAAATGCATAGCTTAAAAGAAAGAAACATGGTTGGATGTCAGAAGCAAAACAGACACAATTGCTTTACAGGATGTTGCATCTCTCCTGCCTTTCCAAATTCCACATGCTGCATGTAGCACTGAAAGGCCATCAGTGCTTGTTGTATGGTTCAGTATATTCACTTGAGTCCCCTCCACGTTATACCTCTATTTATGTATTTATGAAGCAACATTAAAGGCTCACCTATCATTGCATCAAAGGTTTTCTGGAGATCGTCTATGTCCTTCACTTTGAAGACGTGAGTCTCCCTCGGCTTTTTGGAAGCTAGCCCGTTGATCTCTTCATCGCTTACATCGTCACTCAGGCCAAACACGTACACATCTAAGGTAAACAAAGATCAGGTATTAAGGTGATGTTTTTGATGTTTCGTTTGACAGCCATCTACTTATATGGAAAGATGGAAAGACTGGGACACATACAAATGGGAATGAATGACATAAAGAGAGGAGACAGAAACAAAAAGAGGGAGACACACAGAAAGAAGGAGACAGACATATACAAAGAAGAGATACAGATAAGGAGAAAAATAGGAGATAGAACTATGAATAAGGAGAGCAAAAATACATGTAGAGAAAGAGAGGAGACAGACATACACACCTACAGGAGAAAAACATATAGACAAAGAAGGGAGATAAACATATAGACAAAATAGGAATACAAGCAAAAGGGAACATAGACCCTAAGGCAAACCAAACAGGAGGGAAAATGGGAGAAAACGTGTAAATATGGTTGGGGATCATAAGTAATGACTCTATAGTCAAAACCTTTGTACAGCATCTGGACATCAAAGATGCCCTAAGCATGAGAGTTGGGAAGGACCTTTTCATTCTGCAATTGATCTCCTTTAGGTTGGGCGTGAGCAACCAAGTCTTACACCAGGATCTGGAAGTGGTTAAAAGGAAAGGTTTCTTAATCTGCAATTCTAGTTCTCATTCAGGGGAACCTTTTTTGAAATCATAAGCACTGAATAGCCCTTCCCAGGTGCGGGATTCTGGAGCACTTTTTCCAAATATATCTTCCTTTGTGTTCAACTTACTACACACTTCAGAAAGGCCAAATTCCTACATAGAACATTTAAATTTTTTGCAGCCTATGAAGTAGTTAATATTGGGCAATTCCTTTAATTTATTTTTAGAATGGCCAAACCAACTTTAAAAAATAAAAACGTTACTAGAAAAAATGCAAGTCCTCATTAACAAACCTTGTTTAAAGGGAATTGATTTCAAGCAATCAGGACAATGAAGACATCGCAATAAAGTATACATACTGCCAACATGATGGTCTGCCACCCTGATTTAAATGTGGGTGATCCTTTGCTTTGGCTAGGGCAGTGACTATTCTGTCACTTACATAGCCAAACCTCTCAGATGTCCCAACGGAGTAAGTGCCATCGCAGAAATGGCTATATGTTTACCCGCCCAATCAGGATCGGCGCACATTTAACCATTTTCTTACTGTCCTTCACCGCTAGGCAGACCCTGGTGGTAAGGGACAGTAAAATGCAAAATATGCTCCCCCACTATGGGAGATGACTTCCATTCTAAGGGAAGCATTCCATTTTTTTGAATTTCCCAAAAGAAAGTTCTGTTTTGGGAGTGGAACTAATAGTGTTTGACGCAGGCACTCCCAATAATAGTCTAATTTAAGATATTTATCTCAGTAGCATCCATTTTCCATAACTCCTAAAACATGTCTAAGTTTTGAGAAACTTTTTGCTCCCCCCTATTCATTTAGCATATAGGTGTTTCCTTTTTATAGTCTACCAATAGTACAGTTCTTGAATCCAGGGACATTGGGATGTCTGAAGAGGCTTGAAGGAACAGGATGTCCTTTGTGCTAAATCAAGGTAGCTTTGCACATTCTCAGATCATTTGTCCCCATGTGCTCAACATACTACACCTGGGACAGCTATCGAAAATGTTTGAATTCCAACCATGCTATTTTCAGGGCACAGACTAACCAGTGGACACACATCTACATACAAAGAAATCCGCCCCCACCCCAGCACCTGGCAACTAAAGGAAGATATTTCTTGCCACTCGTCCCGAGTCAGATTTATACCAGTCTTTTTCATCCACCACTTTTGTGCGAGGCTAAAGTCATTTTCCATAGAGTTGCTACACTAGTTCCTTCAGTATTTCCCTTATACGTCCTATTTGAAGAGGAAGTGATTTTCTTATAACGGTTTGTATTTGCAGAATATATATATGACACTTTCTGTTTGAACTGAGGGAAGCTTAGCCTTGGGAGTCTCCCAAGTTATTCCCTTGTTATTACTGGTCCAGTCTCCTATTTTACCTATCTTTACTTTTTTTCCAATTCCTGATTGTACATTGTAGATCTGGTGGACATAAGAGTTCCAGGAGGGTTGCAGTGCAATCTGTGCAATTGAAAGTTGAATCATCTGTTATATTATAAACTCTAGCATCCATGATTAAAAAGGCTGCTAGGTATAAAAGCTTTCCAATCTGGGGCAGCCATCCCTTTTTGACAAAGATTTAACTTCTCTCAACTTATCCGAGGTGATTTCTCATTCATATAAACCTAATGCTCTTTGTATTTTATCCAGTAAACAATTCAGCTGTAAAGGGCACCAGCATTGCAGAAACATTTTTTTTATAGGTAGAATGTGCATCCTAATTATCGGTGTACAGACAAAATATCGACTCCAAAATATCGACTGGACATAATATCGAGTTTTAAATATAGACTGGACAAAATATCGACTGGACATAATATCGACTACAAAAATATTGTTTTTCAGGTAAGTGAAGTAATATCGACTGTATAAAATATAGATAGCAAAAATATCGAATTTTTAATAATATATAATATTTTATAGTGTATTTTTATGTAATAATATGTGTGAATAGTGTGTATTAATGTTATAAAATATTTTATTAAATGAATTTTGTTTTTATAATAATTGCGTAATGTAATTCTGTAGCGGGTTGTGGGTTTATAGGGTAATAGGGTGGGAAGTAATTTAATAATAATTAATTAATTAATATATGTTTGTTAATATTTTTAATTAATAATTAATTGATAATTAATTAATATTAATTAGTTAATTAATTAATATAATTTTTAACATATTTTGTATTAGTAATTAATTGTTAATTAATTAATTGTAATTAGTTAATTACATTAATTAGAGTAAATTTTTAATATATATAATTTTGTGTTATTTTTAAGTAATTAATTTGGAAAAAATAATATTAATTATTAAAATAATTACAGCTAATGTTCTAATATATTTACTTTATTGTTATTGTTAATTAATAATTAATTGGTAATTAAATAATATTGATAAATTTTGGGTAAAGGAGCATTTTTAGGGTTCAGGGTCAGTTTTCAGTTTTAGGGTAAAGGGGTATTTTTGGGGTTCAGGGTCAGTTTTCAGTTTTTGGGTAAAGGGGCATTTTTAGGGTTCAGGGTCAGTTTTCAGTTTTAGGGTAAAGGGGTATTTTTGGGGTTCAGGGTCAGTTTTCAGTTTTTGGGTAAAGGGGCATTTTTAGGGTTCAGGGTCAGTTTTCAGTTTTTGGGTAAAGGGGCATTTTTAGGGTTCAGGGTCAGTTTTCAGTTTTTGGGTAAAGGGGTATTTTTAGGGTTCAGGGTCAGTTTTCGGTTCTTGGGTAAAGGGGTATTTTTAGGGTTCAGGGTCAGTTTTCAGTTTTTGGGTAAAGGGGCATTTTTAGGGTTCAGGGTCAGTTTTCAGTTTTTGGGTAAAGGGGTATTTTTAGGGTTCAGGGTCAGTTTTGGGTTTTTGGGTAAAGGGGTATTTTTAGGGTTCAGGGTCAGTTTTGGGTTTTTGGGTAAAGGGGTATTTTTAGGGTTCAGGGTCAACAAATAAGATTGTAAAAAAATATTTTTATTATTTTCATTTATTATTTAATTATTATAATTTAATTTAAGTAGTTTTAAGTATATTTTAGTAATTAAAATTTAATATTAATTTAATTTAACACTGTTTTTAATAAAGTCGATATTTTTTACATCTATATTATTGTTAACGATATTTTGTACTCGATATTTTTGTACTTACCTGTTTGTAGATACAAACTCGATATTTTGACTGTCGATATTTTGTCCACGATATTTTGGCAAGTCGATATTTTGTCCCTCGATATTATTTCAGTGATCCCTAATTATCACCACCCTGCCTACAATCGTGATTGGTAGATTATGCCATCTGTCTAACATAAACTTAATTATGCCCATAAAAGGGTGCAATTTAATATATATAGATCCTCCAGGTTTCCTAAGACACTATTCCCCAAATATCTAATTGTAAATTGGTAAATCGATTGCAGAGATTGAGGCAATGAGTCCACTTCTCTATTGAAAAGCAGCCTTTCGGTTTTGGCAGTGTTCACAAGATACCCAGTGACCAGTGAGCGCTGAGAAGGATGCAAGGAGCTCAAAAAGTTTGTTAATAACACTTGTGTTCGGCTGGACATCGGTGTAAATTTTGGGTCTATAAGACTCCGGGATAGCTGTCCTAAGTGCCTTCGGTGTCCTCAAAGCACAGGGAAGGGGCTCAATAAAAATCGCAACAGCCAAAGCAATAGGGGGCACCCTTGCCTAGTGCCTCGGGTGATTTTCATCAGAATAGAAGTTTTCAAATTTAAAGAAAAGTTGCTCCAAAGAACCTTGATATATTTGGACAAATTTCTTCGTGAGTTGGTCCAGAAATTAAATTTCCTCAGTAACTTTAAACAAAAACTTCCAACGCACAAAGTCAAACGCTTTTTCAGCATCTTAAAACAACACTACTGCAAGTATCTTATTCACAGTAAAGTAGTTGATGGCCTCTAACAGAAAGTACATATTAAAGTACGGTTGCAGTGTTGATATAAATCCATTTTTATCTACCTCTATCAAATTTGCAATTGCCTTCAGAAAGATTTTAAAGTTGGTGTTCAATAAAGTAATAGGATAAAATGAATGTACATCCTCTGGAGTTTTATCTTTTATTGTAAGCATAATAAAACCCCTTTCAAGAAGGATCTAATTTAAAAGCTCTGACTGGACACTTCAGATATTTAAACAAAGTGTAAAACTTTTTAGATGAATCACGATCCTCTCCTGGTGCCTTACATCTGGGAAGCTTTTTAACCATTTTCACTACATCCTACTGTTCAACTAAAAGCAGTGTGCAGCGCATAGCGTGCTCAGAGGTACTGGATGGGACAGGGAGTGGTAGGGATAACTGGAGGAGCACTAACCCCCACTCAGGGTTTTTTTCCATAATAGTGGTGGCAGCCCTGTTAGCCCTGGGAGTGCAAGTGGTAAATTAGGTGGTTTCTGGACAGAGGTGGCCAAAAGTTGCCAATATTTACGTGGGGTCACATCAAGCAGAGCTATAGAGGGGCTCCCTACAATTCCCCATACCACCTTGAATCTTTGGGGTCATTTGGCGCCCATACTCTTTGTGTGGGTCCCCCATGCGGCCAGGCTGAAGTCAGACTTTACAGGCTATTAAAATGAAATAGGTTTTGTAGGATAAAATAGCAAGGTTGAAACTGACTCATACAGCCATTCCTCCTGTGCAGATAATGAGGTTGAGTCTGCATGCATGAATTCTAACAGGAAAAAAGGTCGAAGCAGGAAGATGGGTCTTTCTACTCCACAACTACCCCTGTCACCTGTGGTGGGTGTTGATGACAAACTTAGTCCCACAGTTTCCAACATCGCTTTAGGAACCTCAGGAATTGACCCACAAAAGTTCAATTTTGCGTCAAATATTTTGTGTCTAGCGGGAGAAGCCACTGCACCGTCAGGTAGGGTTGTTGAATTACCTCAGGAACAAATAGGGCAAGTAGAACATTCGAACGCATCACAGGATAGTGGTTCAGCTAAATATACAAATAGGAAACAGAGGGCCCAGAAAACTCAAGGTGCTGCAGTAGCAGTGGTGTCCACCAGAGCTGCAAAAATTGCAAAAAGAGAACAGCTAAAGGAGGTGCTCAAATTTAAAGGTTACCCCTTCACTGCACTCCTTTTTTAAGATCGAAGATAAGCAGGCACAGAGAGACGTCTTAACCAACGCAATGTCAGCATCATCACTGAAGACTATAGAGTCACCAAACAAATACCAAGCTCTCATGTTCAAAGAGCTGGGGAAGGGCAAAGAGAAACCCATAGTAGGTACTTTAGAAGGGGTCCTGCAAATAGAGGATCACCTACAACAAAGTAAACCTGCCAAGGACCAAGGTAGTGAGCAAGTTATGGATACACCTATAGGGGGTAATATAGGGGTTCTTGTGGCCTCATTATTAAAGGAGATGAAAATGGGTTTGCTAAGTCTGACAAAAAAACAGGAAAAAATCCAGGCTACATGCGAGGCTTTAGAGACCAAATTTAATGCTCTTGTAGAAAGAGTGGAGGTGGTCGAGACAGCTCTGGAACAAGTCAGGGACAAAGTGAAGCTCTGTCAAAGTGATATTAAGAAAGTATCAGAGAGAGAACTCAGGGATAAAATTGAGACCTTAGAAAACAACTCTAAGAGGAATAACATACGTTTATTAAACATTCCTGAAGGTCAAGAAGGGCAAAACATAAGATCCTTCATTGTAGGTCTGTTAAAAGATTTCATGCCAGATATGGACGAAAAAAACGTGGATGAGGGCATACAGAGAGTCCACAGAGATCCATTCAGGCTTAATAGAGATAGGAAAAACCCACACAGAGTCCTAGTTTACTTTAAAATGTACTCAATAAAAGAACATATATTGAACAAAGCCCTAAACGCTGTCACCCTGACAAGAGATGGATACAACTATAAAATCCGCTCAGACATATCCAAGGCAACAGCCGATAGGCAATGGGCCCTAGGAAAATATAAATATTTGGAAAAAGGGGACCCCTATATAATATAGTAGAAACTTGCTATACATAGGGAAGAAACAGAGTTAGGAAAGGTCTATAGCAAAGTGACAGACATTGATTAGATAATACAATTTACGGTTTTTTGTAAATAAAAACCTAGAATGAAACAGTATATTAAGTCCACTTGTGTACAGAAACCAATGAGCAAAATAATTTCTGATAGAGCTTTATTGTTTATTGTTGTTGACTATTTTTCTTTTGTTTTCTACTGTTTTTTTTTTTTAATATATATATAGTTTTTATAAGTGATTATGTGTTTAAATTTTATATAGTCTTGAATTAAAAAATACAAAAGAGAAAATACAAAATCAATAGACATGAAACATATATACAGTGATGAAGGCAAAGCGGTAGACACCACTACGCGCGTTTCGGCTCTTGAGCCTTCTTCAGGTGACCGTCTATTGTTAGAGTTTCAAAGAGTCCAGGACTCACAGTTAGGTGTGGCGTGGATATAAAAGGTCAGTAGGTAAAGGCAGCTTCTTAAGATCTTGAGATGTGGAACGATGTAGTCCTATAGCTTGTCATATGATGTTATGACATCAGAGAAAAGGAGGTGGTAGAACAGTATAGTGGAGGTAGTTTAGATTCAGATCGTTATTTGTGTTGACATTTGTAGAACCTCCACGAGGATAGCTTCCAGTGAGTAGATGGTAAGGTGATGAGAGCAATAGTGAAGGAAATGAGTATTTATCTCCACAAGTTGATAAAATATCCGGAGGCGAGCAATAATTATGTATAATTGTTAGCACGAATATTTTGTATCCACCTAAAGATAAAGTAGAAAAGATGTCCCAGGAGCGGAAAATACTACGGAGGATGATCTGGTCATAGCATCGCCCGTGAGGTTTGATGAAAATAGTGACGCTCCTGGTAGAAAAGGACTGGTAGCAGTACTCGACCGCCAAAAGACCACACACCGGTATGCTAGAATGCTAACAATTATACATCATTATTGCTCGCCTCCAGATATTTTATTAACTTGTGGAGATAAATACTCATTTCCTTCACTATTGCTCTCATCACCTTACCATCTACTCACTGGAAGTTATCCTCGTGGAGGTTCTACAAATGTCAACACAAATAACGATCTGAATCTAAGCTACCTCCACTATACTGTTCTATCACCTCCTTTTCTCTGATGTCATAACATCATATGACAAGCTATAGGACTACATCGTTCCACATCTCAAGATCTTAAGAAGCTGCCTTTACCGACTGACCTTTTATGTCCACGCCACACCTAACTGTGAGTCCTGGACTCTTTGAAACTCTAACAATAGACGGTCACCTGAAGAAGGCTCAAGAGCCGAAACGCGCGTAGTGGTGTCTACCGCTTTGCCTTCATCACTGTATATATGTTTCATGTCTATTGATTTTGTATTTTCTCTTTTGTATTTTTTAATTCAAGACTATATAAAATTTAAACACATAATCACTTATAAAAACGATATATATATATTAAAAAAAAAAACAGTAGAAAACAAAAGAAAAATAGTCAACAACAATAAACAATAAAGCTCTATCAGAAATTATTTTGCTCATTGGTTTCTGTACACAAGTGGACTTAATATACTGTTTCATTCTAGGTTTTTATTTACAAAAAACCGTAAATTGTATTATCTAATCAATGTCTGTCACTTTGCTATAGACCTTTCCTAACCCTAGGAAAATATATGCAAGCCTTTAGGGCTGAAGGAGCCACTGTTTAGATGAAATTCCCAGCCCTCTTACGTATTAGGTGGCGTAATAAAACTTACAACTTTAGAGACCCGAAAGAAGTGGAGTCACTACTTGAACACATGAAGATAAACAAGGATAAGTAACATTATGAGCCTCATTCTTATTAAAATATTGGCCATTCAAACGCGGCTCTCATACTGGGCAACTAGGATTGTTCAAGGTATTGGGGAGGGTTCTCCAGGGTGGGGGAAAACACAAGCTATCTTTTTCTTTTTTTGCACATTGCAATTTTTTTGGGTGGGCAGCATTGGGGAAAAAAAAACACCCAAAAAATTCTTGGTTCGATATGCAAATTGCACAGTAATCAGGGTAGCAGTTATAAGCAACAGGAAGGAGTTCAAATTCTGTAGATGAACATAATGACTTGGAATGTGAACGGGCTAAGAACTAGGAGGAGGCGTCAAAAATGTTTTGAATATCTTAAACTGCAGAATTGTGATATTATTATATAACAAGATACACATCTCCTAGGAGATGAATGGCTTGAAGCTATAAAAAACGAGAATTGGATTCTTTAAACTCTTTGTACAAATCAAACAAGTAATATTAAGGGGGTAGCTATTATTCTTAGAAAATCACAGCTCTTTATGTTGGTAGGTCAATTAGTAGATTCAAGAGGAAGGTGGGTCATAGCAAACATAAAAGTTAGAGATACCGCTTTTACTGTGGCGGGATACTATGGCCCTAATATAGATGATCCGCACCTCTTTAATTGTTATACTCGCAGTTATTATTACAGTCTACACCAATTATCTTAGGAGGTGATTATAATATCCTGCTAGATCCTAAAAGAGATAGATATCCCCCTGGCAGAGTTTTAAACTTACAGAGGATGTGAGAATGCTTGAATAGGCTCAAAGATGATTTGAGTTTAATTGATATCTGGCATTTAAAAGGGGACCAAATAAATAAATTCACCTTTAGGAATTATAAATATGGCCACGCCTTGAGAATAGATTTCTTCTTAGTTGATAAACTTCTAAGGAATAATGTTAAGAAAGTCCACCATTTGCCTGCACATCTCTCGAATGACTTGCCGGTCCGTTTGAATATTAAGGTTGAGCCAGGGCAGGGCGAGAAAAGGTACACTATGGATCGGACACTTCTTTTGGATCAAGAAATTATTGAGGAACTAAGATCCACAACGGAAAATTACTTTAAGGAGAACGGTGAAGGAGAAATGTCTAAAATGAAAGTCTGGGATGCTTATAAAGCTGTTCTTAGAGGTACTATAGCTCGCATAGCAATAGGAAAAAATAAATTGAAAAAGCTTAAATTATCACGAATAGAAGCTGACCTATTAGAGAGACAAGCCAGTCTAGAAATTTCAACCTCTGAAGAAGACCAAATTAGTTTAAGAAACAAAATAATGAACTTAAAACAGGAGCTGGTCTTGGACTTAGAGGAAAGATACTTAAGAGATGGCAAGCTAGCACTTTGTCAAATTATGAATTTGGTGAGAACAGCGGAAATCTTTTAGCTTGGAAGCTTAAGACCGATCTAAGTAGGAATAAGATAACTGCTATTCAGAAGGGAAATGGTGGACAAATAATAGAAGATAAGGCAGGCATTGAAGAAGCTTTTGAACATTTCTTCCAGGCATTATATGAGGAAGATCTAGCACGCACCAACTAATTGGAGCCATTGATATCGCAACTCAAGAGAAGGTACACCTAGTAATATTTACATTTGACGCAACCAAAGCATTTGACCCTGTTAATTGGTCATATCTACATAATAACCTTGGCCAACATTTTTTACGAGTAATAGCTAACATCTACTCAGCACCAACAGGGAAAATTCTCATTAATGGAAGCATCTCAAATAGTTTCCAAATTAAAAGAGGTAATAGATGGGGTTCACTCTTTTGCCTCATCTTTTTAATTTATATATAGAGCCGCTGGCTAACGTGATTAGAGTATCTGAAAAGATTATTCCTTATCTATACTAATATAATAAAGAGAGAGCCCAAACCTTTGAGGCGGGTAATCTCAGGAACCACAGCACCAATCACAACACCCAATACAGCGTTGGAAAAGGCAGTTGCAGCAAAAGGACATAGGCTATGCAGACGCCCACCATATACATTTAAAAGGTAAAAGAACCGTGCCAGCAAAGTAGTCCCTTGTGGGCGTGTCTGCATTGTGCTGTGGGCGTGTGCTGGGGGCGTGACAAACGCTGGGGGCGCGTGGCCCTTCATGCCATATCTCATATTGTGTGCTAATCCCACCCTGCTCCCTTTAAATACCCCTGCACCCCATAATCATAACCCACCCTTACACCTCAAAATACCCCAACACCCTTAAACACTAACCCATCTTAACCCTATAAATATACCCTGTACCCCAAAACTATCCCTAAACCCTAAAAATACCCCTGTACCCCAAAACCCAAACCTAGCCCTGAACCCTATAAATACCCCTGTACCTCAAAACCCAAACCTAGCCCTGAACCCTAAAAATACCACTGTACCCCAAAATCCAAACCTACCCCTGAACCCTAAAATACCCCTGACCCCAAAACCCAAACCTAGCCCTGAACCCTTAAAATACCCCTGTACCCCAAAACTCAAACCTACCCCTGAACCCTAAAAATACCCCTGTACCCCCAGACCTAGCCCTTAACCCTAAAAATAATCCTGTACCCCAAAACCCAAACCTACCCCTGAACCCTAAAATACCCCTGTACCCCAAAACCCAAACCTAGCCCTCAACCCTAAAAATACCCCTGTACCCCAAAACCCAAACCTAGCCCTGAACCCTTAAAATACCCCTGTACCCCAAAACCCAAACCTACCCCTGAACCCTAAAAATACCCCTATACCCCAAAACCCAAACCTAGCCCTGAACCCTAAAAATACCCCTGTACCCCAAAACTCATCCCTATCCCTAAACCCTAAAACTACCCCTGTACCCCATAACTCAAAACTGTATCTGAACCCTTAAAATACCCAAACACCCCAAAACATATACCTCAGTACCCCGAAACATATACCCCTATACCCATACTTACCATATCCAAACATTAAAAAAAAAACATGCTTTTACAATTCATGCATTTACAACGAATTTTGTTGTAAATGTATGCGTGGTAAAAGCATATAAAATGTAATGCCATGCGTTATAATGGCATAGCGGAGTCATGGTACTTTCGTAATGAAAGTATGCGGAGTGATGGTATGCGGAAAGAAAGTTGCGGAATAATGGGTGTTTACCCTCCCCCGGTAAGTACATTGGTGGCACGGCGGCCAACATCTCCAGCAACATACTCATATTTTTTCACCACCCATTTGAAAAATCGACAGGTCTCTCTCATTGATGACCAGCACCGACATACACTTTTAGACACACCTCCCGCCACATGTTCTAGAATTGTGAACTTTAGAGCTGGGGAGCAACGTTCGAATCTCGGCATCAGCTCAACATCCTGTGATTCCAGGCAAATCGCTTTGTCTCCCCGTGCCTAACACAAATGAATGCGTTCTTCTGTAATGTAAATTGTGCTCATGCCATGTTGTCGAGTTCGCGCTATATAATATTGCAAGGAAAAATAAAGTAGGGAAACTCGAGTTCACACACTACTGAACGCGCACTCTGAATCGGAGCGTTTCACAGGCCTGACACAGATAAGAAATGCTATCAAAACGAAATCCTACAAAACAATATACTACTGGCCGGCAGCAATTCCTACCCGGACAACGTCGGGACGGGCTGCTTGTTGTTTTAATAATTGGGAGTTAAAGGTGGCAGTATATGCCTACGATTTGATGATCTACGTAATCTAAATGAGTCACTTAATAGCAGCTTTGAGAAGTTTCTCAATATCAAATAAAGCATCTTAAAACTGATGTAATGCACTGGAACATACTGACTCCTCAAACTGATTCCAAAAGAAAAATCAAATATCTTGGAATCCAAGTCCTAAAGAATATTGATGACATAGCCCAGACTAACTTGGAAATAAAAGCAAAAGAGATGAGAAAATTATTGAAGTCCTGGAGTTGCTTATCTCTCATCTTTATGGGGAGAGGTAATATAATTAAAATGGCTATCCTTCCGAAATTCACTTTTGTTTTTAATACGATTCCCTTGGAGTTTGAGTCGCGATGTTTGAAAACAACGCTGGGCGAAATAAACTCTTTCATTTGGGCATCTAAAAGTGTTAGGATAGCATGGAAAAAACTGACCCAGAAGAAGAATCAAGGCGGCATAGCTAGCCCAGACCTCATGTATTACTACAAGGCTTTTCATTTTAAGAACAGAAGGCATCTCTTCCGAGACTATGAATCATACCCTCCCTACTGGAAAGCTGTGACAAAACATGGTCATTGCTTATATAAGTTTGGCCATCAAATGTTCTTTAAAAAAATCAGATTGAAGATCCCAAGATCAGCATTTAAATTATGGGCAGATAAAAGGAAACTCTGGCAGTATCCATACTATAGTCCCCAAGCACCGATATGGAACTTTCCAGGAACACCAGAATGGCTGAAAGACTCGCTAGCACTCCCATTGAAAAGGGCTGGAATCATCAAGTGGGGAGAGTTGCTGCAAAATGACGACCTAAAATCATGGGACAAATTAGTCGAGAACACAAAGGACGAGATATCCAGGTTAGAATTTTACCAGTTGGAAAGCTGGGTTAATGATCAAGCGACTAGGCCAGACTGTGTTGGGTTTCTAGATGGTGAACTTCATAAGGTCCCAGGGAAGAAAGAAGTTTCAAAGTGGTATTGGCACTTGGTGGAGAAGAAGGAAGTCGAAAATAATACTCCAGATCTTTAATGGAAAAAGATTTTTCTGGACCAATGTTTGCAACAAGTATGGCAAGTATCCTGCACTTTCTTATGGCACATTATAATTTCTCCACCTCTTAGGAAAAATCATTTGTTTACTTTGCACAGATCTTACTGGACCCTCGAAAAGTTTTCAAAAATGAACCCCCAGGGGATTAAGAAATGTCCAAAATGTGTTGAGAGGGAAGCAAATGGTTTCCACATGTTTCATTTAATTCACTACCTAAACATATTTTGGATGGAAATTTGTAAGATTATTGAAGAAATTCTAAATACGACTATCAAGGTAAGAACCTTTATGGGATACTGATGAAACCAATATCAAAGAGTCAGAAAAATTTGTTTGCACTTATGTTAATTGCTAGACGCAAGATTTGTATAAATTGGATTCTTCCCTCTCCCCCGAAGGTAGAAGATTGGGTTCGATCAGTAGATAAATTCAGGAACTTTGATAGAGTTAGAGGGGAAGGTAAACGCACAAAGTACTGGGGTCTGTGGGACTCATAGAGATGGCAGGATAGGTAGGGATGTACAATGATTCAAACTAACGCGATCATGAACCTCATAAGTTTAATAGGGGCTGGAACAGCGATATATTAACTCATGTAGAATGGTTAACTGTTGGTATCAAGCATTGGCTCTCACCTCATCTCCGAGGGCGTCTAGTAGGAGGTGACCCTGTTGCTTTTACAACAAGATCAGAATAAATGAGGACAAAATAAAAGATTAGAAAGAGCTTTAATGTTTGTTGTACTGACTGCGTAACGACTGCTGAGTGTTACATATACTGGCTATGTATCAGTGAGAACATGACAGTGTTAGATACAAGGATTGTGTAACAGTGAGAGCACACCAGTGTCAAATATACTGAATGTGCTTGGGGGGGAGGGGCGCTCTAGTGTCAGATATATGAACTGTACAACAGTGAGGACATTCCTCTGTTTTCGTGTACTAACTGTGTAACAGTGAGAGTGCTTCTGTGTTAGATATAGTGAATGTAACAGTGGAAGAACTTCAGTGTAATATATACCAATTGTGTAAGACTAGAAAGAGCTTCAGTTGTACTGGCTGTTTAACAGAAGGTGACCCAGTGAAGACTTCAGTGTCAAATACACTGATGCTGAATCCTCCAGTGTTCGATATACTGCCTGTGCTACGGTGAGCATGCTCCAGTGTAAGATAGATTGAGGATTTAACAGTGAGATCATTTCAATGTCAGATATACTGAATGTCTAGCTCTTCAATGCTAGGTATACCACCTGTAGAAGATTAAATAGAGCTTCAGTTGTATTTAAACTAACTGAGCACAACTACCAAGAGCATATGTGTTATCAATACTGGCTGTGTAACAGAAAGATCGTTCCAGTTTAGAGCTGGGGTGATCCCTTGCAATGATATCTTTCAGGGTCTTCCGCACACACTCCATGTTGAAAAAGAGCAACAAGATCAGCTCTTGATCACACTGGAACCCTGTTATTTTCTAGAATGTAGTGTGTCCTTGGCATGTAATGTAAATATGGGTCTTAATGAGGGCACAGGGGACAATGACAGAGGGCATCGGGTCTGCGGATCAGTGCCAGAATTTACATCTAATTATTAGCAAATTGTAGGAAACTGGCTCTTTATATAATATATCAGAAAGAGGTATCCATTAAGAGTAGACAGGGCTTGCTCTAACAATCCCAAGGTGCTCGTTTTGTGGTAGTGTGGTCGAGCCACCTTAGCCTTAACACGGAGGAGTGTTAGACATTTGTTGCACACATAGAGTCAGTAAATGAGACACACTCATAAAGGAGATCCACAACAATTTAGAAAAAAAGCACTTCTTTTTATATATATTTCTTAGCACCAAGAACTTTGTAATTGGGTAAGTACTTTGTTTTGCGGTATCACTGTTCTGGAAGAGTATAGAATTACACTTGCATTGGGTGAGGTATCAGTTTTTCAGTATACATCAGTACACTGTTATCCTATAGGAATTTTTTTTTTTTACTGCATTTGGGCACTTACAGCGATTTACAGGACTGTTCTCCAGGAATTAAAGTAAATATGGGTCAGGGTCCAAGGCAGCACCAACAGGTCACCTCAGGCGGCTCTGAGGTGTCCGAGTACACAAGTGCAATACAGGTACGGGTCCCCCTTTTAAACCAATGGGGAACGGTCCGGTCACAAAGAGACTGCAAGCAGGGACTGGGAGACCAGTCCAGGTGAACCCACAAGCGGGCTAGGTCCTTGAGATGCTCTGGCACGTAGGGACCCTACTGGTCCACTGTAACTCGGGCTGGTGGGCTCAGCTGCAGTGGTGGTTTCTCCAGCAGGGTGGCACTTTGAGAGGTACTTGCGGTAGCAGGGGAGACTGCAAAACAGGCTGCAGGTGGGGACTGGGGGACCAGTCCAGCCAAACTCAAAGGAGGGTCCTGTTCGTGAGGGTCACAGGACCCCGTTAGCACTGTTGGTCCACTTCTCTCCGTGTTCTGGGGCTCGGTGCATTGTTGCTTCTTGGTGTTGCGTTTTCACTGTCTGAGGCTCTCGCAATTCCTTCTGTCTGGCAAGGGAGTCTGCAGGTGGGGCATTGTGGGGCAGTGCAATGAAGTCCAAGAGGAGGCTCGTCACTCGATGGTCTCTGTGCCTCAGGGGCATCGTCAGTTCACAGCAACTGTGCCCGTGGGACTCGTGTGCAGTGCTGTTTGGTCCAGCGGGGTCGCTCTGGCCGAGGCTCTCGTTTCGGTCCTTTTGTTGCCTGCAAACGTGCAAGGAAGCAGCTCCTCTGTTCCAAGGGAGATGTTGCTGGCCAGGTGAAGTCGTGGGCCTCTCTTGCACAGCTTTTTGAAGGTGACTTTCTGGATGAGTTGAATCCTTGAAATTGTCAGGAGCAGCAGGCAGGCCAATAGGGTTGGCGCCAAGTCAGTTGCTGCTCCTCAGGTCGGTCTCACATTGGGGGATCATCTTTGTCCTTCTTTCTTCTCCAGGCAGAGGGATGTGATTCCCTGGTGTCAGGGGGTTCCCTAAATATTCACGTTTAGGAGCGTTAAGGGGAGTAATGGGTAGAAGCCTATGGTCTACCTACGGCTAGGGTCAGTAAACCCCCTAGATGGCCTCTTCCTTTGGGGGGGTTGCCATCACCCTTTCCCAGAATTCCTAATTCCACCACACACAAGATAGTGGAATTCCTATCTTTGTGTTCAATTCAGGCTGCCCACCCTGGAGGTGTGTTCGCATATAAATAATTACAAATAATTACATCTGTTGGGGAAACCAAAATCATGCGGGAGTTTCTACGTGCTTGTGCATTTGAATGGTGAAAAACGTGTGGAAATGTACCCGTGAATGCTGCCCCAACAGATGTAATTATTTGTAATTATTTATATGCAAACACCTACATGTGAATTCTTTGTGAATATAGTTATATTTGTGTTTTCAACAGCTTATGCTCCCTGAGGAAGGGCTAGCAATGCCCGAAATGCATTGGAGCTCATGAGAGACTTATATGCATAAAAAGATTATGTTCATTTCGACATAAACATAAGAAGAAAATTAACAATGAAAGAATTGTAAAAAGCGCAAACAATGAATAATAAAAAATGGATAAAACTAGAGAATAAATGAATGGGGTCCTTATTGGTTGGGAACCACTACATGAGTGCCTGAAGGGGATGTAACCAATGACCCATTGGAAGCACACTTTGTTCTGATATAGGACGCTAAAGACAGAAAGCGTCACCCATCAGTAGCACCTTAAAATTGACCAAATCAAAAACAATAAAGTTTGAGAATTTCTAAGCTATGCATCAACCCCAAACATCAGGTACACCTACAGGTCAGTCAGAATGTGCTTCTGATGAGACTATTATCCATTCCTACCAGTGTACCTACCTACACCTGCCACACTGAATTGGGTCTACCATATCTAGAGGACTGTGTCATGTTAGCCTCTCTTGAAATTGTGGCACTCTATCTGGTGGTCCACGCAGGAACCACTCCTGAACTAGGACATAATCACTGATTGTTTAAAACTAGATTATGCTCACCGTCTAATGTGGATGATGTACATCAAGGAACACTTTACTATGCTTAGGAGGTCGGAATGTTTTTATAGTCCACATGATATGAGTACCCTATCAAAAAATGCTTAAAAGCTGAGTTTTTTCCAATGCAAGGACAGAGGAGGAAAAGTCAAGAATGTAGCAAAAAGAGTGTGACTGCCCTTCATCTGATAGTAACAACTTATCGTATGGAGTCTTATCTGAACTTTTTACTGCTTCATTATCAGCATCTTTATCTACTAAGATTTAGATTTAAATAGCGCATCTTTTAGTTTAATACCCCAGACATGATTATAATGATGGAGGCCTTGAGCCATGTCCATGTGATTCGAAGTCTAATCAATCTTTGCTCCATTTTTTCTTCTTCTGTCAACTGTATACCGTTCCTAGGAAACAATATCTTATACCATTGTTTAGGTCCATGAACATTAGAAAGTATATATCAGCCCTGTATCATTTGCAATTATTACAATCTGCATATATTTGTATGATGGTACACAAGTTTATCATGGCTGTAGTAGAAATGAGAAATATGGTAGGGAAATGATACTTTAATGCATGTGTCACTTTGTTAAACCTTGTATCCGGAATCCCAAATTCTGCTATTTGTATATATTCTGTTCTATTGATTTAATGGTTGTGATATATTTCTTACATATAGATGGATGTTATGTACTGTGTTCTTTTATGGTTTGATACAAGCTGAATAAAGATTTTGATGATGACGATGACTGAGTACATAACAGAACATGGCGTCCCTGCACATCAATGGCGCAGTTGGCATTTGATCCTCTTGGCTTCAATCATGATTTTCTTACCCAGATAGTCTTTTCTCTCCTCATTGATTTCCAGGAAGTCGTGGATCCTCAACATGGAAATTTTGGGGTCTCCTCCCATGTTGGATTTTCCTAAAAAGAGGGGAAGAGTTATGCAATGGAAGCACCAACAGCGTGACATTTATTCTTGATTTCAATCATAGACTTACATGTGATTTGTAAGTCCCAAAGAACAATAACTACAATACGAATAAAGTCTTGCTGCAGGCTAGTGTCGAAGGAGGGTAAGCCCAATGCTGCACAGTAGTTAAAACAGAACTTTCTACCATGTTAAGATGAAGCAAAGACGGAACCCAAACTTGCTCTCTTCTACCAAATGGCCTACTGACGGTTTCTTACCTCAGACTTCCTGACCAGCTTCGCTCTTGTCCACAAAGTGACTTACCACCCGTCGAGCCATCCCTTCTAGGTAGGGATGCCCAGCTGCTAAGATATATTAGTAGGTGGGACCTACCGTCGGTCATGAGGATGATCACATGCCGGATATCTTTGAACTTGTCGGCGTTACGCTGTGAGTGCAGACTCATCATGTTGTAAACAGTTTCGATAGCACGGCGGGTGTTCGTGCCAGTTTTGTCTTCGTGTTCTGCAGAATAGAGAGACAGACTCAGGTGTGTACTTCAAAGGGGCATCCAGTGAAAAGAAAAGAGCTCGACCTCTTACCCAATCCTTCATCATTAACAAGCACCAACAATAATGGCTCTTTAATGTCCCTTTGCTTGAGAATGTCTGTTTAGATTGTAAAACGTGTTGTGACATCATTCACTACTATAAATTAGCCTCACATGCATACAAATGGCCATTATAATCAGATATTCTAGGAATCAGCTCTTGATCGGCTATTGATCCATATTACCACACATTCCACACAACCGTGATTGCACTTACGCCTTACCCTATTATGTGAGCTCAGAGTGGTGAGACGGTTCATAGCACCTCAGCCATTGTCTTTTCAATGCAAATGTCACATGGAACTTTACTGATTCAACGCCTCGAGTCCATTATAGAATGTTGTGGATTTGCACACTCTGTGCACCAAGATATCACACTTAATAGTAAAGACATCTTGAAGAGGATCAGCATTTCATGTAACAGGTCTTGGAAAAGTCTCCACCTCCCAAAATCCCAGTGTATCTTCTCCCTCACATGCCCCATTATGCACTCCACTGAGAATGATCATATCTGAGTTCTTTCACACTTGGAGAAACATTACTTCAAACAGTATAGTGTTAGATATTTTTCAAATGTTCTGGTTAGGCAGGGTGACAATCAGTGGTGTTTACTTAAATTACAACATGAAATGAAGAACATCTGCATCCATGAGGTACATAAAAAGTAGTTTACTCAATGTGCTTCCTTATCATGAAGACAGTCCCAGTTGAACTATTCATCTGGAGTTTAGCGGTCAAACTAAAAATCAGGAGCAATCAAGTTTTGTTCCTGTTTTTTCCTTCAGGGTAATTAACAGTGTAACACTTGGTCAGGTTTGAAATGGTAATTTACCAAGGAAAGCTATTATGTCCCCTTTTTTTGGTTCAAATGTGCGCTAGGAGTAGCAGGCAGTTGGCATATCAACAGACTGACTCACATCAAAGAGATAAGAGCAGCTTTGGCAGAAAGCGAGAATGCATAATTAGCATCTACAATGTCCACATGACTCTATATAGATAGCTCTTTGAGTGACAGAGCCTTAAATTTAGTAGCTCTCAGCAGGGAACTGATGGCAACCAAGAACACCACTTACCAGGAGAGAAATCGAAGGGGGCAAGAATACTGCGGCTTAAATGGTGCACCAATTAGTCTAGTGAGGACTACATTGAGGCCTTACTTGAGGCTGGCACTGCATAGAGAGATGCCACTCTCGTTAACATGCAGTTCCACAAAAGTCCATAATGGTAATATATGAACAACAGACTGGTGTTCTTTATTTTGAAGATATACTGCATGTGCAGCTAAGTGAACACATCTAGAAGTGCATGCCAACCTGGCCTCTTCCTAGGGCAAAAAGTGGAAAGTAACACACTGAACTATTAGAGGGTCGATGTTTTGAGGAGTTAACTACCTGACAAGCCCATTTAACTACACACCATACTCTTGTGAAATGCTTTGCATAGCTTCCTTTAAGATTTGGGTACCTCTCATTCTAAGGCCTCAGGTGCGAAATCATTGGATTGAAGGATTTGGGATTAAGCATTGATGCAGACTGAGCCAATCTGGACGTAATGGAAGTCTTTGATGTTGATGCATGTGTATTGCCTAGAAAAGGGAGCTCCCTGGTCCATATGCCATATTTGAACCATTATAATGAGTGTTATTGGTGCTTGCATTGTTTTGCACACGGCATAAGAGATCGTTGGAAGTGGGGTGGGGGGGAGGGGTGGTGGGGGGAACAAATGCAAATGTCCCGGACCAGTCGATCAAATAGTGCATTCTGAAAGACTGGATATTTAGAGACCTAGAGGAGACATTTTTGGTAGTTGATGATTGTCTGCATAGTGAACAGATCTATAGTGTGGATCTCACTGGTAGAAGTACTAATCTAGAAGCTGGGAGTTGATTGTCTATTAATATATCTCTTAAAGGGGTCTTCTTAGGAGATAGACAAACCTTGCTCCACCATCAAGTGTATGTGATTCTACAGTGGCCAATGTCATATTGCTTAGGCCATCCTTGACAGCTGTGACAAGTGTGTTCTTCCCTGATGTAGTACATGATGGTCACATTGTCAGTTCAATTTAAGACCGGCTTGATGCACAGCCTGGCTGAAAATACCATTGCCAATGTGGTGAAAGCTCTCCAGAGGGGACCACTGACACTGAGCTTTGTTGCAATGCATAGGTGCTTCCAACCATGCAAGAAATACTTTTAAACTTTAAGCTCTATTAACACTAGATCCTCCCAACCCTGTTCCTCTTGTGAATATTGTTTGGTCAGATATTCCTGCAAAAGACACGTGCAGTTGAGCAATGGGGACCAACGTCAATGCATGACACCATCATTCCTGACAGGTTAATCCTCACTATCAGATTATCTTGTAAAGAGGAAGCCGTCTCTGAAAGTTCATGACTCGCTTTTGTCATAGAAGCGCAGTGCCCAACACAAGTTGAAAGTAGTGCCAAGAAAATTTTGAATATTGCGCATGGTATAATTTTTTATATTGTTTGTGAAGACTAATTAATGGAGAAGTCAAACTGTTTGTTGTGTGTTGGTTTGACACTCAGAGTGAGTTGTACCCTTTAGTAACCAATCAACTGGCTGATAGACATGTATTTGTTTATGATGCAGATTTACTACTACTAGAGCTAGTCATTTGTCAAAAGTTAAGGCTTTGCACTGGTAATCTGTTGCCACATATCTTAAGTATTGATGATGCACTGGATGTATTAGAATGTGGAAGTAGGCATTCTAGAGATCAAGTGTTGTCATGTAGTCTAGTTGTTTCAGTAGAGGAATGACTTCCTTGAAGTGGGACATATTTGTGAGCTTGTTTCAGATCTGAAACGTTGCTAAGCATCAAGGTTTTGCTCATCACCAAAATCTTTTTGGCAGCAAAGATTATTGAGGGTCTTCTCAAGGCAAGCTGCATTTCAAGTCTCACACTCGTCTTAATGTCAAGCCTCCTCCAAAGTCAAAGTTGTTCTTCTACCACGAATTTCTTCAGTGACTACAATGGCCATTGACCCTCAATTGCAGAGTCAAGACTTTTTTTGAGGCAGTTTCTTCCTAGGGTGTTCATACTTATCTTAAGGTCCGTCCTCAGGGGAACAGTCCATGGAGTGTTGCAGGGCTGTACCCTGTTAATGGCAGTTTTGTCTTTGCCAGTTTTCTATGTTGAGTACAGAAAGGCAAGATGTCCGACTTGGTCCTGGTTGCCGGCTGCAGGGGTGTTCCTAGAGCTTCATCTCCAGAGTCCGAGTCCTCAGAGATATTGTAGATACTCCATTCCTGTTGCCCTTCTACATTATTGAATGGTTCATCCACATTGGCATTGGACTCACAGCCCTTGCTGGTGGTGGACTCAGTAGAATCTTCCTGCTGTATTAAGACATAGTGTGCCCACCTTCTTTCCCTTCAGGGAAGGATGGTCTTTTTGAATCAAAAGGCCTGAAGTTTTCTTACACTCAGCAGGAAAATTTTGGCAACCAAGAACACCACTTTCCAGGAGAGGAACCAAAGTGGGCAAGGATGCTGCTGTTCAAATAGTGCGCAAAAAAGTATAGTAAGGCCTACAGAGAGGTCTTACTTGGGGCTGGCACAGCATAAGGAGATGTCACTCTCATTAACATACAATTCCACAAAATCCTTTATAGTAGGGTATGACAATACAGACTGGCATTCTCTATTTTGCAGGTATGCTGAAGTTGCATAGAGCTATTCAAGCTGTAGTTAACTAACAAAATAAATCCCCAAAAGAAAAGGTACTATGTCCACTAAACCGTGTGCAGATCAGTGCGTCTGTCATTCTGCTGTGTGAAAAGACGCAATTTTCAATGTAAAGTAACACTAGGAAAGGCAAACAGGAACAGTTATCCCGAGATGAGCTGCCATGAGAATCGGTGAAAGGCGGGAAGAGCAGACAAACAATTTACAGTCAGATGAATAAACTGTACTTGTAATGACTCTTCCAGCCTTCAGACTGCGACTGTCATTGTGTTTCTGTTCAATGACAATCAAAGAGATGAAGTGTTAAAACTCTGAAATTTCGATGTTAAATATCAAAGGAGGTTATAGGAACCTCCTGAGGCAGAATCCGGGAGTAGCGAGAGCTTGTGTCAGATTTAAATTGTTATACTCTGATTTTAAAGAACTCACCTTCCCTCTGAGCACTCAACCCCTCAGGCACAGTCATCCCCGCACAGCGGATTTAGCGCTGCCGCGGGCGAGCGTTTCCCTTCCTGCCGCCATTCCGGAGACACAAGACACGCCCACTTGTGTTGGCCACGCCCCCCGTGACGAAGGTAAATAAAAGCGCGCTGACTACAAGCGCCACATTGCTATAGGAACCTCCTGAGGCGGAAGCCGGGAGCAGCGAGAGCTTGTGTCAGATTTTAATTGTTGTACTCTGATTTTAAAGAACACACCTACCCTCTAAGCACTCAACCCCTCAGTAAGCATGGGCGAATTTTGTGAATCTGGCGTTCGCGAATTTTGCGAATTTGCGAACTCGCAATCCGCAAAATCTGCGAATTCTCGCGAATTTGCGGATTTTTTTTGTGTTCGCAAGGATTTCTGCCAGTTCGCAAGGATTTCTGCCAGTTCGCGAGGGTTTTGTACCAGTTCGCAATTGCGAACTTACATGTCGGCTCGCAACGGTCACGATTATGTTGTTTCTACGTCTGGTTCATCATCACAGGTTCCCAGAACCCTCTGTTTCACCCATGCCACCCTCTGTTTTACCCATGACATCCTCTGGTGCATCAATGCCACCCTCTGGTTCATCATCACTGTAGATTATGGGGGGGAAAAGCAAGCACACCTGCCTGCTTCAACTGACATGAATTAATTTGGGGTTGATTTATTAATGTGTCACTGTTTTAAAATTCCAGTCTGGCACCTGCTTCCTTATCTGTAATTTGCTTTCTGTTGCAGTGCAATTTTTTTTCCAGGACCTTTGTGGCCTACTTGTAGCTATTCTATGAGCCTGCTGTGAGGGTCAGAGCAGGGTCATATAATTGTTGCAACTAGCAACTGAACTCTGGAGGGGCCCTTGTCAGGAAGCACTACAGGGAATGGTTACTAATGATTATCGAGTCCGCTGCCAGTTCGCGAGGGTTTTGTACCAGTTCGCAATTGCGAACTTACATGTCGGCTCGCAACGGTCACGATTATGTTGTTTCTACGTCTGGTTCATCATCACAGGTTCCCAGAGCCCTCTGTTTCACCCCTGCCACTATCTGTTTCACCCATGCAATCCTCTGGTGCATCAATGCCACCCTCTGGTTCATCATCACTGTGAAGTAGTGTGGCTCACTGGTTAGAGGCGGCAGACCCGAGAGCAGAGGACGGCCTGGGACTAGGGTTCGATTCCCGGCGCGGCAGGTTTCTGGACCAGGGTCAGCGGACTCGATAATTCTCTCGCCTCGGTGCCCACTCTGATCAGCGATCACACTCGGCAACTCTGGGCATTAGCTTGCCTCATCTTCACTAACGGCCCCACCAGACCGCCGGGGATGCCTGGTCTCACCCTGGAGATACCCATTAAGGGACCATCTCTCAGGGAAGCCAGGAAGGGTTTCGCAGCGGTCGAAGCGCCTTGGGACCCTCCGGGTAAGTAGTGCACTATATAAATGCCTATACATACATACATACATACATTATGGGGGGGAAAAAGCAAGCACACCTGCCTGCTTCAACTGACATGAATTAATTTGGGGTTGATTTATTAACGTGTCACTGTTTTAAAATTCCAGTCTGGCACCTGCTTCCTTATCTGTAATTTGCTTTCTGTTGCAGTGCAATTTTTTTTTCCAGGACCTTTGTGGCCTACTTGTAGCTATTCTATGAGCCTGCTGTGAGGGTCAGAGCAGGGTCATATAAATGTTGCAACTAGCAACTGAACTCTGGAGGGGCCCTTGTCAGGAAGCACTACAGGGAATGGTTACTAATGATGAGTTTGAACTTTTGAACCTGCTGAATGCTTTTTTTGTGTTTGCAAGCATTTCTGCCAGTTTGCAAGGATTTCTGCCAGTTCGCGAGGGTTTTGTACCAGTTTGCAATTGCGAACTTACACCGCACGCAGCAAAAAATCCGCTGCGTGCGAATTTGCGGATTTTGCGGGAAATTCGCGGATCTCACGGATTGCGAATTTACCGAAAATCTGCAAAATCCGCGAGCGTAACGGATTTTCCGCCCATGCTTACCCCTCAGGCACAGTCATCCCCGCACAGCGGATTTAGCACTGCCGCGGGCGAGTGTTTCCCTTCTTGCCGCCATTCTGGAGACACAAGACACGACCACTTGTGTTGGCCACGCCTCCTGTGACGCAGGTAAATAAAAGCGCGCTGACTACAAGCGCCACATTGTTATAGGAACCTCCTGAGGCGGAAGCTGGGAGTAGCGAGAGCTTGTGTCAGATTTTAATTGTTATACTCTGATTTTAAAGAACTCACCTTCCCTCTGAGCACTCAAACCCTCAGGCACAGTCATCCCCGCACAGCAGATTTAGCACTGCCGCGGGCGAGTGTTTCCCTTCTTGCCGCCATTCTTGAGACACAAGACACGCCCACTTGTGTTGGCCACGCCCCCTCGTGACGAAGGTTAATAAAAGCACGCTGACTACAGGGCTCGACAAATCATAAAAAATGCTCTAGACCTGCAGGTCTAGTAAACTACAAAATCTCCTCGACCTAACTTAAATGAACTTGACCTCAAACTCTGAAAACTGAGCAAATGTGACAAGTTAACAAGATTTAAAAGCATTTTTATTGCTCATTTACTTTGTGTGCAATAAAGATGCCTTTAAATCTTCCTATCTTGTCACATTTCCTCTGCTTTCAGAGGCAGAGGTCAAGTGTCAAGTTTGTATTCCTACTCGCCAGAAAGGGCGAGTAGGACCTAAAAATAGCTCGTCCTTTAACAATCTCACTCGCAAATGCGAGCGGTCCAGTGAATTTGTCGAGCCCTGGACTACAAGCGCCACATTGTTATAGGAAGCTCCTGAGGCGGAAGCCGGGAGTAGCGAGCGCTTGTGTCAGATTTTAATTGTTGTACTCTGATTTTAAAGAACACACGTTCCCTCTGAGCACTCAACCCCTCAGGCACAGTCATCCCCGCACAGCGGATTTAGCGCTGCCGCGGGCGAGTGTTTCCCTTCTTGCCGCCATTCCGGAGACACAAGACACGCCCACTTGTGTTGGCCACGCCCCCGTGACGAAGGTAAATAAAAGCGCGCTGACTACAAGCGCCACATTGTTATAGGAACCTCCTGAGGCGGAAGCCGGGAGTAGCGAGAGCTTGTGTCAGATTTTAATTGTTATACTCTGATTTTAAAGAACTCACCTTCCCTCTGAGCACTCAACCCCTCAGGCACAGTCATTCCCGCACAGCGGATTTAGCGCTGCCGCGAGCGAGTGTTTCCCTTCTTGCCGCCATTCCGGAGGCACAAGACACGCCCACTTGTGTTGGCCACGCCCCCTTCCTACACTCTCCTCACTCCCATAAAGCATGTGCATCCACCGGAAGCGCAGCGGACGAGCGCAGCGGGCGCGACGCTTGCGTGCCGAAGGCGCGCTTAAGGCAAGCTCGTCTGCGCTCGTCCGCGCTAGGCAGAGCTCAGAGCCAGATACTATAGTTAATGCTCTCCACCTTACGCACAGATACTCAAGAGATGCTTTGCTACACTTGAATAGAGATATAAAGGGCCCTTGCTTACACTCTGTACTTGGGGATAATTCCTCCAACCACTGCCTCTATTGTCCGTACAAATTTACACCTACTATGCCTCAACAAACTTCTTCCATTCTAATGCGCATGGCCCTGATTAATTGCAGATCACTCCCCAAACACTCAATAGAAATTTACCACACTTTAGAAAATCGTCAGCTAGATGTTCTTTTCTTAACAGAAACCTGGTTGGGACCAGATTCCGACCTGGACATTGTCAAGTCCCTTCCTCCTGGCTTCTTAATTCAACATGTAGACCGATCCAATGGGAAGGGAGGGGGTATCCCTATAATCTATAAAGAACATCTTTCCTGCCGATTGCAAGGCAGCCCCCTCCTAGATTGTGAAAATATTCTATTCTCTATTCAAATCCCCCCATGTAGATCTTTGTCAGGAATTCTTATCTATCGCCCTCCAGGACCCATGGGTCAGTTCAGTGAATCTCTCATGGAACATACTTGCACACTGGCTGCCATCCACTCTACTTTTATGATCCTGGGAGATCTTAACATTCATTTCGATAAAAAGGAAGTCAAACTAGCCCCTGATCTAATAGCAGACCTTGAAACCCTTCAGCTTAGGCTACAAAGTAGACAACCTACCCATTCATTGGGCCACCTGTTGGACCCCAACATAAATGATCTTACAACCTTAGATCATACTCCGGTACCATGGTTTGACCATTTCTTAATTTCAGTGAATTGGCAGCCATGTAACATCATACGCCCTAAATCTCTACCTAATAAGCCCACTCGTTCCTGGGCTACCTTAGACCCAGAAAAATGGAAGTTAAATCTAGAGCGCTCCCCTCCTAGACTTGTCTCCAACCCTATTCACGCCGACGCGGTGTTCTCGAAATGGATAGGAGAGACATTGGACAAAACCCATACCTAAAAAATCTACCTGTAAGCCCCGAGGTAAAATAACCTCCCCAAGGTTCACCCAGGAAATGCGGCTTCTGAAAAAAATCTGTAAGACATCGGAAAGAGACTGGAGAAAAAAATTCTACCCTATTAAAAAAATTGAATATAAACATACTATTCTGAACTACAAAAAGGCACTTAAAATCGCCCAAGTCAAATATTTCGAAGAAAAAATCTAATTATCTGCCAACTCATAAAGGGAGAGGTTTCAAATTGCTAAAAAACCTCTCAAAGCACCTGATCCTCCCCCTCCAGTAGAGCCTTCAGCCAACCGATGTAATGAACTTGCGGAATTTTGGAATCAAAGATTAAAAACATTCTTAATTCCCTTCCGTCACAAACATCGATGCTCTCTCCCTTGTTAATCCGCCTAGTTCCACACCCCAAACTGCAGCATATCAATTGACCCACTTCGCCCCCCTGACAATAGATACTCTCTCCCCAATATTACACTCAATCAAAAGTGGATCTCCAACTGATCCCGCACCTTTTAACATCTTAAAATCAGTTGCTCCTACCATTCTTCCTTATCTGGCAAATTTGATTAACACCTCGCTTTTCCATGGTGCTGTTCCACCCAGCTGGAAAGAAGCAATTGTCAAAGCCCTCATTAAGAAACCACACTTAGATCCACTAGAATTAAGCAATTTTCGGCCGTACTCTTTGCTCCCAGGCATCAGCAAGATAGCCGAAAAATATGTCAACCATCAACTTTCTGAATACCTTGAAACCAATGGTCTTGTGGAGCCGTCCCAGACGGGCTTTATGCCCGGCCAGAGCACAGAAACTGCGATGTTGGCGGTTGTCGAAGAAGCAAGAAAGATCATCGATTCAGGAGGATCAGTGGCAGTGATCCTCCTGGACCTGAGCGCACCCTTCGACACCGTCAACCACTCGACATTGGTCCATAGGCTTAGGGATCTTGGAATCACAGGGACGGCCCTGTCCTGGTTGGAATCCTTCCTAAACGATAGGTCCTTTCAGGTAGCAGATGGTAATTTTATTTCCAGGCCCACTGCCATCAGCTGTGGGGTCCCTCAAGGGTCATCCCTGAGTCCGACCCTTTTTAATGTTTACATGTCCCCCCTTGAGAAGATCGTCACCCCATTCGGGATCAAGCTTTTAACTTACGCTGACGATACCCAATTGGTAGTCTCCCTAAGTCAGCAAGACCAATCTCTCACCAACCTCCACAAATGTCTTAGTGACATAACTAAATGGATGAACATTTCACATCTTAAACTTAATAATGACAAGACAGAGATAATGGTTCTAGGCAATCAGTCACTTTACCAAACCAAATCTCTGTGGCCCCCCTGTATGGGCCCACCACCTAATCCTAAACAGGAAATCAAGAGTCTAGGAAGTTGGCTGGATGAAGGTCTCAATTTCTTCACCCAAGCAAGAAAAACGGCAGGTATGTGTCATGACCTTTTATGGACCGCCAGAAAAATTCTGCCTTTACTCCCAACACAATCTCAAAAACTCCTGATTCAGGGCCTTGTGTTGTCTCGCCTAGACTACGGCAATGCCCTCTATCTGGGGGCCCCTAAAAAAGTACTATCAAAACTCCAAACAGTACAAAATACTGCCGCCCGTCTTCTCACAGGAACTCATCGTCGCTGTTCAGCCAAACCAGCCCTGAACGCCTTGCACTGGCTGCCCATCCAGGAGAGAATACAATTTAAGGCATTATGCACGACACACAAAATTATTCATGGAAAGGATCCACCTATTTTAAAAAACCTTATCACTCCCTATAATACCAAGAGAACTTTACGTTCCTCACACTGCAACTTGGCATCCGTACCCAGAATCAAGAAGGCCCGCTCAGGAGGTCGACTCTTTGCCTATAATGCTTCCAAGCTATGGAACTCACTACCCCCAGACATTAGGGCCCAGCCCAACCTACTCTCATTTCGTAAGGCACTCAAGACCTGGCTGTTCCCGTAACGCTTCCCTCTCGCACCTGGTTTCTTTATCACCAGCGCTGGGACGCTTACGGGCAGCCATGCGCTTTACAAATCTGTAAAATAAATAAAAATAAATAAACAAAGGGTATTGTATTTATTTCAGGTCTGAGCGTAGTTGGCAGAGGTTTGCTATGCGGAACTCAGCAAACTTACAAAAAAAACTCTGTGAAGATCCACGAGTGGCGAAGTGCAATGCGAACTGCAGTTTGTGCTGGTATGTCTGCTGCTCGGGTAGAAATTCTACCCGAGTGCAGCTCACACTCACGAACTTACCATTTGCGATCGCAAACTTACTGTTCGCAATCGCGAGCGGGAAAAAAACTCTGCTGCACATCACGAAGCGGAGTTTTCTGCACTCTTCGAGCTCTGCGGAGTGCAGAAAACTCTGCAAACGGAGCGAAGTTCACCGCACTGGCCTAATTTATTTCTCCTGCTATGTGCACTTTGACAAACTCTCCTTAGACTTCCACATTGTAGAACATTCTCATGGGAGTCCGTCCATATATTTCACTTGGTTTCTTCTGCTTTAGTGCACTGGTTTTCACTGATTCTCATGGCAGCTCATCTCTGGATAACTGTTCTCCCTTTCCTTTCATGATGTTACTTTACATTGAAAATGATATCTTTTCGCATAGAAGAATGACGGAGGCACTGACCTGCATACGGTCTAGTGGACATAGGTACCTTTTTTCTTGGGGACTTATTTTGTTGCAGTTTGGGGATTTATTTGGTTACAGTTAACTACAGCTTGAATATCGCAGTATGGGTTTCTTTTGACTGGTATGTGTGGGTCTTTGTCAATGATAACACAGCTTCTGTTTTTGTATGTTGCAATTACAGTTTACCCTGAAGGACTTATTAGGGATTCTGATGTTATGATTTTTCGTTTAATTTGCTTATTGCTTTTTCTTTTCTTGTATCTGGCTATGTTCACCATCTGTTCTGCCAATTCTCTTTTACCCTGTTAGACAATGTATTAACCCTTGATGTCGTTAAACACGTGTTGGACAGCTTTCTGTCTAAAATACACATTAAAATAAAAGATCTGAATGAAAACATTGTTTGCATGTGCGCCTTGCCTCTAAACCTCAAACACAGTCTGTCTCAGCCAGAGACAAAAGTAGTTGGTTTACCAGCTGTCCCCTGAGAGAACACAGAGATGTGCATTGTGGTGACAATGTAACAAGTGGATTGTACCTAATTCAGCATAATCATTACTGAACTGGGGTAACATGAGAGGAGGTTAAGTTTAATTGCTTTTGAAGACAATTATTGAGAGATTTAATTGTTATTCACTTTTTGTAATTCTGTGAAAAGGTCAGTGAATTATATCGACCTTCTGCCTTACTTGAACATTACAATTCAATTTTGTTTTTACCACAAAGTGAACTTTGAATTTGAGCTGTGTTTAAGATTTGGGCAAGAAGCATGAAAGAAACAAGTATTGAAGGGCCTGCTTGCAGCGGTTAGCAATCTAGACATGCCCGGGAGCGTTTTTTATTGACGCAAGTGGGATGGACGACTAAGGAACTTCCTTCTAATGACGCGGACCCGAGGTGCAGGAGACGAGGTGACTTCTTTCGACAGTGGGAGCGTTGGCGGGCGTGCTGACCTTTTGGACCAGTGTGACGATACAGGATTCGAGTGGTTTATCGATCCGGGTGTTTACGGGTAATATTTCCCCAGAAAGACTTTACAGTCAGTGAGTTGGAGAGTGAAATTTTCACTCTAGATATGTTGATACCCTTGTTCTGATGAAGCGGAAAGGTTCATTGGCTGAAACGCGACTGCATCAACATACATATGAGGAGTCCCATTATTTTGATTCTTTTCCTAGAGTGAGGGTGCCTCGAGAATAATGAGATTAGAGGTGTGATACCTCCGGCGCAAAAGGGGCTTCCTCAGAGTGTAACACTCGGAGTAAGGAGTGTACATTCCTTGTTCTGTTCTCAGTAGGGTTATGATAGATGTTGTATATGTTGTATATATTGTGTATATGTATTGTATCATATATATGAATGTGATTTATATGTGATCTTCAGTTATTGTTTATGTCCTGTATATATTATGTTTATATATGAGGAATTTTGTATTTGATTTGTTTGTACTCAGCCCCGTCACATGACACGTGTATTTGTTGGAATCATGGATATTTGATTGGATTTGATTTGATTTGATTTTTCGATTTATAAAGCGCAAGAAATGCCCGGAGGTGTCTTGGCGCTGCGGACTCAAGGAGTGTATAGATGGACTAGATATCAGTTTGGAACAGCCAGGTTTTTACTTCTTTCCTAAATACTTTAAGATTCAAACTGTTTTTGATTGTGAGCGGAAGGAGATTCCAAAACTTGGCGGACCCCAGCAAAAAGCTAATTTCTCCCCATCGGACCTGCTTAAACCTGGGCGTTTGTCAAAAGTCTGTGTTGTGCAGATCTGATATCCCTGGACGGCACATAGTATTTTAAGCGCGAAGTTAGGTAAGCAGGGTCCTTTCCATGAAGTGCTTTGAATGTGATACTAAGTCTTAAAAATAATCCTCTTCTTAACCGGGAGCCAGTGCAATGCTCCAAACTGTTGGGAAACTGATTCATGTTTAGGGATGTTCAATATTAATCTGGCTGCTGCATTCTACAAGCGTTGCATCTTCTTCAAGAGTTGGGTTTGGATCCCCACATACAGTGCATTGCCGTAATTTAGTCTGGAAACGGCCAGCACAGTCACCAACGTTTTTACTGCCTCCGACGGCACAAAGGGGCGGACTTTCCGAATCATTTTTAAGATTTGACCAGAAGCTGGAGATAAGGCAATTAATTTGACTGTCAAAGGTCAACCTACAGTCAAACGAGATCCCAAGATTTTTTGCCTTAGAGACCCTTGTTGGGCACTCCCCCAGATCTACAGGCCACCACTTCCGAGACCAGGTCAACGGATTAGCACCCAAGAGTAGAACTTCGGTCTTACTGTCGTTAAGTTGAAGACAATTGGATTGCATCCAAGAGTTGCCATGGGTCATGCAGTTGTTATAGCGATCAGCCACCTTCTCTTCATTATTGGTTATGGACACAACTACCTGCGTGTTTCTGCATAGGATATTACAGAGAAACCAAACTGTCTAATCAATGCGGCCAAGGGGGACACGTAAATATTGAACAGTGTAGGGCTCAGAGACGAGCCCTGCGGTACTCCACACTGAAGATTGAAGGTTTGGGAACTGGCATCACCTAATTCGACTTGAAAAGATCTTTGCGTGAGGTATGATGTTAGTAGAGTCGTAGCCGATTCTTGTACGCCCGGATCAGACAGTCTGTTAATAAGGATTTTATGATTGACCGTGTCGAAGGCCGCCACAGATCTAATAATATCAAGGCGGCCTTCCCGCCCTCGTCCAATGACTTCCTTAGCTCCTCACTTGCAGTGATTATATTAGTAGTATCAGTTCCATGACCCTCTCTAAACCCAAATTGAGAATGGTCGAGCAGATTGGTGGAGGAAACAAAGGCAGTGAGCTGCATATTAAGCAGTTTCTCCAGGAACTAAGATCAAAAAGGGATTCTGGAGATTGGCCGATAGTTGTAAGGCTCGGCTGGGTCTAGATGAGGGTTTTTTAGTAGCGGTAACACCGATGCTACCTTCCATGCTACTGGGAATTTTCTATGTAGTATTATTCCCGAAAATAGATCAATCAATTGTTCACCAAGGTTCTCTGGGAAGAGATGATAAACTTTTGGGTGGCAAGGATCAGGTGTGCCCCTGATTTTGTACCTACTATGATATTAGTGATTTGATCCATAGTGGGAGGAGAAAAGGAGAAACCAGGAGAGCTCGGAGTAAGGACACTCCCTTGGAATGTGGATTCATCAGGGAGCTTAAAAAATGTTTTATAAACTAGTTCCACCTTGTCAGCAAAAGCCTGGCCCAACACGGTTGTAGATTTTCTAAAAAAACATTTGAAACGTCAGGGTAATAAATGGTACCTTGAACTAAAATAAATGATTGGTTTGTCCCTCTGTACTATTTCTTGCTTTATACACATCTTTGATGTTATATGCCCAGGTATAGGAGGGTGATTTGGGCATACCCCCCTTTGTTTGAACCAGGGACAGAGTTATAAGCAGTGCTTGAAATGGGAGACTAGAAGTGCAGGTACTCTGTATCAGAGTACCTGCTTGTTTCTAAGAAGTGCAGGTACTTTCCAATTAAAAGTATTGTATTTCTCTTGCGAAGTACCGGTACTCTCCCTCTCAAAAGAAACCAGTGCCGGTACTCCGTACCAGACAGTACCGGCCCATTTACAGCACTGGTTGCAAGCACGCTCACCTAGCGGACGCTCTCCCCTGAGAGGATGCAATCAATTGGTGTGAAGCCGATTTTTTAGAGATGTCATTTGTATGCACTTTACGCTGGGATAATGATTTATACGGACTGTCTATTTTACCTACACATTAAAATGTAGTCTTGTATTTATTTGCCAAAGTGAACTTTGAATTTTAACTGTGTTTATGATTTAGACAAGAAGAACAAGGGAAACAGGAAGTGTATTTCATGTAGCAGCGGTTACCGCTCTAGATGTGCCAGGGAAGGGTTATGAGCACGCTTGCTGCATGGGTGAGCCAAAGACAAGCCCATCTGCGCCTGTCTGCGGCGATCAAGCAACAGCCCAGCCATAATAGACACTTCCACTCAGTCGCGTTGTACTGAATGCAAATCGCCCCCTAGTTAGTGTGGGGGAGGATAGGCTGCAAAAGTAATCCTATGCATAGTGGTCACTAATTTGCCAGTTGAGTCAATTGAGGACATGGGTCTTTGCTTAACTTAGTGTCAGGTAACATGGCTTTTACTTTCTTTGCTGTCTACCGGCCTCTATATTATATGTGTGGCTTTCCAACATTATTCTATAATATGGTGTATTCAATCACACTAAGTTTATGTTTGTAGGAGATTTCAACTACTGGGCAGATGAACGTGATGCAAACCAAAAGGCCAACAATTTATAGAGCTCATGAATTCACATAAACTAACGCAATATAAAACAAGCATTTGCAATGCAATAGGTCTCGCATTAGGAAAGTTTGAGCTGTTGGTATTGTAAATGACATTTTTTATTTATGCGTTGGTTTTAAAAATACCGAAATTAATAGCTTTATCATTTACAATGCCAATAGTTTTAACTTTCACAAATGTGACACCTATAGCTTTTGTAATGCAATATGTGTTGTATTTTCACGAAAATCCAAGAACAGAATTGAAATATTAACATCTTTTTGTGACATTTATAAGACAGACGTCATCGTTGTTCGAGTACTTTACGCTGGTGTTTGGATTCCTGTAAATCCCCTGCGTTGCAGGGTGCTTAAGAATTTTGTGATCACAGTTGTACTGTATTCCGTGCTGGGGGGGAGGGGAGGAGAGAGAGAGAGAGAGGGGGGGGGAAGAGAAAGAGAGAAAGAGAGAGAGAGAGCGAGAGAGAGAGAGGAAGGGAGGGGGAGAGAGAGAGAGAGAGAGAGAGAGAGAGAGAGAGAGAGGGGGGGGGGAGGGGAAGAGAGAGAGAGGGAGGGGAGAAGAGAGAGAGAGAGAGGGGAAGAGAGAGAATTGGAGTTATGCTAATGCAACCAACACTTACCCTTGTCAATGGTCCATCTCTGTGCAGACTTCCAGATCCATCTACAAGGTTCATAAGACCTCCAGCACGTCCTGGTAACTGGCGTGTCACACTGGATTGGTTCCGGGTGCACTAACTTGTGTTAAATTCTATTGTAGCTAATACCGGTCCAGCGTTCGTCACAGAATATGTTTTTGACATTTTTTAAAAGTTTATGGTAGCAATAAATAATAACAAAGCCTCACTCATGAGTCGATTTCTTTCATTCACAGTACTTTGCCCAACCTGACTCCTCCTTATCAAGGGGAATATCACGTAATTTCGCAAACCTGTCACTCAAATGTAGGAGGCGCAGCTACTGCTAGGCAGTGCAGTTTGTGAGGCATAATACTTTTAACTCTGCTTCAAAGTCCGCTCAAGCAGGACAAAACTGCAACAACATTATTGCATTTGATTTATGTCCACTGAAACCCGCTGCCATAACAGTTTTCCAGTCGAATAAAATCCGGCGCTTGTACTTTATGTAAATGAGGAGCTCATAGGCTAGATTCTGTCGAATTAAAGAAAATGCAAGTACATCTTAATAAATCTAGTTTATTGGCCTTTAGCGCATCGGTTTGTTTGTGCGGATGGGAGAAAGGAGAGGGCAGAGATTTAGAAAGAGGGAATGGAGAAGAGCTAGCAAGAAAGAGAGGTTGTGAGTAATAGAAAGATCAACAGAGAGAGTTAGATAAAATGGTGAGAAGGGGCAAGAGAGAGAGAAAGAAAGCGAGGGGACAGTGGAGGGGCTAAACAGATAGAGAAACTATAGAGGGACAAAAAGAGAAACAAAAGTGGAGATAGAAAAGAAAAAGAGAGTGACAGTCAGAAAGAGAGAGAAACACAGAGAGAGAAAAGGAGAGCGATCGCAGACTTGAACTCAGTCTGCCACTGGGGCACACCCTTTCTTCACCAAGGCTTCGGCAATAACTGTTGGCATCTGCGTGGGGGTTCTGATACAAGGCACCAGGGATTCGCCTGACAAGTGTCTGACTCCGCCCCTGTCCTAATGGCCTTCCAGACACGGGCTATCGGAGCATTTCTTCCTTTGCACAAGAGCACACCGTTCGAACTGCTTTCCACTTACACAGCTCCTCTGTAGAGTTCTAAGCAGTTGGTGGGGAGTGCCCCGTGAGCGAACAGCCTGTCATTCGTGTTCACCTCGCTTGCCCAACGGAAATGTAACAAACATCACGACACAAGAGCCTGCCTATGGCCAAGAGGAGGCGCTGTGATACTCCAAGCAGGCAGGGGCCGTGCACTGTTCGTAGCACCAACACGCACATTCTGCACGCCATCACTATTCATGCACGGCTAAATCACAACAAACTAAAGTGGGCTCAAGTGCTTGCTAATAATGCATCACCATTTCAGGTACCTGTGAAGACTGGAAGTCTGAGCTGCTGAGCAGAGCCAGCTGGAAATCCAACAATCTCTGACTTGGATTACCCTGGCAGGCGCACAGCCCGCTGAGCTACCTTACGATCACTGTCAGAGCACAGTGGAGGGACTGGGAAGTGGGGTATTCTTTTCAAAGGCATGCGCTTTTGGCGACGTGTTCACTAAGGAAAAGTAGTGGCAAGTAGTAATACAAGTATCAGTTCTGTTCCTATTGTGAAGCATTCTGACGCCTTCGGGTAAAGTCCGCGCTATATGAAAACGCATTAAATAAATAACTAAATAAAAAATGATACCCTTTGCAGTGAGGAGATTGTGAGTGTGGACTTGGCGCCGTCTCTGCACATGTCACGGTGTATGCGGCGGCTACTGCCATAGCACAGGGATGCAGGGCTGCGGAAAAAAATCAAAGTGCGCACTGAAAATAAAAAGTGTAAGCAGTGCCCTGAGCTGCGGCGAAAAGACACCCGAGCTTGGGAGACGAGTGTCTGGGCACCCCCAAAGCAACGCCGAATATTGGGAATACTCACTGTTACCTGGCAGCGTAGACTGCCTCTGTGCTCACACAAAGCGATACACGAGCGAAGGCGCCCCGCGGCCCTTGTCCTTCTTCTACTTCCATGGCCCTGGTCTGCTCGCTGTTCTCAGGCTGGGGTCGTGCGCAGCTGATATTAGATCTGGGTCCTTGTCCGTACTCTCTTTCTGCGGGGGGCGGGCATGCGCGCGCTCGCTCAGTTCGTAGGAGGGACGCACTGGTCCTTGTTATGTTACGCGTCTGTATAGGAGGCCGAATGGGGGCACGCGCCGGCAGTTAGACAGATGCCATGGAGCCGCCGCTTCTGATCACCGCCTGCCTCCTGCTGCTCGGCGGGGCCCTCGCCGACCCCTCCGGTGAGTGCCAGCACGTTTTCTTCAAGCCTTTTCCGCGTTCGCTTTGTATAGGAGGCTAAAAGGGGGCACGCGCCGGCAGTCAGACGGACGCCATTGAGCCGCCGCTTCTGATCACCGCCTGCCTCCTGCTGCTCGGCGGGGCCCGAGCCGACCTCTCTGGTAATTGCCAGCACGTTTCCTTCAAGCCTTTTCCGCGTTGTGGAATCCTCACATGCGGTGTGGCTTCGGGGGCTGTAGAGTGCGAGCACGTTTTCACATAAATGAAAGCGAAACTGACACGCGCACGTTAGACCTGAATGAAAGCGCAACAAGCAGCCAAGGCGCCAAAGCGCGCCCACGAGCACAAATCTCCGGCAGGAGACGCTCGTAACAGTCTGATGTCCACAATATTCCCAGAAAAGCGGCAACATAAGTTGTCTCGCATAGACAGCAAAAGCTTCGCTTTTGCTTTCGTCTAGGCGAGACCTAAAAAACGAAGCACTATAAAGATCACATGCTTGACCTTGTCTGGACTTTTATTTGCCAACTGGAGAATTGCAATGTAGAACCATGTGCTCGCTCTGATCACCACACCATTCAGATGGGATTATCTCTTCCAAAAAATATTAGACAGTTAATTTAATTTCCTACAGGAAGTGGGATAAGATTGGTAGGCAGAATAATAGCGACCGTCGAAGGAACTAAACCTACATTTAGAAACAACCCAGATGAAGCAGTTCAAGTTTTTATTAACTGACGTGATAGGATAGAAAATGAGTTTGCTCCTCCTATTAGCAGTCGGAAAATCAAAAGAAGGCCACCTGCCGCTTGGTGTTCTACAGATGTAATTGAAGCTAAACTGTGCCTAAGGCACCTGTAGCGGAAATGTTGTAACACAAACGATGAAATATGTAAAGTAAATTATAAGAAGGCTCCGATAAACTACAAAGAATTTACACAAGTAGAAATCACCTACTTTACTAAAAGGGTCTGTGAAGCCCGAAACCCCAGAGAGAAACCTTTAAGATCATGAGCAGCCTCTGGTTTATAGACAGCTTATAGGATTTCTCGAGAACGCTCCAATGGTCTGAATAGGTTCTTTATTGAAAAGGTAAGGTCAATTGAAGGGGCCATCATAGATAGCCTCAAAATTGTGATTGAGAAGTTAGAGGAAAAGAAACAAGACCACATAAAGTTAGCCAAGAATCTGTTCAATACCTGTTGGCCAAAATAAAATAAGGCTTTCCCTGAGACCCTTTTCTTCCCAGCTTTATGCAGGCTATAGCAAAGACACTTAATGGCCTATTTGAAGATGGGAATATTTCCTGATGATTTAAAAAAAGCCATAGTACTGCTGCTATATAATGCCGCCTCCCTATTGCCTTACTGTGCCAAAATCCTTTGGTCAAGTGTGCAGAGCCATACTAGGACGTAACGCAGGACATCAGAGGCAATGACCACAGCCCCCACGGCTGAGGCCCAGTAGCCCATTTGCCCCATGTCCCTCCAAACGGGGCCTGATATGTTCTTCAATATGTGGATGTCCTTGATTATTAACCTGGTCGCTTGTTATATTCTCACCTATATGCTAATTTTTGTTGTGTTGTTTGGAGGCACATATAGTTATAGCAACCAATCAGTCCACAGGGTAATGTCAACAAAATGGTTCAGGCTGATATAACCAAGTGACTTCAACATTTGATCTTCAGACAACAACAGTGGGGGGTTGTGCTGCGACACATCCGTAACAGGGTGTGCTGGGAGCACACCGTGTAAGTTGCTTTATTACAGTTAATGTGGTGCTCCCAGTAAAATGGCAAACTCATGCCTTCCCTGGAAACACAGCATTAGTGAAAGGCAGACTGGATGTTTGTAGCTACCGGTCTTCCTTTCTCTTTGTAAGCGGCAATCTGATCTGCATTACAGGGGACAGAGAAACCTCTTTAGGCAGGTTCAGCAAGTGGCTGCACCAATTTGTGTCAGGATGCCTGGGCCCTCTTGTTACCCCTTTCAACGAGCATTCTCTTTGTGGTGCACAGACTGTGCTCTTAATGAAGGCTGCTTTGCCTCTGTGCCCGCGTCTGTAATCTGACACAAATAGAGAGGCGAATCGTGCCCTCATTTGCATGGGGCCACGCCCTCATGGAAATAAGGGAACACCCTTCTAAGATGGTGCCAGCTCTACAAGTGTGCCGCCGACATGATCTGCATTACAGAAGGGGCAGTGCAAGTGTCCGCACCACATTCCATTATACCCATGTGCCTCAAGTGGCAGAAAACGAGTGCACACCCCACCTTAGCTCCTGAGGCACTTAGTAGAATACGTCTCTTTGCACTCATTATTCAGGTCCTGCATGCTGCATCATGAAAGAACTGTGTCAACAACTCACCGCTGTAATCGAATGCCTGCAGTAGTTCAATGACCTTGGAAGCATCAGTGGCTGCATCGTCTTCCAGGGCAACTAATGGCTTCGGTTCTGTGGCATACGTAATGATTGTGTACCTTGGTGTGATGTCATAGGTTGAGATCTACAGAAGGAAGAAAGTATTAATGAAATGATCTGCAATCCCAAACCTATCTGTCCAGGCTTACAAAAACACAGCTAGTATAGGCACATTCACAGTCAATTATAATTGGGTTTTCGTCTAGCCCCGTTTCCACAGATTTGCATCTTCTATGATCAGTAACCCAATCGGTGTTTCTTTTAATATCGTAGTGCAGCAGCTCTTAACCCCTTTACCGCGGCGTAGAATCTGCTGCAGTGCGGACGTTTCCGCGCGCGGGTGGGCCACGTCGGCCAACGGACGTGCGCAGCCCTACGGAGGTAGTGCTCACGACAGCCGTTGGCTGACACACGCATGCAACAGGTTAACCTTTTGACTTATTTGGACCCTCACTGACTCACCAATAGAAGTGAGGGACCCCATCCTAAGCAATTTTAACGATTTTAACCGCAAACCAATACATAGACATAGAGAAATCAACTATACATCAAAAAATATGCAAATAATTAATGTTATTCATTAACAAAAAAACTACAAAAATCGAAATGTTAATGTGAAGCTTGGAGCTTTTCAAAATGAGGTTTTATTTTTAACATATGAACCAATATGCTAGAGTCTAGTTTACCAACTTGCCTCTTTTGCTAATAGTGCATGCTCTCTTTTTGTCAGCACCACCCAGTGCTTCGATTGAAGCCATCAATCGTCCATGCAAGAGGCTGTAGTTGAGCTGCTCCCATAAGTCAAGCTAAGGATATGAACTTAATTTTTAGCCACTCATTTTTCATACCTTTACATTTCCAGATATTTTCAATTTCAGTTCTGCTTTTGTCATTTATATTCTTTGCTTCCAGGCGATATTCCCTATGCCCCTACTCTACTAGCTGAAATGAACCGCATGCCAAGAGATTTGTAGTGTTTACTAGAGACACATGGTACATCCTGGATCTCTACCACTTAACAACACAAAAGGTAGTATGTCCATACTCATTTGTGGTGTAGTCGTTATTGCCCATAACATATCATTTAAAACCTATTTCAAAGTCACTCCATTTACTAAGGCTCACTGCAGCTGATCCTTTAGAATTCTGTGAATGTGTTCTACTCATCCTAGGAGTTCTACAAAATAGCTCCTGGGATGATATATTGATAATCTAATATGCTCAATGCTACAATACTCTAAAAATCCTCTCATTTGCGCAGAGCACAATTTGGTCAATCACCAATTCTGAAGGAACTCATTCTCTTTGGAACACTGCATCATAAAATTCTATGACCACATGGGTATTGGCATTATCTACGATTTAACCTCTGGCCACTTGGACATGTAGGGACCGATTCACAGAACTAATTTACGACAAAATCCTAAACGTACTACTTTTGGTATTCACAGAAGGCATTTAGTAGTCTTAAGTTAGGATTTTGTCTAAAGTTAGGATGTTGTCTTAAATTAGGATTTTGTCCTAAATTAGGATTTTGTCTTAAATTAGGATTTTGTCCTAAATTAAGTTTTTGTCTTAAAGTAAGGATTTTGTCTTAAATTAGGATTTTGTCCTAAATTAGGATTTTGTCTTAAGTTAGGATTTTGTCTTAAATAAACTAAAGACAAACTTAAGTTAAATTTAAGTTTAATTTAAGACAAAATCCTAATTTGGGACAAAATCCTAATTTAGGACAAACCCCTAATTTAAGACAAAATCCTAATTTAAGTCAAAATCCTAATTTAGGACAAATTCCTAATTTAGGACAAAATCCCAATTTAGGACAAAATCCTAATTTAAGACAAAATCCTAAATTAGGACAAAATCCTAACTTAAGACAAAATCCTAATTTAAGACAAAATCCTAACTCAAGACTACTAAATGCCTTCTGTGAATACCAAAAGTAGTAAGTTTAGGATTTTGTTGTAAGTTACTTCTGTGAATCGGGCCCTTGTCAGTTAATGCAAAGGCATGCTTAGGTGTTTTTTGCTGAAAACACAAAATCACACTATTGTATATATGCTTATACTGCCTTATCAATGACAGCCTACCAAAAGTCCTTCCTCACCATGCGTTTCATTGATTGTAGTCCAATGTGACTTTGAGAAGCAAGATCACGCACCTTAGCTCTTAAAACATCTAGTACAATTAATAAAACCACACACCTAAGCAAAACCTTCTTCACAACTCAATTCCTGAGCAATTTGTTTGAACGACGTCACCTCACAACTTAGATATTTGCGTCCCAGTCAACTTCCTCCAGTTCATTGGACAGGAATACTCTACAGGAGCCGTTCGTAAAATACTCAAACCTCGGCTCTTCTAACTCTTCCCCTGCTGATCCTTTTTACTCTGTGTAGCAGGGGGGCGGAGGCAAGTACGGAAATGGACGCTACATCATGAGAGAACTGGGGGGATACTGACATACCCTCCTTCTCTCTGTCGCCGCCTCAGGACACCTGGGAATCGGAGTCCGGGGAGTGGTGGACTCAGGAGGCTGTGACAACCGGAGAATATCCCTTTAACGGAAACGAACGCCCCGGAGAAGGCACTTCCCCCTGTGACGCACTCCTATGTGGATTTGACAGTCTCGAGGAAACAAACACGCCCATTTCTGACGCGCGGACCAGAGGTTGGCTCAAAAAGCAGGAAGTAAATGGAACGGTGTGTCCCGGCACCTCGAACGAGGAGAAGAGCGGAGAGCAAGGAGAGAGCGTGGAGGACGGAAGAGGACCGAGAGAGGAGAAGGGGACGAGAGGTGCGGCGCCAGGAGGCCCGCGATACCGCGCTGCGCCCAGCCACACTCCAGGAGGAGGAGTGTGGCTCTCTCAGATGCGTGACCGTGTGTCAGGCTGGTGGGGGAGGCGGGAAGCCGCGGTATGAATAGTGTATATATCGTCTCCAGCCTACCAACCCCTTTGTTATTACCCAACCTCCCTTTGCCTTCTCTCCTTCACGAATACCCCATCACTCGTTCCACACTGTATCTAGCAGTGCACATTCACCGGTGTCCTCACTCCCCCTGGTTTCCCTAGGAAAACGCAACAAGTGAACAAACCCCTAAGAGGCTGTCTTTTTCTCTCACGCATGTGGCGCTGGAATCCAACCCGGGAAAGAGACTCTCCAGAGGAAGAAGGACGGACGAGTCCCCACAGATCCGGCGAGCTAGCGTCTACCTTGGATCCTGCCACCCTAGCACGAGAAAGACGATCCCAAAGAAAGAAAAAGACTTTAATTAAAATAAAACCCCAGTTACCTCGCTCCGGTTTCCGTGTCCCTCCTTCTGAACCGCCACACTCTGCTAATCCTAACACCCCTGGTACCTGGGCACTTTATAAATTCTATTGTATCATACTGTAAAATGAGTTCCCTTAAGACACCATTTATTAACAACTTGTCTGCCGACTCCTGATGGTCCACAAAACCTACTCAGGTGGTCCACAACTGTTTAGGAAATTGAATACAATTCACCTCTTTGAGCTTTTTTTGGAATCTGGCTATCTATGTAGTGTACCAAATGGAGGGGTACACTATGAAGATAGCACAGGTAAACCCAAATGCTCTCTTTTGTGGTAATGTGCGCATGCAGTTTAGGCTTATCAGAGGATAGTGTCAGTGCCACTGCTCTCTCCCTGAAACAAGGTCAACTGATCTAATTGCCAAACACTTTTGCACCCCTGTAAGTCCCTGGTATATGATACCCCTGGTACCTACGGCATGGGTAACAAAGAGGGTCCCTAAGGGCTACAGCATGTATTATGCCACCCTAAGGGACCCTATACAAATTGCATGCATCCTGCCATTGCAGACTGTGTCATGGTACAAAACCATGAATGAAAATATCACATGGCACACTCACTGCCTGTAATATATGTACTTCACCCCTACAGCAGACCTTAAAGCCCTAAGGCAGGGTGCATTATATTACATGTGGGGGCATACCTGCATGTTCAGTTCAAGTGCTGGATGGTACAACTGAACAGATAAGCCATCTTAAGTATATGTACTGGGCACTAGACATTATGAGTTACCCAGCTACTTAAGGGCTTCACTGAAACCTATGGTGTTTGGTAACAAAATCTCGTCTTGACAAAGCCATACTGATGCCAGTATTGGATTTCTCCTGACATGCACCCAGAGGGCACCTTAGAGGTGCCCCCTGAACCCTACTAGTCGTCGAGTGTGCTGGCTGGCTGGTATCGACCAGCCATCCACCATAGACAGGTTTCTGACCCCCTGGAGGTGACAGCCCACACTCTCGGAGCTCAGAAACAATGCCTGCTCGGAGGAAGGATGGGTAGTGATTTAGCATATCAAGGCAAGTGGCTTCAAAGCCCCTGCTGCCTTTGATATGCGACCCGGCTTCCCTAAGACCAGGGAGATGCCCCCCCATACCCTGAGGCCCATTTGGCATCTGGACAGGTGGGAATTCGCTATGCTAGGGGACGTGTTGTGCCACCAGGCTAGTGAAACCCCTGCCTGATGTGTCCCATGCAGGAAGGGGTCCACCATCTTGTTTTTGGTGGAATTAGGAATTCTGGGACAGGGTTATGCCCTTTTCCCCACAGGAAGTGGTCATATAGGGGGTCTACTAACCTTCACTCTCCTTAACACCCCTAAATTGAGTATTTAGGGGCCCCCCTGACACCAGGAGCTTAGATTCGTCTTACTACAAGAAGAAGGACAAAGAAGAGCCAAAGACATGAGAACTGTGGACTAGCTGTGGACTTTGGCGCCAAACCCTGCCTCCCTGCTCGAGCCCCGAAAATCGTAAAGACTCAACATGTCTTGCAGCTGGGCATCCTCCAAAAGCCTCGGAGGCCTGCCAGCACTTCGGCAACCAATCACCATCTCCCTTGGAATGGAGGAGCCACATCCCTGCAGCCACCTATCATGACGTCTGGTCCAGCAATCTGCTGGCCACTGGGTTCACTGACACAGCAGCCACTCTGGAAGTGGTCACGGTGTTCCAGGAGGTTAGACCTGTCTCACCCCCCCAAGTTTAGAGATGAGGGACCCCAGGAGCTACCGTGCACCAATGACTGGGGTGCCGGAGCCGTTGCAAGCACCAAGGCTTGTTTATGTTCAGTCCGAATACCACTGCAGTCAAAACGTACCTGCATGTTGAGGGACTGCAACAGAGGCCAGCTCCATGCCAACATTGTTTTACTGTGTTTCTTCTAACTCTTGTGCAGGTGAACTGAGAACCGTGAGAGCCTCAAACTTGGACAAAATGCCTATGCACATGAGCCCCCCCAGCTCGAGTCCATTGAAACTGACAGTATTTCTGTGGTCTTGAGACCCGCAAGGGCCAAGCCCCCTTTTTAGGTTTGCGACGGACTAGTCCTCCAGTCCTCACTTGCAGCCTTTCTTTCCAGGTCCTGTCCCCCATTGACTTCAACAAGTAGCGCTCAAGGCTACCACTGCGAAAAGCAATTCTGAACCCAGACTCCCCAGGGCAGATAAACTTTTGGTGCTGTCTTGGACCTTGGTTCCTACTTATCGTAAGTCCAGAAGAATATTGCTGTAAGCCATTTGCAAGTGACCCTATGCAGTGAATGTTTCTTCCACAGGATAAAGCTAAACGGGGATAAAACTGAGTTACTCATCTTTGGCAACCAAAAGAATCTCTGGGGCCCAACTCACTGGCCAGCGGAAATGGGTGCCACTCAGGTTGCGGTACAATCTGCATGCAACCTAGGAGTAATAATTGATGACAAGCTGTCCATGTGTACCCATACAGCAAAAACTGCCACAACCTGCTTCTTGATTCTCAAATGGCTGAGAAAAATATTGTGGGAACTGCCGGATGGAGCACAGAGAACGGTTATACAGACCTTGATTACTTCGAGATTAGACTACGGCAACGTCCTTTTTCTAGGAGTGACGTAAAGCACTCTGAATCGACTCCAAACTGTTCAGAACTCGGCAGCCAGGCTGCTCCTTAATCTCCCAAGCCGTACCAGTATGACAGCTTAGACAAAAAACCACTGGGTTTGGGCTCCCAACAGCACTGCTTGCCACAAGCTACTAAACAACAACAGAAAGTGCATGTGCTGCCACTCATTTAACTCTCTTATTTTGAGTTTGAACATCTGACCATAAAACAAATGTTACTAATGACCAAAATGTGTCATTTTATTTAAATTTTATTTTGAAGAGGGTTTATTTAATATTTTTGGATCTCAAAAACAATTTCAGAATTTTCAATGAAAAATTTAAGACCTTATGTAAAACAACAAAATGATCATTACTCAAAAGAAACAAAACTTTTTTTCGCAGGTAGAAATCTTTTTAGACTTTTTTGGACAACATATAGTACATGCATTCACTCATACCACTCTCAAACCACACTATTTACATATATACAAACACTACAAAGAAAGAACATATAAGTTGTATCTACAATGTAATCACTTTGATTTACAAAGAAGCCTAGAAAACATTCATATTTTTCAAAACCATTCGAAAGTAAATATCACAGGTTTTTGTTTTTTTAAGGCTTGAAAAGTCTACGCGTTTCGAACTCATATGAGTGAATGAGTTCTCGTCAGGACCAAGGTCTGTGAAGAGAGAAGGGGAAACTTATTGGTATGCTGTTTATGTTACAACCACACTGTCTACCCCTACTACTAGCTTGTGTCTCTTACCTCTCAGTAACTAGGAGACCAGAAGTACAAAATGAGGTTGCCGGGACACCAAACCATCTGTCATGAAAAAATGAATCCCATCAATATCTATCAATACATAACCGTGTTTCACCACACTCATACCACAACTACTCTCGTCGTGCTTACATGAATATGGTGGGTCCGGGCTCCGCAATGGAAGCTAAACTAACGAAAATGGAAGCGATGTTAATCGTCAAATTCAATACAGCATTCTATGGGCTAAACGAGATGTCAGAAATGTTCAAACTCTAACCATCAACAGTTGCATAAAGACACCAGTCATGATTCTCTACAAACACCCGTACCCTGACCACATCATAACCACACCTCAACAGACCCCGTCATGTGTACCACAGTGGACACCCGGTCACTTCACTCCCATATGTTCAGTCATTGGACCGACCACGCAGTCCCCAATAAATGACAACCATAATCGCATTCACAATCTCCAACAATTGTCGACATTCGAAATTTTCAAACGGAGCACTACAACTCCCAGAAACCATTTGGACACCAGGCCAACTAAAACTAATAGAACTGAGTTCCTGTTGCTTTAAATACAGGCTCAAACACAATCATATGAGTGGAAGGACATATAGACTACTGGCCAGTCCTTACAAATATGAAATTTGACCGCCTATTAGACGAGCCTCGTTGCCCTTTAAAAGATTGAGAACACCGAACAGTGCGCATCCGCCCAAACTCCCAGGATCCTTTGCGGACCCGGAAGCTTCGCGCAATTCGGATGACCGGCAGAACAGAACGCTGCTCGGTGCTGACGTACCTGTTGGAAGGTAAGACTCGCTCTAGCTGCGCTCCGCCCGACCTCTAGAACAACTTGTACACACTTGCTGACAGGTCTCTTCTGTCCCGGTTCCTTAGATTCATCCCAAACGCTCACGGACAACGCGTCCTACGATACCTCGCATCAGACCGGCCATTAGGACACATTGACGATTCTTAAGGTGAGAATTTTGCCTCCTCTCAGCCATATGCCGCTCTTTTAATTTAGAGCTACCGATCACTTACAATACCCCGTTTTTTATGTACAGCCGGAGCCCACCACCTTGATCCATTGCGGAGCCCGGACCCACCATATTCATGTAAGCACGACGAGAGTAGTTGTGGTATGAGTGTGGTGAAACACGGTTATGTATTGATAGATATTGATGGGATTCATTTTTTCATAACAGATGGTTTGGTGTCCCGGCAACCTCATTTTGTACTTCTGGTCTCCTAGTTACTGAGAGGTAAGAGACACAAGCTAGTAGTAGGGGTAGACAGTGTGGTTGTAACACAAACAGCATACCAATAAGTTTCCCCTTCTCTCTTCACAGACCTTGGTCCTGACGAGAACTCATTCACTCATATGAGTTCGAAACGCGTAGACTTTTCAAGCCTTAAAAAACCAAAAACCTGTGATATTTACTTTCGAATGGTTTTGAAAAATATGAATGTTTTCTAGGCTTCTTTGTAAATCAAAGTGATTACATTGTAGATACAACTTATATGTTCTTTCTTTGTAGTGTTTGTATATATGTAAATAGTGTGGTTTGAGAGTGGTATGAGTGAATGCATGTACTATATGTTGTCCAAAAAAGTCTAAAAAGATTTCTACCTGCGAAAAAAAGTTTTGTTTCTTTTGAGTAATGATCATTTTGTTGTTGTACATAAGGTCTTAAATTTTTCATTGAAAATTCTGAAATTGTTTTTGAGATCCAAAAATATTAAATAAACCCTCTTCAAAATAAAATTTAAATAAAATGACACATTTTGGTCATTAGTAACATTTGTTTTATGGTCAGATGTTCAAACTCAAAATAAGAGAGTTAAATGAGTGGCAGCACATGCAATTTCTGTTGTTGTTTAGTACCAGTATGACAGAACATCTCAAGAATTTGCACTGGCTGAGAGTGGCAAGTAGAGTAAAGTTCAAGGCACTCTGCTACATGTTCAGAATTAACTCAGGAACAGCCCCGGAGTATTTATGAAAGATTGCCCAGAAATAATTGCCTGACGTAACCTACGCTCAATGCACCAGGCTAAATTCATTGTTCCCAAGGTTAATAGAGCACGACTGGGTGGTCGTTCTTTTGCCTACATGGCACCAGTATTGTGGAATTCACTTCTGCTGCAACTGCGGTTAGAACCCTGCTACCTCCGCTTCCGTAAGCGAGTTAAATCATGGATGTTCTATCAATAATTGTCCCCCTGTTCTCTTTAGTAACATAGATCCAAGGCACCGGGAAACCCTCAGGGTAGCTGTTGGGCCATATAAATGTAATAAATAAAATAAATAAATAACATTACAGTGTTCGAGGCTCATGCCTGAAAAACGATATTCGAGTATTTTTGCTTACCTGTAGAAATTCAGAACTCCAAAAGTACTTACCTAATATGGATGATCATGGTGTCTAAAATTATATACAAATCTATGTTCTTTTTCTAAATTGGTCTTGAGTGTCTTCTTGAGAATATGTCTCATTTATTAACTGTGTGTACAACAACTGCTTAACACTACCCTCTGATAAGCCTCAACTGCTTGCCCACACTACCACAAAGAGAGCATTTAGGATTATTACTTTAAGCCCTGTAAACCAATAAGGGTCACCTAACTGTCCACATAGTGTACCCCTACATTTGGTACACTGCATAGATAGCCAGCTTCCTACAGGTATGCTTTGATTGGAAGAAGCAGAGGAGGCAGCTACAAGCTTGTTCTAATCAACATGTTTTAAGGTCACTCAGAGGAACAAAGGGTTCAGTGGATAACATCACAATATATTTCATATCTCACGTGCACAAACTATATCTTTCAAGCCACAGGTTAGGAAGAAAAACGTTGACAAAGAAAAACTTGACTGACTCTTGCTTTGGGCAAATATGCCTCTGATGCCCAAAACGTATGCAGTATCTTATGTCTTGGTTCAATATAAAGGAACCATGTGTATGCGATCAACCACATGTTTTGGCCTATGCATGAATGCCACACCTTCCAGTTTGTGTGAGTTTTGGCTGGAGGTGTGCAGTTTCAGCTTAATGTAGGAGCCATGTCGTTAAAAAGTGGATGAATGTGACCTGGGTGCCTTCTCCTGCTGATCTCCATAATGGCATAATAGTGGTGGGATAGGTCTATGTGTATCTTTTTATTTTATTGGGATCATTTATAAAGAATATACAGAACACCCAATGGCAGCAGAGCACTGTGCAGCAACAGGATAGAGAGCCAACATGTGAGGTTAGAGAAACCAGTGGGTGAGTTTACAATGAGAACTCAGGACATCAAATATGCAAAATGAAGAAGAACCACAGCATCACATTTAGGTGAGATGGCCATAGGAAGGGATACAGTTTTGGATGGTAGGAAGATTGTAAAAGAGTGGGTTTTGAGTTTGTTCCTGAGCTCAACACTGAAGCAACTATTCTGAGGTGCAACGGGAAGTCAGTCAAGAGTGGAAGGAAGTATTGGGTTCTCAGTCTCCTCACATCTGGGTGCCCATCAGTTGTCACCATTTTGGGAACGAGGCAGTCTAGTCTCTTTCCCCGACCACCTCCCTTCCAGTATTTAAACTACAGATGGTGCCGACGTGCAGTGGACGCCCGCAGAGGGCGCTCAGCTGGCGTCCCAAAGGCAAGCCTGTCTGCGCTCGTCCGTGTCCAGAACGCATTCAGAGCCAGAAATCCTGCCCAATTCACTCGAATGACATGCTTTTCGCGAGAAACTCTCTTGAAACTTAATAATAGCCCTCATAACTGCAAAGATTCCATCGATGTGGCTAAATGGAGTGGTCCCATCTGCTGTAGAATCTGCAGTACAACTCTTGAACAATATCAGTCAGCAGAAAATCAGAAAAGCCTCTGCTCTCCGGGGTCCCATAGGGTTGTCTCCTCAGCCCAGTACTTTTTAATGCATATATGGCCCCACTGATCAGATTAATATCATCCTTTAATATTGAGACCATCTCATACGCAGCGACACACAGCTGGTACTGGTCCTAGACAAAAATACTACACTGGCCGAGGAAAACCTCTGCCAATGCCTCACAGCTGTTTTTTACTGGATGAAGACCAACCACCTGAGATGCAACTCAGAAAAAACGGAAATCATGCCGTTAGGGAAGGGTAAAAATTACTGCCCCAGCCGATGGTGGCCGGCTGACGCCCCTCCTCCCCTTAACACCATAACTGCCACCAGAAATCTGGGGGTAGATTTGATTCTGACCTGTATTTCCATTAGCAAGAGCTATCCGTGGCAGGCACCTACTTTAACCTAATCAAATCCCCCAAAAAGTTTTTTGACCTATTTCCCATTACAAAGAGGCAAATTGTTGCAACAGCTTTGATTACTTCTAGAATCGACTATTGCAACAGCCTTTGTGCTGGAACCAATAAATCAGTCCTTCATAAACTCCAGGCGGTTCAACCAACATACTGCAGCAAGATTAGTACTTAAACGGCCTTGGAAATCCTCTGCATCCGCCGCCCTTAAAACTCTGCACTGGTTACCTGTCCACAAAAGAATACTGTTCAAACTCTTAATAATTACTTTCAGAAGGGTTCATTCCTCTGGCCCCCAGTATCTCTGATCTAGGTTCATCCATTATGTACCTTGCCGCACGCTTAGTTCTTCCAACTCAAATCTATTAAAACTTTCCGCTTTCAGATGTATCTCTAAAGGAGGCTAATCCATTGCAGTATTAGGCACAAAGGCGTGGAACCAAATACCCAGTAACCTCCATTTCATTTAATCAGAAACCCTCTTTAGGAAGTCCTTGAAAACCTGGATCTTTACTGCCTCAGATGCACTATGTAGAGCTCTGATCTATCCCTTTCAGTCCATTTCTAAATTGCTGCTATGTTATGTCCGCAACTCAATCGACTACAGCGCTATGATACACCTCGGAGTGACAGCTGTCTATAAATACTCTCTAACATAACATAACATAACATAACATAACAAGAGTCATGGTCTTTCTGGAGAGGAAGCCTGTTGGTTTGTGTGTTGTTTGTGAGTCTTTTGGATTTTCAGAATTGTCAAGGATATGCTCGTAGTAGCATGTCCGCAATCAGACATCTTGAGTTTATGGGCAAGGTATTCTATTTAAGTGGAGTACATTATAGCTCATGCAACATAGTTTATAATATTAATAATCCATATTTATAAAGCTTGAACATATCACCCCTTAAGGTTTCAAGGAGCTTGATGCTGTCGGGGAGTTTAAGGAAGCTATTGCCTAGAATCACATGATGCTGAGCTGCCACCGGGGATCGAACCACACCTTTCCCTTGAAGTGGATTCTGGCAGGGAGAGGGAGCTACTGTAGTTCTTTCAAGGTGGGGGAGTTGTTCTTGACATTTCTTTAGCTGGCAATTTGTCAAGCCACTACATGACAAATGGCTTTGATAGATGTCACTGAATATTCTGGAGCACTCTGCTGTCTCAATCAATGTGCAATAACAGCAGGGCCTGGAATGGAGCTAACGAGGAAGAATTAATTTTGCACTCTAGTATAACCTTGAACATTGCAAAAATGTTCCCTGGGGCCAAAAAGTTCTGTCAGTTATGTGACCGAGGGCTACATGGATCCTAGCAGGGTGGGGGTTGGGGAGAGGTAGGAGGAGGATTTTCAGGGGGTTGCGGTAAGGTGGGTCTAGGGGAGGCAAAGCATATACATCTAGTGGCTGAACTGCACAATGTGAAACCAGAAACCCTAAGAATAATCCTGGCTTCCCCACTTTACCAAATCTTGTGATCCTAGGCAACCTTCTCCTGTGTTTGATTTAATAAACTATAATGTTGTTCATGTGCACTAGGAACCCAGGCCACCCAACGGCCACCCAAACAACTGACTTGTCATTTAGTTCACTATTGGTCTTGTTGGGGGGGAGGGATGATGGAGACTGAATATTTCAAAATGTATGTTTGAAAACTATCACTTTAAATAAATGTACTGCTATAATCTGGTGTACTAAGGCGAATCGGTTTTGCTTGTTAATGAAATAGTCTCTTCAAAATTCAAGAAGTGTATCATATTCTTTACACTTTTGTTGCAAAATGTCTTTAAAAATGAAGGGGATCCAAAAGTTAAGTTGTGAATGTAGGAAAGTGCCCCTTTTGTCACCCCCACTTTTTGCCTGGTATTCCATGCAATTTTGACTGGAAGTGCTTAGTTCTTCCAACTCAAATCTATTACAACTTTCAGCTTTCAGATGTATCTCTAAAGGAGGCTAATCCATTGCAGTATTAGGCACAAAGGCGTGGAACCAACTACCTAGTAACCTCCATTTCATTTAATCAGAAACCCTCTTTAGGAAGTCCATGAAAACCTGGATTTTCACTGCCTCAGATGCACTATGTAGAGCTCTGATCTAACCCTTTCAGCCCATTTCTCAATTGCTGCTATGTTATGCCCGCAACTCAATCGACTACAGCGCTATGATACTCCTCGGAGTGACAGCTGTCTATAAATACTCTCTAACATAACATAACATAACATAACAAGAGCCATGGTCATTCATTTCATGAAGCTTTATTCGGTTCATAACAGTAATGACCATAAAAGCACATAGCAAAATGCAACAAGATAAAATACAGTAAATTAACAGTAATGTTTAAAAGATCATGCTTTTCCTGAAAACCATAGATTTACAGATAAAACTTGCAGCTTAAAAACATATATTGGGGCAGTCCATGTTGTATAATAAACACATTGCATCCTCCACGGTACGAATACCATACTTAAGATATATTGGTTTTAAATATGTAATCCTTACATTCTGGAACAACGTACAAATAAGCATAAAGTGCAAGGTGCTTTGTTTAGAATGCCCATCGCAGGGACAAGGGCCAACCGGGTGCTTTTTATGATGTGGAAAGGCCACCAGGACGTGGGCAATTCCAGCTCTCAATCTAGTCAATACAAATCGATGCGCAGGCCTGGTTACCACACTCAGATAATTCTGGAATCCCTCGATACCAATATATTTATTGTAAAGATTAACAGTGACGAGAGAATTGGTTACAGCTGAGCGTTTCAGAGCTCTATAGGACTTAAAAGAATTTTTCATTTCCTGTTTGGCAAGACCTCTGGGGGGACGATGGTCTAACAACAAGTTAATATCATAGATACTCAGGTAGCAATCAACAACATATTTAAGCCATGGTATCATCAAACAGTTGTCTAAACCAAGGCAATCCCTAATTACAAGTTGATTAAACTCAGTCTCTTCCTTGAGCCAAATAGCTCGATAGTGTAGTAGAGGCCTGAGTAAGGCAAGGTCGCCCAAATAAGCGACCCCTACTTCTTTATGGATCAACTCTGTTGGGGCAGATTTAGGGAGGCACAGTAATTTCTTTATGAAGTTATTTTCTTCCCTCTGCAGGTACTCAACATTGCAATAACCCCAGAGCCTCGCCCCATAGAGGGCGATAGATAAACTACGTGCCTTGTAGATCTCCATCATATCTTTAATTCGCCTATCTCCCAACTTAGAGGCAAATGTAAAAATGCCAAAGGAGCTTTTGCTCATTTTGGTCTTAACATTGGTTAGTACTTGCCCCCAACTACCATCGCTAGAAAAGGTAACCCCCAGGTAGCAGAAACTATTGACATGCTGTACTTTTACCCCTTCTATAAAAAAGGCACAGTTTTTCTCCGTCTTTGTCCCACAGGTCATAGTGTGGGTTTTATTTTTGTTAATCAGCAGTCTCCTACTTCAAATAAAATGGGTAAACCTGTCCATCAAGCGCTGCAGGCCAACAGGTGTTTGGGACAGGAGCATTGCGTCATCTGCATAAAGCAGAACTGGGACACTATTCCCAGCAACCTGTGGGGCATCAGCTTTGACAGTTTTCAGGGCAGATTCAACCCCATTAATAAAAAGAGTAAACAACAGGGGGGCAAGAACACACCCCTGTCTAATTCCCCTCTTCACATTAAAATTTGGAGTACACTCCCCACCAACTCCATAGCGGACACATGTTTGCATCTTACTATACAATCTTGCAAGGAAAAAAATAATTTCTTTGGGGGCACCCATATCTAGCAGAACTGACCTCAGGAGAGATTGGTTTACCAAATCAAAAGCACTGCTTAGGTCAGCAGAGCAAAGATAGATATTACCGGGCTTGGCTCTAGTGTACTTGCCAATCAACAATTCTAGATTCAGGCACTGATCTAAGGTCCCTCATCCCTTCCTGAATCCGTATTGTGAATTGGCAAGAATCCCGTTCTCATCCGCCCACTCTTCTAATCTATACAGCAACACTCTACTCATGATTTTAACCGATGAGTCAAGCAGGCTGATGCCTTATCCCCCTTTTTATAAATGGGGACAATAATGGAGTCACCCCAAGAGGGTGTGATCAGGGTGGTAACCGCAGCATTGAGTGCCAAAGTAAGTATAGGTCCCCAGAGCTGCGGTTGAGCCCTGTACACATCAATTGGGACTCCATCTGGCCCCTGGGCCTTACCACCCTTACTGAATTTGATACTACTTTCCACTTCCTTCAGGGCGATATCTAAAGGCACCACGGGCCAAAGCCTTTGCTCTTCAAACGTCTGAGTATTATCCTGGAAGATTGCAGAAAAGTGTTTCACCCAGTCCTCGCTACCAACGTTGGAGGAGAGCTGTGGATTTTTATCATCTTGGAGGAAAGGGGAGTTAATAGTGGACCAAAATAGACGACTATCAGCAGTTTCTGCTGCCTTGGATAGGTGATCCCAGGCTTCCTGCTGTAATTCATTCTTCCTTTTGGATAGCGCCTTTTTATATTCGATTCTTAAAAGTCTGACTCTATTCTTATCTCTTGGGGTAAGGGCTAAAGCGTGTTTAAGTTGCGAGAGAAGGGTCGTACAGGTATGGTCAAACCAACCAGTCCCTTTTCCGCTTCTGCCCGATTTGATCCCCGTGAAGATGTTATTAATAACATTGTTAATGTTAAGAAAATGAGTCATAACGGAGGCAGGCGGACATCCTGGAGTCAGGATAATATTGATGTCCGCCAAGCATTTATTAACAATAATGGGTTCCACTATAGATGCTTTTTCCCCTTTCCACCTAAGCCTAGTCCCATTTGCCCTGTGTGGCTCAATGTCACCCAAAATTCTTGTTGGCGATTCTACTCTGCACTTCCATGTAGTTATTTGCAATGTGATGTAGTTATGGTCACTCAGGGCGGAAGCATCCCTTACCTTGGTCAGGCAGTGAGGTACCAAATTAGATGAAACCATAATATGATCGATAGTGGATCCGCTATTCCGCCCAATGAAGGTAGGAATGGAACTCTCACTATCCCCCAGGTCAGTACTCACTAGCTCTAAATAATAGGAGGCCATAACGTTATTAATAGCTTCCCCATAGGCATGATGTGGGAAATGCACCATGCTCTCCCTGCTATTGGTTTGAATCCCACATGCCCTGGAGGAGGACAGACTGCAAACTGTTAAATTAAAATCCCCAAACCAAATATAAGTAAAAGTGCATTTTGCCTCAGATATCAGCTTCATGAGGGCACAATCCAACTCCTCTATTACTTTGTGCCGTAAATTGTTAAAAATATTATTATAAAAATGTATTAAAAGCACATCAGTGCCATCCAGCGCGCGTACCCAAAGAATTTGTGAGTGGGGTTCGACTAACAAATGTTTGATAATTGTCAACTTTAGATCCACTGAAATTAGAAAAAGTAGACCTCCCTTTGCCCTGCCATGCCTTGATTCAGTAGCTTCAAGATTATAGCATGTATACCCTTCAAAACTAGGTTTGTCAACACACCATGTCTCGTGTAGCATAGGATGTCATAGGATCTTACAATGCCCTCCCACTCCATTTTGTGTACCTTAGAGGCCCAACCGGCAATGTTCCAGCTAACAATTGAAATCCCCGTGGAATGGTCATTGTTGGAAATGCCAAATGCATTGTTGGAGTTCTTGCCGTTACTACTTTGTTCAATCACAAGCCTCCCTATATTTCTACCTACATCCCTCACAGGGTCCTCAGAGATCTCAGTCACATAGGACACTGTTGTCCCACTACTCATGTTACCCATGATATCATTAGTCTGTTGGCTCTCGATAACCACCTTTTCCTCACTAGGATTATTCAAATTAGCACCCCTGGTGACGTCAATCTTAAGCCCGGATCCCTTATGAAGTCAATCATTCTGGTCCAGGGAACTCAGGAGTTGATACCTGTTCTGGACAGGGACTTCATAAACCATCCCATGAGTTGATGGAAAAAATCTGTCACCATTAGATGGAAAATTGGGATTCGATAGAAAAAATCTATCATCAATAGGTGTAAGGTTTGGTGTGGGCAGGAAAAATCTATCACCAGTAGGTACAAATTTAGGGATAGGTTGAAAGAATCTCCCACCAATGGGTACAATATTAGGGGTGAAAGCCCTATCTCTGCTAGTGGCAGGTGGTATCTTGTTAAGATGGTTGTAGAAATAGCCCAAAGGACGTGCAGTTACATCGGTCTCATACTGGGTTATTGCAGCAGCTCTTAGTAGGACCGTCGTAACATGCTGGGGGTGTTTAAAATTGACAATCACACAGTCTCCCCCACAGTTTTTTCTGGTATTGCCAACCCAGTTCACCCTTCTAGTAGATATAATTTGATCTGAGAAATTAACGGGCAACCCACAATGTCTATGTAGCCAAGAGACCGTTTTGTTCTTTAATGAGTCCCGCAGCTCTTGGAAAGGCAAAGCCTGACTGGGTGCTAAGGGGGGAACGTTGGTTAAAACCACAACATAGGGTACACACTCGGGTGGGAGGTCTACAGCGCGATTATTACCAACAGAAGCCCCTACAGACCCAGCAGCCGTCGCCGGCATTGCTGGTGCTTGCACTACCCCGCCTGTCTTAGGAGCTGGTAGTGTGTTTGTACTAATAGGACCCACTGCAGACCCAACAGCTGCGGCCATCACAGTTGGTGCCTGCATTACCCTAACTGAATGGCATGCTGGTAACGTGCTCGTACTTGGCAAGGCAGGTGGAACCTGCAAGGTTAGACTACCCATATTAGAGCCAGATGTAACATTTTTCGTAGGGCAAGACCTCCCCTTGACTGGCTTAGGAGCAGATTGGATACTAGGGGCATCCTTACTAGCTGGTCCAGTGTTAACCAACTTGGCTGCGTGCACATCTAACTGAGACCCTAATCTAAATACTTCGGTAGATAAGGCAACATAACATAACATAACAAGAGCCATGGTCTTTCTGGAGAGGAAGCCTGTTAGTCTGTGTGTTGTTTGTGAGTCTTCTGGATTTTCAGAATTGTCAGGGATATGCTCGTAGTAGCATGTCCGCCATCAGACATCTTGAGTTTATGGGCAAGGTATTCTATTTAAGTGGAGTATATTAAAGCTCATGCAACATAGTTTATAATATTAATCCATATTTATAAAGCTTGAACATATCACCCCTTAAGGTTTCAAGGAGCTTGATGCTGTCGGGGAGTTTAAGGGAGCTGTTGCCTAGAATCACATGATGCTGAGCTGAGCTGCCACCGGGGATCGAACCACACCTTTCCCTTGAAGTGGATTCTGGCAGGGAGAGGGAGCTAATGTAGTTCTTTCAAGGTGAGGGAGTTGTTCTTGACATTTCGTTAGCTGGCAATTTGTCAAACCACTACATGACAAATGGCTTTGATAGATGTCACTGAATATTTTGGAGCACTCTGCTGTCTGTCACTGGGTTCCTGCCAACCAGATCTCCAATGCCAGATTTCTTTTCTAAAACTGTACTATTGTCCCCCCAATTGGCAATACCTTTAACACTCCCTGTGAGTCCCTAGTAAATAGTACCCCTGGTACCTGGGAGGTTAAACAGGGTCCCTCAGGGCTGAAGCATGCATTGTTTCACTCTAAGGGACCCCCACCTAACTCATTTAGACTGCCATTGCAGGCTGTGTGTCTAGGTGCAGACAAAAGTGAAAACACGAAATGGCACACAGCCCTGTTTGTCATGCCTACATACAGTGCATGCAGTATATGTAAGTCACCTCTACAGCAGGCCTTACAGCCCTAGGGCATGGTGCACTATTCTACATGTGTGGACATATCTGCATGAGCAGATATGCCCCTGCGTTGGCCAGTTTGATTACTGCCAGTACAAGTGACCAGGAAAGCCATTTTAAAATACATGCGCTGAACACTAGTGAAAACTAGCTCCGCAACTACAGGATGGCTTCACTAAAACCAGAGGTGTTTGGTATCAAACATTTTGTATTAATGAACCCACATTGATTTCAGTTATCGATTTAATAATACATGCACCAAGAGGGCATCTAAGATGTGCCCCCTGAAAACCTCCCAACTACTAGTGTGCTTGCTGATTGGTCTTGACCAACCTGCCACCACAGACAAGCTTCTGACCCCAAGGGGTGAGTGTGAATGCTCTCAGGAGTTCAGGAACAAAGCCTGCTTCCGCATAGGGTGTTTTACACCCCCTTCCAGCAGGATGGACTGTAAATTTGCGTTACAAGGCAGGTATGCAAATCTGGCTTCACTGAGAGGGATGCCACTCCTCGCCAACCAGGGCCTATTTGGTGCCTGGATATGTGGGAGAGGTAGTAGGCAGAGAAGCGTGTTTGCCGTGAGGCTAGTTCCACCCCTAAGGTGGAGTACCTGATGTGGACACAAATTCGAACAGAGTCGGCCATCTTTGTGATGACAGAATTTGGATCTCTGGTACAGAGTTATGCCCACTTCCCTCAAGAAGTGGACATAGAGGGGCCTTAGTGACCCCAGGGGTATATAGCCCATTGGATACTACCATACACTCCCCTAAGACCCATAAATCTAATATTCAAGGGAGCCTCTGGCATCAGGAAATCAGATCCTGGTGACCTGAAAAAAGAAGACGGACTCTGAAGAGTTGCAAGAAGCAAGAAGACCAGCAACTGACCTGGCGCCAATCCTGCCGGCCTGTATGCTGTCCTCAACAATTGCACCAAAGACAACTCTTCCAGCATCTGCTGGTGCCTCCAAAAGCCTGGGAGGACTTGCAGCCTCCGACTTAAGACCCAGGAACTCTCGTGGAACAGCAGAGTTGCTCCCCTGCATTTTGCAGGCACCCCAGAAGAGCTGCGAACCACCAAACGCCTGACACCGGAAAGCAGCACTGCATCTGTGCCTCCTAGCCCAAGCTGAAGTGGGCCAACGGTGCCAGCGTGGTCCCTAGACTATCCAGACTCGAAGCCCCCTTGGGTTTCCCAGCTGTGGTCTTCCCATCATGCTTGCAGCCTCTTTGTGCAGGCCCTCTCTACAGCAAGTGTCTTTGCTGACAGAAACCAGATACTTTAAAACCCCTCTGCGTCCGGTGGCCCTCCGATGCTCCAATATTCTTTTTATGGCACTGCACTTAGTACTCCCTATATACCATAGGTGACACGGGCATTCAATAGCATACAACAATAGTATACAACATAGCTGGTGCTACAAGTAAGAAATTGGGTAATTTTTCTTCTGACTCCATTGTAAGAAAGTTCACTTTTATATACACTGTTGCTACAGGCTTTGCAATGACTGCAGGGATAAAAACCCTGCAGTCCATGTTCTGTGGAGTCCTTGTATTGTGTAACGTCATTCCTAGATACCAGATCCCTGATATATACTATAGATAACCACTCCAATATGTCCGACGCATTATGTTGATTTGTACATAGTCCTACTTTTGTGTTGACGTACTTGATTGTAAATGGCACACTTTTTTCACATTCGTTGTCACACGTGATCAAGGCAAGTCGCCGAAACGCGTTGTGTGAATAAACCAAGGTTCCACCTTCACTCTTGGACTGTGTTTTGATTCCTGAGAGCGTACGATATTGGAATTTCTTGATGGATATTGACTTTCCGGTTGCTTCGCCGGAGTGTACGCCACTTGTCTATGGGTCACAGCGTTGCAGCAGAAGCAGCTGTTTGTTTGGATATATATATATATATATATATGCACTATGATAAATTTTCTTTTTTGCGTATTTGCACAGCGATATTTTGCACATCATTGAAATAATGCATTTGCACTTTAAAACGGAATTTCCATGAATCAAGATGTTGATCTTTGTGAATATGCCTGTGATTAATATGTATTTGTACCATCTAATAACGTATTTGTAGTAATGGCAACACCAAATACACACCAATACAACATTTGTACCTTTCAAAAATGGCCGCCATGAATATATGGTTTGAATTTACTTTCTATTGACTGAAGTCCACTTTCTATGTCATTGATTGATGTTAGCGTTTTTGGCGCCTTGTGGTAATTGATTGTTGCAGTATTTAAATATGCACTCAGCCACTAACCCGCTGACAGTGAGCAAGGGCGTTCACGCCCGAAACGCGTCTGTTCGGCGTT